>NW_028270150.1:69571046-70235506 GCF_037043375.1 Chiloscyllium plagiosum | reverse complement strand
TTAGCTAGCTGCAGAGACATGGCTATGATGAGCTCACCACAATGTGCACCTGACTGTACTTCAGTTAAAGTGTGCACTGAGCTTGTGAAAGGTGCACTTCTGAAGGTGCTGCAGCACCTTCTCATCGCTGGAGTTGGTGAGCATGTTCTGAGGGGTAGTCTTCTTAGGGTGGATGCTGCAGGTGGCTTCAGGACATAAAATAGAAAGTGGGTTGTAAAATGGGGTAGACGTTTGGGTATTGTTAAGAATATATTCAGTGTTGGTAATAGGAGAGCAGCACAGCACTTGTTGTTGAATCCTACTTGGTGACAAAGGCATGATGGGCTTGACAGAAACACATGAGCAATTTCAGTCCTCTCCTGTAAGGACAAGGATGTTTCCCCCATGGACGGGGAGGGCAGATATTGGGCCAGAAATAGAAATTGCTGCATGAACTCAGCAGGTCTGGCAACATCTGTGGAGGGAAAGCAGAGTCCAGTGACACTTCTTCAAAACCGATAGTAGCTAGAGAAAGGAGATAAATGTGCTGGAGAAGAGGGGTCAGAATGGAAGAGGTGTGAATGGATAGATAGAGATGGAGCCAAGACAGGCAAAGGAATGGTAAACTACGGAGAAAGACAAACTGATAATGGGGACCATAAGTAGGTGAAAAGGAGTTGGCTGTGCTGAAAGCAGCCCATGTCATGACAGGACCTGCAGTGTGAGGATGGGTAAAGGAAGAAGCTATTCAGCTTATAAAATTATTGGACCTGATATTGAGTCCAGAAGGCTGCAAGGTCTCCAAACAGTAATGAGGTGCTGTTCTTCTGGCTTGCACTGTGCTTCGCTGGAACACTGCGTCACGCGAGAGACAGAGATGTCAGTCAGCGAACATGGTAATTTGGTGACATTGTAGGTGACTGGAGGTTTGGTGTCATTTTTGCAGACAGAGCGTAGGTATTCTGCAAAAGCTCTCGCCCTGTATGCATTTTGACTTCCCAATGTAGAAGAGAGTGCATTGTGAGCAGTGAAAACAGTCAACCAAATCGAGTGAAGTGCCCGTAAGTTGCTGCTTTATCTGAAAGGTGTGTCTGGGGCCTTGGATGGTGAAGAGGGAAGAGATAAATGGATACTTATTGCATCTTCTGTAATTGCATGGGAAGGTGTCGTGGGGGTATGGACAGGGGAGAAGGATTGGAGTGGAGAGTGCCAGAGGGAACTGTCCCTGCGGAAGGCTGACAAGGAAAGGGAGTATGTGTCCGCCACTGGAGGTGACAGAAATGGCAGTTAATGATCCTTTGGATGCTGAGGCTGGTGGAATGGTAAGTGAGGATCAGGATGACCTTTATCACTGTCCTGGCAGGTATGGAAAGCAAGGGGTGAGGACAAATGCTGGAGATGGGTCATATCATGGCTGAGGGCCCTGCCAGCCAATGCAGTGGGGAATCCTTGCTTGAGGATTTCAGAGATCTCCCTGCAGAAGTTGGCATCATCAAAACAGATGCAAGAGTGACAAAGAAACTGGGAGAATAGAGCCCTTATAGGAAGCAGGGTGTGGGGATAGGGCAACCCTTTACTCTTTCTCCTGGTTTCTGCTGGAATGAGACTTAGGGAGAAATTGAATGGGATGAAAGTGGCTGGCAAAGCTGTTACTACTGGTGCAGTTTGGCAAAGGTAGTGAAGGCTCCCAAATGAGTGAGCACTGCAGCAGCCAGGAAGATGAGGAGGATGGTGGTAGGGGTGGAAGATGGGGAGGGGGAGTTGTTGCAGTCAGAGTGGTAGACTGAGAGTTTTGGTGGGAGGTAGCTGCAGTAGCAGAGTGAAAGTGTGGCATTGCTGAGAGAAGGTGGCAGCACTTACTCTTGCTGAGCACAGACGGTCACCAAGCACCTTGATGCATCATTGGCTGTTCTGCCAGACTGTAGATATGGCACTGACCTGGTTGGTAGCTGTAGAACTGTCTGGCAGGCTCTGGTGCCATGGTCTCCTTGAATAAGAGTAAGGAAAGAGGCCACCTGGTTCACCAGTATTTCTAGGTCCCTGTCAGCACATCGGGTTGTCTCAGTCAGCTATCTTTGGGTGATTCACCCCTCACTGACTTTGAAGGGTCAATTCCTCTTTGACAGTGATTGACCTGGTAGACAGCTGGGATTTAAATATGGTACTGGCAGCAGAACCCCCAGAAGGTCCCAGCAGTTGTGAGGATTTGCATCAGGGTGATGAGCATAAGACAGCAGGGAGTGGCTCCAAATAACAATATTACATATTAGGTAAGTAGCATGAAATTGAGAGAGACATCATACTGGAGCACAGAGATGCAAATCCTCCATGAAACTTCCTGGAACTTAACTGACTTTTGGCAACAGCCCAGTAGTTTTATTTGGGTCTGCAAGCCCAAATTGTGAGTATATTATACTGCTCAAATTATAACTGAGTAAAGGTAAACACGGGTCTTATTGAAGGGGAAATAGGCTTGAGATGGTAAAATGGCCCATTCCTGCATTTTTTTTAATGAAATTGCATATTTGTTCAGTTGCTCCTCCTCATCCTCTTCCTTAAATGGTGGCTGCCGTTTCAACTGATATTCTTTTGTTATTACAGGATGGAGGCCTTATGTTAACAAATGGACTTTCACTCAGGATAGAAAAATATCATATTTTATATTACCCCAAGAAATGGGTCCCGTGTTGATATTATTTATTTAATAAAATCATTAATATCATCCCTCTTCTGGTTTGAATGAGGAAAAGGTGGAGATGTTATGTCAGAACAAAGTGGGGAAACCTTCTTTATTGGGATTTTGAGAAGTGCAAATGAAATTGGAGTCCCGTTATAAACTTTGGCTCTGTATTTTATTACAATAATATGTTCTGTTTTACTATTTTGGCTGTAGAACAAGAAACCATTTCTGTGCTAGGACCCTCAAAAAGAAGTTGTGGGAAGGAGTGTGAAAGTATAATATTCCAGTTTTGTGATATTTTCTTTTCGCTGATATACACTCTGTGAGAATACTCAACAAAATATGTGCAAAATTCCTCATTTTAGGTGATTGTTTGAAATGCTATCAGTTTCTACATTTAATTTGGCAGGAATACATTATACCTGAGCATAAAGGAAAGGGGAAGCGAAATTTAAACTTGTACAGAACAATTTCTTCTGCACTGCTCAGGTCTTGTTTCAGAGATTCAAATCATTGTAATTCATTAAATCAGATCAGCTGGTTGTTCAGTATGGTCTGGCCTCTCATTGTAACTGCAGTCTCTTATACTTCAAATTAAATTAGTTCATTCTTTGTGTAAAAACACAGAAGAGAGCAGAATGACGAGACCTGCAGCTGGATGACTGGTTATAATGAATTATATTTCAGCAATGCTTGATCTTATGCTGACATTTCCAAAAAGCTATGCTTACTGCAAGTTGGACTTATGACAGGAGCAGCTGTAAAGTTATTTCAGTATAGGAGATGAACGTTGCTTGAAATCTTTGTAAAAAATAAAATATTCTGTCCATATATTATCTGCAGACTTAGCCAAAAAATGAAAATGAGTGTTAGAATTATACTTTGGTCAAATGAAGAAATATTCCTCTATGTACTTTTGCAAATGATTCAGAGCAATAAAGCAATGGGTTGCTATCCTGTCTTGTAACACAATGGGTTGGTAACACATACAGGTAGCCATCTGATTTCTCCACATGACTGAGTTCATGTTCTCGGCTATCTTTTAATGGAGAAGCTTTAAATGCTAACCAAGTATTTTTCTAATGAGGAGAGCAATTGCGAATGGGTTTTCTTTCCCATATTTATATCCACCAGAACTGAAGGTGGTACACAAGCAAAGTATTGCAGAAGCTGGAAATCTAAAAGAACTCTTTTTTTTTAAAAAAATCAAAAATCACTCATCACCTCTTAAAAGAGAGAGGTGCAGTTACTTGTCCAGATTTGTGATGGTCATTCATCAGAATGAGAGGCACTATTATATCCAAAGATGTAGAGTCAGAGTCACACAGCATGGAAACAGACCCTTCAGCCCAACTTGTCCATGCTAACCAGGTTTCCTAAAGTGAACTAGTTCCATTTGTCTGCATTTGGCCCATATCCATCTCAACCAATCCTATCCATGCACCTGTCCAAATGTCTTTTAAATGTAGTAATTGTATTTGGCTCTGCCACTTTTTTCTGGCAGTTCATTCAATACACTCACCACTCTCTGCGTGAAAACGTTGCCCTTCAGGTCCCTTTGAAATCTTTCCCCTCTCACCTTAAAGAGATGACTGTCTCATCAGGAAAGGAATGAAAGATGTATGCTGGGTAGCAGCAAGACAGGATTTGCTGGGGTGCCCTCACATTTGTGCCGTTTTTCACAGTTCATGCTCGAAGCTGGAAATACGTTTTGAATGCACGTTACCATTCTGGAGGATGGAGAGTCCAGCAGGTCAGGGGATTACAGGAAGGTGACTGTTCACAAAGAACATTATTAAAGGGAGGGAAAAGGGCTAACAGGGATAATATAAATCCTACTTTCCAGAAAATGTCAGATTACAACAAAATGGCTCCTGGCTCTGGATGCATTGTGTCCACAGTCTCCATAATTAACTCTGCAAAAATGCAATAAGAATCAGATCCCAATTTGCATTGAATGATGGGGCTTCCAGCACAGTTATGGATACCAAATTGAGACTTGTATGAAATTGTAACTGCATAGGATTTGGGCTAGAATTGGTAATAGTTTTTTTTAAAATAGTGCCAATGCCAATCCATTCCATTAATAGTTTTAGCAATTCAGAGACCAAAATCCAGTGGCAATAAACTTGGACAGCTTCAAATAAAAGCTTCTTTGTGGCTGATTGGGAATTTGTCACACTGCATTAGAAACATCTTTTTGAAGTTATACACCAGTTGCACATTGATGGAGTGGGACTCCTTGACGTTTCCAGATACTCCTGGTACTTCTATGGGCATTTCACACCCATGGGGAAACCAAACAGAGTGATGCACATTCTGACTGGCATCATCTTGAGTTCAACTGAAGGGACCATTAATCATCTGTCTTAGGCATTCTTGATCAATCATCTAGGGGATAGATCTGATAGAGACCCTGAAAAACCCAGAGGCAAAAAAGTTTTTGTATCATGGCAAATTTTATAGACACTGATATTGCGTGGTCTCCAGGTCGAGCAAGCATCAGATCTTCCAGAAGGCATTCAATGTGTGTTGTCACCTGGCATGTAATCTGATCCTCCTGTTGCATTGCTTTCTGATAGATGAAGGAAACTCAGCCTCTGCCTGTCCATCCTGAAAACTGAGGAAAAGAATAGTGTTAGAAGCGGATGGATTTTCCCCTCATGGAGCAGTATGGATGATGGTGGGAAATTTGGAAAAATATAGCAAGAATGAAAAAATCGGAATCTCAACATTGAGAAAAAGTTTCCGGAGTTTCCCCTTCAGTTTTAAATGGCAACTTCTGACCCTCGGTATTGAGTGGCAGCTATTTCCTTCTCATTCCTTCTCATTCATTTCCTTCTCATTATTACCTCAAACTCACCTCATTGATATGCCACTTCCAATTCTCCCCTGTTAGGTATCAATTCCCAATGTGAAAGTCAGAGTGAGTACCTGACAACTTCAACTCACCACTTGCATGTCCCATCTTCATCCAGCTCTGTCTGCAACACAGCATTCTTGGGCATTATCCATCTCCACCCTTCATCCACACAATATTGGTATCAACAGGCCACATGCCTCATTAAATCATCAATGGCTGCTCCCATTCTAACTCAAATATCACTTCGACAGTTGACCTGAGAGCTTAGGGATGCTTCTGGCTTGCATGCTTCTGCCAGAACACTTTGCATGCAGGGGAACAAATGCATTTGTTGCATCTGCATGAGAGGCATCTAATGATTCTGAGCTTGCTGTCTCAGCACTCTAACTTTTCACTTACATGGATGCTGTCAGCCTCTGTGAGCTCATCTCTTTTTAGCACAGGCTCTTTAGTGCTAAGTTCTTTTTCATGAAGTCATTCGTGGCCATGAGCATGGGATTGATTCCAGCCTAGGACTGAGAACATGCTGACAGCCTTCTGAGTGTTAGAGGCCTGGACCATCTCCTCCGCCCAACAATAGAGACACTTCAGTGACGTGCTCACCTCCTTCTGCTGCAGTGTTTAATCAAATAAGAAGTATTCATCAAAGTCCAAGTCTCTGAGCTGGTGGAGGGTGCAGGCGGATGCTTTACTGCTACATCTTCTGAAGGTTCACACTCTATTCCCAGATGTAGAAAATAAACTTGCAGCAAATGAAATAGCTGTAAAGCAGCTGAGTACTGAATATTTATTGCATTTTATCCATCAGTTTAATCAGGCTGCGTTCTCACCTTGCTGCTCACTGATGAGTTTCAGGAAGCTCGGGAATTGGTAAATGTGGATAAACTCATGAGCGCATTGAAATATTGCTCCAATTAAGTGATTAGCATATGTTAATAGGCAACCAGCCTCTCCCGAGGGGACTGTGTGCAAGCAAGCTAATGTGCTTGTGTTGAATGTGGAATTCAGCCCACTGGAGCTGGCTTTCAGAATCACTTACATTTTTTTCTGCTTTTAACCCGTCACTTGCAGTGAGGATCACATGCTTGTTTTAGTCATAAAACTTCTGCTAACTTGATGAATTTACTGTAATGTACATTGATTTTTATTTTTAAATGTAGCATTCAGTTTGTACTAATTACTATTTCAGACCTACGGGGCAGAATCTTATCCCCACCTTGGAGAAATGATTGTAGGGGAAAGGGGTTATTTAGTTGGGTGTTTTGTTTGATGAAGACTCTGTCAACTTCCCTATTTAACAGGATTTAATTCCCGGGCAAGAAGGCCTGTGAATCATATTTCTCCCCAACCTTTAATTGCATAGTCCTTGCCCATGTGAAAGTGTAAGGCATGCAGGATCCACCACAAACAAACACCGGTGTGTTTTCTTGCAGTCTCCAGGGGAGGCATTGGTGGGTTGGAGGAACAGGGTGTCAAAGGGTGTGGTGGATTGCCATCTTGTACAAATCAATCTTGGTAGATTGGAGAGTCACAGATGTAATTCCAATATTTAAAAAATGAGAGAGTGAGAAAAACAGAAAATAACCTAACATCAATCATAGTAAAATTGCTGGAGTCTTAATAAAGAATGTGTTAACAGTTTTCATAAAACGCCAATGGGATTGCATGAAAGGGAAATCCTGTTTAACAAGTCTATTGGGAATTTTTGAGGATTTAACTTGATAAGGGAGAACCAGCTCGTGTGGTATCTTTGAATATTCTGATACAATTCCATGGAAGAGGTTAATGTGCAACATCAATGTACATGGGGTTAGTGGCAATATCCTGAGATGGATTGATAATTGCTTAGTTGACAGGATACAAAGAAGCAGAATAAATGTGTAATTTTCAGAGTGGAAGGCAGTAGCAAGTAGGATATCACAGAGATCACTGCTTGATCTCTAGTTTTGTAGAACATATATTAACAATTTGGATGAGGGAATCACATGTAATATTTCCAGGTTTGCTGACAATACAAAACTTAGTCCAATTGCAGGTGGTGAGGAAGTATTAAAGAGGCTTCAGAGCGATTTAAACAAGGTGCTTGGATGGATAAGTGAGACGTTGTCCAGTTTGGTAGGAAAAACAGCCTAAGAGAGTATTATTTATATAGTGATATTTTGGGAAATATTGATGTATGAAGGAACCTTGGCCCCCTTGCACATCATTCATTGAAAACAAACATGCAGGAGTTCAGAAGGCAAATGGTACGTTGGTCCTCATTACAAAAGTATTTGAGTTCAGGAGCAAGAGGGTCATACTAAGCTGTAGAGGTCCTTGATGAGAACACAGCTGAAGTATTGTGTATAGTTTTGGTTTCCTTACCTAAAAAAGGCCCATTTGCCAGAAAGGGATTGTAAAAAATGTTCACCAAACTAGTTGCTGGGAGAGATTTTTTTTGTGTCAGGACAGATTGGGCAGGATGAGCCTGCATTTACTAGAATTTCGAAAAACAATAAGGATCACCTTGATTTTTAAAAAAATTGACAATGACTAATCGAATACAGGGATTTTTTTTAATCTTAGCTAGGGGACACAGTTTCAGGATTGCTGTAGATCAGTTCAGACAGTGATGTGGAGAACTGGGCTTATGAACATGTGGAACAATCTACCACAAAAGGCTATGGAAGCAAAGTCACTGAATATGCTTAAGAAGGAAATAGATTCTAGAGGCTAAAGGTGTTATCGCAGATGGGGAGAGAATTGGAGTATGTTATTGAGATATAGGCATAAATAATCATGTTGAAAGGGGGAGAGTGCTTGGTGGACTGAGTAGCTAATTTTGACATCGATTTTATTTCTGTTTTTATGATCTTACATTTAAGAGAATTTAAGCATCCATTTTTTCAGCAGTCCAATTCATTATTTGTAAGTAAATATGGCTCAGTTAAAGGCAATGCTCACTTTTAAAATATACATGCAATGTAATATTAATTATATCACTCTTGTTTTAGTTAAGTACCTTTTAAGAATTTCAGTAGGCTAAATCACAAAATTCTTAATTTGTAAAACTCAC
Source organism: Chiloscyllium plagiosum (assembly GCF_037043375.1). Taxonomy (NCBI): domain Eukaryota; kingdom Metazoa; phylum Chordata; class Chondrichthyes; order Orectolobiformes; family Hemiscylliidae; genus Chiloscyllium; species Chiloscyllium plagiosum. Next base: position 70,226,929 of record NW_028270150.1, on the reverse strand, counting down.
AACTAACAATGTTGTATACAGATAATGAAAAAAATACCAGAAAAGAGGACTGTTGTGGCACGTCATTAGGTATGTTCATGACAGAAGTCAAGAACTATCTGGAGAGTAATGGCATCAGGAGATATGGAGCTTGTGCAGGGAAATGACATGGAGGTGGATCATTTGTAATAATTTAACTTAAAGCTGGAGCAGACTCAACAGACTAAATGGCCTAGACCTGTTCCTGTGTTCCATGTGACAAGAAGTCAAAGCTTCTCAACTTGCACTCATTGGGATGAGGGCATGTAACAGCAAATTTTGAAAGGTTACACTAATTTAAACAGCAAGAGCAGATGGTGCTCATTACACCAAACAGTGAAGTGTCGGGGGAGCAGTTACAGTATTGGGAGGTGTGGGGTTAGTGTATTGGAAGGTGTCCTTGGGATTTGTTGAGTTGAAAAGTGGAATGTTGTTGAGTTGTGCAATTAGTAAGTCGTTACATAAGGTTATAACTGTAGTATTTCCTGGGTAGCTGTCCAGGTAAGCAACTACTGTGGTACTTATGGGTAGAAGGATCCTGTTTCTTTGACTGAATCTTGGAACCTACTTTGTCTGTAATGCTTGAGCAACAAATACTACTGAGTCTTAACAAGAAGCAGCTCTTGTCTTACCAAAATGTAGTTTATTGTGTGACAGCAGTTGGGTTCAAGTTACATTAGCTAGTTAGGCATTGTTACTGAAATTATTAAGAAATATAGATGACACAGTTGTCCCCTGCAAGACTCGGAGATATACTCCCAATTTCCTGAGAAGGACTGTGTGGCGTCATCAGATTGGGTATGTGTAAGATTCCTGATGAAGGGCTTATGCCCGAAACGTTGACTCTCTCACTCCTCAGATGCTGCCTGGCCTGCTGTGCTTTTCCAGTACCACACTCTCAACTAAGCTTAATGTGTGTCCAACATTTAACTCTTTCAGAATGGGTAATCTTCTAAATATCTTTTGCAGTGGATGTCTTCCTTGCAGAATCAAGTAGTCGCTCCATAACAATGTCTTTGGCACCTTTAGTCTCATGAATGTCCATTATGGAAGATCAGTGGAAACAAATACTTTATTTTTTTTGTAGTGTCCTGGACTTCTGATTATTTTCTTTATGACTATATGCTGAATCCATGGATAATGTTCTGAGTTTCATTGGAATCATTTGCAGCTCACTTGAATTGTGTGCAAGCAGGTTATTATTCTCAATTTTCTAGTAAATCGTGTTGAAGTATGTAAACTCTTTACTCAACGGATTGATTAGATTGTATGTATTGATTCAATATTTGTGGCTTTGAAAGACAAAAAAGTCATATGCTTCCTCTTGAGCTTGTGTCATCATATTCTCTGACATCAAATTCAAATCTGCAATATCCATTTGTTCAGACAGTTCTGCTCTCTCAATGATTTCTGTTAACAATTGCTCATTGTACTCTTTATTCTTCTTAATAGCGCGAATGCACCGACAGAACCTCACTTCCTAACAGAATATCTAATTAATAGGTGTGACTGGCTTACAGAACTGCTTCTGTATTTATTTCTTACCAGATCTGAAGCAACAGCTTTAGCATTGAGTGTTGCTTCTCCATTGCTGCTCTGTCTACAAGTTCCTGCTGACTGCTTGTTTGTTCAAGCATTTGTAGTTGCTGACAGTCCATCTGAGTAGTTCTTAAATTGGTAAAATTACTGAAGGTTAAAACTTCCTTGGTCTCTTGGAAATTTCTTTCCTGGGTCCATGGTTTTTCTTTTCATCATTGTACCTTCTGGTATTAAGTAACAATGTGCATCACTGATCACCAGATCACCATGTGTTATTGTGAGTAGATGGATGCTGTCACCATTTCTCTTTCCTCAACTGGTTTAAGGTCCTATTTGGTTTACAGTGATCAAGGACCAATCATTAGTCAGTCTTAACAAGGGAAAGCTCTTATCTGCACAAGATGTCACTTATTCCATTGTAGCAAATTAGGTGCAAGTTAAATGAATTTATTCAGTATTGATACTTTGATGATTGGAAGACAAAAGTAACACCTCTATCCCCTTGAAGATCCAGAGATATTCTGCTGATTTCCACCCAAGACCATGTAATATAATTAAATTGAGTGGAGCTTAATGCACTCTCCAATATTAATCTTTTCTCGATCTATTACCTTACAGAACCAGTTGGATATTTCCCAAGTCTCATTTGTCTCTCAAGGCATTTGTGTAGGATCCCAGGAGCTTAAGGGTTGTCCATCAGAAAATTAAACTTTCTGTCACTTCCCACTAAAACAGTACATTGAGGATTCTGAGGGCCCAGATGGTATCCTAGACGATTAGTAAACTGGAAGATCTGTGCCATCATTATCTAACGTGGGGCATTTGAGCCATTCAAGAGAAGTCCTTGTTTAATTAGATATCTACACAAAGAAGTTCAGGTAGATTTTTGTTCCTTAAAGGATCAGAGATCCCTCTTTATTTCCAGAAGAGAAACAACAAAGTAATACATGGCAACCAGCTGATGCCAGGCATCAGAAATGTCTAAACAATGAATCCTCAATTTACCATTGCACGTGCAACAAACAGGCAGATTACAAAAAGGGAGGCCACTCACCCCTACCATTTAAACCCTCCAAATTGGCATTGTTAAACCAGCATTTAACCTGTCCAATCCATTCCAGGAGCGTTTGAGCAGAAGTGAAGGGTTGAGATAAATGCTGATTAGTGTCCCCTGTCTGGGCCATCTAGGGGTATGAGAATAAATATAGAAAGATTTCAGCTATATAATGGAGTCCAGACAATCATGACCTGAGGTAGCTACCCAGTATACTCATGAGCTACATATTAATATGTTTTGCAACTCTTATTAATGTTTGAAGTACTTGATTGTTTAGCATGGGTTCCATAATCAGTCAAGTACAATGCCTGGAGTGTACCTCCAATCTCTTTCTCCAGAAAATCAAAGCCAAGCATGCTGAGTGTGATGGTAATTTCCCACTAATTTTGTAGATTGCCCTGCTTAGTGGTAAATCCAGTAATACAGTGGACTATATTTTTATTGAGATTCAGACTTCATTACACACACTAGCAAAACTGAAGATATAGACCATTATTTAACATGGAAAACAATTGGACTCCTGGGATATGTACAGTTTTGTACTAATTGTCACCATCTGCAAAAACAGCAATATAATACAATTTGAACAAACTGTTCAATTAATTCTTTAATTAAATTAACTAAATTCTTTAGTGTTCCCAATGGAAGCATAAGACTGAAGTTAAAAAAGGGATGTCTGCTTTATCACAAGAGTCTTAAGGTTCTACAGTGTTATCCATCGAGTACTCCATAAACAATATACATCAAGGATGCTGTGTTAGTGAGCAACAATACTAATACATTACCATACTTGCTTAGCATTCACATTGCTTTGTTTGTGTAAGATACATTTAATGTTGCTTACCTCCAACTTACTGAAATCAGAAAGCCAGGAATGAAAATTAAGATCACTGTGGCTTGACGTTTATTCCCTTATAGATTATTTCATGCTCTATTGAAGCAAGGAAGCCAGGATTTTTTATTTTTTCTCTCTTGGATATAAAATTCTGCTCAGATTTTCTTTCACAGTCTTGCCGCTGTTACAGGGAAAAATCATGAAAGAGCAAATTGAGTCACATTTATTGAAGGTAAAGTTTTGCTCAGTTGTATTCTTGGGTAAGAATGCCATTACAGTGTGGTGCAATAAATCCTTTGGTTATGCAACTTGTCAGAGTTACCTGTGAGAATGCTGACTTTTCCTTGATTAAGATGAACAATAGCCTCTCCCACTTAGAAAGGCACAAAGTCCATTGACTGGCCATGGGCTGCACACAAATGATTCCTCATTGATTCTTTGTGACTGTACCTGAAGTCTGTCCTTCATAAAAGTGACTAATGGGTCACCAGTATCAGTGCGCTGAATGGTGTGCCACAATATCGCTGTTATTAATGTGTTGTAGTGGGAAAGCAAATGACCATCCTGAGCTCTGAAATGGATTAATTTGCCAAGCAACTGGCAACCAAAGACGTTTATATCTTGCCATTCCATTCTCCCTGATACTCAATAGTTTCTTGCTGTATATATTTTTTTCCAGTCAACACCTGTATAATTAGTTCTCACCAAGTGACTAATTTTAATGATTATTTTCTTTGACAGATCTTTTCTTTTTGACACTTGTGATAATTTTTTAAACAATGATATTCTTCACCACACTCCACTCCACCCCACCAGCAGTCACTCCTTTGCTCCATGTGCTTTGAGGGGGATCTTTATTCTATAATTACTAATACATAGATCCTTTCAAAATATTTCCTAAAATAGATATCTCCAACCAACATAAATATTGTCAACAGTCAACTGTGTGTACAGGTTAATTCTTGTTAAACTCATTTAATTCTGTGGAGCGAAGTGTGGGAGCTTTCACATCGTGGAATATATCTTTCTTCTCCCCAGTTTCCACTGTGACTTCATTCAACTGAACTCTTTATCTATCACATCTGCTGGTAGAGCTGCACAATATCTGTGAGTTTAAATCACATCTGTCACTTTATAGTTCTTTTAAGGAGATGCATTATCAGTAAACAGTGCACCTTGCATCCACTGTGCACTGCACTGCATCCAACTGCTCAGAACTGATTTTATTTGCTTCTCCTAGGTGTCAATATGGCAGGTGCACATAGGCATAAAATTGGAGGCTATCAAGACCATTGTCATTACTTCCCTGACAACCTACCCTGAGGAGTATTTTTCCCACAGTGAAGGGGGCATTAGTTGGTTCACCAGCCCATGGGCTAGCTCTGTGAAAGATTTATTCATTGTCCTCATTCACTGCTTTCTCCCGATAGTCCTATATCCATCCTTTCTGCAAAATTCCTGTTCAAAGCTACGGTTGAGGTTGCTTTCACCACCTTTTGGTCAGTGCATTACAGATCATAACAAATTGCTGAGGTTTTTAACATGGTCTTTTACCTGCAGTAGATGAGGCCCAATTCCCTGGTCATCAGACCATTGGGCTACAATAAAGTGTGCTTCCTTTCTGAACTATCAGAGGCCACCCTGAGTGTGAAACACTAACTTCATCATGTCCCCTATCCCCATCCCCATCCTCAGTTCCTTCAACCCTCTCACGTTCAGACCATGCCCATACTGCCAGGCCTGCTGAGTATTGCCTGCATTTTCTATTTTCTTTATGGATATATATATATTTATGTACTCTGTCAGACTGAGACCTGATTCATGAATAATGGGTGGTTTATGTACTTAAAAAAACAGACAAATTAAGTGGGGGAGAAAGCATGCTTGAGGAGAGATTAGAAGGCCAGTAGATCCTGAGTACAACATTGTGCTCCTGGGTGTAGTGAGCTTGAAGGTGGGGACTGTGTATTTTTAGATAGGTAATGATAGCAACTCAAATCCTTTCACCTTTCCAACTCCCAGAATTAGTGCTCTCGGTGAGAAGGCCCAGGATAGACCTTTTTGCCCCTCCGTCAATTAATGTACCACCCAAGGTCTTCAGCTCACCACATTTAGGATTAGCCCAGCTATAGGTGGCCCTGTCTCCATGCGGCATTCCTACCAGCTACTTCCCTGAGGTAGCTTGACATTGTGTGCCTGGTGAAGGATTGAAAATGGAGATTGCTTGCTTGGGTGTGTCCCACTGCCCTTACTGAAGATCCCCCTGTACCTGTGTTCCACAAAACCTCTGACCTGAGAAATCCCCTCCCTCTCATCACCTTGCTGTGGTTCCTCCGCGATCGTAGGTGTCTGATTGTCCGGCAGCCCCCTCTGGATGAGATTTTGAATCCCAGATTCCTGATTACAGGCAAAGGTCCACTGAGTATTTTGCATCAGTATTTACTGTGGAAAAGGATATGGAAGATATAGACTGTGGGAAAATAGATGGTGACATCTTATAAAATGTCCATAGTACAGAGGAGGAAGTGTTGGATGTCTTGAAACACATAAAGTTGGATAAATCCCCAGGATTTATCAGGTGATCAGGTGTACCCTAGAACTCTGTGGGAAGCCAGAGAAGTGATTGCTGGGCCTCTTGCTGAGATATTTGTATCATCGATAGTCACAGGTGAGGTGCTGAGAGACTGGAGGTTGGCTAACGTGGTGCCACTGTTTAAGAAGGGTGGTAAGGATAAGCCAGGGAACTATAGACCAGTGAGACTGGCGTCAGTGGTGGGCAAGTTGTTGGAGGGAATCCTGAGGGACAGGATGTACATGTATTTGGAAAGGCAAGGGACTGATTCGGGATAGTCAACATGGCTTTGTGCGTGGGAAATCATGTCTCGCAAACTTGATTCAGTTTTTTGAAGAAGTAACAAAGAGGATTCATGAGGACAGAGCAGTAGATGTGATCTGTAATGGAGTTTAGTAAGGCATTCGACAAGTTCCCCATGGGAGACTGATTAGCAAGGTTAGATCTCACAGAATACAGGGAGAACTAGCCATTTGGATACAGAACTGGCTCAAAGGTAGAAGATAGCATGGTGGTGGAGGGTTGTTTTTCAGACTAAAGGCCTGTGACCAGTGGAGTGCCACAGGATCGGTGTTGGGCCCTCTACTTTTTGTCATTTACATAAATGATTTGGATGCGAGCAGAAGAGGTACAGTTACTAAGTTTGTAGATGGCACCAAAATTGGAGGTGTAGTGGACAGCGAAGAGGGTTACCTCAGATTACAACAGGATCTGGATCAGATAGGCTAATGGGCTGAGAAGTGGCAGATGGAGTTTAATTCAGATAAATGCGAAGTGCTGCATTTTGGGAAAGCAAATCTTAGCAGGACTTATACACTTAATGGTAAGGTCCTAGGGAGTGTTGCTGAACAAAGAGACCTTGGAGTGCAGGTTCATAGCTCCTTGAAAGTGGAGTCGCAGGTAGATAGGATAGTGAAGAAGGCATTTGGTATGCTTTACTTTATCGGTCAGAGTATTGAGTACAGGAGTTGGGAGGTCATGTTGTGGCTGTACAGGATGTTGGTTAGGCCACTGTTGGGATATTATGTGCAATTCTAGTGTCCTTCCTATCGGAAAGGTGTTGTGAAACTTGAAAGGGTTCAGAAAAGATTTACAAGGATATTGCCAGGGTTGGAGGATTTGAGCTATAAAGAGAGGCTGAACAGGCTGGGGCTGTTTTCCCTGAAGCGTTGGAGGCTGAGGGGTGCCCTTATAGAGGTTTACAAAATTATGAGGGGCATGGATAGGATAAATAGACAAAGTCTTTTCCCTGGGGTCGGGGAGTCCAGAACTAGAGGGCATAGGTTTAGGGTGAAAGGGGTAAGATATAAAAGGGACCTATGGGGCAACTTTTTCACACAGGGGGTGGTACGTGTCTGGAATGAGCTGCCGGAGGAAGTGGTGGAGGCTGGTACAATTGCAACATTTAAAAGGCATTTGGATGGGTATATGAATAGGGAGGATTTGGAGGGATATGGGCCAGGTACCTGCAGGTGGGACTAGATTAGATTGGGATATCTGGTGGCATGGACAGGTTGGACCGAAGGGTCTGTTTCCATGCTGTACATCTCTATGATGCCTCTGGATATCTCTAAGGCATCTCCAGGGTAACTCCACAAAATGGTTTATTTTTAGTCCCCAAATGCGTCCCTCCTGAAGGCAAAGGAAGCATCACATCCTCAATTTTGTTATCGTCTATTAAATAGTGACATTGTTTATCTAATTTCCTTTCTTGTTGGAAAACTTTTAAACTGAATTTGGCAGTTAATTTGAGAAACTGTTCAAAAAGAATTTTAACAGAATTACAAGTAATGACCTTGAAATTGCAGTAAAATAGAACAAAAAAAAAATGAACAGCCATATCTTTGAATTATTCTAGATTAACAGCACTTCACAGGCTATCTATTACTTCAAATATTTGTGTGCCAAATATATTTGTGACTTCTAATAAATCATTGGACTATCTCAGCTTGACAATAAGCATCAAGTCTATCTGAGAAAACTGAACAGAATGACATCCGTCCTGAATATGTTCCTATGAGGAAGAATGTTTCTGTTGGGGCCTCATTTGACAGAATTTAAATTGCCGATAACTTTCATAAAAGTAGCATAAAAGTCCTGATTGACAAAATCACATGTCATCCATTTTAACCCTTCACATCCTAATATGAAAATTGTAGTTGAAATCAATTGACCATATTCAGAGTTTCATTTTGTTGCTTATTTCATTGGTTAAATATGAAATTCACAGGCAGAGGGATAGCATTTCATTTTAATGGGGAAATGGCCAATGTTCTAGGCCCAAGAATAGTAATCCAGTCCTGAATTCCTGCCTTCAAGGGAAAGGGAGAATATTACAAACATACAAGCATTTTTCTCATATCTTTGTTTGTTGGATTCGAGTGACTACTGAGAGTACAGTGCAATTAATTTGAATATGTCAGATGTAATAGGTACCTAGAGACATTATTATGAACTAGTGCACTAGTACAGAGTAACAGGACATGAGTTCTCCATCTTGCATGTTCAATTCCTATTTCAGTGAAAAGGTATAAGCACGGAACAGAGGTAAGAAATGGCACTAATGAATTCTGCAATCTGTGTGATCTAATTGCATCACTCAAATTGCAAAAGGAATTGGAGGCAAGATTGAGTCGAAAATACAAGACATACTGAAATACTCTAAACTGCTAACAAATTATTGATAAAATTCAGAACTAAATAAAATTAACTGAAGATATGGAGAGTGAGAAAGTGTTAGAAAATCCCTTTTAAAATGATGATGCATTCAGTAAAATATTGACCCCCATTAATTCGCATTTGATACATTCCTGTGTAAATGAGTTTTTAATTTTACAGTCCAATAGTCTAAAATGAGTGATAATTTATCACCAGCCATCCTGTTTTATGTTCTCCTGAATTTGTATTGTCATTGTAAGTAGAAGCATATTTAAAATGGCAGCTGTGTGGTTGAATTATAAGAACACTATCTGCTTGATGGCAACACATCATTCTCTAAATATAGTTGGAAAATGCTCACTTCAGAAGCTCAGCAAAGGTAGCCATCCTGCGTAATCTTAAATCACACCACACATTGTGCCTAAAAGTTCTGGAAATTCAAATTGGATACAAATTTTATTTGTGAAAATGCTTTTTTTGCCTTTTTATCTTTGTATTATAATTTGGAGACAGAAGTTTTCTTGGTACTAAATTTTCACTTAATTTCAACATTATAAAGTAAACTGCAGATCTCCACAATGTTGACCTTGCAGCAGGTGGTAACACTCAACTGTGAATTAGATTGGAAAATAGGAATAGGAGTGGACTGTTTGTTCCTTACATATTGAAAGTAGTATGCAGCTGTTGTGCCATTGGATAATTATTAGGATCACTGGAGTCAGTGCTGCAGATGTCAGAGGCCATTAAAGTGGCAGGTATAGTGCACTCCATGCCCCTCATGTGGTGCTGGTACTGATGCTAGCACAGGCATCTTGCCTTCACTAAAAGCTTTGACAATACGCATATTGTAATATCAAACAGTCATCCAGCCTTTTTTTGATGTACGTACAACAAAATTATGCAATGCTGTAATATAATCGCTCACAGCTGAGCATGTGTTCAAGTGCATGAGGGATGAAGTATCTACCCACCAACCCCCAGCCAGCACACATTACCCCACAACCTCCACCAGTGTTATTGAATGGACCAGCCATCCAATTTGCAGTTGAGATGCTTTGTAGTGTAAAGATATAAGCCAGCACACCAGCATTTTGGAAATGCTGATTTGTATTGGAGCCATCTGGGATATATTGAGTAGAGTCGCAGCCACCAGTTCCTGTTACAGGTATTCGTCAAACTCCTGAAGCCATACAGGGAATGGTACCCACACTGTGTCTTAAGGCAGAAGACAGGCTCTGTCTTGAATAAGCAGTAAGAGTTTGTTTCTTATTATTTAGTCATTATGCACATTACATTTAAGATAAGCACTAAAAATAATAAACGCTGGAGATGACAGTGGGTCAGTCAGCATCGATGGAGAAAGAACAAGCTAACAGTTTGACTCCAGGTGACTCTTCTTCATGCTATAGTTTGGGAGAGTGGTGATGGTACAGAAAGGATGTTAGTAGTTTACATTAAGTGATCGGAATGTGAGAATGGCTGAACCATGGTGTGTCTCCTGCCAGACTTGAAAGGGCAGAAAATGGAATGGCGGGTGAAGCGGAGGATGTAATAACAAGCTAAAAGGGAATAAATGGTTCACAATTTAAAGGTTTTGAACTCAATACTAAATCCACAAGGCTGTAAAGTGCCTAGTCTGAAGATGAGATGTTGTTTCTCCAGTTGGTGCTGTGATTCAGGACAGACATGTGGACATGCGAGCAGGATGCAGTTCTGAGGAAGGGGCACTTGACCTGGATTTCTCTCCACAGAAGCTTCTGACCTGCTGAGCTTTTCCCACAATTTCTGGTTTTGCTTCTGTAGTTTCTTACTGTTCTGGGCAGAGCAATTGCTGAACCAGGCCATTATGCACCCAGACAGTATGCTTTCTGTGGTGCATTTGTAAAGGTTGGTGAGGGTCCTTAAATACAAGCCAAATTTTCTGAGCCATCTGAGGAAGAAAAGGCATTGTTGTGCCTTCTTGGCCATCACATCTATGTGGGAAGTCCAGGTCAGGTTGTTGATTATTGTGACTCCAAGGAACCTGATGCTGTCAACCCTCTCAACCCCTCTGCTCTGTTGATGGAGATGGGGACATTTCCTCCTCCTTCCTTCCTGACCTCACAGAGCCATACAACATGGAAACAGACCCCTCAGTCCAACCAATCCACGCCGGAGACAATCCCCATTAAACTCGTCCCACCCTGCCTGTTCCTGGCCCATTATCCCTCCAAATCTTTCCTTTTCGTGAGGGTTGCTGTGGAGAAGGTGTAGTTGTCTGTCTTCATTGATTACGGTCTGTGGGTTAAGAGCTAAAGATCAGTTGCAGAGGACAGAGCTTAGACTTAGGTCTTGAAGTTTTGAGATCAGTTTGGAGGGGATTATGGTGTTGAAGGCAGAGCTGTAGTCAATGAGTAGGAGTCTGCCATAGATGTCTTCGTTGTCCAGACATTCCAGCGATATAGTAAGCACTGTGGACCTGTTTCGTCAGTAGGCAAATTGCGGGGGATCGAGGTAGGCTGGGAGACTGGCGTTGATGTGGGCCATGACCAGCCTCTCGAAGCACTTCATGATTATGGAGGTCAAAGCCACTGGGCAGTAATCATTAGGGCACATTCCATGTGATTTCTTTGGTACTGGGATGATGGTGGTCTTCGTGAAGCAGGTGGGCATTTGGCTTGTAAGGCAGAGACGTTGAAAATGTCAGTGAATACCTCTGCCAGCTTGGCCCCACAGGATCTACGTGCACAGCCAAGGCCTCCATCCGGGCCCATTGCTTTCCTCGGTATGACTGTCAGGAAGACTGATCTGATGTCTGCAGTGGTGATGGAGGGGACGGGTGTCTGTGACTGTCAGGAAAGGTGACACCACACTGTTGGCATTCTGCTCGAACCGAGCATAGAAAAAGTATTGAGTGCATCAGGGAGGGATATGTTTAAGCCCACTATCTTGCTTTGCTTCATTTTGTATACAGTTATGTTGTGTAGGCCTTACCACAGGCAGTGGGTGTCCTCTAAATTGGTCTGGTACTGTCGCTTGGCATCTTGGATGGCTTTGCGGAGGTCATATCTGAACTTTCTGTATAGGTATGGGTCATCCAACTTGAATGCTGCACACCCTGTCTTCAGTAGGCAGTGGATTTCCCGGTTCATACAAGGTTTCTGATTGGCAAACACCCTGATTGACTACTTTGGCGTGCAGTTGTCCATGCACTTGCTAACAAAATGTGTGACAGTGGTGGCGTACTCATTTAGGTTTTCTGCTGAGTTCTTGAATATGATCCAATATACCAATTCGAAATGTCCCAGAGAAATTCTACTGCCTCAGACCACCATTATATTAGATTCAGTGAAGGATCCTCCTGTTTCAACTTCTGCTTGTAAGCTCGGAGAAGTAACATAGCATTGAGATCTGATTTCCCTAAGTGTGGGCATGGGAGGAATGGAGCAGTAGGTGTCTTTGGTTGTGTAGCAATGTCCAGGATTTTCGGTCCTCTGGCAGAGCAGGAGATTTGTTGGTGGTACTTTGGCAGCACTCTCTTGAAGTTGGCTGAGTTGAAGTTGCCGGCCACGATGAACAATGTCTCGGGGAATTTTGTCTCCAGGGTATTTGTGGAGTTGTACGTTTCATCCGGGGCATTCTTCACATCCACCTGGGGTGGGCTGTAGATTGCACCTGAGAGAATAGGAGATTCTGCCAGTTGAGTGGTCTCTGTCTATACTGCAGTAGAAGCTGAGAGAGTGCACAGGAAACTCCCCATCATGGCTGGGTCTGCAAATATTCTATTGGATCTGTTTATTGTCAAAGAAAGGACTTTTAAACTGTGCCATGTGGGAGCTAGATTCTTCCGTCCTCCCAGACGTGGCCAGGAGGCTGTCCACTGGTTTGCCAGAGCACCCAGCATCTCAGAATATGGTTTTCAATTTCTGGCTTAACGTTACCTGATCAAACTTCTCGTCTAACACCTCTATGCAGAATCTCAGTGCGTTCTTCCCTGTGGTGAGCTGACCTGAATGACCCCTTACCTTGGGCTGGTTACAGCTGGCTCATGCACATGACTTTCTGCATGTAGACATTAACTCTAAGCATGTTGCCTGCTTCAATATGTCAACTGATTAATCACCCCTCCCCCAACTGATTAATCACCCCTCCCCCAACTGAAAATGTGAGCAATCCAGTTTTTAGTTGTGATTCTTTAAACTTACAAATAAAATGTTGGAACCTACAATTAAATATGCAACAGACAAACATGCTATTTCCGATTCATGTGATTGCTAATTAGTTTGCTCTGTAATTAATTTTGATCAACTTATATGTCTGCATAAGAAAAAAACATCTATGCCTGAAGATAATGTCTGATTTCCCATTGTGGTCACTATGACTGGAAGCTGCAAGAGCAAAGCTTGTGCCAAACATCAGTGTAATATCAGAAAGGCACTAAACCTGAAAATTATGCAATGCCTTTTCATATTCTGAAAATGCATAGAATTGACAATAAAAGACAGTGGCCTATTTAAATTATTATTTCAGAAAACACTGTGAACAATGAAATCTCATCCTAAATGACTTCCTGAAAGTTTGATTAATATGCATGCATGAGCTTGTGCTGTTTTGCCCATCTATTTTTGTGACATTGCATTGTTCTTTTGAAGGTATTCAGACAGAGTAAACACATCATAGTGTTACAGGGTACTATATATATACTATTATTACATGATGCACTATACAGAGGCTGCTCCTTACAATAGCTCAGGTGGAATACTCTTCCAAAGAAATCAACAGGAGTTTAGTCAAAACAATTGAAATCATGCTTGCATCCAAGTTCTATAGGTTCACCATTCCCTTAATACATGCCAAGCTATGTTTTATATAGTGTGTTAGGCATGTGTTCTTTTTTTCTGAAACAGCAATTCAATTAGATACTCATTCCATCTGCTGATAAGATCTTCAAGGGTCTTTTGAACATTATCTTTGGCAATTGGACAAACTTTCTATTTTTTACAAATGGAACAATTTTTTAGGACTTTCCAAATTTCAGCCTGATTGTGATTAAAGACTACAGTAATGTTCTTGGCCAGTACTACCTGAAGTTACCATGAGTTCCTGTCTTCTCAAGCGCACTCCTTGCCTGAGGCACGGAGACCTTCCATTTAAGCTCATCACCAGGCTTCTCTCTCTCTGGTATTCTGGGACTATGACGAGTTTACCTCGCGTTTAGTATTCTGGCCCAGTAATGTATTCAATAATCCTGGATATTTGGATTTGCAAAGAGAGAATTTGCTAACTGCAGAATGTAGAAAATGGGAAAAAAAGAGCAAATGTGATTTCTAATTTTCAAATTTTCCCGATATTTTGCACAGGATAAATCAAAAGTACTCTATTTTCATTTGTAGGGAATACAAATGATTCAAAGTGCAAAAGCTCAGATTTTGCTCACAATGGTGAAGCAGTAGCTTCTGTCCTTCACTGTATGTTCAGCTGTCCAGAGATTTTATGCAATGTATCAGCAGACGTTTCCACAAATCCAGCATATAGTATAGTCTATCTATGGTATCTGTGAATAGCACAGGCAACAGTATGTCTACTGAGATATTCAACCAGTAAACCTGAAGTAAGAGAAAAGGAAATGCAAGTTACATTTATTTTGTTTCTCTTCATGCTTTAAATATTGGAACACACGCATATGATAAAGGAGTAGATTGGAAAGCAGAAAAACACAATATTAATGTTGTTGTTTAATTTTTATATATTTGCAATTTTTCTTCTGAGAGAATGAGATTCCACATTTGTAAAATTGAATTTTCACAGCTGCAGATGTTCATTAATAATATCACCTATTATTTTATTTTGAACAAGATCTTTATATACTAATGCCCTAGTTTTCTCAACCTTTTACTTTTAAAAGAGCTATTTTGTAGATAAGTACCACAAGGTTACATATTGGAGTTGTGATGCCAACTCTGTCAGCAAGCACAGAAATAGTTCCTTGTGTTCAAAAACAGGTTTTCTCTGACAGCAGCTTTTTGAATGCCACATTTAAATGCACTTATGAGGGCAATAGGATATTAAGAGATCACCACGGATACCATAGGATATCCTTCTCTGGTGCCTGGTGCCAACTGCTAAGAGTTTGTAGCTGGGACAGAGCGCTGCAAACAGTTTTTCTTTCTATGCTCGTCCATGGGTCTGTTCATTAGTCTGTTGTGAAGAATGGACAACAAATAACTGTCTGCATAAGAGGCTAGTCTTTCAAAAAGAAGGTTAGCTTATTTACATAACAGTTTATAACATATTGATTTATGGATAGGATGAAGATTCAAGGTCTTTTCCCCTGGGGTGGAAGAGTCCAAAACTGAAGGGTATTGGTTTAAGGTAAGAGGGGAAAGTGGTGGAGGCTGGTACAATTACAGCATTTATAAGGTGGCTGGATGGGTGTATGAATAGGAAGGTTTTAGAGGGGATATGGGCCAAGTGCTGGCAAATGGGACAGGATTAGGTTATGATACCTGGTCGACATGGATGAGTTAGACCAAAGGATCTGTTTCCATCTGTACACCTCTATGACTGTGATTGTATAACTCTTAAACATATTGGTTATGACCACTCAGAGATAAAGAGTTCACACCTGCCTCCAGGGAGTGATCATGTTGGAGTCCAAATGATTCTTGACCCTGGAGCCGTGTGACATCAACAGAAAGGCCAGATTTTTGCATGGCTCAAGCATTAACTCATCCAGAACCATTCTCTTATAGACCACATCAGGAGTAGGTTTCTGATTTACCCGGCAATAAAAATTATTATCAATAGTATCACTGCTGTTATTACAGCAAATAGTACTTTGGGCTGAATTCCAGCTGCCTTGTGGGGCTTTTTCTTTTGGCCCATCATTTGTTCAGGTTTTCCATTCTGTTAATGCATTTGAAGATTAGACTGAGTACTTGGAAGGCCTTGCCAAATAAAAATTTTGAAATGCCTGGGACTTATCTACTAGTTGGATTTTTGGATTTATTTATAAGAATTAAAGAAATGCAGTGAGATAGAACTCTATTGTCCCTGATGTAGATTGCATGGACTGGAACCTACATATGCTCATACACAGGGTTTTCTCTGAGGGCAGAAAGAACATACACATGCACTATGCTCATTTCAACTTGACAAAATAGGTGACAACCATTGATTGGTACATTTCCCACGACTCTGCACTGCCCAATCTTAGATCACTAACTTGATTTAAAATGTAAATAAAGTCTGGCAGTTAACTATCAATTATCATTATTTTGGCACATTGTCCATAGCAATGACTCTACCAACCATAGCAATGAACCAACCAGCATTTCCCTCCTCTCCATAAATGTTATTTTCTTTTTCACTTCAATTAGTATTTTTTGCAAATTGTCCTGATAAAAATAAAACTCCAACAGGATGCCTATTTTTTTTCAGTAATAGTCAAGTTTTGTGTCACCAAATAACTACTTAAATAAATTAAACTCATCATGGAGTTATAACAGGGCGAGCAAAATATAATATTTTATTTGAAAGTAGAACTGGTTCAAAATGACGTGAAGTCACATTTTGAAGCATGTCACTCCATGAAGAGAGGGAGGTGAAGTTTCTGTTCACTGAAATTATCTGCAACTTAGCCAAAATGGCCCAAATTTGTACATCATTTAAAAACTGCCCAGTACATTAAATACCATTCAGCAAAAGGAGAAATTAGTTATTGACATTATTAGAATGAAATGGATTTGAAGTAAAACTCAATGATTTAAATAAGGAGCTGCAGGCAGTGTGTTCGTTTATGCAATAGATTGCTTTTATGCAGCAGCATGTGGTATGCAAAAGAGGATTCACTCTTATTGTTAGAAGATGAACGGGACCTGAGATATTGTGGTTCAAGGATGAAATAGAAAGAAGTTTTAAGCAGATCGTACCAGATATCAAGTGCCTGGCCTGAAATGTTACTGAGTCGATACTGTCCTATTTGATTCAAGATAAAAAAGAAGAATATTTTTGTTTTCCTGTAACCCATCATCAGTAGTACCATGGCATGTTTTCATGTTATGTAAGATTATGGAGGCTTTTAGACTTTGGCTATGATTGCAATTTTTTTTTTAATCTCAGGACACTCTAGACTATTTTTCCTGGAGCATCAGAGGCTGAGGGTTCACCTTATACAGGTTTATAAAATCATGGGGGGCATGGGTAGGGTAAATAGACATGGACATTTCCCTGGGGTGGAGGAGTCCAAAACTAGGGGACGCAGGTTCAAGGTGACACGGGAAAGATTTAAAAGGGACCTAAAGGGCAACTTTTTCATGCAGAGGGTGGTGCATGTATGGAATAAGCTGCCAGGGGAAGTGGTGGAGGCTGGTATAATCACAACATTTAAAAAGCTTCTGGATGTGTATATGAATGAGAAAGGTTGAGGGGGATATGGGCCAAATGCTGGCAAATGGGAGTAGATTTATTTAGGGTATCTGGTTAGCATGGATGAATTGGACTGAAGGGTTTGTTTCCACGCTGTACATCTCTATGACTGTAAATGCAGATATCTAAGTTATCATTAAAATCTCTAATGGTCATGCCATTGTTATTTTGTGCTTGTGTGAATCCCATTTACTGCTTGTGCATAATTTGGTGCTGGAAGCCTGTGCCATGACTTTGAAACAGAGCCTTTGATTATATCAAAAGGGAAAGGGCTGCATTAAAAGAAGACAATACAGAATATTGGGAATTGTATCTGTGGGCAAAAGTCACACATTCACCCTTACTTAGAATGTTCACATAAATCATTGCCCTGACTATAATTGGCAAGAAGCAATGAACTGCAGATCAATAGTAATCTTAGCTTCAGATAATGTGTACATTTTTAACACATTATTTCCTGGCAAAGTATGTCTGATAAGAATCCAAATATCAACAATTAAGTATGCGAGTTGGTTCAGTGACTCAGCACTGTAAGGGATAGTTTGTTCATATTTCATGTTGTGGGAATACTGAGGCACAATATAATGATTTGTCGTTACAGACATGAATATAATATTCAAGATATAACTATTGGCTCCATGGGCTGGCTCAGGCAGAACTTGATAGGTGTCAGAAACAGAGTGGTCACCTCAGATGGAATCAGCAGGGGATAATTTGATGTTGGTCTGACTGACTCACTCTTAAGCTAAATCATCTTGCATGACATTTTTGTCCATTAAACCATTACAATACAATAAAAGAACCTAAAGGGAAAACTTCAAATTAAACCATTGTTGAGATGATGCAAAGTGTTTTATTTAACCTGTATGATAATAGAACTGAGATTGTTTATTGTGGCCAGTGTCAGCATACAATCAAACTTGCTTTGTTCCCTACTGCAGACATTGGAGATTTGTCATATTCATCGTCAAGAAGGACAAAAAAAGAATTTATCAAATATGAATAAGTCATAATTCATAATGTCTCGGAGAATGGAACAAAAGTCCTCAAGGTGCCCTGGGATATAATTTGGCCACTAGTGTTGAAATTCCATTTTTTAAAAAATTATTATTTTAACATTGTTGATTTTACACTGACCTTCACAGAAAAGCAAGAACTGTCAAGGCACATGTGCATTATCAACCTGTTTTATTTTGTTTCTTTCAACTGTTTTTTGGTACTCACATCAAGTGTATTGAAAAATATTAGATTATACTGGGCAGTGACAATTGTTTTACAGGAAAAGATGGCTAAAATTCCTTCCGCTGAGTTTTGTGATTAATGGGATTGAATCTGAATGAGATGTTTTAATAGGTGAGGTTCCATGAAGCCCTGTTTTGTCACCTTTCCATATGATTATTTCCATCAATTGTCTAAGTAATCAATTAATCAAGCTTTCATAAATATGGCGATAACATATAAGTATATGTAGAAGCTAGAGTAACCTCTATGGAAAGTAGGCATAACAATTAGGTAATCACTGAAGTTACAGTTCTCAAAATGATAGAAATAAAAATCTGCAGTATTAGAATGAGGGGAGATCAAGTTGAGCCTGATAAGATGCTAAAGGAGTTTGACAAAATAGATGTAGAGTGGATGTTTCTCCTTGTCTAGCAATCTAGAACCAGAGGGCATAGTTTTAGTTTAAGGGGATAGCAAAATTAAAACAGTGACAAGGAGGAATTACTTTTCTCAACATTTTATGAATCTCTGGAATTCACACCACAAAATGCGGTGAATGCGAGGTCACAGAATAATTTAAAGGAGGTGATAGATGTTTGCTGAGTGATGGGTTGAAGCATTGTGTGGAGCGGGCAAGAAATTGAGGTTGAGATTATATGATTGTATTGAATGAGGGAGAAGGCCTGGGGCTGAACTATCTACTCCAGCTGCTTCTGATGTTCTTTTCATGCATGGCAAATGAGGATTTGTGTTGCAATTTGAGACCAGTCAAGTCATAATCAGAAAGCATCCTACCTGTATTAAAAAAGGTTTCAGCTTGGCTCAGTGATAGCAGTCCTTCTATGCATTCAAATCCTGGGTTTGGTCACAATCTTGGGCTTCCCAAAGTGGGGGTTGGGACCACAAGTGGGTTCGCGAGCTTTGAGGCAGTAATGGCAGTAATGGCTCTGACCGAATTATTACACACTCAAACACCCACAGCTCTCAGTGAGAGGCCATAACACTGAGGAAGCCTCAAAATGGGTTCATGGTAGGAAAAGATTAGTGAAGCATTGGTCTGAACTAACACTTCAGAGCCAACCAAATGGTGATTTTTAAATTTGCTGTCATTTAGATCAGACACAAAAGGATGTCTATCCATTGTTCAAAATATATTTTTAAAAAACCAAAGCAATTAACCTATTGTCCTGCCTACCATTGATTCACAAACCAATACAACTGGTCATATCTCAATGCTGTTTGTAGCAAATTGGCTGCAGATTTAGGCTACGTAATAAATAGTAATTGTATTTCTCAAGTAATTATTTGTTTATGAAATATTTTGGAACATTCTGAGGATATGAAATGCATGCAAGCTTATTCTTTCTTAAAGTAAGCAAAGCTTTGAAATTTTAATGCTCGAGTGTAACGTTGTATTTTGCTTTTTGCACATTATTCAGGGAAGTTAGTTCTTGAGAAGCTACAACAGAGTGCAAATGTTGTGAGCTATTGGTTCTGAAGAAGCAAATATTTATATTACATTGTGCTCCACCCAACTAAATAATGTCACAAACTCTTTGAATGGAGACAGTTGAGTCCCACATGGGTCCCCAAAGGGAGCAGATATATTCTGTACAGCTCCCAAGAACCTTTGAGTGACTATGCTTGACAAGTTAATGTAGACCAAACTTCGCAATAAAAATACCTTGCTATGCAAGATGAGTCCTTGTCCTGTTGAGATTCTGTTAAAACATCTATCCTCTAACCCATCATCAGTTTTAATAATCCATTCTTTCCCAAGTTCAACCAGTCATTTCTAATGGTTGTACAGCATGAAAAAGTACTGATGTCCACCCTGCTTACTCTTACTAATTAGTCGCATGTTTTGTATAGGACAATTCTGTGGTCATTAATTGTTGTTTTTTTTCAGAATGGGATAGAATGATATGTGTTATACTGTGTCAGAAACTGCAGTGTCTGTAAGAGTTGATTCAAATTTGAAAAGTTATTCAGGATCTGCAGCACAGGTTCTGCTGTTACTATGGGCATTATCTGCTGTTGCTGAGCAGTGATTACCACAATTGCTTCACTTGAAGCCCTGGCATTTGCCTCCTGGCTAGCAATCTCTATGAGGTACAGTGTTTACTGCCCCCATTAACAAAATTGAGAAGGGACCCCTTTTCCAGTTGTTTCTATCATCAGATTCATCTTCACTGGAAAAATCAGAAAACAAGAAAATAACCAGCAAGCAAGTGGCATAAAGTTTCATGAAAGTAAGAAGCAGATTTGTAAAAGGACATCCTTACACTTAAAATGGGACTGCAAATGCTGGAAACTTGAAAGACTTAGATGTTTTCTAATCAACCTGTTGAGAAATGTTACCTCACACTTCTGGGACTTGAACCTGGATCACCAGGCTCAGAGGCAGGGACATTACCATGTGTCACAAGAGCCCTCCACCTAAAATAAGCAGGTGTGTGACTATTTGAGATAGAAAGACAGATTAAGATGTTGGATGCAATCAGATCTTTCTCAAGCTGTTATAAAATTACATGGCTTTAATGGAGATGGAATGAATACATCAATGATTGTAAACAAAGGCACTCTGTTAAAATGCAATTAATTCCTTGGATATTATTTTTGCCATTAGACATTTTACAAATCACAGCCTATAAATGCAATTTTATTGTTTAAAAAGCACAGAGAAAAGTGATTTGCAGCGAGTTTAGCTTTACAATGAATGCTCCTTGAGCAAGTAATTGCCAGAATCTCTATGCAGAGACACACCGAAGATGCAATTACTGTTCTTAAACCAACATTTTGACAGGGCATTGCATGGAATTGTCACCACTGTGATAGCCAGTCCCAGAAATGTATTTCACTGTGATCTTGGATAACAGTGAGATGAATGACAATATTGCCTCAGACAAAGCTCTTTGATACCTCCCAAGTTTATTTTCACGGCTACACTGTAACGTGCTGTGTTTGTGACAGGACTTTAAAAAAAATCTTGTTGACTGTGACTAATGGTCCTTAATACTTGCATGAGGAAGTTGAGAATACTGGATCCAAAAATTGAATGTTATTGATCAATCAGCTATAAATATTGTTCTAAAAGCAGTGTGATACTAGTGAATTTAAATATTTATTCAGACCGAGATATATAGCATGGCAACATTTTTCAGCACAGGTGCCAATTGTGGGGGGAGATCCCCATTTTTCAGGTACCTCTCATTACTGGCTGGCCAATAGCCAAGAAATGAGGCATTTGGACATTTGTAAAACCCCTAATGTGCACAAAACTTTTTTTGAGTCTCTGAATCTTACTCAACAACATCTTTTCTGACAATATTAAGTTTGCAAACATTACCAGTGTTTGTCTAATACAGTACCTAAATCTGCCCAAAGGAGAATGCATACCAGAATTACAGCAAATGGCACGTGACATATCACCTGCAGTAAAACAGCTTCCTGTAGGTTAAGTACCAGGAAGCCAATTTCTTGTTACTCATCATTTTGTTGCTGCACATATGACTGTTGTTTCAAACATATTCACATGTTGTGGTTTACCTTGATTCAAAGTCATGGTTGGGACTCCAACCAAAGCTACCAACCAATGGTTGTGACCCCATATTAAGATGCGTCAAAGATCTTGACAAATTATATTAATTTCAACCATGGGATTTGAGATAATGTTGGATATTTATTGAAATCTGAGTAAGCTGGAACAATGTTACTGCTGACTTCCCAGCGTTAGTAGTTGTGTAAAAATCAGTAACTATAGGACATCATGAATGAATATTAAAGATAGAGGCAGAGATCTGATCCATACTTGTTAAGATATCTCTAGTATGACCAGAAGTTATTTGCTGCTTCCTAATTGCCCTTGAGAAGATGGTGATAAGCAGCCTCTTTGAACTACTGAAATTTTGAGATTTAGATAAACCCCCTATTGTTTTGAAAAAGGGGACCTGGATTTTGATGCTGCAACAGTGAGAAACAACATTATTCCAAGTCAGGATGGTGTGTGACTTAGAAGGAGACTTGCAGGCATTAATGTTCATATTGCTCTTCCCTCTTATTCTTTTAAATGGTCAAGCTTGCTAGTTTGAAATTTTTTGCAGAACATCTTACAGGAAACACGCCCCACTGCCATTATGCTTTGGAGATGCAGGGAGTGAATGTTTAAAATGGTGGATGGGGTGCAAGCCCATCAAATTTTTTGTGATTTTGGAACTGCAGTCTTACAGGCAAGTGGAGAGTGTTCAATCACATCTATCTAACTTGTGGATAAACTCTGGGAGCCAGGATGCAAATTACTTGCTGCAAAGTTCCTAGCCTCTAATCTGCTCATCTACCCCATACTATTTATGTGACTGGACCACTTAAATATCTAGTTACTGATAACAACTTAGACATCGGGACTGAGTGTAGGTAATGCCATTGACTGTCAAAGGAGGATGTTTAGATTCTGTCTTGCTGAAATCGGTCATGACACTTCATTTTTGTGGCATGAATGTTAGTTCCTACTTATGAGCCAAAGCCTGTGTCTAGTTCTTGCTGCAAATGGAATCATACTGAACATTGTGTAATTATCCATGAATATCTCCATTGCTGACTTTATTTTGGGGGAAAGGTAATTGATGAAGTCACAAAATAGTTGAGCTTGACAATCTATTGAAATGACGTCCTGGAACAGAGATGATTAACTTTAATAATGGCAACCATCTTCATTTGTATAGGTATTATTCCAACCAATTAAGAGGTTTGCCATTGAGCACAATCTTATAAATGCTGTTAGATGCCAAAGTTGATCAAATGCAACCTTTATGTCAAAGACAATCATCTTGAATTCACATTTTTGCCAATTTTTGGACCAAGTCTAAAATGAGGGCTGGAGCAGAGTGTTCTTGGTGAACCCAAGCAAAGTATCAGGGAGTTGTTTATTGCTGAGGGAGTTCCACTTGATAGCATTGTCAGTGACACTCACCAGCATTTTACTAAGGTCAAGAGTAGACTGATGAAGATAATAATTGGCCAGCTTCAATTTATCCTGCTTTTTTTGGACAGTACATAGCCAGGCAATTTCTCTCTTTTTGACAAGCCTGGAAGGACAAGGGCAGCAGGTGCATGGGAACACCACCAGCTTCAAATTTCCCTCCAAGCTACACAACATTCTGAATTATAAATATAAAGAGGCACTCCTTCATTGTTGTTAATTCAGAATCCTGGAACATCCTTCCTTTTGGATTGTAGATGTGTGATAGTTCAAGTAGGCTGCTCCCCACCCGTCTCTCAAGGGCATGTAAGGATGGGAATTAAATGTTGGCCCAGCCAGTAACATTCACATCTTACGAATGAATAGAATTAAAAGGTAGATGCCATGTTTGCAGCTTTCTACTGGAACAGCTTGGCATGATGGTGAGGTAGTTCTGGAGTGCAACCCCTCACCACGATAGCTGGATGTTATTGCAGCTCATAGCCTTTCCTCTATTCAGTATATGAAGCCAATTCTTGATAAAATCTATTATTAACATTCTTACAGCCAGATGTTGAAAGAGATGAAAAGTTAGTTGTTACTCAATTTTACAATTATTAACAAAATGAGACATTACATGTACAGGTCCTAACTCCACTACCCACCCAGTGTCAGTAAGTGCCTCTTTATATTTGCAAAACAAAGTGCCTCCCACCTTTGTATACTTGGCTTTAATTTATATAATTAATATCTGTGTTGGAGCCTGAATAGGAGGCCTTGATGGATCATGTACTCAGCATTTCTGATTATATAATGGACATTATTCTTCTTCTCCCCTTAACCGCTTAATTGCCCTCTCATGTTCACAACAGGGTGCAGCAAGACTGCAGAGTTAGGATCTGATCTGTTAATTGTGGGATTGATCAGCTTTGAATGTATCTTGCTGCATCCAGTATTTAGTATGATGTTCTGAGTTATGGTTTGATCACGTCAGTACCTCCAGTTTAAGTATAAAATCAAACTGTGGATTTTGGAATTCTTAAATAGAAAATGCTGGGGACAAGTCTGGCAACATCTATGGACAGAGAAACTGAGTAAACATTTCAGAAACTGAAAAACTCTTATCTGACTGAAAATGTTAGCTGTTTCTCTCTTTGCAGATGCTGCCAGACCTGACTGGTTTCTCCAGTATATTGTTTTTCTTTTCAGTTTTTGGTATGCTTGGTACTTTTCTTGGCAGACTCTCTTTGACTCCTCATTGAGTCACAGTTTGTCCCTGAGCTTTCATAGTAATTATAGTGCTGAGCTATGAGCTTACCTATTATGGCTGAACATAATTTTGCTGTTGCTTAATGTCGACCGAACTCATGGATGTCCAGTTTTAAGTCGCTGGATTGAATTTGAATGCATTTCATTTAGCATAATGGTAGTGCACCTTTTTGCCAATACCCTTCCACCTGCATCTACCAGTTACAACATAACTATCGAGATTGATAATACATCTATGATTGTCAAAGTTGAAATTAATGAGTAATATGGTGTGTGTGCGCAGCGTATCATGCTATAACAGTTCCTCCAACCAATCCACAAGCAACAATTTGTTCAAAGCTACCAGTATAGACTTCAAAATATCTGCGGACATATTAAGCATTATTTGCTCAAGTACATATATGGTAATGACCTCATAGTCACCGTGGACAAGAAACAACACTAGTTATGTTTGGTAAAAATGTTGAGATATTTCTGGACTTGAAGATTATTGAATCTTCAGCTGCTGTCATGAGATAAATGATGTGCTTCTCAATGACTGGAGCCATCTCTCATACTCAAAAAGCAATTGTCTTTTTATTTCCAAATTTGGCATCCGGCTATCATGTTTGTGTCTCACCCAGTGAGCCTTTGAATCCCCAATAATCTAAATCTCCTGCAGTGGTTGTACATGTCCCACTGTTGACCAAGCATATCATTGGATATTCTGTGAGCTGTGAGATTTTCAGCAGCTTTTGGACAATAGTCCACTTACTCTGCCAGTCTTATTGAAGCAGATAGAGAACAAAAACACATGTTCATGGCACAACATTGTGTCACATAGTTTTATTTGCAGTCCTGGAAAGTATTCGCTAATCAGTGGATGTTTCAGTGTGGGTCAGTACATAGTACAACAGGATCAATATGAGCATGTCTTAAGCCCAAGTTGGGGATAAAGTCTTTTCTGTTTCTTTAGCTTCTCTTGCATAAAGTAATGGTTCTGAAGGAGTTAATATTCAAGTTACATTGGCTTCACCCATTTTAATGATGTCACACATGTCTGTTTGGAGAAGAGCAATTCCTTAATAGCTTTTGGAGGGGGCTGACATATCTACAGCAGCTCCCTAAGGTCTCAGTGATTATGCTGTGGAGGTACCAGTGTTGGACTGGGGTGGACAATGTCAAAAACCACACAACACTGGGATATAGTCCAACAGGTTTATTTGAAATCACATTCTTTCAGAGCCCCACTCCTTCCTCAGCTAGCTACCTGACTAAGTGTAGCTGTACTTATTGCTAGCATGCAGTAAACCTTTTGTTATCTTAGAATAGTACATTTTATGTATCTACTGTCCTCTACCACTGTTCATTAGATAGGCCCAAGATAAAGTAAAGGTAAAGGATGATTAGCAGCAGCGAACTACTTCATACAACCATTACCCAGTGTCACACATTAGCAAAAGTGGCAAATATCACAGTGCCAGAACCGCTGTACAGGATTTACCACATCACCAAGTTCTTTATCAGAATAACATCCTGTATTTTGAAAATCTTTTAATAGTAATGGAGCTTGGCTAGACCTTGTCCAGTTCTTGTCCTTACCCCGATGATGTCAGCAGTGCTATGTATTGAGGAGGTAACTCACATGAGCTGAAACCATTTCTCGGGATGAGTTTGTAAAACAATACACAGAGCATGAACACAAAAGAAAAATACTGCAGCTACTGGAAACCTGAAATAAAGAGAAAAAAAATCAAATATTCAACAAGTCATAAACAATTGATGAACGATCACCAATCTGAAGTATTGACTGTGTTTTTCTCTCTATTTGATGCTGCTGATCGTTTCCAATACTTCATCTTTGAGTACACAATAATGTGTAGCTAAGGGATTTGGGGTTTACACATTGCACAGTTGAATTTGGCTAAGATAACAATCAGACTGATGGTTTTGTGGAGCTCATTCATGATTCCTAAGGCATTCAAAGAAAACAGTCATTTTATTAAACATGTCTTGATAGTGTGTTTCTTTGGAACTGTTCATTTCATTGTTCCACTTTTAGAAATTGTAGCCTCTACATTAAATTTTAATCTATTTTAATGTTAGTTTCTTACATGCAATGGTCTACATGAGGACAAGTTAAATGCATGAATAGTGGTAAGTTGGGCAGAAAATATGAACAGTTGCCAGTTCCTTATAACGGAATGCTTAAGGAATCCTGCCGTAGGGCTCACAATTTCTTGACATCAGCTGACATTCCCATTTTGCTCCCAATTCCATCCCTCTAAGTCATTTTTGAGGATTCAGTTAGCGCATGATTTGGGAAAGATACTTACAAGGCCTTTAAAGCCAATGATCAGAACACAACTGAACCTTTCCAATCAACCTGCAAATCCCTTATGGCTTCCAGAGCCCAGGAGCCTGTATTGAGTGTACAACACAGCAGAGTATTCCACATCAGGTCTTTACTGAAGTGTAGCTTAAGATGTCTGCCTACAGGGAGTGTACATCATGATAGATTAGATTCCCTACAGTGTGGAAACAAGCCCTTCAGCCCAACCAGTCCACGCCGACCCTCCAAAGAGTAACCCACCCAGACCCATTTCCCCCTGACTAAGGCACCTACCACTATGGGCAATTTATCATGGCCAATTCACCTGACCTGCACATCTTTGGATTGTGGGAGGAAACCGGAGCACCCAGAGGAAACCCATGCAGACACAGGGACAATGTGCAAACTCCACACAGACAGTCACCCGAGGCTGGAATCGAACCTGGGACCCTGGTGCTGTGAGGCAGCAGTGCTAACCACTGAGCCACTGTGCCGCCCCACATGACTATGGCAAACTAGAAGAGAAATTTGTACCTGATTGCATTTCAATCCATAAACTCTCTGTTCAATTTTTAAAAAGGCCTGCATGTTCAATTTTCTTTATCCAACTATATACATTAATGTGCCTTTATAGTTTATTTTCACCAATCTATGTGTAAGCATTGCCCATGCAGTCTTTAAATTGTGCCTGTTTCTTACTGAAATTAATATGTGCATTGTTGTCATTTATTGTTCATCTGGGTGATGATGTTTTGTTGAGGACAGTTGTTCCTGTTCTTGTCCTTCTGTCATTGGTTTGTTGCGGACCTCTGGGTTTGATGGTTAACTTGATTCTTTCAGTCCATTTTTTTATCACAACTTGGTGCAACAGTTGGAGATTTACCCTTGTTGGATAGTTTTCTTGATTTGAGCAAGACGCGTGCCTGTTATATTCAGTGTCTCTGCTGTGTTAATGAGCTCTAAAGCATATTGTTTCACAGTGAATCTGGAAGATTTCACAAGCTATTGTAGCATCCTGTACTTAGGTTTTCCAGGAGGGTTTGCTCTCAACCATGTGCCTGCAATATACATCTGATTTCCTTCCTTGTATGTCACATCCAGATGATATCTCTGTAACCCAAGTATAGCTCTTTGTAACTGTTTTGGAACAGATGAAAATGGCTTGAGGAAGATACTTTGAAGTGGCTTCTGGTAGACTGTCACTTTGTCTACTGTTGTTCTGCCCTGTGTGCCTGGAAAATCTGTCAGCCTGATGTAAGACCTGGTCTGTTCTACGCAAGCCATTGACTCATAACCTCAGCACTTCTCCACAAGTCAATTGTACTCCTCAGTGTAAGCTTGTCTTCTCTCAATAGGTACGCTTTCACTTTTGCATCCCTTATTTCTAGTTTGATCCTCTCTTTAATTAGTTCATTCTTTCTTTTATGAAAAAAATCACAGGTTTCTGCAAACTGAGGTAAGGATGTTATATATTGATCAATAGAATCTTTTGTTCTCTAATATTGAATACATACTATTCACATGTAACACTCACTTGGGATTGAAAGCATGCCTTCAAAGCTTTTAAAATTCCTGCTGTGTCCTTTCTGCTCATCAGAGAGATTTTGAAACATTCACTTCCCAACAGTGATAAAAGTGCAGCCAATTGCTCTGGTTTGCTCAACAAATCGAAAGCTGTTGTATAATTCTACAATTGTACATGGAAGAACTTGCAGTTTTGCTTTATATCCCCAATAATTGACCAGGAGGTAGGGGAAAGGCTGCAGCCATTTTCTTTTCAGCATTTTTTTTACTGTGATCACCATTTTTGTTTTTTTTTACAGGTCATAAGTCTGCAGCTGTGTTTTTTTTTTTAATTTCAGCTCTGGAAACATGCCATTTCTCACATCGTGTTTTGAGTAGAGTCATAGAGTCATACAGCACCAAAAGAGACTCTTCGGAACAAACCAGTTTATGCCAACTATAATCCCCAGTTAAATTAGTCCCCCCCTTGCCTGTGTTTGGCCCATATCCCTCCAAACATTTCCTATTTATGTGCTTTCCGAAATGGTTTTTTAAGTATTGTAACTGTACCCGCATTCACTACTTCCTCTGGAAGTTCATTCCACATACGAACCACAGTCAGTGTAAAAAAAAAATCCCGTATGTCTTTTTTAATTCTTTCCCCTCGCCTTAAAAATATGCCCCCTAGTCTTGAAATCCCTCACCTGAGTGAAAAGACACCTGCTATTCACCTTATTTATATCCCTCATAATTTTATAAACCTATGTAAGGTCACCTGTCAGCCTTCTGTGCTCCAGTGAAAAAAGTCCCAGCCTATCCAGCATCTCCTTATAACTCAAACCCTCCATTCCCAGCTACATCCTCGTATGTACAACACAGCAGTGTGGCTCAGTATGAGGACTTACTGAAGTGTAGCTTAAAATGTCTGCCTACCCTACAGGATGTGTACCTCATGGTGGAGGACATGTGACAAAGCAGCCTAAAAAAGACTTTTGTAAATCATTGCACTTCAGTACAAACACAGATGCCTGGAGGTGGTCTCTGGAGACAGGCTGGAGGGAATAATTCTTCAGGGATAACTTGAGATGTCTGCCCAATTTCTCCACACCAAACAATGTCCTCTGCACCATCCTTGTTTCTGTCCTGTGGAGGGAGGAGATCATGGACATTTTGTTCTTTGGGAATTTATATAACTGCTGAAAACATGTTTTTATTTTAAGGCTTCATCTTTCTCCTTTGTCTGCCATTTTTTTGATTCAGTACTGGAGGGGTTCCTATTGGCCTTCAAGCATTTGGAGCCCATTTGCAGTCCTTGATTGGCCAGCTAACCATGAACTAACTACTCTTTTGAATATGGTGTTAAGTGACCATATCCAACAAGGGATCCACATTTCACCCTGGTGTTGAACACTCATACTCTGTAACATGGAGAAACCAGACTTCTTTAGTTCATCCTAACTCGCATTGTGTTGCTGTAATGGAGTGTGTCTCATAGCTGTAGTGGAGCAAGAAGAAAGAAGCACCTTTATTGCATCCTTAGGATGTTCAAAAATGTTTCACAACATAGGATTTATTTTTAAAGTGCATCACCTTATACTATGGAAAGAGACAAGACACCCTGTTTACACATAACAAGGCCCTCAGACAGCAAATTAAGTATATCTGCTCTTTAATTATCATGGTTGAGAGTGGAAGCTTGGCTTCACTTAACAGATGAACCCTTGCTGTTCTTTGATTTGTACCAGAAAATTGTTAAGATATATTTCAAGAACAAAAGTTAGGCAGATCTTTTTGGAACCCTTTGTTTAAAAAATATATATTAAAACACTGTTTCACAGAGGTTAAAAAAAACACTCTGATGGTTGCAATATTAATTAGCTAGTCTTAAGAATTATAAGACATTTGTTAGTCTGCCTCAGCAATTGATAACAACAAACAAATCTCTGTCCATTTTGCTGTGCATCCTTTCATCGTACCTGTATTCTGGCTGTCAGCAGAGGAATATAGGAGCAAACTGATGGAAGGGGAGAGGTTTTAAAGTAAAATCTGTAAAAGCTTTCAATCGGATGAAGAGGCTGAAAATGTTGAAACACCATTTGGAATCATCCTGTTTAAGTCCAGGAATATGTTCTACTGATGATATATTGTTGTTTTAGCTTTTCATGCATGGATCAGTTTTCCGAATTGAATTGTAACTGTTGCACTACATCTTTATGTCTCATGAAATAAAGCAACTTTATGATTTCTGCCTGGCTATGGGCAGGTTTTAGCATCGAGTCCTCAACCTTGGTGTCACACGGGAAGTCCTGACCCCATACTGTATCAGAAACAGTCACCATGTAATGATCTTCTTTGTCCTGAAATGCTCACCTCATAATCAGAGACATTGTCAAAGATGAAGAGCCAGGAGGAAAGCCATCAGCATAGAAGGAGCTGCAGCCTGCCATTCCAAATAAGGCAGAAAGAGGGCATCCTATTGTGAGATGTTCCTCACCTGAAGTTAGAATTTAAAGTGGCCGCAGATGCCAAGCTGCCATTGAGTGTCTGTGATCTGGTGATGCGGGGATGTGACTCAGCAGCATCCCGGAGCACTCTCCCAATCACAGCCAGCATCCGATAACTGTCCTTGATTAAACTTTAAATGATCTAAATAAGTTACCCGCCACTTGCAGGCTAGTAGCCATTACACACTCCCAACCCAACATCTGGAAAGTTTCTCAGGGATAGGATGGCAAACTGGCATTCAGATTGGTAGTAGAGGGTGGGTTTTGAGAATTATGTAGTCGAGGATTATGCATCAGCTGGCCTTTGCTCCCACCCATATACTGCTGTGAAAATCCTGTCCCATGTTTTATTGACTGTGTAGACAGACTGTATTTAAAAAGATTGACAAAGCAAAACGTGAAACAGAAAAATATATGTTTCAGGTCAGAAGAGAATGTTGTCATTACATGCCTGATTAAACTATTATATATTTTGAAATTATGCTTTTGAATCCACTCTGAAATTAAGATATTTTAATTACTTATGGGAATGACTGATACCACTTTTTCTGTTGGAGAACATACAAGGCAAGATGTTAAATTTGTCACATTTGTAGAATAGGGTCCTTTCATCTTTCAGTCAGAACTCCAGCAATGCAATATTCTCTTAGTACGGTTCTAAAGTGACACCTTCGATTACGTGTTCAGAACTTGAAGTAAAGTTGAACTGTAAACCTCAGAGGTGAAATTGCAATCTACTGAGCTAAACTATCATGTAGGGATTACTGTGTGCGAGCTCAGTTCTGAGATGTTGAATTAGATTTGAGGAGAAGGATCACACTTGCTTTTCCAATTTTAAAAAGATTATTTTCAAAATGATTCCAATTTGATAAAGAGCTTATGGGTAATTTCCAAGCTACTTGTTGCTGAGAAACCTGGGATGAGTCCAGCTGCAATCATGCTGTCATACACATTCAGATCCTGAGTACTGTTACTTTCATTGGCTATTCACCAATGTCACATCTCTTCAGAGAAATGAGAATCAAATTCTATGTCTAGTCTTATTATCTATAATCGTAGGTTATAATTAGAAATGGTTAAGTGGAAGATGGGGAAGGAGAAAGAAAGAACAGAAAAACAGAAAGAGCATAATTATAATGGTGACTGTGGTTAAAGAACAAGTTGTAAAACCATCCTTATAAAGGTTGAATTATAGGCCCAGACCTACTGGCTCTTGATACCCCAAGACCAGACTTACCATTTAAGATACGTGCAGGGACCCCTTAGTGCAACAATGGCGTGGAAATTGCCTGGAAAGTTTGAAATTCCAATGGGCAATTCAACTGCATCACAGGATCCTCCATTAAATATGTGCAACTTAGTTAGATTCAGGGACTTTAGATAGCTTCACCTCACTTACCAGGTTTTTAATCTAGGAAATGGAAATAAAATCAGTCTGTCAAACTGTTGGATAACTATCAAACTGACCTCCCGATCACTCGGGCCAATTCTCCTGCTGCTACCCACCCCACCTAACTTGAATTGCTTCCCCCCCCACTCCCCACCAACCCCATCCTTTCAACCCTACCTGACCCAATCTCTCACCTTGACTCCACAACCTTCCCAAACTGACCCGACTGCTTCTCATCTTACCTCACTACGCCAAACAATCTGACTCGCCTCCTGCTTTAACCATTTCACCTACTTTCCATATCCAATTGTCTACTACCTCATCTGCCACCCAACCAACCTGTCATCCAACTCCCCTTACTCCGACTCCTGCCTTTACCCACTTACTTCTCCCATTCTGGCCCCTTATTGATTGAACCCACTTAAACACAAATTCTCACAATAACTTTTCCAAAAAGCTGACAGGCATTTTAACTTTACTTATCAGAATGCAGCAGGTACTGCAATATCAAGGCTCTGTGGTTGGCTTTAACAGATCTTTCATTGGAAAATCAATTCAAACAACTGTGAAGGGAGAGTTTTTTTTATTTGATCAGGTTGGGAGTTATGGTTTCTGATCCTGTGTGGATGAAATGGATTTTAACATCTACAGCTGAAATTGGTGTGGTCACCTTGGATATGCAAGGTGGCGGGGAGGGGGATTCAGAGCTGGGGGAGAGTGAAGAGAGGCAGACCCCTCTGTCAGGATCCCTCCCCAAAATTGGGGAATGCTGAATGTGCACATCTGAGTCTCCTGTATTAAAGATCATAAAATGTACTTATCACCTAACCAGCTCTTAAAAGCACTGCTGGGGGCTGTCATGAAAGAAGTAAATTCCAACAGAAAATATTTATTTCACCTTAATGTGAGAAACTGCGTTATATCCTGCTCCAAGCAGAGCCAAAGAGCATTTCTGAATGTACCTTCATGCCTATCCCCTCCCCCAATACTGAACACCATAAGAGAATATAGAAAGCAGAAGTCCGGATGATTAGATAGCTTATCTCTGATTTTTACTTGCTGCTCCTGTGATTTTGGATCCTTCAATTCCCGCTGCTACTGTCTGTTTTCCCATTGTTCCTCTTTCTTCTCCCCTTGCTGCACCTTCCCCTAACCCCCCAACAGCCCTTCTGTTACTCTAGTGAGTAGAATTCTGCTAAAGACAAGAGGTCCTCCTCTCTCTCAGTTGTCAAAGATGTTCTTGTCTGTGTTACTTTTCCACATGGTCACACTTTACAACCTTGTGGAGTTTGCCATCAGTACCAGAATGTGACACTGAGTGGGGACTATTTGAAGTAGTCGAGAGTGCGGTGCTGGAAAAGCACAGCAGGTCAGGCACCATCCGAGGAGCAGGAGAAACGACGTTTCTGGCATAAGTCTGATGAAGGATTCTCCTGCTCCTTGGATGCTGCCTGACCTGCTGTGCTTTTCCAGCACCACTCTCTCGACTCTGATCTCCAGCATTTGCAGTCCTCTCATCTCCTAGTTATTTAAAGTAGTTTGCTGTCATCAATCCTCCTTTTGTTTTTGCTTTGCCTTAGGCTTATTTGGGATGATCACTGGGACAGGATACACTGCCATAGAGTATCTACAGAAGAGGCACTGTTTTTGGATAATAAGCATTATTGTATGACAGCAAGAAGTACAATTACATTTGGTCAGGGATAATTACTAAGACCTTAGAGAGCTGGTGCAGATACATCAATTCACTTCAAAATCATGAGTTTATACAGCATCTCCCTCAAATTTAATCCTCAAAGCTAATCCAAAACAAAATCATTTATATAAGCCTGTGACATTTACCACAAACCCACCTTCCTCCAAGTCTCTGACTTCACATATGTAGGCATTCTGAACATTTCATATTTTTCTCAGGGCATACTCTCTCTCGGAACCAAAAAGAAAGTAAGTCAGTTGCTTGAGAATTGCTAAGTTATTAAGTTTTATGTGTTTTTTTTCTATTTCTTCTGAATGTGCTATTTATCTCATTATTGCAAATGTATTTTAAATCAGTATCATGTCAATATTGCTCTAAATCTGTCATTCATTAAGCTTTAACCAATGCTATTTTAAATTGAATAACTGCAACGCTTGCTGGACTCTGCAACATAGCAATGTTGTAGCATTCCTTGGGGCATCCTGAATGTTTTTAAACTTGGTATTTCTATTGGAGCTTAAAATATTTATGCTTTAAAGCTTTAAATTGTTACTAGCTGTTTTGTTGTGATTTACTACTTTCAAAATCAGTTTAGCTTAGATGGCTGGATCGTTGGTTTGCAGAGCAGTGTGATGCCAACAGCATGGATTCAATCCCCATCACTGGTTTGAGGTTATCATGAAGTACTCTCCTTCTCAACCTCTTCCCTTGCCTGAGGTCTGGTGGCCCTCAGATTAAATCACCACCAGTTGCTTCTGTCTAATAAGAGAGAGCAGCCTGGTTAGAGTATGGTGATTTATTTCAAACTTTCAAAATCTGTTTCTTTGTAATACTGTCTCTGTTTCGAGGTTTGCCTGGCTTTATTAGAATTGCCTGCAATTTTTAATGATGAAAATGGTAATTATACACTTCTTCTAGTGTTTTCTCACCACCTACAGCTACAATCAAAGTTCTGATGACTTCCTGGGTAAAAATTGTGTTTTTTCCATCTTACATGGACTAAGACACCAAGCACTTTTGGGGAGAAAAAGTAAAAAAAACGGAAAGTGCTCAACATATTCTTCTTACTTTTGACATTTCATATGTTCTGCACAGAACAATATTCTGTCTTGATGCATTGTGTAGCAGTCAGCATCTGATGACCCAAGGTTGGCCATTGGTTAGAGAAATTTGATGAGACTAAGCAATGTATAAAATCATTATTTACTCATTTCTTTACTGTAGGTTGCCTTGAAAGTCCTTCTGCAACTTTAAACTTTAATAATTTTGCATGAAAGTGACACACTATGAATGAAACCTGAGAGCATCAGGCATGTCATTGTTTTTAACATTAATGCTGCAGTCTTGAATACCATTAGTCAACTAACAAGATTAACCTTTGCTTCTCAGACATCATTTCAGTCAGACTTGGTTTGTGCTAAAATTGAAAAACATTAACAACTTAATGAATTATGTATTTTTATGCCATATAGTTTGTTTCTATGCATTCAGATTCATTGAAGTACAAAGTTGCATAAGGATTTTATTGCACACTTTACTACTAACTCTGAAGGCAAGGGTGTATTTTTGTCTGTTTTTGTGTACTTGCAAACATATTTGTATGTCGCGTTGAAAACAGATGTGTTCATTTGGTCTTGTCATTTCATGTCATTGAAGCAATATTAGTTTGCCACTTGATTGATATGACTCTTCAACTTAGGAATTTATTCAGAAAAATTAAGACCTTTATGTTACAAAGCAAATAGTAAAAGAAGGGGAAAGAGGCTTTCTACACAATTGAGTTATTTATGTTAGGCTGAGTTCCAATTTTTCAGAAAAATGAGGAAAGCTTAAAATAACAAATAGTGGAAGTATGTACTACATGTTCAGCAAGTGTTTGCATAATTGCAAAAGACATTTTGTTGAAGATACATGTACAAGGTGATAGTATTAAAGTGTACTAAAGATATCCAGAGTATGTAGCAGATGTACAGAAACGAGGGAAACAAGATGAAGGGCGACTTGCGTAAAAATGGGCAGTGATTGTGTAAAAGTGTTGTAAACTTGCACAATATTAAAGTTGTGATAGCAATTGAAAATGTGCACAAAATAAGGGCAGAGTAATGTATGTTGGACAGTGGAAAGACTTTGAAGAAGTGGATAACTTTATATGTTCATAATTCTGTTTTAAGGGAAACTAATTAAAAAGACCATCAACTTTGAGCTGATTATCTACTATGTGCTTTGTGAGTAATAAAATGGAAATTGTCATAAATTACTTTTGCATTTTAATCATCAGTATGTATCTTTATTGGAGCAAGGCCAACTCTGTCAAATAACTATGTCAACATTCTACATTTGCCCTTTCATCCTCTTCTGGCATTCAGTCTCTTAAGTGGTCACTGCCAACTTGAGTAGTACTCAATTAAAGCAACATAGTTAGTTTAATACAGAAATGAAATCCATTGTTGGAGCCTTGGATTGAAGGTTAGCAGTTACTCTGTGCAAACCAAGGTTGTGTAGCTCATTAAGATGGCACGCAAGAAGAAAATTTGCAACAGTTTTGATGATATGTATCCAATGTTCTGTCGGGTCTTATGCAGCTAGTTTCAGAAGTTGCAAGGTCTAGATATTTTACTCAATCCATTCAGACATGTCATAAAACTCCTCTGGAGCAGTTGGGACTTGAACATAGACCACCTGGCTCAGACATAGGGACATTATTATTGTACCACAAGAGGCCATTTGAAAAATGAGTTATTTTATTTTTCATTAACCTGTTCAGTTGAACAGAGATGCACTGGGATTTGGGTATTCTGCTCAGAGGTAGGGGCACTACCACTGTATCACCACAGGCGTCAATTAACCTGTTATGACGCACCTCTGAAACAGGCAGGACCCAAACTCAGACCTCAAGGCAGGGGCACAAATAATGTCAGACAAGTGCCTGACAATTGTGATGTGTAAACTATCATGGAAATCCCCAAAATTGAGGCATTGATAATATAAACAGTTTTTAAGGCAAATATTTTTTAATCAGCTACATTTATTGACCATGTTTTATAATTTTAAGTAGTCTTTAGATTTAGTTAATTTCTGCTGAAACGGAGATATTAGTATTAGATGACTGACTGACAGACTTTATAACGTAATTGTTTTGCACAAATAGTGGAAATGACCAGAGGTCATGATGCATCCTGGATTGTCCGACTCCCCCTTACTGCTGTGATCAGGAATTGCTTTGAGTGAATCCTGTCTTCTATCTTGTCAGCATTTAATTTCAAACAAAGATGCATTAAATGCCCAAGTCACATCACGTACCTTGCCAAAACGTCTTCTTTTTTGTTGTGATTATTTCTAAAGGATTTTCATCATGAACACCAAACTAATCATGCAACTACATAACAGTAACCTGACAGTTGACTGATTTTCTCCCCATTATTTATTTCACACTTTCAATGCAGCCACTGCAGGAGAGTAGACCCTCGGAGCTGTGTTTTCTCAGGCTTCAGAGCAACATGTCATGGGGAGAGTGAGGATTCTTTCACCTGAGGCTAACTTTCACAGGAATATCATTCCATTGGCCTGACTCCAGAGTAGAGGGTCATGTGTTCAAATCCCATCAGGCTCACTGTGTTTCACTGCAGCTCAACTCCTTAGATTTAATTGGTGACAGTGTGACTCAGTGGTTAGCACTGCTGCCTCACAGCACCAGGGATCTGGGTTTGATTCCAGCCTTGGCCAAGTGTCTGTCTGCATTTTGCCCATTCTCCCTGTGCCTGAGTGGATTTTGTTTCCTGCAGTCCAAAGGTGTGCAGGCTAGGTGGATTAGCTATGGAATTACAGAGTTACGGGGATAGAGTAGAGGGATGGGCCTGGGTGGGAATGCTTTTCAGAGGGTCAGTGTGGACTTTGGGCCGAATGGCCTGCTTTCATACTGTAGGGATTTTAAGATGAGCCAGCAGTGGCCTCAGCAATGACAATAACTGTTACAATTTGAAATTCAGCAACTACATCCAATGATCATGTTAAGTTGGCTCAAATGTGGTGGTTAAAATAGGCATTTTAATATTCCTGAGACAGTTTTGACTTTCCTCTGTTTGTGTGTCCCTTTATGCTTCTACAGTGGTATGAGAGTTGGCAACTCCTACACTACCCCATCAAAACCTGGACCCAGGTGAGGAGTCCACTTGCTGTCACTGAAATATGATTTCCAATCTTCTATTCCTGCTGCAAAGATGAAACTCTGACCTCACGTTATTAAAAAAAAAAAGCACTATTAAGACTGCAAAATACTGAGAGCCTGATGGAATAGGTGGAATAGGATTTTAGCATACAGACCTTGACCATAGCAAAAAAAATCATCCATTTGATATCACTGCCGCTAAAATGCAATAAAATCACCCAGCTCCTCCCACCCTGCTGTGCCATACTTTCTTTTGAATTAATACAGATATTCTATATAAATGCATACAGACGCTAGCAATAGCAAATTGAAAACTATTTCTTTTAAAATTGGAAACTGAACAATGCAACATTTTTATCTCTGATTCCTAGGTGCCATTTTGCTATTGTTTTGATTAATATGAGTACTCTGAATTCCCTTTTACTAGGTTGCTGTCTAGAGATTTTTACCCATTCACTTTTAAGGTAGCCTTTGCTCCTCCCATTCGTACTCTCCTGTATATCAAGGTTGGACATTCCTGTACCAGAGAGACCAGAATTGAAAGATGTTATTTAACTTGAAAGGGTGTGGGAAAATAAGCTACAAGCATGTGGCCAGGGTTGGAGGTTTGAGCTATAGAGAGAGGCTGAATAGGCTGAGCTATTTTCCCTGGAACGTCAGCAGCTGGGGTTTGGGTGACCTTGTAGAGGTTTATAAAATCATGAGGGTAATGATAGGGTGAATAGCCAAGGTCTTTTACCCATGGTTGGGGAGTCCAAAACGAGAGGGCATAGGTTGAAGGTGAGAAGGGAAAGATTTTAACCTTTTCAAGAAGAGAATGGTGCGTGTATGGAATGAGCTGCCAGAGGAAATGATGGAGGTTGGTGCAATAATAACATTTAGCATTACGACATTACTTAAATAGGAAGGGTTTAGAGAGATATTGGGCCAAATGCTGGCAAATGAGACTAGATTGAGTTAGGATATCTGATTGGCATGGATGAGTTGGACCAAAGGCTGGATTAGTGGTGCTGGAAGAGCACAGCAGTTCAGGCAGCATCCAAGGAGTTTCGAAATCGACGTTTCGGGCAAAAGCCTTCTGTTAAGTTGCTATGACTCTATGACAAAACAAAGAACAAATGACAGACTCGTGTCTCAGTCTGAACCTTTCATCGCCCTTTTTCCAGGCCTACAAAGCATTCAGTTGCTTATAGAACATTTGATAGGTTTTCTATTTTGTCACAATTTGTTTAATTTACCCAACTAGAGCACGATTCTTAATTGCACAAAATGATGGAGTTTTTATTCAAGTTTGAATCGACGAAACATAGGAATTGGAATAGGAGTGGGCACTATGGCCTTTGGCTCTGCTCTGCCATTTAGCACAATCATGCCTTAACTTTGGTCTAAATGCCACTTAGCTGCCTATTCCCTACATCTCTCAATCCCTGAGAGACCAAAAATTGACCTTGAATGGATTGAAATGATGGAGCAGTCTCAGTACTCTTGAGTAAAGAATTCCAAAATTCACATCTTTCTTTTGGAAACAAAGTTCCTATCTCGGTCTTCAATGAATAGCCCCTTATCCTGAGCCAGTGTCTCTGTGTCTTTCCACCTTTGTTTTCATAGTCAGTTGCAGAATGTAGTAGCTTGCAGCATTTACACTCATCTCATATTCCCTGCCTTATCCTACTGTACACATAAAAGAAATGACAGAACCTCTTAGCATAACATGGTTAGTCAATTGTTTCGAAGACACACTTCAAGGTGAATTTGTCTCCTCTTGCCCGACAATAGATGAACAAAGGATGGGCTGCATCAGTTATAATGTGCTTGCATTCAAAGTCAGGACATTGACTCACCTACAAAGTTTGAGCTGCCTTCATCAATTCTGCTATTGTGGTGAAATATTGCATGATTTGGAATATATTAACGTATTAGTCAGAAAATTACCAACCACCATATGTATTTGATTTCACCAAAAAGGACATCAGAAGTAGGGCAGCGTGATGGCTCAGTGGTTAACACTGCTGCCTCACGGGACCTGGGTTCGGTTCCAGCCTGGGGCAAATGTATGTGTGAACTTGCATTCTGCTTGTGTCCAAGTGCGTTTCCTCCCACAGTTCAAAGATGAGCCAGTTGGGTATATTGGCAATGTTAAATTTCCCCATAGTATCCAGGGATGTGCTGGCTGAGTGGATTAGCCATGGGAAATGCCGGGGTACAAAGATGGGGTGGGTTCGGGTGGGCTGCCTTTGGAGGGTCAGTGTGGATAAATTGGCCGAATGGCCTGCTTCCACACTAAACAGATTCCATGAAGTGGTTTGGAGCAGGAAAGTAAAAACAGAGAACTTGATTTAGAAATAGAAACAAGATGTTTTAGAAATGCAGGTTGTTTTTTGCACCATCAGATAATCATTTGGCAAAAGTTTAATAATCAGCACCTACCGCCCACCTCCATCTTTCATTGGCATCATGCCTCCAACTTGCTACATCTTATCCTTAGCCAATTTGTAAATGAATTCCAATGCTAGTCCTGAATCCTCACAACATCTGAATTTTATAATAATTGTTTTGTAAGTCAAGACACAAAACATCATAGGACTTCCCACAGTCCACATAGGTTGTCATTTCTTCTTGAGGAGATTCACTTCTGAATTAATTTTGATTAATTTCCTCATCTGTAGATGATAGACTGATTTTCTCCTAATAATTAAATTTATTATTTGGCAAAATGGAAGGATCTAACAATAGTATTAATAGAATAATCGTAATATTAATACTATAACAGGACAATTATGAAGTTAATAGGTCTGTAATTTGCTGTGTTTATTTCATTTAATTTTTTTGAACATTGGCACCTTGCCTGATTTCAATTCTAGCTAAATTTCCTTTAATATTTGGTCACTCCCATACAACAGTTGTTGGCGTCCCATAAATTTCTTTATGCTGCCTCACCCAGGTTTGATTCCGCCCTCTGGTGACTGTCTGTATGGAGTTTGCACATTCTCCCAGTGTCTGCTTGAGGTTCCTCCCACAGTCCAAAGATCTGCAGGTTAGTTGGATTGGCCATGCTAAATTGTCCATAGTGTCCAGGGGTGTGCAAGCTCGATGGAAATACAAGGTTACAGTGCTAGGGTATGGGCATGGGTTTGGGTGGGATGTTCTTCAGAGGGTCAGTGCAGACTCAATGAGCCAACTGGCCTGCTTCCATATTGTAGGGATTCTATGATTCGCCTTGATTTTTTTTACCACTTCTGTCATTAGATTTGTGATATTTGTCTCTCTCATTGCTTCTTTAATCAGCACACAACATCAGAAATTGTTTCCTGTCTTCCTAGAGGATTATAAATTTCAATTTTCCGCAGCCTCAGTGTTACGTTCAAGCCTCACCAAGCACAGTTTAGGGGTCATAAGAATGAATTAGATGTTCTTGTGTTGCAACGGTAGTGTCCCTACCAGAACGCCCATGTTTAAGTCCCATCTTCCTTCAGCATGTGTCATATTAGTTCTAAATAAGATTGGTTGTGTTCTCAATATTTTTAAACAGATATCAGACTTTATGGTGCAATAGGATGACATGTCTGTTTATTGACCCAGAGGTTGTTGGACTTGACAACACCCAGGAATAATATTTCTATTGTACAATGGTAGTGTCATACATGCTCCTGCAGTGTGTAACAATATCTCTGAACAGTTTGATTAAAGATATCTAGAACATAAACTGACAAATCATAGTTTTATAGGTTGTGATGTCAAATGAATCTTTGTTTTGCTTGATGAGATTTTCCTTTGAGCTATTTTCATTCGCAAGTTGTAACCAGAAATCTGGAGGTGAAATGATCACATTTCTTTTCAAAGAATGATCAAACAGTCGATCTGAGTTCACTGTTTTCCCATAGCATCCAAGGTTCTTGTGGACTGCATGTCTAATGGAAAATCTGATTGACATCTTCCCTAAGTCATAGAGAATATGATGAGACCAAACTCTGTCTAGATGAAAACGTGAACTGAGTTGAAAACATATTATTTTGGGCCATGGGTAAATCTACTGGAAGGATTAAATAATTCCATAATGGGTGGGACAGGATGTGGTAGGTGATAGAGAAGAAGTAACTTGGACATTCCTTTGCATTTACCTTCCTTAATGTCTTTTCTGTGTTATCCACTGTCCTATGAACAATGAACATGTCAGCTTGCATGTGTGAGGAAAGCAACATAAGCAGCATGAGGAAAAGAATCAAGCATGATAAATTGGTTTGCATAATATATTACTTAAGTTCACCCAGGGACCTTCCTTTTCCCTTGATCGTCCAAAACACTCAGATACGAGTAGAAGATCAGTGACTTTATAGCCGATTTTAAGATTGTGATCAGCTGACCTGCTTTTTGAATATGAAATGGCAGCGCCAGTGTGTGTTTTGCTCCTATAGGATTGTCAATAGGCTGATCAACTCTCTGGTTTATGTAAACCACTTATAAGTACAAATAAAAATCTTCTGCTGTTGTAGCACTTGATAATTATGAAGGATTACTGTGTGAAAATAATGCAGGTGCATTAATTTCCCTCAGTTTTTTTTCAAACTCCTTTATCTTCAAGTGTCCTTCAGCATGTATTCAGGAAACACAGTTAATATTGGGTCTTTTTGAACAAGTCAGTTTAGATTTTCCTTAATGAAAGCTTGAGTTATAATATTCATGTGAGGTGATCTCCGAGTGATGTGCTTGTCAGGGTTTTATGTGCCTGTGGATTTGTGTATCATTGAAGCTGACAACAGAACAGAGTAACGGGCTCTGTGAATAACTGTCAGTCTCAACGGCTAGAGATTTTCATCTTGAGGGAAGCAGTTCTGAGATTGAAGCAAGTCATGAAACTCAGAGCTGTTTGTTTCTGTGCTGTGAAGACAGCTTATCTATGGTTGGCCAGACATTATTTTGCTAAAGACAGACTCATTTATTTATTCAGATCTTAAACTATATAGAGTGACAGGTAGATTCTACCCATGCGAGTTCTGCTGAGACTGAAAACACTGCAGGTAATTGAAAACTCATGCAGTCTGGAAGACATGCTTGTAGAGATATCCCTTTTGATCTCTCTGAGTACGCTTTGTCACTAATTAACTGCATCACCACTGAAATGACAACTAATTTGTTTTGTGTCACATCTTCTTAGTTCTTTGTTTTATACAATGAATAAAAAGTTTAAGAAATGGCATAATTGTTAATTATTTGAAGAACAGAGGAGGACATGCAAGTATAGAAACACGTTGCAGAGTGTTAGTCTTTTCCATACCCACTACTCCACAGCGTGATTATCTGTAGTCACCAGTCGAAAGAAAGGCATGTTACATTGGGAAGTTCAGAGGATTGAGGTTTAGCTCCTTACGTTAAACCAATGCCACATTCAGGCAGACGCCATTCTTTGGAGTTGTCTTAATTAGGTGAAATGATCAGATGGTATAAATACAATATGATATAGAAGAGCGAAGTGAATTTATGCTGCAGGAGTGCAGCTGCTAGCTGTGGCTCAGTGGTAGCATGCTTGTCTGAGTTGATCATAAGGTGACCAAACATTCCATGACAAAAACTTGACATAATTTGGGTTGACATGTCTGTGCAGTACTGTCAGGCATGCCATTTTTCAGATGAGATTTTAAATCATATTCCTTCTCAAAACATTCAACGGTAGTATTCAAGGAGCAGCCAGAGATTGTTTCTGAGGTCCTGGCCAACATTCAGCTCTCATCTAACATCGTTTTCATACTCGTCATTTGACATAACAGGGCACAATTTGGTTACTAATTTTCTCTGTAGTGCCTAGTTTCCTGAAAACTACACTTTAAAATAAACTTAGTTGACTGTAATGACTGTGATGAAGATTCATCTAGACTCGAAACGTTGGCCTGCTATCTCTGCATGGATGCTGACTGACCCACTATGATCTCCAGTATTTGTTTTCTGTACAGATTCCAGCATCTGCAGTCATTTGTTCTTCACTTAGTTGAATATAAAGTGTATGTG
The DNA here is from genome assembly GCF_037043375.1 of Chiloscyllium plagiosum. Taxonomy (NCBI): domain Eukaryota; kingdom Metazoa; phylum Chordata; class Chondrichthyes; order Orectolobiformes; family Hemiscylliidae; genus Chiloscyllium; species Chiloscyllium plagiosum. The sequence continues at coordinate 70,182,828 of NW_028270150.1, read as the reverse complement.
GTGCCCTGAAGTTGCAAAACATTGTAATATAAACCAAAGTTGTTCTTCCATTTATATTTATTTACTGGAATAAAGTTCAAGAATGAATTCTGGGCTTTATGCATTTCAAATGTATTTGCTTTCTTTGTTCTTGACACAAAGACTTCCATATCAGAATACTCCCATTTCAGCCTCCAGTTACAATTCTTTTGTGCTGAAAGTGTTGCTCTCAATTTGTATCCACACGCTCACCTCCCACACATTCTTAATGTTTCCTGCACATTCTCAGTTCTAATGAATCATGCTGCTTCTTGGCCCAGAGTACCTGATGATGCCAAAGAACAACCACTATGTTAAACCATTAGTCTGTTATCTGCGGTAATGCTTTACATCATCCAATATTCTGGTAAAATTATTATTCTTCAATTCAGTAATGTAGTGCAAAAATTAGACAGTATCATTGAAATCAATTTGAGTTAACTAGATTTAACTTTGACCACAGAATTAGGTTCCAAAAAAACTACTGGGTCTTTGAAGTCTGCCGGAATTGGAAAAAAATGCCATTTGTAACATGAAAACTAACTCTCTGATTGAAGGTGGGGTAAGGCCAATTGTCTGTATACATTGCTGTTTATTTTTTGATGTCTAAAGTAGAACGATTATTCATGACTGATCACTGCGATTGTTATCATTGACAAACAGCAACCCCACAAGATGATTGGCTTTCAATCTTATGAAAAAAAAGGAATTATGAAAGGCATTGCCCAAAACACTCATTAAAAAATAAACAGAAATCTATGCAATAAACCAGAACTTGACCTATTCACTGTAAAGTAATGGCTCTAACTGTGGAGAACAGCACTCCCTTTTTCTCAGAAAAACAAATTGTAGAATATGATTTCTGAAAACACTGATAAATTTCAGAATCACTTAGAATAGAAATACAATTTGACTTGTTTACCACCTGAAAAGCAATGATGCAGAACCAAGATTAATTTGCTAGTTTTTGGTAGATGTAACTTGAACATATCAATAGACAGAACAAAGGAATGAATTTATCCATTGGGGTTTGATGGGCATACATAGTCTCATTTTCAACAAATTTCAAAACCGATTCAAAAGGTATTGTTGTAGTTCTGGAGGCAATTAGCACTATCATGACGGTACAGCAAATATGATGTGGAAAGAACACTAAAACGTGGGGTGACTCCTACCAAGAATTAGCCAAGTGTCACTTGATGAAAGGTCTCAACCTGAAACGTCGACTCCCCTGCTCCCCGGATGCTGCTATGCTTTTTCCAGCTCCATACTTTATTGACTCCGACTTTCCAGCATCTGCAGTCCTCACTGTCTCCAAGTGTCACTTCTGACAAATTTCATTGATGGTTTCTCTTGTGTTACCATCCTAAACTCACCTCGCTAGTTATGCACCATGCCCCAGTAGTACACTACCTATCCTATCATTCTCTCATCAGTGCCAGGGTATCCCAGGATTGCTGGCGCTGGCATTGTCCTTGAAGCTCAGCTTTGCATCCGCTCAAGCATGGTCACTTCACCATGCACAAGTCGGACGGAAAGCACATACCAATGCTGTTCAGGACAGATCGGTGGCATAGCTGAAAATGTGTTGCTGGAAAAGCGCAGCAGGTCAGGCAGCATCCAAGGAACAGGAGAATCGACGTTTCGGGCATAAGCCCTTCTTCAGGAATGAGGAAAGTGTGTCCAGCAGGCTAAGATAAAAGGTAGGGAGGAGGTACTTGGGGGAGGGGCTTTGGAAATGCAATAGGTGGAGGGAGGTCAAGGTGAGGGTGATAGGCCGGAGTGGGGTGGGGGCGGAGAGGTCAGGAAGATGATTGCAGGTTAGGAAGGCGGTGCTGAGTTCGAGGGATTTGACTGAGACAAGGTGGAGGGAGGGGAAATGAGGAAACTGGAGAAATCTGAGTTCATCCCTTGTGGTTGGAGGGTTCCCAGGCAGAAGATGAGGCGCTCTTCCTCCAACCATCATGTTGCCATGGTCTGGCGATGGAGGAGTCCAAGGACCTGCATGTCCTTGGTGGAGTGGGAGGGGGAGTTAAAGTGTTGGGCTACGGGGTGGCTGGGTTGGTTGGTCCGGGTGTCCCAGAGGTGTTCTCTGAAACGCTCTGCAAGTAGGCGGCCTGTCTCCCCAATATAGAGGAGGCCACACCAGGTGCAGTGGATGCAATAGATGATGTGTGTGGAGGTGCAGGTGAATTTGTGGTGGATATGGAAGTGTCCCTTGGGGCCTTAGAGGGAAGTAAGGGGGGGAGGTGTGGACGCGAGTTTTACATTTCTTGCGGTTGCAGGGGAAGGTGCTGGGAGTGGAGGTTGGGTTGGTGGAGGGGGGTGGACCTGACGAGGGAGTCACGGAGGGAGTGGTCTTTTCAGATGCATTTCTTGCGGTTGCAGGGGAAGGTGCCGGGAGTGCATTTCTTGCGGTTGCAGGGGAAGGTGCCGGGAGATTGGTGGCATAGCTGACCTTTCACTGCATAAACAAGTGCCCATTTACACATCTATCACTGTCTAAGCACTCTCTTTGGCCACATCCCCTCTTACATCCCTGTATCCATCAGTGTGACTCTTTCCCCAGAGCCCAGTGTTCAATGTGAGACCATCACATACAGGAAAGCCTTCAAGCTGTATGACAAAAGTCAATAAAGTTCTCAGATAAACAGATCATGTCCATCCTGAGCAGGTGACAACTCCAAGCCCATGGATAAGGTTGACTTCGGGCAGCATGGTGGCTCAGTGGTTAGCACTGCTGCCTCACAGTGCCAGGGACTCAGGTTCGATTCCACCCTCAAGCGAAGGTCTGTGTGGACTTTGTACATTCTCTGCGTGTTTGCATGTGCGGATTGGCCATGGTGAATTGCCCATAGTGCCCAGGAATGTGCAGGGTAGGTGGATCAGCCATACAAAATTCAGGGTTTCTGGGTTAGGGTAAGGTTTGGATGGGATACTCTTTGGAAGGTCAATGCAGACATGATGGGCCAAATTCTTTCTGCACTATAGGGATTCTATGATTGAATGATGCTCTTACCAGGAGCCCCTGAACTGTTGGCAGCACCCCACTGACTTGACTGACAAGTTTTCCCCTTAGACATAGCCATTTGGTTGATGCACATGCAAAATGTTTGCTGCTTGACCACTGGCATATGCTGTAAATGTAAATTTGACATAGCAATGGGCAAAAAAAAGTCTACCCCCTTGACTGATTACTGCTGACGGTCATGACATACTGTCTGGCTTTAGGGGTCTGGTAAATAGCACAGGACAGAAGGATTGAGAGCCATTCAGGTATGGCTAAGTGACAAATGTGTAAAAGTCATGGGAAAGCAGGGACCCTTTGAGCATCAAACTAGGCACAAAATGAGTGAGTGTTAAGACAGAGGGTGCGCAATGCATGAGCTGGGTTCATGTCCCTACGCGCAAAGCATCTTTATACCAGAATCCCATGAAAGGTTCCAAAAGGCAACGTTGAAGTGAATTGGAAATGTGCAATTGGAACATGTCCACTATCAATTCTGATTTTGTTGGATGGCTGCGGGTAACCACTGCTCATGGAACCTACCCTGAGTTTTTGGTGCCTGGTGGCTAAGGTGGATACCTGGAGTCGCCTAGCAACCACTCTGAATTTCATGCCAGGAGTTGCCACCATTTGGTTTCTATCTGGTGTGTGGGAGAGTGAGAAACTGTACAAACGATTAGTTAACAATGAGATGTTGTTGCTCCCAAATAGGTCGCTCGCTACTTACCAGCATGAATCAAATTTTGACGTTTAACACTTGGTCAGAAAATGGGACAACAGTTAACTTTTAACTGGCCATCTCACACAGTTTTCCCAAATTTGTCACTACTATCTACATTGTTTAGGGGCTGAAAAGATTCTGCCCATAATCTTTACTGAGTAAATTCATTTGAACAGTTTTGCATTCAGCCAGAAGACACCTTTGGGAATTAATTTCGCTTTGTCCAGTGCTCAGGCATATCGCCCCATTCCCACGAACCACCGTTGTTGCCTACAGCTGGCTAATTGACAATCTCTCTGGGTCCATATGTAGCATCTGGAGTTAACGGAGTCTGGGGTTATGGTGCATTGAAAGAACTCTAATTATATTTTAATCAGAGGCAGCATTGAAAAGCTGACACAGTTCTCCTGTTCAAAGAGGCTACACAAGGTAAGGGAAGGGACAGGAGGAACAGCAAATGAGGTAAATTGCTAGGTAGTCTACTTTTCGAAATGCAGTTTGAGGGACAAATGTTGGCCAGAACACAAAAAATATCAATGTTCTTCTTTTGAAAAGTACAGTCACTTAAAAGGAACACAATGTAATTGTGCAACATCTCATGAAAAACTGTGTTTCTGATAGTACAACACCCTCTCGGCACTATACTGAAGTATTAACCTAAATTTATATTCAAGTCTATGGAGTGGGAGTTGAATCCATCACCTTCTGACACATAAAATTAGTGCTCCCATAGGCCCAGATATCTAAAGTAATAGGTTTGATGAACAACTGAGGATGAATGAAGTAGATTAGTGAGAAGGTCATGTCCATTATTCTTCGTAGTTCCTTTGATGGGCAGTTTTATATCCAGGAGTTACTGATTATATTGTTATATTTTCACCCAGAATATGAATTAGCCAGCAACCAAAAGGATAACCTCCAGTCAAAATAGTGAGCATATAGCCACTTAATAATGGAGGGTTCCTTGCACAAGATGCATTTTTGTTGCTTTCAAGATTAATTACCTGGATTTTGCGGTCAGCACTGAAGCAACAGATCACATCACTGAGCTTGAAAAGACCTGCTACCAAAGATCTGACAATCTCTGATGTGAATTCTCCCGTTCCTGACAACATTTTAACTCTGGGGTAAGACTTGGAGATCTCTTGGCAGTGACATCATTGGCTGTTTTTCCTACCTGGTCATGTTGAAGCATGCTCACTGACCGGTAATCAGGAAATCAAAAGCACTTTGCATCCTGTTTTAATTGAAATTTTCAAACTGAGCAATAAAGTTGAGTGGATTTAGATAGTAACTGAATACACTTTTAAGATGTAAGAATAATGCAAATTTTATATTGCTGCAGAAAATATTGATATTCCACAAATATAATCGCCTCTTCAAAGACAGTGATACCAGTCCAACTTTGGGATCCCACTAGTTGTCCTTAACTGAATGGCAAACCTACTGTCTGGTCCTTAGTTGGTTGATGTGAAGAATCTTCATGAGTGTATGTACATTTACTTGTTTGTTTGGGAACACAGTCCATACAGGAAAGTAACTAATGATCCTGAACCCTTGGGGCATAGCTTGGGTAAAAATATAGCATTGGGTACTTATATCACTTTTTTTTTCCTGTACATTGTATATTTACCGATTGCAAAACTCAAACCTACATTTGAATGTTAATGTAAGGAATATTTTTCTGACTCTGCATGTATTCTAATTTAAACATGTTTTATTTACTTGAGTCTTCCTAACTGTAGGAAGCAACACACTAGCTTTATCTATGATCACTGCACAGTGCATTTGCTCTTGTCCTTGGGTAGCGTTATTCAGCAGTCTGATCAGTGTAGATGAAATCCTTACAGATTTGTTGCCGTGGTGACACACGAGAGGAGGCAGTGCTCTGATTTGTTTTAGCATCCTTTCCCCATCTCAGTCAGCGTGCTCTTAGATGATGAAATGCTTTAAGTGAACCACAGTATGCTGGACTAGAGCAGCACCTTTTGTTTGTCACCAATGAGAGAGGAAGGATCAAATGGTCCTGTGTTTCTTGGATTTTATTGTTGATGGTATTTAAAAGCTGCACTGAACCTCAGCCGCTTTGAAGGACAGCGTGTGTTGTGAATTGATCAGACTGATTCAGTGGTTAGCTTGACTGCCCGATGGCAATCACACCATTGGTGTATTGTGAAAGTGAAAGCAAATAAACTTCGTTTCGTCAGTCGTTAAAGTGTCCAAGTCTGAAGAATGAAGACGAGAAGCAATTGAAGCATTCCACTGAGACGCCTCCCACATGGTGTTATTAACTCTCTATGTGTAACATAAATCAATAGGGACTCTTCAGGAAATATCTTCAGTTAACTAAAAACTTGTAACTTAATATAAAACCACTCAAGGTATTTGGACACACTGCATTTTTAGTTCACCTTTACATTGAAGGGAAAAGGTAAGACTGCATTTTATGTACTTTGTTTTTCTTCAACCTTGACCCTTTTCTTCATGTACTGGAGAACAGAGCTTCTGACTGATTTTGTAATTTATTATCACTTTTAGGGATAATAATGCTGTAAATTCATCATAAATTCTTGTTCAGTCTTGAACCCAAAATTTTAACAGCTAGAAAATAGACAGTGGGCAGTCAGTTGATTTAGTTCCTTGAAGCTGTATTGATTTACCCGATTAAATCAAAAAAGCAATAAAACATATTTTGCCTTTTCCATTGGTTAAGTCTTTACATTATGTTGGTTATAAAGCAAATCAGAATCCCAGCAAATGAGGTGGTTTTCAGGTTACAGTGAGCGCACATCATTTTTGATTGAGCTTTGATGCATTTTGATGGATTTATTGTGGAAGATTATGTTAGATAACAATCAGAACTAGCCAGTATGGATCCGAGATGACTTGGATTGGCTTTTTTAATGAAATTAAAAAATGAATGTGAAAAAAGAAAAGCTTTGCACTTTGAAATTCAATCAGCCTCATACAATTGGCATTACTGTGTTAAATATTATAAATGAGGAAGTACTTCATGTTCAAATAATAATTCCTTTCAATTCGGTCAGGAGTATTCTTCTATTGAAATAAAATCTTAACTCGTTCATCAATTGAGATTCTCTTCAGTGGCAGTGGAATTTTATCCAAACAAGTCATGCAAGATATATGTTTACATAAAAATGGTCTACATGATTTATCTGAATATTTGTCATATGTTTAGCAAATGCAAACAAGTTGCTGTTTCTGTGTACTAATCTTCACCTTTGGCAATGAATAGTATAGGGTCAAAGGAATGGAAATGCTCTTGTTAACTTCAGGAGTACAGCTGCTGGCCTTTTTTGCCTGTAACCTTTCAGTTGAGTGCAACACTTGTCTTGAGGACACATTTTCCTTCATGCTGTCTGGTACATGGTTCATTGAAAGATTTTATGCACAGGTTCAGCCAGTTTGTGAATACATTTTATGGCAACATCAGGAAGAATATAACTGTAGGCATAAAATGTGCAGATATTATTGATTAAATCTGCAGTAATACATCCTCTGTTGCCATAAGTGGCTACTATACATGTTGACACTTAAACTTTCGTATTGCATTATTTTCTGACCTTCCTTGTGTCACATGTCATATTTTGGATCGTTATTGCGGGCATTCCCTCAGGTGTGCCAAATCTCAGTATTTTATCCTTTTAAGAAGATCTATTTTTTTTTCTCAGCATGGTGTTACAAACAGACTCTCAATAAGTTTGAGGTTTATACACAATAATGTTTCATCGCCACCATGCATCTTTTGTTTTTGTTTTCCCTCTGTGCTTAATAATATACAAGATAATATCTTACCATAGCAATACAAAATAATAGCTTTGAGTTCTGAAACTAAAAAATTAGTGGTCTATACCTTTTTACACATTAGACAACAGAGGTGATTAACTGTAAAGGAGTATGATTGGAAACAGATTTTATTTTCCAAAAAGTAATAACTGAAAAGTTATGACTAGCTGAGAAGTAATAACTGAAGTGACGGGTGAAAACTGAAGCATGAAAATGTGTCCTCTATCCAGGTGGCCTAACAACAATGGACTAGAATCCATTTTGCACTGCACTTTCTAATGCCACATATTCCTTTACTGCTGCAGATTGCTTAACCATTTACCTTCTGATCTGCGAAATGCTAAGTGACAGCTATAAAAACATTTTCCATGCTTAGCACTTACAGTCGTGGTGTGATACCTCCAAAATTTATTAAAGTTGACATTTGGGATTCGAAAGCTTAATAGAATGAAAATTGTGATTGTAACTTGACCCATTTTTAAGTTTTTGCTGAAATTAAAATGAGACCCATGATAATGTTTGCAGGTTTCATAGATATTGGGCTAGCATTTGCCGGCAAGTAATACTAAGTTTAATGTGATGACATAAATTACTGGGTTATTTACACACTGATTATGTTGAGGAACAGACCCTCTGTGAACCATGATTTTCTTATATTGCTGGATAATATTATCTGCTTCATTGGTAAACTCTCACAAACAGCAGCTCACCATCAACATTGCTGAGTTTCAAGAAATGGCTACATTGCACAATATATACACATGAATCTCACAACAGAAGTTTTGCAGTGGTGCTAAAGTGTTTAAATGAATAATTTATAGCTTTACAAAGGCGCGCAGGATCATGGGCTGAAGAGGACAGAACTGAAATTGTGTTGTTTCACTGCTGTAGGTCGTAAATTCTTTCTTTCTCTGTGAAGTAACACAATGTTTTGAGCACAGGGCTGCTCTCTGGATACTAAGAGTGGAGTTAGATTTTCATAATGCTGATCTTACACACAATTGTTGTGAATAACGCTGAATGTCATTTTGGTGAGCAGAAGTTTGACTAGCAAATACAGGAAGTACCTAAAGGAGACAGATTATTACATCAGTCACCACGTGAGACTGGCAGTACTAATGTCAATCTAGAACTCTGTTTCAACTAACATCTCCTCTTACTCCTGACTGAGTGCCATGCATGTTTAACACTTCTCTGCCCCCTCCCCATCCCACTCCATGACTGGTGACTTTGAAGGAATAGTAAGTTACTTTTTCAGGTCACCTAGTGATTGATTTCTGTTGGTTGTTGTACCAGTGTTTGGGCTTTCTAGAATTCTGCACCATTGCTAATGCCTACGGAGAGTGCGGTGACAGGTACTAAAGGATATGATCTTGATGTCTGGCTTTGGTAGAAACCAGTTGCTGCCGAACATGAGTGCAGTTATCGAAGGTCTCCATGGATTATGATTGGCAAAGTAGGTGAAGAAGACAGAAATGGAGGAAGGGAAAATGGCTGTCAGCAGCAGGCCGTGTCCATCTTGAATGTTCGAGGAGTAAATCTCTGACTTGAATGTTGGTGAGACACAATATGTGAGACATCTGCCTTTGCCGAAGGGAATTATCAGTGAGATCTGTCACTTGCTGCTACCTCCGAGCAGTGTGGAATGAAGCTGACTTTGACAAGGAAAATTTCTTCCAGCCTGGAACTGGGGATGCTGACAACATTGTTGTAGTTTGCCATTCTCAGTTGCATAAGAGAGGTCACTGACACTCTGTATAACAGGGCTGCAGAACATTTGTCCTCTTTGGCCAACAGCAGAATGAAGTTTACACCTTCACAGAGATTGAGGGCTTTCTATGATGCAAGGTCTCATTGACTGCTTGATATTCCCTTTGCAGGTACAAGTAGTTCTGGGATAACATGCATTTCGGCAGCCTGATTTGATTCTAACATCACTGAAGAATTAGGGAACAGTATTTTGGAGAACGCCTACCTTTGTTTGCAGTAGCGTGATTCCAGCAGGGATTGTTTGCGCGCTTCGTGCTGCACATACACTGATGTGCATGCTGAAGTCCCCACGCTGTTCTGTGCATGTGCTGATGTCCATATCGGTCTGTGTGCCGTTCTGAGCATGAGCCAATGTCAGCTACTGAGAGAGCAGCTTTCTATGAGAAGTACTGTACTGAGAGCAGCTTTCTTACTTTTTTTTAATGTACAGTGTTAAGTTTACTTTTGTTTTGTGAATAAATATGATTTCACTTTCATTCAGGATGAGTATACTTTGCTTTTGACGTTTGGGTGATTTTTGAGCGATTGAGTGATAATTTTTGTGTCCCAAACCCCACTTTTCCCATCAGCCCCATTAATTCTCTTAAGCAATTTTCTATTAAGCAAGGTTTCGCTGGAGCACAACTGTGGTGTTCCAGGTGAACCACCTGTACTGCAAGTTAACTCATTGACAACAGAAAGATAATTTTTTCCCTAAACATGCAACAGATATGCGAGCATATGCCTTGACTGATACAAGTGATTCCCACTATCTTGGCAGCAATCGTGATTTCATTCTGCAGCCATTCTCTATGCCATCTGCAATTGAGTCACCCTTACAAAACAAATGCTGACTCCTGGGTAACAAAGACCGCACTTGAACAATGTGCTTGGTGACTCGAGTGCACAACCTACGTACCCTAATGTGCAGCAATGCAAGCCAAACTGCCACAGGGGCTGTAATAAAATAGGCCACTGGCACGCTACAGTATTTCTGCTGCCTGGATAGTGCTGGAGAAATGTTAAAGGACATCGCGTAGAGGTGTCAAGAATCATAGTGGTCTTCTTTGTCTCGCACAGTCTCGCCACAAGAGAACATCAACTACATGGTAAGCAGGAGAAGAATGAGACCAGAAGAATGAGGTCACCCAATCTGACCAGGGTATCCATGAACAATTTATCTGACTGCAGAACCAGTTTAATGCAACCCCAATTTCCCATTCACCAGTATTACCACAGCTTCACCTTTACTCCATAACTCACCATCACTGTTTTAACTTGGCCACAATAAACAAATGCCGACAAAAAAAAATCCAGTCCAAATTATAAATGAAATTGCGTTATATTCAAGACAAATACCATCAATCAGCCTTGTGCATACCCTTCGCGCCTGTCTTCTGTGTAGCTGTGCCTGGTTTGATGCTTTATGCCTAAGCATTGCTGGTGGAAAGCTGCTGCATTTCAGTGAGAGACTGTCGGTGACCATGAATGACAACCTCAAGTTGGTTTGAGCCTTGAGGGCTGTCCTTCAGATTGTACCACCTTGACCTGGGCGTCAGTAGTCAGCGCTGGCTTGTTAAAAGGTAATAGCAAGAGCATTGATGGGATTCCAGTGGAGGGTCAAATATTGCTGCCGTGGTGAAGAAAGAATTTCACAGAGACATTGCTTTAGCAATTCTGATAATCTGTTGGAGGTCAAGATGCTAGAATTCGTAACACTACACAAAACTCTTTGCAATATTTGATCAGTTAAATTTTAGTCAGATTCAGAAGCCCTGTTTGCATTAAAAGTTACTTATTTAACTTTGTATCTTCAGCTCTGGAGTTTCAGAGGCATGCTGGTGCAAACCTGTCCAACTATCTGTCGAATCAGGCAGTGCAGAAGGTCTTCACTGGAACCACATCCCTTTCTGCTTCAGTCAAGTTATCATGTTGTATGATTCAAATACTCAGCAACACAGCCAGCCACTTTGACAGCTCCTGCAGAAGGATACTTCTGTCAGAAAAGTGACAGAAGAGTAACATTCAGTTAAATGGTTTGAGTATCCATGGGCGAGGGGTGGTCGTTGGGGGGGGGGGGGGGGGGGTGCGTGGGAAGAGAGGCTAGATGGGGCAGTCTGCAATTTGGGTGTGTTCGGGGTGTGCCAGGTGGATCGGATGTTTTGGGTAGGTCAGAAGGCAGTGGTGAGTGAGGGCGGGTTTCAGTCCAGGTGCAAGATGGTGGGGGAGGGGAGCATGTGTCAGGTTTGGCAAAACAGGGAGGCAGGTCAGTTCACTGAGTGTTTGTCAGGTCTGGCAGGGTGGCTGATGGGAAGTGTGGTGTTGGGTTGAGGTCTGACTCAGACTGAGAGGTGTTAGATATGGCAGTTATTGGTGGGGTTTGGAAGACCAGGTCTTTGGGGGTTTGGTTCAGCTCAGGAATGATGGGGACAAGGTGGAGAGTGGGCGAGAGATGGGTCAGCCCAGTATCCAGTTAGGGGTGAGGGGAACCCAGATCAGAGGGAGGGGAAATAGTTGTATTGAGTCTGGCAGGATGGGGCTGGGGATGGCTGTCAAATGACTGTACAGAGTTGGTTATCAGGTATTGTTGAGATGTGAAGGGTTGGCAAATAGGTAGTTGATTGGTTGGTGACGAATGGGCAAGGGATTAGAATGTAGGAATCCGTAATCAGAGTTGGGGATCAATGTGCTAGTTACCCGGGAGTTAGAATAGGTTTTTAATCCTTTAAATCTCCTGGGTAACCACTGACCTTAACTGAACCACAGACTACTGAAGATTGCTATTTTAAGGAGCTTTCTTGGAAAATTCCAGACACACACTTGAACTGTCCATCAGAAGCTTTAATTTTCTGGACAGATCCATAGAAGCTGCTGTGTTAGGGATTCTACACAGTCCTGACACACTACTCCAGTCTGCGTCATCGATTCTGTGATCATTATTAATGTCAGGGCTGATATCCGTCGCCTTGATGGTGAAGACTGAACTTGCATGGGAGCAATTTGCAGCAAACTGATTTTGCATGAATTTAGTCAGAATTAGTCACCTCGACGTCTTGCTTATCCTGTTATCAAAGCTGGACCATCAGCCATTGGATGCTGCATTTTTGATGGGACTACAAATTTGCTAATGGAGTTGGCCGCCCACTTGACACTGAAAAGGATGGGCTCAACAAAACTGCTGTGCTGCCTACATCAATGATAATGTGTGCAGGTTAATCCCACTTCGTAACACTCCGTATAATTGAGTTTCTATCTGCAGATCCCCCACTCTGAAATTATGTTGTTAGAATGAGAAGAAGTGCTTGTTCAGTTATGATTCATCACAACATGTCTGGGTTTTGTACCTTTCACAAAAGCTGGGGAGGATGTGTATAGATAAACAAGTGTAAACACCTTTGCTACAACTGCCAAAGTATGATGACAACCCATTTGCAAGTGGTTACAGAATATGGCCTTTGCTCTTGGTGTAAATTCCAATTATCATAATCTTTCCAACTTGTATAATCACGATAACTTTGCCATTTGGCATTGTTCCTTGTGCAGAAAATCCATGAGTACCTCTTTCAGTACTGCACCAGCCTCGAGAGCTGCTTTATGACACAGGAACTGTTGTCAGAGCTGTGGTTGTAAGAAATGGAGTAGGGATCCTTCCTGCTCATAATTTCACAAATTGCATCATGAATATATTTGAAAAATAACTAATGTTTTCTATCCATAATCTCTCTGAAGCACATAAAAAACTATGTTGGTCTCTTTTCTTTTGCCTCTCTCCCTCTTTCTCAAACTTAGTGTCAATGTCTCATTCACTTAGTTATGACAGGTGTAATTGCAAAATAATCATTTCAAACATGTAAATTTGTTAAAATTTTTATTGAGGTACAATCATAGAAAATCATGTAACAAAATCCTTTCACCCATCACATCTTCTGCTGCACATTGACTAAAGTATTCCCCAAGGATGGGGGAGTCCAGCAAGTCAGTGCAAAAGATAAGGCTGAAGCATTCACAACAGTCTTCAGCTAGAAGTGCAGATTGGATCCACCTCTCCAAGAGGTCCCCAGCATCACAAATATCAGAATTCTGCCAATTCAATTTACTCCAAGTGATATCTAGAAATGTTTGGAGGCACTGAATACTGCAAAGGCTATGGGCCCGAACAACATTCCAGCAATAGTCATGAAGACTTGTGCTCCAGAACATGCTGCACCCCTAGCCGAGTTCTTCCAGTACAGCTACAAAACTGATATCTACCTGACAAAGCAGAATATTATTCAGTTATAATTTTTTTAACAAAAAAGCAGGATAAATGTAACCCCGCCCATCAGTCTACTCTCAAACATCAATACAGTGATGGGAGATGTCATTGACAGTGCTTTCCAGAAGCATCTGCCCAACGATGACCTACTCGGTGATGCCCAGTTTGAATTCCACCAAGGCCACTCAGCTCCTGACCTAATAGCCTTCAGCAAAAGAGCTGAATTCCCAAGGTGAGAGTGATAGACCTTGACATGATGTCCACATTTTGCTAGGTGTGGTGTCAAGGAGCCCTAGCAAAATTAGAATCAGTGTGAGTTTGGAAAAACTCTCTGCCGGTTGTAGTCATACTTGGCAAAAAGGAAGAGATGGTTGTCATTGTTGGAGGTCAGCCATCTCACCTCTGAGATATCTCCGCGGGAATTCCTCAGGCGAGTGTCCGAGACCAATCATATTCAGCTATTTCATCAATGACCCCTTATCATAAGGTTATAAGTGGGGATTTTACCAATGGTTGCACAAGGTTCTGCATTGTTCATAACTGCTCAGGTATTGAAGCAGAACATGTCCAAATGCAGGCTAATATCCAGGCTTCGGCTGAAAGGTGGAAAGTAACATTAGTACCACGCAAATGCCAGGCATTGATCATCTCCAATAAGAAACCATCTAACCATCACCCCTTGACGTTTAATGGCATCGCCATCACTGAATTCTCCACTATTTACTTCCTAGGGATTGCAAATAACCAGAAACTAAACTGGACTAAAGTTAATGGCTACAAGAACAAGTCAGAAGCTAGGAATATTGCAGCAAGTAACTCACCTCCTGGGTCCCCTGTCCAGTGTCTACAAGGCACAAGTCAGGAATGTGATGGAATGCTTCTCACTTGCCTAGATGAATGTGGCTCCAATAAAATACAAGAAGCTTGACACAATCCACAACAAAGTTACCTACTTAATTGGCAACATGTCCACATTCGCTCCTTCCATCATAGATGCTCAGTAGTAGGAGTGTGTACCAATCACAAGATGCACTGCAGAAATTCACCAAAGATCCTTCAACAACACCTTCTAATCCATGACCTGTACCATCTGAAAGGACAATGGCAGAAGATACATGGGAACACTGCCACCTGCAAGTTTCTCTCCAAAACCACTCACCATCCTAACTTGAAAATATATCTCCATTCCGTCAGTATCAGTGGATTAAAATCCTGGATTTTCCTTCCGAATAGCATTGTTGCTGGACCAACATCACATGTATTGCAGCAGATTAAGAAGACACCTGATTACCACTGATAGAGTAAACAACAGAATGCTTAGGAGCATTGAAATACAGAGAGATCTTGAGGTCCAAGACTATAGCTCCCTGAAAGTGGCAACACAAATGGATAAGGTGGCATGCTTGGCTTCACTGGTTGAGGTATTGAGTATAGAAGGTGGCAAGACATGTTGCAGCTGTGTAAAACTTTAGTTAGGTGACATTTGAAAGATTGTGTGCAGTTCTGGTCACCACACAATAGGAAGGATGTGAAGGCTTTGAAGAGATTGCACAATAGGTATAACAGGATATTCCTGGATTGGAGTGCATTAGCTATAATTTGAGGTTGGACGAATTTAGATTGTTTACATCAGAGCATCAGAGCCTGAGGGGTGATCTGATAGAAGTATATAAAATTATGAAAGGCGTGGATAGTTGGAGTCACTTTCTCAGGAAATTTGAAATATTAGGGGGCATGGGTTTAAGGTGAAATGGGGAAAAAAGATGTGTGAGGCAAGTATTTTACACTGAAGATGGTAGTTGCCTAGAGCGCTTTGCCAGGGGAGGTGGTAGAAGCAGAAATGATCACAACATTTAAGTGGAGCAGCCAGTGTTGGACTGGGCTGGATGACGTTAAACATCTCGCAATACTAGGTTATAGTTCAACTGGTTTTTTTGGAAGCACTAGCTTTTGGAGCACTGCTCCTTCATTTGGTAGCAAAATTCTGTGTCATGATCCTGTTCCACAGCTACCTGATGAAGGAGCAGCACTCCGAAAGCTAGTACTTCCAAATAAACCTGTTGGACTGTAACCTAGTGTTGTGATTTTTAACTTTGTCCACAACATTTACTAGGTACTTAGACAGACACAAGAACAAGCAGGAAATAGAGGGATACAGGCCCCATGCAGGCAGATATCATTAGTTTAGGATGGCATTGTGGGCAACATAGATATGATGGGCTAAAGGGCCTGTTCCTGTGCTGTACCATTCTATGCTTAATTTTTAAGGGTCAGCAGGGACTGACAATAAATGCTGACCTGGCTAATCATGCCCATGTCCTACAAATAATTTTGTTTTTAAAAATAACCATCTATTGATACATCGGAGCAAGGACAGATTGACATCTCTTGGATTGCTTCTGCAAATAATAATGGTAATAAAGGAGATTCTGTAACTCACACAATTAACAATCTTGATAAACCCCACTTTTTTCAGCAATACATTGCCAAATTGTTTAAATTTTTTTGTGATCACCCATTGATTCAATGGGCCAACCAAAGTTATTAATCAGAATGAAATGCCTATGAAGTTATAGGAGCTGTGTCTCGGTAGAGAGAAATGACTCATGGTGGTTTAGCCTGAGGGTCACCACACCTTAGGCGAGGGGTGAGGTTCAAAAGGAGAGTCCTCACCGGTAATCTCAGCCAGTGTAGACATTGACTCCATGTTGTTGGTATCACTCTGTTTCACAAACCTGGCATGCAGCCAACTGAGCTAAAACGTAAGTTGTAGTTTGTGCAGAGATTCAAATATTCATTATTTATTGATGTATTGCAAGTATGGCATTTTGTGAAATTTCTGAGTAATCTAGATATCCTAGATAATGTGACTTCTGCTAATTGCAGTGTTTGTGTCTGTATTTTACATCTTGTCCCATTAATAGTTACCAGGTCTCTGTCAAAATAAATAGACCAATATGCGACAGCTAAAAAGGTCGTAAGTTTATAGTTGCCTTAGAAATGGCTATTTTGTGTCAGATGGAATTTTTAAGTAAATTCTGACCTTCATTCTTAGAGTCATTACATTATATATGCAGACAGCATCAAAAAGTGCTCATAACCTGCCCCAGTCTATGTGAAAAAGCAATTATATTTTTAAAATATGTGTTGGTGAGAGTCAGAAGAGGTTTGGCATTCCAATCTAATGATTGGAGGTATTGGTTTCAGTAGTTGTTTCTATCTTTACTGTTTCTGAGTTAAATGCTCCTTAATTGAACATTAAGAACATCAGGAATTCTGAAGTATCTCTACCAACTTATCAGATAAGATATGAGTAAAGACATTCTGCGTTTTTGGATAATGCAATGATTTAGATTGGGCTTTCAGAACAAATGATGAAATTTCTATCTGTTAAAAAGAGTTGAAAGCAGCCTAACAGATGCTGCAAGCATGCCACAGTCAATATTCATCGACTCAGAGGATACTTGATGGGTAATAGTGAGAGACAGAAGGCCTGTTCAGTCACAGCTAGAAAAGTACAGATGTAAAGCTAACTTGCAGAGACTTGCATTGGTCAACACTTTGTTTTCTTCCAGCTTCTGCTTTTATTAAATTGTTTTCTGAAAGTGCTCACCTGGCTGGAATACTGTTCCAGAAGCACTAGCAGTCCTCCTAGATACTACTTAAATCAACATTTTTAGAAGTGTTACATCTCTGGGAGTAGGTGAGACTTGAACCCTTGTGGACAAGAGATAGTGATACTGCAACTACATCACAAAAGTTTGCTAAAATCTACTGACTTGAACTTTTAGATATTTTTAGCCAACATTTGCAGGCATTTGACACAACTCAGGTGAGGGGTGGGCTTCAAGTTCGATTTTCTGACCCAGAGGTAAGGACACTACCTCTGTGCCATGAAACCTGACGAGAGGCCCCCTTATATCTCACCTAAGAGGCCATTCTTCACATGCAAGCCTCGTCATTGAAATCCAGATTTACTGTTAATGAGACCTGACCGGAAAAGTAGCACTGGATTCAGACGGATGTGGGATGTTAGTATTTAGTATTCTATGATGAGCTAACTAATACAGAACTATGTGCAAGTTTGAACAGATGTAGGGAGTGCACGAGTCAGGGAGAAGTGCATGTCCATGAAATCTGATCAAAAACATGCAATTAGAGGGGAGTGTCAGAATAGGAGAATAACCATTGTGAAAGAAGTTAGAAAAAGCTCAGAAATGAATGTGCAACCCATTAGCAGCTCTTAGTTCAGTAAAAGAAAGAAAGATGACATCAAGTCCAAGTGTAGGTCTACAAGCAAATGAGCAACAGTGCACTGAGTGCCTGATTTTTTAAACTTGATTCCTGATGGTAGAGGTACATTTCACCAATAATTGCCACAACCTATGCCAGCTTCCTAGAGTATGGAAGTTGTAGTTCTGACAGCAGCAAATGTGTGACATTTAGCTGTCTGGTGAGAAGATCTGTTTCTGCAAATGTCATCAAACTCTGCAAAACTAAGCTTGCAGATGTGGCTTAAGACAGGTAGGGCCAATCAGATACGCAGGCTGTTTATCATCCTGCAAGGCCTCATTAATGCAGTGCTACTGAAAACATAGTGAATTCTATGACTGGACCTCTTCCAAGGTAGACTTCAGTATATAGTAATGCATCTGGTGTTCACATGCATGAATATATATGCAGGGTCTACAATTCCTAGGTCTATGATTCTAGGAACAGAAACTTCTGCCTGTACTGACTGTCAAAACAGACATAAGTTTACTAGCAGAGAAGCACAGGACATTTCTTGTGCAGTTGGACCATCCTGGTATCCCAGTGCCAGCCTCCCTTTTCTTTCGGGCACCTCAGATTGAGATCCATTGGTACGAGATATGATTTCAGAGCAAAAATAAATCTTCAGACGTGTTGTTCCTTGGGCTTTTCTTGAGTTTCGTTGGAACACAGCAGCAGGCCAAGAGCAGAAATGTACCTTGGGAGCAAGATGATTTATTGAAATCATAAGCAACCAGAAGGCTGGAGCCGTTCTGTCGGATTGATCGGAGCTGTTCCACAAAGCTGTCACCCAGTCTGTGTTTGGTCTTGTCTATGGAGAGATGACCACATTGTGAGCAGCAAATACTGTAGATTAAAAGAAGTACAAGTAAACCACTGCTTCATCTGGAAGATGTATTTGGTGCCTTGGACAGTGAGGCAGGAGGAAGTAAATGGACAAGAGCTATAGCTCTGCAATTGCACGAGAGTGCGGCTATATTAGGAGTGATAGAGGAGTAGATCACGGTGTCAAGGAGAGAATGATGCCTATGGAATGCTGATAGAGCATAGGAGGGAAAGATGTGTTTGGTGGTGGAATCCTGCCGGAAATGCCAGAGGATGATCCTTTGAATACAGAGAGTGGTAGAGTGGAAAGTGATGTTAAAGGGGAACCTAGCATTGTTTTGCGATGGAGAGCTTGGCAAAAGGGCAGAAATGTGGCAAATTGGTTGGACAGGGTTGAGAGCACTGTCAACCACAGTGGAGTAATCCTCAGTGGAAAAAAATGGAAGACGTTTTGAAGGAAACCCAATGGAAGGTGGCATCATCGAGACATGCAAGGAGAATGGAATGGAGTCCTGACAGGAAGAAAGGTCCTTCTGTCAAGGCAAAAGGGACAAGGTCAGGTCATAATCCTTTTCTGTTTCTTCCCAAGAATTGCACAGCATTCTACCAGTAAGCTTTGTAGGTTATCTGAATAATTATTTAAATGTAAATTTTATGTTGTACAATATGTGAAAAAGACCTTTCTCCTCATGATAATTGTCACGATGCCTAGCCCCATATATGATTTTGTTTTCTAAGACAAATAAACCTCGCAGTTGTAGAACTGTTATTTCCATAATGTTTTGAATATCCTCCCAAAATGCTGATGTGAACTCTTTTTTGCATTCAGTATACAACCTTTCAGGTGGGGAAGGAGGATTGACAGGTATATGCTAGAACATTCCAGCTGCTGGACTGTCCCAGGATAATTATTTTTGGATGAAAATACCATAAAGGAAAATCCCTCCAGCAATTTGCCATCTGGTTTAAATTATTAAAAGGGAAATCTGTAATGGTGAAAGGTCAGTATGTAGGTTATATTTTGAGAATTACAGTCACGTCCAGCCAATGTAATTTATATGATACAATACTGTTGTGCCTTGGGGTGAAAGAGACACAGCATAGTATTTGAAATGCTACTTCCTTCACTCTGAACGTCAGTCAAAAAAAAAAACACTTTAAGGAAATCCTGCCCTCAGGAATGTGATACAGAAGGGATAAATATTCCTGGAAATGAGTTGGTGTACCTGAGAAACTTATGCAAAAAGGCTGCTGTTATTTGTGATTTGCTTTCTGGAAAAAGATAAGGAGTAGTGATTTGGTTTATATTAAGCAGCATTTGTAAGCACAGTCATAATGCAATTGTAAGAGACCAGCATCAATGAACCGGAGATGATGAGTTCAAACCTCTTCTCTGGAGTAGAAGGGTTAAACATCCAATTGATTCAACTTTTTAAAAGTAAAAAGTCTTAGTCATGATGGTCATTGATCTATTTGATTTTCATAAATACCCAACTAATTCCCAAATGTGCTTTCTGGAGGTAAACCTGTCAATTCTATCCAAACTGGTTATATGTGACTTCAGACACTCAACAATGGGTTGATTCTTAACTACCATGTGTCATGCTGTATAAACCACTCAAACAAGTATTGAAAATGTGGGAGAAGCTCAGCAGGTCTGGCAGCATCTGTGGAGAGAGAAACTGAGTTAACATGATGACTGTTTTTCAGAACATAAACTGCTCAGTACTGTTAAACTGTTATGACAAAACAAAATAAGGATAAAACTGGAATCACCATCCATCATCAAGGTAGGCACCAGATTTGAAAGCAAAAAGACAGTGTCACTCCATAAAGGTTTGGGTTTTCTGCCATGATTTGCAGAGTTGTTACCACAGGCAAAGGGGGGGAATTTGCTAATGGTCTTCGGGAGAATTGAAACTAATTCAGCAGGGGGATGGAACCTAAATTGTAGTTCTAGTACACAGGTGGTTGAGAGTAGTGAGATCAGAAATAAGGTTTCAAGGCCACAAGAGGGCACCGGCAAGCAAGAAGTTGGTTTGAAGTTTGTCTCCTTCAATGCCTGGAGCATCCAGAATAAGGTGGGTTAACCTGTAGCATGGGTTGGTACCTGGGACTTTGATGTTGTGGCCATTTCAGAGACATGGGTAGAGCAGGGACAGGAATGGTTGTCGCAGGTTCCGGGATTTAGATGTTTCAGGAAGAACAGAGAAAATGGTAAAACGGAGGTGGGGGTGGGGAGGTGGCATTGATAATCAAGGACAGTATTACGATTGCAGAAAGGCCATTTGAGGACTCATCTACTGAGGTAGTATGGCTGAGGTTAGAAACTGGAAAGGTCACCCTGTTGGGAGTTTTCTACAGGCCTCTGAACAGTTGCAGAGATGTAGAGGAAAGGATAGCAAAGATAATTTTCAATAGGAGTGAAAGTGAAAGGGTAGTTGTTATGAGGGACTTTAGATGGGTCAGTTTTTGTCCAATGTGTGCAGGAGGGTTTATTGACACAGTATGTAGACAGGCCAACAAGGAGCGAGGCCAACTGGATTTGGTACTGGGTAATAAGCTAGGCCAGGTGTTAGATTTGGAGGTCAGTGAACACTTTGGTTGTAGTGACCACAATTCGGTTATGTTTAGTGATGGAAAATATATACCACAGGGCAACAACTATGGCTAGGGGAAAGGCAATTATGATGCAATTCAGCAAGTTTTAGGATGTATTGGATGGGGAACGATAGGATGCAAATGAAATGTGGAGCTTTTTCAAGCAACAGCAAGTCCTTGATAAGCATGTACCTGTCAGGCAGGGAGGAAGTTGTCAAGCGAGGGAGCCATGGTTTACTAAAGAAGTTGAAGCTCTTGTCAAGAGGAAAAAGAAGACTTCTGTTAAGATGAGACGGGAAGGTTTAGTTCGGGCGCTAGAGAGTTACAGGTTAGCCAGGAAAGACCTAAAGGGAGAGTTAAGAAGAACCAGGAGGGGACATGAGAAGTCATTGGCAGATAGGATCAAGGAAACCCTGGAAGCTTTCTACAGTTGTATTAGGAATAAAAGAATGACTAGAGAAAGATTAGGGCCAAGCAAGGATAGCAATAGGAAGTTGAGTGAGGAGTCCCAAGAGATAGGGGAAGCGCTAAATGAATATTTTTCATTGTCTTTTTCCTGTGTGAATACTAATGTTGTCAGGAGAATACTAAGATACAGGCTACTAGACTAGATGGGATTGAGGTTCACAAGGAGAATGTGTTAGCAATTCTGGAAAGTGTGAAAATAGGTAAGTCCCCTGGGTTAGAACTATCCTGGATTCTCTGGGAAACAATTCTCTGAGATTGCAGAGCCTTTGGCTTTGACCTTTCTGTCATCATTGTCTTCAAGAATAGTGCCAGATGACTGGAGGATAGTAAATGTTATTCCCTTGTTCAAGAAGGGGAGCAGAGATAGCCCTGGTATTTATAGACCAGTGATGGAAATGTGTTGCTGGAAAAGCGCAGCAGGTCAGGCAGCATCTAGGGAACAGGAGAATCGACGTTTCGGGCATTAGCCCTTCTTCAGGAATGAGGAAAATTGGTCCAGCAGGCTAAGATAAAAGATAGGGAGGAGGGACTTGGGGGAGGGGCGTCGGAAATGTGATAGGTGGAAAGAGGTCAAGGTGAGGGTGATAGGTCAGACTGGGGTGGGGGCGGAGAGGTCGGGAAGAAGATTGCAGGTTAGGAAGGCGGTGCTGAATTTGATGGATTTGACTGAGACAGGCTGGGGGGAGGGGAAATGAGGAAACTGGTGAAATCCGAGTTCATCCCTTGTGGTTGGAGGGTTCCTAGCCGGAAGATGAGGCGTTCTTCCTCCAACCGTCATTTCGCTGTGGTCTGACGATGGAGGAGTCCAAAGACCTGCATATCCTTGGTGGAGGGGGAATTGAAATGTTGAGCTACAGGGTGGTTGGGTTGGTTGGTCCAAGTGTCCCAGAGGTGTTCTCTGAAACGCTCCGCAAGTAGGCGGCCTGTCTCCCCAATATAGAGGAGGCCACATCGGGTGCAAAGGATGCAATAGATGATATGTGTGGAGGTACAGGTGAATCTGTGGCGGATATGGAAGTTTCCTTTGGGGCCTTGGAGGGAGGTGAGGGGGGAGGTGTGGGCGCAAGTCTTGCACCTCCTGCGGTTGCAGGGGAAGGTGCCGGGAATGGAGGTTGGGTTGGTGGGGAGTGTGGATCTGACGAGGGAGTCACGGAGGGAGTGGTCTTTACGGAATGCTGATAGGGGAGGGGAGGGAATTATATCCTTGGTGGTGGGGTCCGTTTGGAGGTGGCGGAAATGACGGTGGATGATGCGCTGTACATGGAGGTTAGTGGGGTGGTAGGTGAGGACCGGTGGCGGTTGGAGGGGCGGGGTTCAAGGGCGGAGGATCGGGAAGTGGAGGATCGGTGTCGTCCAGGAAGCTGTGGGAGTCGGTCGGTTTGTAGTAGAAACTACAAACCGACCGACTCCCACAGCTACCTGGACTACACCTCCTCCCATCCTGCCCCCTGTAAAAACGCCATCCCATTCTCCCAATTCCTTCGACTCCGCCGCATCTGCTCCCAGGAGGACCAGTTCCAAAAACACACATCCCAGATGGCCTCCTTCTTCAAGGACCGCAATTTCCCCCCTGACGTGGTCGACGATGCCCTCCACCGCATCTCCTCCACTTCCCGATCCTCCGCCCTTGAACCCCGCCCCTCCAACCGCCACCAGGAGAGATCCACACTGGTCCTCACTTACCACCCCACTAACCTCCATGTACAGCGCATCATCCGCCGTCATTTCCGCCACCTCCAAACGGACCCCACCACCAAGGATATATTTCCCTCCCCTCCCCGATCAGCATTCCGTAAAGACCACTCCCTCCGTGACTCCCTCGTCAGATCCACACCCCCCACCAACCCAACCTCCACTCCCGGCACCTTTCCCTGCAACCGCAGGAGGTGCAAGACTTGCGCCCACACCTCCCCCCTCACCTCCCTCCAAGGCCCCAAAGGAAACTTCCATATCCGCCACAGATTCACCTGTACCTCCACACATATCATCTATTGCATCCTTTGCACCCGATGTGGCCTCCTCTATATTGGGGAGACAGGCCGCCTACTTGCGGAGCGTTTCAGAGAACACCTCTGGGACACCCGGACCAACCAACCCAACCACCCTGTAGCTCAACATTTCAATTCCCCCTCCCACTCCACCAAGGATATGCAGGTCTTTGGACTCCTCCATCGTCAGACCACAGCGAAACGACGGTTGGAGGAAGAACGCCTCATCTTCCGGCTAGGAACCCTCCAACCACAAGGGATGAACTCGGATTTCACCAGTTTCCTCATTTCCCCTCCCCCCAGCCTGTCTCAGTCAAATCCATCAAATTCAGCACCGCCTTCCTAACCTGCAATCTTCTTCCCGACCTCTCCGCCCCCACCCCAGTCTGACCTATCACCCTCACCTTGACCTCTTTCCACCCAACACATTTCCGACGCCCCTCCCCCAAGTCCCTCCTCCCTATCTTTTATCTTAGCCTGCTGGACCAACTTTCCTCATTCCTGAAGAAGGGCTAATGCCCGAAACGTCGATTCTCCTGTTCCCTAGATGCTGCCTGACCTGCTGCGCTTTTCCAGCAACACATTTCCATCTCTGATCTCCAGCATCTGCAGACCTCACTTTCTCCTTTATAGACCAGTGAGCCTTCCTTCGGTTGTGGGTAAAGTGTTGGAAAGGGTTGTAAGAGATAAGGTTTATAATCATCCAGAAAGCAACAATTTGATTAGGGATAGTCAACACGGTTTTGTGAAGGGTAGTTTGTGCCTTACAAACCTTATTGAGTTCTTTGAGAAGGTCACTAAACAGGTGGATGAGGATAAAGCAGGTGATGTGGTGTATATGGATTTCAGTAAGGTGTCTGATAAGATTCCCCACGCTAGGCTATTGGACAAAATACGGAGGCATGGGGTTGAGGGTGATTTAGCTGTTTGGATCAGAAATTGGCTTGCTGAAAGAAGACAGAGGGTGGTAATTGATGGGAAATATTCATCCTAGAATTCAGTTACTAGTGGTGTACCGCAAGGATCTGTTTTGGGGCCACTGCTGTTCGTCATTTTTATAAATTACCTGAATGAGGGCGGAGAAGAAGGGGTTAGCAAATTTGCGGATGAGACTAAGGTCGGTAGAGTTGTGGATAATGCTGAAGGATGTTGTCGTTTACAGAGGGACATAGATAAGCTGCAGAGCTGGGCTGGGCTGAGACGTGGTAAATGGAATTTAATGTGGAAAAGTGTGAGGTGATTCACTTTGGAAGGAATAACAGGAATGCTCAGTACTGGACTAATGGTAAGATTCTTGATAGTGTCGATGAACAGAGACATCTCAGTGTCCATGTGTATAGGTCCCTGAAAGTTGCCACCCAGGTTGAAAGGGTTGTTAAGCTGGCATACGGTGTGTTAGCTTTTATAAATAGAGGGATTGAGTTTCGGAGTCATGAGGTCATTCTGCAGCTTTACAAAACTCTGGTCCAGTCGAACTTGGAGTGTTGCGAGTGTTCTGGTCACCACATTATAGGAAGGATGTGGAAGCTTTGGAAAGGGTTCAGAGGAGATTTATTAGGATGTTGCCTGGTATGGGGGCAAGGTCTTATAAGGAAAAACTGAGGGACTTGAGGCTGTTTTCATTCGAGAGAAGAAGGTTGGGAGGTGACTTAATTGAGACATATAAGATAATCAGAGGGTTAGTTAGGGTGGACAGTGAGCGCCTTTTTCTTTGGATGGTGATGACTAGCACAAGGGGGCATAGCTTTAAATTGAGGGGTGATAGATATAGGACAGATGTCAGAGATAGTTTCTTTATTCAGAGAGTAGTAAGGGTATGGAATGCTTTGCCTGCAACAGTCGTAGACTCACCAACTTTAAGGGCATTTAAAAGGTTATTGGATACACATATGGAAGAAAAGGGAATAGTGTCAGTTAGATGGGCTTCAGATTGGTTTCACAGGTCAGCGCAACATCGAGGGCTGAAGGGCCTGTACTTCACTGTAATGTTCTCTGTTCTGTAAGTTAATCCACGGTCTGATTGAAATACCTACACACACCTTTCAACCAGTTCCTCAGAATCTTCCATTCCTAACCCTACTTGCCCCACTGGCAGGATACGTCCACTCGAGGTAGCAGCACAGAAATATGCTGTTGAGAGGGATTGGCCTTATGCATCCTTCATTTTGATTGTGGATTCTATGAAGTTTCATTGCATTAGGTCAAGCACAGGCAAGAAAACTTCCTGCTAATCTACCTCTCTCTCTCGACCCCGTTCCCCGACTCCCCCACCAGTCATGCCTCACCTGCTGAGTCACTGCTGTTCAATGTTGAACGTCATTAGAAAACACTTTGAGGGTATCAGAGGCACAAAATGGTTTTCTCCTCCCAGACAAAAATGTCTGTTGCCGAGAGTGATTTGGTAGCATTATGACTGAAAGACCTGGCCATGTCTGAAGGATCTTTCCTCTTAACTGGATTTGTGGGCAGCTGGTTAGTAAACCCATGTCAGGCATGCAAAAATATTTGACCTTGCTTTCATCATTTATGTGTTTTAGGTATATCTGACTATGACCATTTTTGTTCGGAGTGATCACTGCCCAGTAATTGTGGAGGCAGAGTTTCATGCTCACACTGAAGGCACCTTTCATTGTATGTTAAATTGAAGAGTTTAGAATAGGTGCAGAAGCTCAAGACTGGGCATCCATAAGGAGCTGTGCCATGAGCAGCAGCAAAATTATAGTGCACAATCTGTAACCTCAAAGTTGTGCACTTCCTGCAATCTACCAGTTGCACCCATCAATCTGAAGTGCCCACCCTATTTCATTGAGATATGTAGGAAAGGTTACCAGGAGTAGCATCAGACATGCCTAAATATTAGCTGTCAACCTAGTGAAACTACCACAGTAGCCTACATGTATACTAGATTATTGACTCATCATGCTATAGATAGAACAAAGCATGGCTACAATAAATGGATAAGTTATAAGCACAGCAGTCCTGCCACATCTGGTCGGGAATGGTGGGAGACAATGAAATAATTAACTGGAGGAGGAGAAATGTTAATTAACACTTCCATTGTGGAGCCTTGGTCATGAATACACAAGACAAAGTTACAGCAAAGGCAAAAGTGAGGACTGCAGATGCTGGAAACCAGAGTTTAGATCAGAGTGGTGCTGGAAAAGCACAGCAGGTCAGGCAGCATCCGAGGAGCAGGAAAATCGACATTTCAGGCAAAAGCCCTTTACAGCATATGCAACCCTTTTGAAGCAGAATTGTGAGTCATTTATCCAGTCTCCTCCTGTGCTACCCACCAGCAATAGGCATCAACCTTCAGCAAATCTGATTCATTCCATATGAAATCAAGAAATGGCTGACTGCAAGAATGTGACAAAGGCATTGAGATCTGAGAACTTCCTAGCTGTAATGCTGAAACTGTGCTCCAGAACTAGCTTTTATCTTATGAAGCTGTTCCAGCACAGCTACCACAGCAATAGTATCTGCTTTTTAATTTGTGCAATTGCCCAAGCATGTACTCGCCACAAAAACAAACAGTCCGGCCAATTGCCATGCGATCAGTGTGCATTGAATAATTGGTGAAGTGAAAGAAAGTTCCATTGACAGTACTATCCAGTGACTTAGTCACTAATTACCTGCTCACAAATACTCAGTCTGGGTTCTGTCAGGGCCACGTGACTCCCGATCTCAGCCTTGGTCCTAAAATTGATAAAGAGCAGATGGAAAGTATAAATTACTGTTCATGACATTAAGTCAGCATTTGACCACGTATTAAGATGTTCTGGCAAAATTTCTGTAAGTGGAAATCAGAGGGAAACTCTCCATTGGTTCGTATCAAATCTGCTTGTTGCGACAGTACTGCTGCCTCACAGCGTCGGGGACCCAGGTTCAATTCCACCTTCGGGTGACTGTCTGTGTGGAGTTTG
Source organism: Chiloscyllium plagiosum (assembly GCF_037043375.1). Classification (NCBI taxonomy): domain Eukaryota; kingdom Metazoa; phylum Chordata; class Chondrichthyes; order Orectolobiformes; family Hemiscylliidae; genus Chiloscyllium; species Chiloscyllium plagiosum. Next base: position 70,155,194 of record NW_028270150.1, on the reverse strand, counting down.
AACATACTCCCAGAGTCTGTGTGGGTTTCCTCCGGGTGCTCTGGTTTCCTTACACAGTCCAAAGATGTGCAGTTTAGGTGGATTGGCCACGCTAAATTGCCCATAGGGTTACAGAATGTTCCGACTATGTGAATTAACCAAGGGAAATTCAGGGTGACAGGGATAGGGTCTGGGTCTGGATGGGATGTTCCTTGGAAGGTAGGTGAAAATTCAATGGCCTGCTTCCACACTATAGAGATTCTATTCTATATTTTCCGTGACGGCATTGATAGGATTGGTCACTGGACAGTTCTTCTGGAAAACAAAACCTGACTATTCAATTAGCACAAAAGGATTGATTGTGATTTTTGGAAACAAATTGTCTCAACCCCAAAACATCACTGCAATATTTTCCTGAGATCAGTATTATAGGGCCAACCAACTCCAGAAACTTTGACACTGGGCTTCCCCCTAATACAGTGACAGATCCTCACATCTCTCCTTGAGTATTTCAAAACAAGTAATTAAATTTCATTATACAAAAGGAATTGATGGCTACGAGATTTGTGCTAGAAAGTGGAATTGAGAAAGATTATCAGTCATGATCTTTCAAATGATAGAGCTCCTATTTCCTATGTGCTAATGTTCATAAGATCAGAAGTTGAGGTCCTCACTAATTAATTGCACAATGTTCAGGATGACTTGTATCTCCTCAGATAACAATACAGTCCTTGCCTGTATGCAGCAAGACCTCAACAACATTCAGGTTTGGGCTGACATGTAGCACGTCATATTCATGTACAGAAGTGCCAAGGGCAAGGCCATCATCATCTCAAGCAAGAGAGAACCAAAACACTTTCCCTTGATGTACAGAAGTGTTACCATAGTCAATTCCCCACCATCAACATGTTGACGGTCACCATTAACTAGAAACTTAGCTGTCACAGCCAGATAAATATTGTGGCTACAAGTCTATTTCAGAGCCTGATTATTTTGTGGAAAATTATTCATCTCCTGATTCCCCACAATGTTTCCATCACTTCTAAGACAGCACGTGAAGAACTACTCTTCATTTTGCTTGATGAATAGAACTCCAACAAGATTTGAGAAACTCAGTATCACCTAGGACAAAACAGGGTGCTTGTTCAACCCCCACCCATCAATTTAAGCATTCATTCTATCCATGACTGACACACTATGGCAACATTATGTGCTCCTATAAGATGCATTACATTAGCTTACCCAGGCTTCTTTCACAACACTATTCACAACTGAAACCTCTACCATTCAGAAGGGCAAGGCCAGTAGCTACATGGGAACATCACCATATGAAAGTTTTCAGACAAACACCATCCTGACATGGAAATGCATTCCAGTTTCTTCATTGTTCCTGGGTGGAAATCTCAAACTCCTGACCTGTGGGAGCAGAGTCACTACATGACTGCATCAGTTTAAGAACATTTGCTCGTATCTTCTCAATTGCAATAAGGATGGGCAATACAGTGTTATGGTACAAACTGATAGACAAATCAAATCATCGTCCTTACCTCTGTATTTGCAACACTGCAAAGTTAAAACCTTCAAAGATCCTCAAAATTGACTGGTTGTTCCTAACCAGACATTAATGACAAACCAGTCCCCATCCTTGTGAATAATTGATTTCAGACCCTTTTGATTCATAACTTAAACAAAAGACTTAACAATTTAACAATACAGTAACTTCAGCAGAGCAAAATTAAACAACAAAGTAATCTAATTGATGTCTGTGATTTGAACCCAATCATCTTTATTTTCAGTTCTATTTACACAAAAGACAGACAGACAAACAAACACAGTTAAGGAATAAAGAAAATAACAAAACTGCCAGACTACATAAGCATTTTTTACCATGTATTGTTCCACAGTCATGTATGATTGTTTCTTAGTTAACTTTCTGAAGATTTCAATCAACTTTTTCCCGTTCACTCTGAAGACTCAGTGATTCTTATAACTTCATTTTGAGTCTCTAAACTTCCAATAGTTAGTAATGGGAGGTTAGGCAGGGAATTTTCAAATCTTCAAGCTGTAGCATCAACAACCAAACTCTTCCTGATCCAAACATAATCCAAAAAGGCAGTTCAAACTCTGAACTCTCCCTATCGGACTGGCTGTCTCCTCACAAGGTCCCAGTTACCATTCAGCATCTGCCATCTGCTTGAGCATCCGGCCTCTCCCAGGCTTGTTGCTAACCAGTTCCCAGATACTGACCTCATTAATAACCGAACATCTGCTAACTGGTTCAGCATATTGCCACTCCAGAGTTGAAGTGTCTAGGGAGCACTTTTTAACAAGAATTAACTTGCAATTATCTTTCAGGCCTGGCCCCATAAGCAAACAACAGTTTGTTTGTTTTTTTCAACACAATCTGCTGCTCATAGTCCAAAGGTCACCTTTCATGTCTCATCTCAAAAATGATAAAAAGAATACAATAATGAAAAATCAGCGAGGGTTGTAACAAAAGTTTGGGTTGACCTTGCCATATCTCATTTTATAATAAATGTAAAGCATCATATAAAAAAGACAATCATCTGTACAGCTCCTTTTAGAAATTCAGGACAATGCAACACACCTATAGTCAATGAAGTACATATGAAGGGTGATCACTGTTGTAATGAAAGGATACATGGCAGTCAATTTGTGCAAACAAGACAGCACAAACAACATGATGATAATGACCAAATAATCCAACTGTGATTATGGTTGAAGGGTAAATATTGGCTGAGACACTGTCGAGAATTGCTGTGCTCTTCTTTTAACTAACATCACGCAATCTGTTTTATCCATCACATCTCACCCAAAAGGTGGCAACTGTGATCGTGTAGCACTCGGTTATCAACTTGGATTTTGTGTTTAAGTCTCTGGTGTAGAGTTTGCTGCCATGACTTGCTCACTGAAGCCATGTCTGACATGTTACATTTATCAAATGATACTTTGCAGTTCTTTAGCTATTTTGAAATGATTGCATGTGGCTGGTTGGCGTGTGGTTCTGAACAGCATCGATAGCACAGGTTCGATTTTTGTCCCAACTGTGTTATGTGTGGTACATTCTTCCTCATTCTGCACTGGAAAGTGACGGCAATTTGAAATCATTACTGATAAAAGCTGCCATAATGGCTCAGGATTAGTGAACAGTGAGTCAAAGGACCTGCTCTGGAGCAGAGTGCACGCGGTTGAATGAATGAATATGTGTATATGTTGGGTCAAAGGCATATGAATTAGGAGCAGGTGCAGGATGTTTGATCTCTTGACCCTGTTCTGCCATTCGAGAAGATGATCGTAGATGTAATTGTGGCCTTAATGCCACATGGCTGTCTATCCCCAGCAACCTTTAACTCCTTTGTCAATCAACTGCGCTCTCAGCCAGAGTTCCAATGATTTGCATCCTTCTGTAAGGAAAATAAAAGCCTTATTTCCTTCCTAAATGGAAGAAATTTATTTTTAAACTGTGATGTCTGTTCTAGATTTTCTCACATAGAGAACCATCCATCAGGCCAAGTCCTCTCAAAACTCCTACATCTCAATAAGATCATTCCCTGTTCTTCAAACAACAACGAGCACACAGTCAGACTGTCCAACTGTCCAGCTTTATCTAACCCCATCAGCTCTGATATCAGTTAGGTGAACCTTCTCTGAACTGCTTCTTACAGATTGATGTCACACAATCACAGGCCATTTGGCCCATTCTGTCTGAACTGGCATATCCTTTCTTAAATAAGGAGATCAAGCCTATCTCCAGTATACTCTACACAGATGTGAGAATTTTCTTTTTAAAACGAAGCTACACTAAGAGGACAGTTTATGCTTTACCTATTTAAATAGGACAAGGACAGCAGGCATGTGGATGTCTTGACTATTTTTTAAAAAGTCTTGTTACTTGTAAGCCAACGTATCTCGTCATTCTCAGCTGTCCTTCAGTAAGTGGAGGTCATCTTCACTGTGAACAGTTGCAATGAATATGGTGAAGATTATTTCTGCAGTGCTGTTACGAAGGAGGTTTGAGAATTTCGAATACACTGGACAGTGTATGCATAAACCAGGAATGAGAACATAAATAATAATTTTAACCTGCCCGTAGAGACACTTCATTCTTCTGACCAGCTGCTGAATTTCTACAGCCCATACCACAGATAAAATTGGCAGCTTAATATCAGAGGTAGTGGAGGCTTGCAAATTAGTTCAAATGTTTTGTTTAGATACACAGAGATTATTGAGGATTGTTTTCACAACTGATATGGTCTTCCAGTTTATTATCTATTCAAATGTAGTGTTTCAAGATCTTCGCCCACCACCCTTACCCCAGAACATCCCCTGTATAAGTATTTTGACTTTAAAGCTTTTTATTCTTCTCTAGATGAAATGATGTGTAGGTTAGTTGGATTGGCCATGGGAAATACAAGGTTACAGGGATAGGGTATGGGTGGGATGCTGTTAGGAGTATTGGTGAGTGCTCAATAGGCTGAATGGCCTGCTTCCATTCTGTAGGGATTCTACGTAAATTATCTACATTATGGAAAGTCAGTCTTTGCAGCAAATAAATCTACTCGAGCAATGTAGCAATAAATATTTTTTTCATTCTGTCAGAGTTTTTTACCTAAACTTCCTAAAGTGATTACTTATGCAATTATTTTTCCAGCTGCATTCTGTATTTCAAGAGGATACCTATCTAATTTAACAACCTTTATTTCAGATGCTGAGAAAATGTGTCTCTCAGCTCATCTGCAATATACCTTTAACATGTTCATAATATCATTCCCCCAGCATATGACCTGGTTTTATAGTGATTACAAGGCTTCATCATGCTAGGGCCACATGTAGCATGGCATGCTGAGAGAAGCATAGAACAGCTCGTACAAGTACAGTACTACCCAGGAACAGCACAGCCTGTGATTATAATGTCTGTAACTGGGAGCCATAGTAAAAGTCCATTGAAGCTTTTAGTATTACGTCTAGTTCTTGTCAAGGAAGATGACATAATTCTCATTAGGTACAAATGTGAAGTTGGAAAAAATCCCATCACTGCGACAGATTATGAGGGCAAAATAAGTCAGAATGAACTACGGTGGCTGTTTATAAATAGCAGACGTTCAGATGTTGCATTATGGTGGCTTTGTGGTACTACGTTGCAATAGCTGCTTGTAAAAAAGCTCTTAAGATCTTGTTTGCAGACCTGTGGAAATGCCACTGAAGGGGAGATAGGAGACAGCCATGGACTTCAACACATATAGAAAAGTAACAGCGACAAAGCTTTGGGAGAAACAGATCTGAAGATTAAAATGTGTAAACTTTATAACTTTTTTTTTAAAAGGTGAAATTTTGGCCTCCTTCCCCCTTTAAAAGTGATATATGACAATCAAAAAAAGCCATTTTTAGGCGTAAAACAAAAATCAGTAACCAAAGACACGTTCAGTTTAAACAGCGTCCCTGTAAGTCCACTACCACTCCCCCCACCTCATTCCCATTGCAAAATTGACTTTACCTTTGAGCAGGGTTCAGTTGGTTCTGCTACTTTGTGTCCTCACTTCCATGCCAAAGCCTGTGACATCTTCACTCCATATTTAATGTGAACTCTGTCTGGCTGAGAACTGCTTCTGCATGCCTTTATTATTGAAGACAGTCATAGAGTCATAGACATGTACAGCATGGTAACAGACACTTCAGTCCAAAGCATTCATGCTGACCGTATCTCCTAATCTAATCTAGTCGCATTTGGCAGCACTTGGCTCATATTCCTCTACACCCTTCCTATTCATGTACCCATCCAGATGGTTTTTAAGTGCTGTAATTGTACCAGCCTCCTCCACTTCCTCTGGCAGCTCATTCCATACATGTACCCCCCTGTGTGTGAAAAAGGCTTCCCCTTAGGTCCCTTTTATGTCTTTCCCTTCTCACCCTAAAAGTATGTCCTCTAATCTGGACTCCCCCCATTCCAGGGAAAAGACCTTGTCTATTCACCTCTCCATGCCCTTCATGATTTTATAAACCTGTATAAGGTCATCCCTCAGCCACCAAAACTCCAGGGGAAACAGCCTCAGCCTATTCAGCCTCTATTTTAGCTCAAATCCTCCAACCCTGGCAGCACCCTTGTAAATCTTTTCTGAACCCTTTTAAGTTTCAAACATCCTTCTGATAGGAAGACCAGAATTGCAATATTCCAAAAGTGGCCTTACCAATGTCCTGTACAGCCACAACATGACCTCCCAACTCCCATCAGCAATACTCTGATCAATAAAGGAAAGTGTACCAAATACCTTCTTCAGTACCCTATCTAAGAACCTGCAGTCCAAGGTCTCTTTGTTCAGCAACACTCCCCAGGACCTTACCATTAAGTGTATAAGTCCTGCCCTGATTTTTTTTCCAAAATGCCCAAAGGCATCAACACTCAAAGGGACTACAATACTGAAAATGACATAACATAAAAGCAAAAGAAGGAAAGATAACAGGGTAGAACAGTGACCTAAGTCAGAGAAAGGAACCATCAAATCATTTACTTTATTTCAATTAAAGAAAACACCTTCAACAAGAAATAGAAATCAAACATTTAAGTATGGGTTAGATGTGATTGACATCTTCATTGAATTCCAGATATTTCAGCAATATTTGCAGCTTCAGTTTACAGATTATCCCAAAATCTTACCTGCAAAGAGAAGCTACATAGAAGAATGAAATCTGGCCTTTCTAAGGATGATGCAAATGAATGTTCCAGAAAGAAACAAAAGAACTTGAAGACAATCTTAAGGCATAGAATAGCGTTCAGAATGTCATCCAGCTAAAAACCCCAAGTGTATATTTAATCATGTTGTAGTAAAATGGGGATGCAGAGGGTATATGGGATTTCCCCAAAGAGCTTCTGAAGAGGCTACTTTAATTAGTAATCACCTTGGCAAAAACTAAAGCCTTCAGAAAATATCTTTTGGGCAGGACTGGTGCCTTGCTGAAAAATGGACGACAACCTGAAGGTGTAGTGGCAAGATGAAATCAGTTACTTGCTTTCGGTGCAGACAACGCTATTGCTATGGTCAGCAAAGTGCACCAAACCAGTAAGATCTGTCATACATGCAGTTGTTAGCAGTTAGGCAAAAGTTATTCAGTATATCTTCACACCTACAGAGCATAAGGTACCAAAGGACATTGGGCACATGTGCAGGAAATTTGGTTTCAACAGCCAAACCATATGCCAGAAAAATGTACAAGATGGTGCAACAGATCCCACTGGTTTTAAGACTTAATAATGTGCACAAACAGAAATATTCTGATGTGAGTCAATAAAATGAAACACAAAAATCAGAAGGTGACCAAGCTTTTCATAACTTCGACCTCACACTGCATGCTGATCAGAAGCTTTGTTGACCATCCACATCATAAGTCCCCAAATGGCAGGTCAACCCGACCGGAATGCCACAATCAATACAGGAGCTAATGCCAAGATACTACCAAGATATACATCCTAAAAGACGTGTACCCCATCACTGGTGCTCCAAAGTGCAACCTATGAGAGGCCATCTCACATCATTTCATGGATTGAAAATACAGTGCTGTGGCACATTCACAATGCACTGTGAATATGCAGCTTGGATTCCTGAAATCATCAATCTGGTAGATACCAATGGTCCAGCAGTGACAAAACTAACAGTATGCTCAATCTCAGTAAAGTAACCATTCATGAGGTTCAAGCCACACCCTCTGCGGGAGAACTGACCAAGTGTGACACACTGGAATCAACTAATGATCTCAACAGCTATATAGGCCAATTTGACATAATTAGTGATTTTAATGGTCATGTGACATTGCATCTCAAGAATGATGCAATTTCATTCATCAGTTCTCATAGAAAGTGCAGTGTGCACATTTAGGGCACACTTTGATCAATGTGATGGAGCTAAATTATAACATTTAATAGGTTGACTATCGCAAATATATCTTAAAGAAACTTAGCACCATAAGACTGTCCCTAGATCAAAGGTACTTTACCTTCTCACTTATAAATGCGGCCATATAAAATAATGATACTGGAAGAATTTAATCCTGAAACCAAGTTCTTTGTGAAACCCAATGTGAAACATGACTATGGGTTCATCTGTAGAAGACAAATTCTTAGAGTTCACGACATTTTGGTTGGGACTATTTTTGACTGTTGCTATTTGGGTTATTAGTATACCAAGACTTATTCCAGCAGTACACTGACAGGATTGTTGAACATATACCTGTATTTGTTTGCACAGCTTACTATATTGGAGCAATGATGTGGAGGTGTCGGTGTGTGACTGGGGTGGACAAAGTTAAAAGTCACACAACTTTTAACTATAACCAGGTTATAGTCCAACAGGTTTATTTGGAAGCACTAGCTTTCAGATCACTGGGTCAGACAAAGGCAGAGCATGCCTGCAACCTTAACCTACTGATGGCAGTGCAGCGACATGGATTGACAAGGTCTTATTGACCTTATTTTCCGATTTGCTTACTCTTCCCAATCAATGCAAGAATGAAGATGTTGAATGAGTGCTTGCTGCACAGGATAAGAAGGATCTCCGACATTATCTGGAATTTTTTAACTTCATCCCACCACATATTTTCAATTTTACAGTAAAAGAGATTTGCTCAAGAAGGACATCCCCTCTGTCCAGCAAGATGATCACTAATGCATTTAATTGTCTCAAGCAAGTTCTGGCAGCAAGATTGTGCCTGTGGAAATGCTCCAACTCCAGCAAATCCACAACCCCATTTTGGAAGAAGATGCATAGCAAAAAGAACTAGACACCAGACATTTGCAATACGTCAAACCCATTGCTGTTGATTCAATAGCCATGTCATCTGCACAAGTCAGTTAGTCCAATATTATGTGTGAGATATGAGCTGCAGTGCTTGGCATAATGTGGTATCACATCTACTTAGGAATTCTCCATCGAAACAGATCATGCGCAACTAGAAATGATCTGCTGTAAAAATGAGTGCACCTCCATGTTTATAGACCAACTTGTCAATGTGTAAGGCTATGACTTGACATCAGATGGAAGCAGAAAACCAGTTTGATTACAACTGATGCATTGAGAGGCCAAAACATGTTCCTATTGATCTCCACATTGATGCTCTAGATGACAAGATTGAAGATGTTTTCAAGATAGGTCTGTTGCACTTTGGATGAACAGTGACAACCAGCAAATGACAAAGATGAGAAACAAGAAAAGTTGCAAAAGACTGTTAGCTAAGGGTGGCCTAATCATACCAAGGACATTACTGAGAACATTCCGTAATTTTGGCAGGACAGAGATGAACCTGGGCTATCACAGCAAGTCATTTTCCAAGGCAAACAAAGTAATTTTTAAAGCAGTATGCCAAGCTATTGTGACCATGTTTCACCAAGGATACATGGACATTGAATGCGCAAGACAGTTAGCATGTCAAACTGTGAGGCCAGAGCACATCAGGGTTAGAAACAATGGTCATTTATTAAAAATTCCCAAATCCCAGATATCACATCACTAAAGACAGTTGAGAGAGTAATGCTCACTGCTTTGGACATACAATTTACTTTACTGTATTAGGGTATACAGTGTGATGTAATTAAAAAGACAGGTGAGACTAAGCTTTCAGCTGGGCGAAAGTGAGGACTGCAGATGCTGGAGATTAGAGCCTGATAAAGGCCTCCTGCCTGAAACATCAATTTTCCTGCTCCTCAGATGCTGCCTGACTAGCTGTACATTTCTAGCACCACTCTAATCTAAGATTTCAGTTGGACTACTCAACTGTTTGGGTTAAGAAATCACAGTTAAAAGAGCCTAAAACTTGAATATTTAACAAAACTGGAATTTGGAAAGCACCTGTGATGGAGAGAGCATGGATGAAAAATCATTGAGCAATGTCAACAGGATAAGTGATGAAAGGTAGGAGAGTTTATAGGAACTAATGGTATAAAATGAGAGTCATTAAACTCTGTTCAGATGAGCAGTAAAGATATTGCTGAGGATGTAACAATTGAAGTTCACAGGCTGAGGAAATTTGAGGGTTATTTTGCAATGTTGCTGTTTAATGATGGACTTATATTTGGGACAAGGCTTATTTGTTTATAAGAATTAGAACTTAAACATTTTAACAATAATGATTCTTGCACGTTTTTACATCTGCCGTCACTAATTTTGAAAATTATCATTACTTTACACATAAGAGGAACTGTTTTACCTTGTTCATTCTTGCCTAACAAACAGAGGAGAAGTGTGTGACATCAGTGTATCATTCAACCATTTCTTAATCAATCAACATAAATAAAGGTGCAGGCATTCAAGGGTAATAATCTCAGCATTGTTACCAATGACTGGATGAGTTAGGAATGAACAGATCAGACATATTGGTAGCTGGAAGTTCTTCCACCACTCAATAGTGGGAAAAATTCTTGAAAAACTTTACAGATGTTGTTGTTGAGAGGTTTATTAGATTTATGGAGCAGAATTAAAATATTGTTGTATTGTTTGCATGAAAATAAGTATAGGAAGGAGGAAAATCAGTCTAAACAATGAGGTATGAAGGGTGAGTGGAAAAACATGCTGTTGGGAAAGAGATTATGCCAAGAATCATGAGGGCAATTATAAGAAAAGATATTAAAGCAAGCAAAGCCGTTGTATGTGTGAATCAATCACAATTGCAATCTTCAAAGTTTAAGAAATGAAATCAAGATTATAGATATACTAATTAGAATGGAAGAAAATCATTCTGTAATCTTGATTAAAATCTGGGGATAGCTGCAGTGAGATTATTCTTGGCTATAACATTTTCAAGGTAAGTGAGAGAAAAACACAAGGGAGAAACAATGATCTTTTTTACAAAGGATATTAGTCGTGTAAAGGGGAGTTTTCTTCAAGGTGAATTTGAGGCAGATTCTGATCTGTTTGATTTAAGACAGAAGGAGTGACCTGTTAAGATATTAAAGGAATATTTATAGATCCCCAAACAGCAGGAAAACAATCAGGAAGGAAAATTGTGGACATTGTTGAAAGTTGGTAAGACAGTTGTGTTCGTAGGGACCTAAGCTATCCTAGTGTACGGCTCAGCTAAGGTATAAGTTTCTGGTTAGTTTAGGAGAATAGTTGTTTGGATACATCCACAACTAGGTCGTAAAAATACCAATGCTAAATCTAAATGGGATGAATGTATGAGGGTGCTAGGGAATAGATTAAATAACGAATTTCCTTGAAGCATTCTATCTTACACTTGTTCTCCATTGAAATGGAACATTTAAATAAGTTTCCTTTAATTGATCTGTTAGTTCAGAGGGTTGTCCATTTTAGACTACTGCAAGCCTACCTTCACAGTGCAGTATATGCATTTGAATTTTTTTTGGTTCCATGTGCTCTAGGTTTGGCTTTACTGGCAATCTCCTCAATATTTTCTCATTTTGCAAGTTTAAGGCTGAAATAGGGCACATCAAAACCATTCTACAAGATAATGGCTACCCTGATCAGATCATTTCTTGCTGTATATTGTGTTAACACATAACCAGGCCGAAGGTCTCCACTTAGGATCCTGAAGAAGGGCTTATGCCCGAAACGTCGATTCTCCTGTTCCCTGGATGCTGCCTGACCTGCTGCGCTTTTCCAGCAACACATTTTCAGCTCTGATCTCCAGCATCTGCAGACCTCACTTTCTCCTCCTGAAAAATTACCCAGTCTACCACAGAAAACCATGGAAGGATAATGTGTCGCAAATATTTAAGCAACACCTGAAGCTCACTGTTTAATCACGGTAATGTGAAGTAGCAATATAAGTCATATGCATTATGAACCGGATGCTGTCATTCAGATCAAAAAGCAATTCTGTCTATCTCACAATTGAGTAATGCGGTATACGAGTTTCTGTTGTGATGGACCAGACCAACCCCGCCTCCCCCCAAATCTATTAAGAAGATAGCCTTAACCCTCGCTTTTTCTTAGTGTAAAGGCAAGAGTGCCAAGCATTGCAGTCTGGATGCAATTCGATTGATCAAACTACTCAATGTTAAGCTCCACAGCTCCGCCCGTTCTTTTTCCTTTCCTTTCCCTCTTTTTTTTTCAAAGTCCCAACTTGAACTTACTGGAGAGGAATGGAGGAGACTGGAGGTCATGGTGAGGCCTGGAGATGGTCTCCAGACATGCAGCAGTGAGCCCAGGTGAGGCCTGAAGGCATGTCAGTGGGAAACAAGGGTCCAGGTGAGACCCAAAGGCGGGTCTGTGGGAATGGTGAGGCCAGGAGAGGCCCTGTGTCGGGTCTGTGGGAACAAAGAGCCCAGGAGAGGCCCAGTGGCAGGTCTGGGAAAGGTGAGCCCAGGAGAGGCCCAATGCCGGGTCTGTGGGAACAGTGAGCCCAGGAGAGGTGCAATGGCGGGTCTGTGGGAATGGTGAGCCCAGGAGAGGCCCAATGGCGGGTCTGTGGGAACAAAGAGCCCAGGAGAGGTGCAATGGCGGGTCTGTGGGAACGGTGAGCCCAGGAGAGGCGCAATGGCAGATCTGTGGGAACAAAGAACCCAGGAGAGATGCAATGGCAGGTTTGTGGGAACAAAGAACCCAGGAGAGGTGCAATGGCAGGTTTGTGGGAACGGTGAGCCCAGAAGAGGCACAATGGCGGGTCTGTGGGAACAGTGAGCCCAGGAGAGGCCCAATGGCGGGTCTGTGGGAACAAAGAGCCCAGAAGAGGCCCGATGGTGAGTCTGTGGGAACAGAGAGCCCAGGAGAGGTGCAATGGCAAGTCTGTGGGAACGGTGACCCCAGGAGAGGCCAGAGGTGGTCTGTGTAGTGGAGAGACCAGGCAGGTCACAGAGGTGAGCTGAAAAATGTGTTGCTGGAAAAGTGCAGCAGTTCAGGCAGCATCCAAGGAGCAGGAGAATCGACGTTTCGGGCATAAGCCCTTCTTCAGAGGCGAGTCTCAGGTCAGGCCAGCATGGGAATGGAGAGTTTAATGAGTCCCGGAGATGGGTCCATAGGAATGGAGAGTCCATGCACATCCTGGAGATGGGTCATTGGGAGCGGAGAATCCACGCGAGTCCCGGAGATGAGTCCATGGGAGCAGAGAGTTCAACAAGTCCAAAAGATGAGTCCATGGGAGCGGAGAGTTCACACGAGTCCCGGAGATGGGTCAATGGGAGCGGAGGGTTCACGCGAGTCCAGGAGATGGGTCATTGGGAGCGGAGAGTTCACACGAATCCTGGAGATGGGTCCATGGGAGCGGAGAGTTCATGCGAGTCCTGAAGATGGGTCAATGGGAGTGGAGTGTTCATGCGAATCCAGGAGATGGGTCCATGGGAGCGAAGAGTTCACATGAGTCCTTGAGATGGGTCCATGGGAGCAGAGAGTTCATGCGAATCCAGGAGATGGGTCCATGGGAGTGGAGAGTTCATGAGAGTCTCGGAGATGGGTCCATGGGAGTGGAGATTTCATGCGAATCCTGGAGATGGGTCCATGGGAGCGGAGAGTTCATGAGAGTCTCGGAGATGGGTCCATGGGAGTGGAGATTTCATGCGAATCCTGGAAATGGGTCCATGGGAGCGGAGAGTTCAGCAAGTCCTAAAGATGAGTCCATGGGAGCGGAGAGTTCACGCGAGTCCAGGAGATGGGTCAATGAGAGCGGAGAGTTCACACGAGTCCTGGAGATGGGTCCATGGGAGCGGAGAGTTCATGCGAGTCCCGGAGATGGGTCAATGGGAGCGGAGAGTTCATGCGAGTCTCGGAGATGGGTCCATGGGAGCGGAGAGTTCCCGCGAGTCCAGGAGATGGGTCAATGGGAGCGGAGAGTTCACGCGAGTCCCGGAGATGGGTCAATGGGAGCGGAGAGTTCATGCGAGTCTCGGAGATGGGTCCATTGGAGCGGAGAGTTCATGCGAGTCCAGAAGATGGGTCCATAGGAGCGGAGAGTTCATGCGAGTCCAGAAGATGGGTCCATGGGAGCGGAGAGTTCATGCGAGTCCCGGAGATGGGTCCATGGGAGCGGAGAGTTCATGCGAGTCCCGGAGATGGGTCCATGGGAGCGGAGAGTTCATGCGAGTCCAGAAGATGGGTCCATGGGAGCGGAGAGTTTCTGCGAGTCCTGGAGATGGGTCCATGGGAGCAGAGAGTTTCCGCGAGTCCCGGAGATGGGTCAATGGGAACGGAGAGTTCATGCGAGTCCCAGAGATGGGTCCATGGGAGCGGAGAGTTCATGCGAGTCCCAGAGATGGGTCAATGGGAACAGAGAGTTCATGCGAGTCCCGGATATGGTTCCATGGGAGTGGAGAGTTCATGCGAGTCCCAGAGATGGGTCCATGGGAGCAGAGAGTTCATGCGAGTCCCGGAGATGGTTCCATGGGAGTGGAGAGTTCATGCGAGTCCCGGAGATGGGTCAATGGGAGCAGAGAGTTCATGCGAGTCCTGGAGATGGTTCCATGGGAGCGGAGAGTTCATGCGAGTCCCGGAGATGGGTCAATGGGAGCAGAGAGTTCACGCGAGTCCCGGAGATGGGTCAATGGGAGCGGGGAGTTCATGCGAGTCTCGGAGATGGGTCCATGGGAGCAGGGAGTTCATGCGAGTCCCAGAGATGGGTCAATGGGAGCAGAGAGTTCCCGCGAGTCCTGGAGATGGGTCCATGGGAGCGGAGAGTTCACGCGAGTCCTGGAGATGGGTCCATGGGAGCGGAGAGTTCATGCGAGTCCCAGAGATGGGTCCATGGGAGCAGAGAGATCCCGCGAGTTCCGGAGACTGGGTCCATGGGAACAGAGAGTCCATGCGAGTCCAGAAAATGGGTCCATGGGAGCGGAGAGTTCATGCGGGTCCAGGAGATGGGTCATTGGGAGCAGAGGGTTCACGAGAGTCTCGGAGATGGGTCCATGGGAGCAGAGAGTTCATGCGAGTCCCGGAGATGGGTCCATGGGAGCGGAGAGTTCCTGTGAGTCCCGGAGATGGGTCCATGGGAGCAGAGGGTTCACGAGAGTCTCGGAGATGGGTCCATGGGAGCGGAGAGTTCATGCGAGTCCCGGAGATGGGTCAATGGGAGCGGAGAGTTCACGAGATTCTCGGAGATGGGTCCATGGGAACAGAGAGTCCATGCGATTACTGGAGATGGGTCCATGGGAGCAGAGAGTTCACGCGGTTCCTGGAGATGGGATTCCAATTCTAAGTATTATTGTAATTATTTTTATACTACAGTAAAAACACAGACAAAATAAAAAGAATTGGCTTAACTATAAATCTATTGCAATGGTTAATAAAGTAATCGATGTATTAACTACACTAATTAACTGTTCCAAGCTAGTGACATCCAATAAACACACCCTTGGCAAAGACAAATTCAGTAAAATAGATTGCCTCCTATGCAATTCCTGCAGCCCAAGTGGAAAAACCTCGAGAGAAAACTCTGTGTGTGTGTGTGTTTGTCTGTGTGTGTGTGTGTGTGTGTGTGTGTCTGTGTATGAGAGGGAGAGTCACAGGAAGAGATGTGCCGCAGCTTCAAGACCCCAGCAACTGCTACTAAAACGTGACCCCCCCCCCCCCCCCCCCCTTCCCCGGCTCTGGGAGAGCTTGACCCCACACATTCAGGCTACTCCTATTTTTCCAACTTTTAAAAAAATCCAAGGCCACACAGGCTGTTTACTTTATCGAATTCAATAAACTGCTCACACCATTGTCTTAGAACTTCTCGTCAATAAAAAAAGGACAAAATACACTGTATGTAGCCATCCTATTTTCACAGAGTGCTGCTGTGATTTGTGTCAACCAGTATCCTATTCTTTTCCCCCAGTTGTCTAACACTTGCAGTTTCTCCTTTTCAGATGTTTCGCCCCCATTTTAAGTGATCTGATATGTATAAAGTGAAGCAACCAATAAATGAATTGGTCCCAGTTCAAAAACCTTTCATGTGGTTTCTTCCAAAGAGAATCCAAAGTTCCCAATTTGCATGCCAGTGGAGACAGTCTTTGATTTTGCAGCCGTAGGATCTACAGCCTTTTATTGTGTAGTGTTCTTGAGGCTATGCATTCACTGCATTACACCCTCCCATTCTTCTGTCTCTCCACCCTTCCTCCTGCCATTGCCTGAGCTTCGATTGCCCAAGTTATAATACCTTGCACACTTCCGCATGTCTCTTGACCCTATCAGGTACCCTTTCCTTCTCTGTCAGTCTTTCGCTTACACTGCCAACTTAATTCCCATCACTCTCCACTTCCCCACTGCCATCAACACAACCAGTTGGTCCCATTTCTAATAAGTCTGAAATGTATGCCAAAAGGTGATGTGATCCAGGCAGTTGCTTCTCTGCACAGCATCTGACGATGCAACATCAGGAGAGAAGAAATAGGCTGGGAAAGAGGAAAGGAGAAAGTGAGGACTGCAGATGCCGGAGATCAGAGCTTAAAAATGTGTTGCTGGAAAAGCGCAGCAGGCCAGGCAGCATCATAAGAACAGGAGAATCGCCTTTTCCGGCATAAGCCCTTCTTCAGAATAGAAGGGCTTATGCCCGAAACGTCAATTCTCCTGTTCCTTTGATGCTGCCTGACTTGCTGCGCTTATCCAGCAACACATTTTTAAGCTGGGAAAGAGGAAAGTGGAGTGAATTGGGAATGTAGGAGGAATTCAATGCGTCAAAATCAATCTGGCTGTTAGCAACAGCACTAGAGAGGTGTCTGCTATATTTGAGGAAATGCTGAGCAATCTGGAGAGTTAATACCTCTACACAACAACAGCAAATATTGCACCTCATTCAAGAGAATTAGAATGTAAATTGTCACTCAATCAATCTCTTGTCTCATCACCCAAATGGATCTTATTCCCAAATCAGCATCTCTGCCCAAAAGCAGTTCCACTATTTAAAATTGCCTGGTTTATTTTGCACCTTTTCAAAATTGAATATCCTCCAGTTCTCCAGTGCCGCTCCCTGTGCTGATAGAATGCCTTAATTGTATTTTGAATCTCATTCCTTCTTTGCTCATCAACTTTAGATCCCTGGCATTTGTCCAATATGTAAATTTACGTAGAGCACCTTGAGCTTCTTTCTGTCCGACAATAAGCACAGACTAAGGATCCTGACTTTCTAATAGACAAACCTCCCAACAGCGTGATGACTGCACGTTGAATCTCACGCAACATCTTTGGATGAGAGTTGAGATGATAAGCCCATTTTCCTTTTTGCATTTCAGTCAAGAAATTAAACCAGTACTAATTTAAGGAGGGAATTTTTAGACCGGTTAGTTGCTAGCATTCGAAAAATAAACATTTAAATACACAGCACAGTAATCTAACATTCGCAATGAAATTCAGTGGATTACTGTGCATTAATTGATTCTTAGATATTGTGAAATTACTGCATATCATTATCATCTAGTATTCACTAAGCTCAAACTGTTGACAGCATGACCAATTGTGTGTAAAATAACCACATGCATAAATGCAGTTTGAAATGTATTAACCTGTCATCTTTGCACCTTCGGAGTTTACAATAAAGTATGTCAATATGCTGAACTTTTTCTCTCTATTTCTGAATTGGCAATGACTTTTTTTTGCTGAGTGGATTGTCAGAAAAAGTGCTTTGATAGTTGGTAGCATCTCCCGATTGGTGAGTTCTTCAGGGGCTGCCATACTCATTTGTTTTCTTGTACACAGCCTCAGGCACTTCTGAAAATTTGAAAAATGCAATTCACTAAACCTACTGTGTTAGCTGGATTGTGCACAATCAGAGTGGACAATTTAATGAACTTCATCTCAGTGCAGTTTAAGACAATTGGTCCCTGAGTAATTCAACAAACTCCTGCATAGAATAAACAGAAATATAATAGTTCATGCCTATTTCCCTGGAACAATAGAGCAGCTAATATCTAGTTGTGAATGAAGATTGAAGGAATGGATGGAAATGCTGGAAACACAGGAGTGAAACAGTTAATGCTTTAGTTTGTTGACTTATCGTCAGAACTGGATAAAGTCAGAGATGCAACAGATTTTAAGTCAGTACAAAGGCAGAGAATGGGAGGATTAGGGAAAAACAAAAGCGAAGGTCTGTGAGAAGACAGAAGCATGGAAAGTTAAGGCCCAGATTTTTTCTCCATCAGGTACAAAAATAGCATAACTATCCAGAAAAACGCAAGCCCCACAGTAAGTATGTTTTGTGCAAACACATTGTACAGAGGAAGCTGGCCTTCAAATCATCAGTGACCCCAATCCTTTTTGGCAGCCAAGATGCGTAAAACACTAAATGTGCAGATTAGATATGGTAAGGAGAAATTTACTAAGAGTAGGCCTAAACTTTGTCAATCTGTGGATAGCCAGGGTAGCCTTTTGTAAACCTATCTTGAGTTAAGGTATCTTAATGCATCTAGTCCTAGTATACATATGAAGAGGTTAATGCCCTTTAGTGGATATCGGGTGTTCTTTGGGAGAGATTGATTCCTTCTGGATTGTTAAAAGTAGGCATAACGTAATAACTTAAATTCATTATAGTCAAACTCATTGGAACTGTCAACTCACCTGTCAAAAGGAAGGATTATTCTGGTGTAAGAGGTACCTTTGAACCAGAAGGTCTGGGTTCAAGTCCTACCTGCAATGAAAGTGTGTCATAACATGTCAGAACAGCTTGGTTTTAGAAAAGTACTTCCTTCCTGTTAAGAGAACCTGTCAAGCAGCTGTCCAAAGTGTCAAAGTATTTGAACATCTTGCCCTTTAAATATTTTTTTTAAATGTCAGGAGTGTTTGACAAAATGTTGATTGCTAGTTCATGCTGTCCATTAGCATATGCCTGAGGGTATTTGCTATTGGATTGCAGCTGTATTCAAACGTTCAATATCTCGGAGGTGTAGAAGGCATTAGGACCGCAGAGGATGGGTAGAATGTCATGGGTTGTCATGGATGTAATGAGGGGTATGGGGTTGGGCGGAAGGGTGTAAATTGGCTGAGAAGGTATGAGGAAGCAGGCATTGGCATGATTAGTGCTCAAGGGAATGGGTCTGAGGAGTGAGCACAGGAGGAGTTTTTGTTGTTTCCAATAAACATTGATACAATGCTGGTGGACTAAACCAGGTCTTCCATCCGGCTGACTTCCATACCCAGCAGGGTTTACTTTCATATTGGAATTGCTCGGCCTCTCTCCCAGAGAACCCAGAAACCCCACAATGAATAGGCCACTCTTTCCCAGATTGTTTTAGATTGCTGCTGGTCAGGAGTGGGACCAAAAACAATATGGGAAATGGAATGGTCGTTAGTCAACGTGGTAGAAAGTAGCTATAAAGGAAAATCTATAGCGAGCAATAATCTGGAAGTTACCTCAGTAAAAGAGTTATAACCTTATAACATCACATCCTGACCCCAGCATGCTTGCATGAAGTAAAACCCCTGGAAGCCTGTGTCAATGGCATATTCCTGTCATTGCCTGAAAGATAGGCCAAGACTTTGGATGTCATTCATGTTATTGTGTCTTTGAAAAGGAACTTTAAAGCTCTAAAATAAAACCAAGTACTGTGTCTGCTGGAGATGTAGAAGAAAAAAAGTTCCAGAAAAGCTCAGCAGGTCTGGGAGAGTCTGAGGAGAGAAAATTGGAGTTAATGTTCTGAAGAAGTCATTTTGATTTTGAAACATGACCCCTGTTTCTCTCCCCACAGGTGCTGTCAGACCTGCTGAGTTTTTCCAGCACTTTCTTTAGTTACTTTTAAAGTTTATGAACTTGGAAAGGAATTCTGCAACTCTTACTTTATACTAGCTGAATCTGCCTGAGCCTGAACTTCAAAGGACAATAACTTTTTGGACTTCAGCAATCGCGTGAGTTAATATCTCTCCTTTTGGTTTCAGTATTCATAGCCAGATGCTGTAAGACGAACTTGACATAGATTTTCATTCTGTAGTGACTGGCCAGGTCACTTACTCTCTGTGATTGTAACAGGAACATTTCTTTAACAATTTGTTTAATGCTTTATTTCCAGGCACAGACAAAGTGTTATACTGTTGGTGATTTATACTGTGACTCTTATTTAGTCTGGCCAAAAGAAATCCAATTTTATATGACTTCTTTGTTTAAGAAACCACTTCAGTCAGTCTTATTTAAACTTTCTTCAGTCCATTTCTACCAGTTGGGAGTCCTTTGAGCAGGTCCCTACCTTCCAAATTCAGCTTGACTAAACTGTGGTAATATTCTATCAAATTAGTTCATGTCTAATCTGAAGCAATCCATTCTCGTTAATTTTCAAGGTCTGTTAACACACTTCAAACACAGATGTTTCATCATTGTACACTGTGACTTTGTTTAACTTGACAGCACTGTCTGGATAAACACAATTGCGACAGAATGCGACAGTTCAACACATCAATAAACAATTGCTTCCTCATTCTAAGGTTGTAATGGATCCCCAAGTCTTTTCCCTGGGGTCGGGGAGTCCAGAACTAGAGGGCAGAGGTTTAGGGTGAGAGGGGAAAGATATAAAACGGACCTAAGGGGCAACTTTTTCACGCAGAGGGTGGTGCGTGTATGGAATGAGCTGCCAGAGGAAGTGGTGGAGGCTGGTACAATTGCAATATTTAAAAGGTTTTTGGATAGATATATGAATAGGAAGGGTTTGGAGGGATATGGGCCAGGTGCTGGCAGATGGGACTAGATTGGGTTGGGATATCTGGTCGGCATGGACGGGTTGGACCGAAGGGTCTGTTTCCATGCTGTACATCTCTATGACTCTATCTAGCTGATATCAGTCTGTCAAAACATAAGTTGAGAGTCAGTGTACATTTTTTTTTAAAGTAGATCCATTACAATCTTAGAATGAGGAAGTAATTGTTATTGCTGTACAATAGGTTTATTGCTGTACAATAAGCCTAGGTGTCTCATTGGCTGAAATGGAATTCACCTGAGATGGGTATGAAACACTTTTGTTTTAGTGTCAATTGGGACATTGACACACCAACATTTCCACAATACCAAGTCAGGTAAAGGGAAGAGATTCAAAATGGTAGAGACTGTGCCATTGTAATGTAATAGTAGTTCCAGAGTTTTAAATATGATATCCCACTTTTGTTCTTTCTACAACCATTTGAAACATACTTTAACCTAATTTCTACAATGATGATCCATCATAATTTTAAGGTATCCTTTATTTAGTTCTATGCAGTTCGGGTATGAAGATGCACAACCATAAGTTGGCTTCAGTCCTTCAGAACAAACTGAAGATGCAAAATGCATTGATCCATTACAAACCTGTTTATACTTGCTGCTGGAAGTCTAGAATCCCATTGCAGACCAGATTAAGTTTGTCCTCTGTATTCAAATAATGCCATTTCAAGTAAAAGCAAAAATAAATGAAAGACCGTGTCTACCAAAACTAGATAATTTGCAGGAACATTAAAAGAAATTGCTTTTGCTAGCCAATTACAATAGCGCTTGAGTTCTGACTTTCTGCTACAACTGATACAATTTTTTCCAGTTACCAGAGACGTGGGTCATACTGACTTGAATTTAGTTAGAGAGAATAAACTGTTAATACAAAGTGCTTGCAAAAGGCCAGCCTTACATACAAGGGAATCTTGGAGGACAGATTCTGGAGACTATTCATTGTCAAAATTACTGAGAAAGATGGTAATGACATAGAATACAAAAATAGGAGGAGGCCATTTAGTCTGTCAAGCAATTATAGATTAGATTCCCTGCAGTGTGGAAACAGACCCTTTGGCCCAAACAGTCACACTGACCCTCCGAAGAGTAACCCACACAGATCCATTTCCCTCTGACTAATGCACCTTGCACTATGGGCAATTTAGCATGGCCAATTCACCTAACCTACACATCTTTGGACTGTGGGAGGAAACCCATGCAGACATAGGGAGAATGTGCAAACTCCACGCAGACAGTTGCCCGAGGCTGGAATCGAACCTGGGACCCTGGTGCTGTGAGGCAGCAGTGCTAACACTGAGCCACCGTGCCACCCTAAATTATCTACCCCAGTGCTAATCTCCCATGTTATCTCTATATCCCTTGATGTTATTCATCAACAAAATTCTATCAGTTTCTGTGTTGAACAGTGATTGAGCTTCCATTACACGCTGAATAAAGAAATTTTTCCTCATCTAAGTCTTTAGTGTTCTACCACTGAGATTATGTTCCCCTGGTTGTAGACTCACGCGCCAGAGAGGCATCTTATTTATGTCCATCCTGTCACACACTTTAAGAATTTTGGAAGTTTCAATTAAGTCAGCCTTTACACTTCAAATCTGTCGTGAATACAAACCCATTCTCCTCGATCTCTTGTATAACAGGAATTAATTGATTGCATTTCTTCTATAGCAAGTATATCCTTTGATAAGGGGAGATGTCTGGACACAGTATTCCAGGTGAAAAGTCACCAACACTGTATACAACTGCAACAAAATCTCTTTATTCCCCTTGTGATGAAGATCAACATACCATTTGTCATGCTAATTACTTGCTGAACCAACATGCAAGTAATTAGTGTCTCATGAACAAGGATGCATAGAATACAGGGTACTCGTATTTCAGAACTTTTCACCATTTAATGAATGTTCTGCCTTTCTGTTTTTTCCTATCCAAATTAATTACTTTACACTTATTCACATTATATTCCATAGCCCTTTCTCCTAAGCTATTTTTTGTGTTTTTTAAGCTACATCCTCCTTGTGTCATGTCTTCCTTGGTGTCATCAGCAAATTTGAAAACGTTACTATTAGTCCTCACATTCAAATCATCTCTATAGATTATGAACAGCTTTGGACCTAGCACTTATCCTTATGGAACTTGTCCTTTCTGTCTGTTAATTTATCCTCAATCCATTCTAATATTGTAATAGCCACAAACACCACCACCATTTCCATGTATTCTAGTGTTATTTATTAATTTCCTATTTGGACCTTATCAAAAGCTTTCTGAAAATCCAAATGCACAGACTCACTGGTTCTCCTTTATTAATGTTGCAAGTAATATCCTCAAAAAGCAGTACTCAAACATGATTTCCCTTTCATAAATCCATGTTGACTTTGTGCAATTTTACCATTCTTTCTAAAATGTCCAGTTATCATATCCTTTGAATTGATTCTAACATTTTCCCTGTGACTGACATCAACCTTAATTGGTTTGTAGTTCTCCACTGTCCTTTTTCTCCTCTCCCTGCCCCCACATCTCCTGTTCCCTCCATCTACATTGTAAATATATACATACTAGGAGAAATAAGCCATTGATTTTTGTTTCTTTCATCCCCCACACAAGGGCTGTGCATTTATGCTTTGATTATTAAATATGCTGCAGACTCTGACAACAAATAGCAATTAGTTAATGGCTTGCAGAACTTGCTGTTGCTGTTAATTCTGCACACCACCACTCACTTCCCCAAGGTCACAAGACTTTTCAGAGTAATGGATGGATAAAAGTTGTGGCTATCCTCTGCCCTTTCCTTTTGTCATTTTTGATACTTTTTCAAAAAATGATTTTACGACACTAAATATGCAAAAGATTGTTTTGCACGTATGATTAGTTATTTAATTGCCCTTAATGTAAAGAACTCTATATTGTGATTTGTAGATGTGAAACAGGAAGGGATATTAGACTTGAAAATAAATATTGTAACTTAAGCACAAATATTCATGGCTTCCTGGAGTGATAGACTGGTGAATAGACTAGCAATGTCCTTGATTCCTAGTTGAGAAACTGGACAGGGGTCTATTGCATACCTCAAACCTTCATTCACTGGCCAGTATACATACTGAAATTCCTATAGAGTCATGTGCGGTAAGGTTAGCATTATTGGTAAACTCATAAATAGGAATGAAGCAATTTATCAGTGAGTGGGTTTGAGGATGCAATTGGATACATCAGAGTTGTCCTGTAGGATAACGGCTACTGTGATCAGATAATTTCTCACTGTATATCATGCAAAATCAATCAAGGGCCTGAGGCCATCATTTTAATTTAGGGAAATGCCCAGTCAACCTCAGACTACCATGGAAAGGTAAAGTATCTCAAATATTTAGCAATAGATGTAGCTAGGTGTTTTACACTGCTACTACCTGTGTGGGTTCTCACCATGAACAGAATGCTGCTGGACAAGTAAAAACAAACTGCATCTTTCACACAAATGAGCCATGTGGTATATGAATTTCAGTGCCAGTGTGTTGCTAGGTTATGTTGCTTATACATCCCAAAGATTGGTGCATCTATATAAACAACATAGCCATTCACAACAAGCATGATAGTCACCACATTCAATCAGTTTGAGATTGCAATGTTTACAGCAGTGTCCAACATTAGATGTGTGATCATGCTTCTCCTTTCACAAGGTTATATTGTTCTTGGATTTTTTTCAGAGGGGTCGTAAAGACAGGGCTTCCATTTTATCTGCATTTACCTATTTGAAGAAGCATTTAAGTTTATTTTAAAAACTTGCACAATGAAAGGGGAGTACCCAGTTCTCCCAGCTCAGCCTTACTCTGGTTTGGTTTGGCTTACTATTAGCAAGCAGTCAGTTTTTTGAGGTTGCTGGTCAAAGAAACAGTTACATAGAAGAGGGTTTTCTATGCTGAATTTCTCGGCCGTCTCTCTCTCTCTCTCTCTCTCTCTTTCTCCTGTAAAACCCTGTGTTTGATTTTGCCAAGGGGTGTTTATGGGGATTGTTGCAGAAATTTGAAACAGCATCATTCAGTCCGGATGGTCTGTTGGGTTTTCGGATAGGTTAAGTTATTCTGGATTCTGTTCTCTTTTGTTTGTGTTTCATTCAGTACTCTGCAAATAAATTCTGTTTTGTTTAAAACCGAGGGGTTTTGACCAGCTGCATCACTCCTGGAATATCCACCTCGCACCTGCTCAAAACAAGCAGAAAATTTCAGGTCTGGGCTCCCTTCTTGAAATGTTTTAAGGATCTGGCCTGGTCCATAACAGATAAGATACACAATTGGATAATATTTGTTGCATGCACTTGAATGTGTGAAAACTTATGCTGGCAACCAATTCATGATTGTTTGTCACTCTTGCATCATAGTACACTTGCAATTATTGAGGTTACATAGACAAATATATTAAGTCCTCTTTTACATAAACTGTGCATGCTTCAGTCCATCAAATAAGTGATAGCCATTCTCTCTCCGCAATGCCTGGAACAATCAGAGTCAACCTGCCTTGTTTAAAATTTTAACAAAGCTTAGCAGCTCACTGTCATTCATCATTAACCCATTGCAACATCTCTACCATCAGAATCCACTTGTCAACTAATCAGGACAATCATTTCATACAGTATGATGTTATTTTCCCTGTAATTTGGTATTTCTTGTGAATTGCCCTGAGCAGCACAAGACAAACAGCTTCTACAAAGCAATTTTTTTCTGCAGTACAACCAAGCAACTATTAGGAGACTTGAAGGTGCTGTTCTACCAACATTACTTCCAAAAGTTGAATACCATCCTCCAATCCATGCAGTTACCTTCTAGGGCCGAACAACTTAACCTTCATGTTCTTCAAAGATTTGTCACAGTGATGTGACTAAGCATCTTTAACCTGTTAAACTTGTAGGAGCTGAACTTAATAAAGTTCAGGTCTCATTTAAAATTCAAATCCTAAGTTGACCCACATGACCTGTGGGTGAGCAAGAAAGGCATTTTGACTATCATGAAGTATAACTTCATTCCACCCATTACCTCATTAACGAAGAGTTAATTATTAATAATTAATCAATTAAAAACAATAATGTAATACAAAGAAACAAGTAATGTTCACTTTTGGAACATACAGAAGTCTCTGAAAAAGCATAAACAGTATCCAAGTCATTCTGTGCTCCAAACATCAAAGGAACATGAAAGAAAATACTGGAAGCACTCAGGAGGTAGATCAGTATTTGTGGGGAGAAGAATTGAGTTTTAATATTTTAGGGTGATGAACTTTCATGAGAATTGGATGATCATGCTTCTCTCTCCACAGACATGTCCTGTTGTGTTTTTTCATTATTTTCTATTTTTATTCTTCCTGCTTTCCAGTTATATTTGGTTTAGTTTTTTGAAGAATATATATTTGTTAAAAATTGTTTGCCATTTTGTTTTGTTGATACATTGCCCGATGTGATTGAACTAAGTGCAAATAAACCATAACTATTGCAATAATTAGATGCAGATGATCAAAGATTCATATGTAACTCCATCACGTTTAAACACAGATGAAGAAGAAAAGAGATTGACATAAACTTGCCCGAACAGTTATTTGACTTGTTAGACAGGATTATTTTCCACCTGGCCTATTCCCTCTTGCTTCATATTAAATTTGTATCCCACTGCTTATTCAATGAGTATTTTGCACATTTTCCATGGAATGTTTCAGTTCTACAAAATAAGTTCAGACCTTGGCTAATGGAATATGCTTTGTAATTTACCTTTAGTTTGAAGTTTCTTTTACTGATAGTTATGTTATGAAGTTTTGTTGGTCACTTCAAAAATTCCCTTTATCCTTTCAAAATAGGCCATTTTGCAACTGAGCAAGATTGAGCTTGTCAAACGACTATTTTTGTTGTCCTGTACACAAGCATGGAATGCTTTCAGATATTTCTGTCCCTTGCTAATTGTGGAGACTAAAATTGTGTTCAGTGCATTGTCTATGATCAGGCAGATTGTACTTGTACTATGCTACACTTGATTCTTAAGATAGAACTGATCAACTGTCACAAATTTTAACTTAGTCGGCTTCATCATGGTTTCCCATTGTTTGAATTCAGTGGTCACGTATATTGGTACTCATTTTATGTCAGTCTTAGAAAACTGATGATTTTTGTAATTGTTGAAAGACAGTTAATTTGAATTTTTGCAAGCATTTTGGACAATGCTATGTCAATGATGTTTTCTATGAGACAGCTAGTGTGGAACATGTGTTCATTGCTACTTGCTACATCATCTACATTAGACTCCGGTTTATTGATCACTTCATGTGTATGCCTCTGGTGGGATGCCAGATGGTCTTTACTGTAGTTTGAAAGTACTGCTTGTGTTGATGCATGGCTCTCCATAGCCATAACAGTCCTTCCTCAAGTGCACTCCCTTTGCCATGGTCTTCTCTGCCACCTGCCTTGCACAATTGATTGAAAGCTGAGCTTTCCTTGGTGTAGGTGCAAGACCACACCTACAACATAACTTTTTATTTTTTATATGTTCAATAATTCTGTCAACTCTCAAGTTTTTATTTGGGATTGTGATGATTAATTCATGCTTGCGTTCATCCTTCAATAGCTCATGAACACTAAAAGTTTATATTTTCTCTGTCAAACCTTGCTATAAAGTTCCATGGAAGTGGATTTGATCACCAGTTTAACAATTCTGTTCATGACATCGTCTCCGGCTTCCAAAGACTTCTGCCGAAATGACATGAAATTGACTTCATGAATACAGAAGTTTAATCTGACTCTGACTTAGAAAACCATCTTTTGTGGATCTTTTTGTTATTCAGCTTTTAAACCTGACATGACTAATTATATAGACCTGTGTTTCCAATTTCTAAAGGATTTCTGTATCAGGTGCACAGGTTGACCACCCTCTGCACCCCTTTATTTTGGACCCACTGGCCTGGAGAAACATCACTCCTGCATCCAGACTGCCCAGCCCTGTCAGAATGTTATGTATTTCAATAAAATCCCTCTCATTAGTCAAACAGAATGATTTAAGACATGTATTCGAGCTGAAGATCAACCTGCTTGCTGACTGCTCATGATATGTCTCAACAGCGCAAAGCTTTCTGCTGCAACTCAGATATTATTTTAATGATTATGTGACAATGAATTACCCAATAAAGAGTGATTAACTCTGTGTGTTTGTTCATTTAAAACCTGAAAGCACTTTATAAGTTATGAAGCAGGCATGACATTGAAGCAACTAATTTGCACGGATACAGCTTGCAAACACAAAGTAAACTAACCATCAGGAAGTGGACTATAGCCTGATGTTGTGTGATTTTTAAATTTAACCATCAGGAAGCATTGTGAACTTCTATACATACAGCACATGGAGTCTTTAAAGGCGAACTCTCTTAAAAGCGAGGTACCATATAATTCTTTGGTATTCATCATGATGTAAAGATAAGCCTGTTTGTCTTTAACAAAGAGCATTCAACAAACACAAATATCAATTTCATACGATGTCCATTTATGCACACTACCTCAGGAGTGATCACAATGATCCTGGGAGAAGTTGCGGCTCTCAGCTCTCCTAGGTTTCTACTGATATTCTGATCTGCATGACTTATTGCCAACAGGCGAAATATTTTATATTTTTTTAAGTTTCATAAAATTAAACCACCTGTATTATTGCACACTGAAAGAAATTTTCAAATTATGTTCTTTGTTTGAAAGTTCCCATTTGTATTTTGATTTTCATTTCCAAACATAGTGAAAGAGGAAGAAAGCAAGTTATAAAACGGGATCACACTACATTATTCATACCTTGTGGTTCTCCATGTGTTAGTGTTAAGGATAATCCATTCAATAAAAATTCATTATGTGACACAGTTTGAGTGCTAATGAAATGCATGAAATCAAATTGCATGCAGGAGTATATGTAGGAAAAACTCCAGTTGCAGAGCAACTTTATTTGCTTTATTTAATATAACTATTTAAATGCTTTAACTCTTATCCACCTATAATGCATGTTTATTCAAAGTGTGTGTCAAGAGTTAGAGGTCTTTGGGCTTGTCTTAGAACCTGCAAAGAACAATTTTTAAATTAAAATATCTGCATTAAAATCTAAGTTGAGCATGCATAAAACGCAAAACCTGAAATGATAACATGATCAAACTTCTAGCAATGGTAGTTAATAGTAAACCGAGCACTTGATAACAAGATTTGATTACAAAGTGTTCCACTGTAAATTTAAATGCAAAAACATTATTTCATAATGGGAAAGAAGTGGATTGCATTTTTTAGTTTTTGATTTGCAATTAAGTTAGCTGTAACAATTGCTATATTTTGCCAGCAGTGAATTTGATGGAAACTTTTAAAAAAAAACCTTTTATTGTTTTCCAGATAACTTTTAGCTCTGAAGGGATTTTCAGGAACCAGTTTGATATTGGTTTTGTCAGTGGTTTGCTTGATTTGAGCCTGTGCTCAATGTCACACTATAAGTACATCGACTATAGGCAGGGAAGCATGAGGCAACATTTGAGAGTCCCAGATAGAAATATAATGATAGTAGTTAGGCCCTCAGCAGGAAATGGAGCTCACTCACGCTGAAAATGTGATCAGATGGTCAAGATAAATTAGGGCTCGCAATATAGGCAGGATTTTGAAGCAACCTCTGATTTTTTTTTCTGTAGGTCTGAATCTTGAATTTGTACACACATGAAAAACAGACTTAAGGAAGTGTTCCTTCTGCCGATTTTCCCATAACTTTAGGCGTATGCCTTTATAAAACTCTCAAGGAAAAGCTGCAAGGGATTCTGTGGAAGAAACTTGTCTGTGTTGCTGTCTGGCAAAGAGTAAAGACTGTGCTGAGAATCAAACCTGGTTTATAAAGTTCTCAGCAGTGCTTTTAGATCTTTGAAGCCTCTGTTTAATTGTAACCTGCAGCTTATTTCAAGGGCATTCTGAACTTTTATGTTTTAATGATTGCAATGGGAGCTGTTCACATAAGTAGATATCTGCAGCATGCTCCCTGCTAGTTGGACTAAGTCCGTTTAAGGAGAAAGTGAGGTCTGCAGATGCTGGAGATCAAAGTTGAAACTTTATTGCTGGAACAGCACAGCAGGTCAGGCAGCATCCAGGGAACAGGAGATTCGACGTTTCGGGCACAGGCCCTTCTTCAGGAAGGGCCTGTGCCCGAAACGTCGAATCTCCTGTTCCCTGGATGCTGCCTGACCTGCTGTGCTGTTCCAGCAATAAAGTTTCAACTAAGTCCGTTTAAGTCAGGTCATGAAAAGTAGATATGATGTGAATAGCACAAATAGACTGGTCATTGCAGTATAAATGCACCATAAAAGATTTTCAATTCTGACATACAGTACGAACAGTAATCCATTTTTTCCATATATAAATGCACCTCATCGTTTAAAGGAAATTAATAATTTTCAGATCAGCGTTGAAAAAATATTTTTCTTCTAAGTGGCACTAATGAGCTATTTTATCAATTAGCGTTATATTAGTCTTGGTATCTGATGGATGTTTTGAGTATTTCAATACAAAACAGTCTGCTATTGTAAATCAATGCAGCTCTTGTGACTCTGCCAGAAGGTTTCAAGAAAAAGGATGGAGGAAAAGCAATTCCTCTAGCTGATCACCAACCAGGATTGTGATTATTGAGCAATTAACTCACGCCTTCCCAACAGGTAGAAAATGGGGTTGACTGAATTCAAATAATTGTTAGGATATTTTCACGGCGAGGCAATGACTGTAAATCAGAGACCCAGGTAATGATCTGGAGACCGGAGTTGGAATCCTGCTATGGCAGATGATGGAATTTGAACTCAGTAAAATCTGGACTTAAGAGACCAATGATGACCGTGAATCCATTGTCAATTGTTGGAAAAACCCATCTGGTTCACTAATGTCCTTCAGGAAAGGAACCTGCCATCCTTACCTGGTTCTGGCCTAAATGTGACTCCAGACCCACAGCAATGTGGTTGACTCTTAACTGGCTTCTGGGCAATTAGGGATAGGCAATAAATGCTGGCTTAGCCAGAGACGCCCTCAATCAGTGAATGAATTTTTTAAAATGAATTACTTGGTATTTTATTTGGAAGTAGTGATAATGAAAGCAAGTGCTTTAGGTAAAGGAGATGTATGTATTTCATATGGAATTCAGTTGGTTTGTTCATTACTCACAAGAGTTTAATCATGCATGTCCAGTTCTCTTGATGGCTTGGCTTGTAGATCGATTTTTATTCTTGATTTGGTTTGTTTTTTCTCTTTTCCATGTAGTATTGTGACTGTTATTCATTGCACAGGTAGTTACACCCTCATCCTAGTGGCTCACTGGCAAGTACTGCTGCCTCATGGCGCCAGGTACCTGGGTTCAATTCTAGGCTTGGTGATCGTCTGTGTGGAGTTTACACGTTCTCCTTGTGTCTGCGTGGGTTTCCTCAGAGTACTCAGAATTCAAAGACATGGCGGTTAGGTGGATTGGCTATGCTAAATTGCTCATAATCTCCAGAGGTGCAAACTAGGTGAATTAGCCATGGGAAATGTAGGGTTACAGGAATGGGATATGGCCCTGAGACTTGGGGGAATGCTCTTTGGAGGATCATTATGGACTCATAGTCCAAATGGCCTGCTTCCACACTGTAGGGATTCTATGATTCTCAAGGTGACTTAAGCTGCTGATTGCTCTTATAATGGTTTATGAGTGCTCTGATTTTCCTCACACTCTCTTAATTTGTAGTTATCACAATCATTTTATTGTGGGATATGGATAGCACTTGGGAGGTCATCCTAAACAGGCTAAAATCAGATAATTGCTTGTGGTCACAATGGTAAAGGGTTCTTGGGGTGTATTAAGTATTGTTGTGATACTCAGTACATTGCATGTACTGCCAGGTTGGAAGCAGTACATCTTAGTTATGGATAATCGAACTATTCCAAATAATTGAACAGATGTGGGAAGAACTCTTTTTGAGAAATAACAAATGTAAGTAATATCCAGGGCTAGGTGATGGTGAAGACAAAGTTATGGAATAAACTTAGCTTCAATAAAATGAATGACAGCCCAGCACTGATTAATTGGATAGAGTTTTGACGGTGAAGCAGCATTGGGGATGTTCAAATACATAGTAATTAAGATCCAAGCTAGATCCGTTCTTTATAGGAGGAGTTGGATGCAATAAAGACTGAGCCAATAAAGAGACTAGAGTAAAAATAAAGTTTTAAAAAGTACATAATTTTAGGTATCTTAATAGTGAAGAATATGTTTGGGAAAAAAAAGCTGAATAGAAGTGAGGCTATGAAGGCTGAGAGGGAGTATGAAGTCTGCCAACAAGGGCAAAAACAAGGATATTCATGATTGGGTGGGGTCACTTGGGTCAGAGGGATAGGATTTTGAGCTTGAGCGTGAAAGTGAAGAGGATTAATAAATATTTCCTTTCAGTTTCTGCAAAAGAGGTTGAGAATGGCATTTAGAATATGTTGAGAGGGATGGGAACAATCCACTTGTGGAGATAATTATGCAAAAGAAAGCACATAAACTACCTAATGGAACTAAAACTGGAAAGGTCACAGGCTCATGTTCTATACATTGCAGGCTGCTGTCAAAAATTGTAATGACAATACAGAGATATTACCCATAGAGAAATGTGCATTAATCAGGGGCATTCAGTGCAGATTTGGAAATGGCATATACATGATTAGATAATATCATCCTACATGACAACAGTGACGTTATAGCACAAGTATCCTTCAAGTAGATCAGATATGTGCTATGAGGGTTCTTGAATGCTGGAATCTATTGAATCCAGCTGTCTGTGGGCATGGAGTGCATGTGGCAGCACCAATAGTGTGTGCACTGAGATGTTGGTGTCCCACACAAATGTCTTCCCATGTAAGTCACAAGCTGAACCAGTTAGGAGCTCACTCTGATTTTCTTGCAGAGTCTTCCTGACATTGAACTTGTTTGGCAAGTTTGGTAAGATGGGAGGCTGAATTGAAGTGAGGTGAGTTGAGCTGTTAATAAGGCGTTTCATGTGCAATAATCACCATCAGTTGGCAATGCACCACTGCCTAGCAAGATTCTCATCACAACTTTTGTAAAAACAGAAAAGGTGATGCAGATTTTTCCTGACATTGAAATTGGCCTTGATGTACTTGTCTGATTCTGACACACATTTTGCCATTATCCACATTGCTCAGATCCCATTGTGTGCTTCCTGCTTGGTTTAGATGGATAGAAAGTCTGTGCTTGGGTTCTACTCAGCCCAATTGTAACTAGATTCTTTCCTTCAGTAATAATCAATAATTTGGCATGATAATGTGAAATAATAAAGCATGAATTTAATAATTCTGCAGGTTTAATGTTAACTACAGATGAAAAACATGCTACCTCACATTTCTACTTCTCACTGCAAAGCTGCAATATTTGAATCATTCTAAAGCTTCTTAATCATAAACACTATCAGCATCACTGAGTCACATTTATGATATTGTGAATTTGTAATGTCTTACTTCATAATTATATTTGGTTCATGTGTTGCTCCCTTAATTTCCTTAGCCTTTTTGAATTTGTTAATATGAGTGTAATCTCTCAGGCGCAATGAAATAGCAAGTAATTGTTCAAAAATAGCAAAGATATACAAAGGACAGGGTAATGTGAAAATAGCTTGCTCCTGCAGCTCACGTTTAGCAGCTCCACAGCTAGTGCTTGGAGTGAAGATTTGATAATGATGCAGGTCGGTTGGCCAATTTTGGCTTTTCAATGCAAAAAGTACCTTCCGTCCCCTGTCTACTGCAGAAAACTGATTCTTATCTTTTTCTAGAATTTAAAGTCCATTACTCTTATCTCATATAGGATTATTTTTTTACCCTTCTGAGAGTCTTTGTCAGGGTTTCAGAGACACTGCTATGTGTTTGTGACAAGAACAGTACTACAGATGCAGTTTTTTTCCTTGACTTTTTTCCAGCTTGTGCTCCATGTTTTGGCTCAATAGTTCAGTATTGTATTTGCTTTATTGATTCTCAAGATAATCCATCCCATTATTTTACCTATACTGATGTGACATTGATAAATTTGCAGTGGCCCAGATCTATTCTGTTGACTTGTGAAAATGTTCACAGTATTAGGGCATTTTCAATTTAACTAGACCTTCACAAGATTCATCAACTCTCACATAACATCATAAATCAATATATTTGGTCTTCTCTTACCCTAGCATAAATGGAATCTATCCCTGGCTGGTTTAGATAGTTTCAGTAGCATTTTTAGCTAGCTTATCCGTTTTATGTTGGAGTTATTTATTCTACTTGGATGATGTCCGATTTGGAGAGTGTGCGCTGAATATCTTCTCCAGTGAGTGTTGATGATAATTAATTGGACCCTCAATCAGCGTTGAGGGAGTTAATGGGATGGATTCCTCTGATTTTTTTCTCATTACTGTATTAATGAGTGAATAAACCGATATGCTTTTACTGTAATAATACATTTTCAGAAATAACAGTGGAGAATTGCAGCTGAACACATAAAATATTCATGTTCTACAATTTAATTTTAGGATCATACTGCATTGGATGTTTTCTGTTCACTGTTCACCTTCACTTTCAGTCCTGTTTACATTCTTATACAATTCGTACCTTTTTTTTGCGAAGCTTGTTATTGTGTTAGCATTGTGAAACAAGGGAAATGGAACTAATTGAATACTTCTTTAAAAGACTTAGCACAGGCAGACTGCATTGAATGGCCTCCTTATTTGTTTTACAAGTTCTATGAATAAAGATTTTTTACATTATTATGATTGATAATCAAGCCTCAATATCTTCAACTACACTTTAACACATTTTCAGATGTTTCTATTGACACCATTTTCCCACTTGCATTTCTTCTTTGGGAACTGTATATCTTATATTTGTTTCTGTTTTGAAGAATCATTTGGTATCATGACTTTTTAGTGTCAGATTCTGTATTTGAATTATCTCTGAATCATGGATGTTCAATAATTGGCCTTTAAAAATATACCACTGCATATTTACATTATCATTGAGGAAACACATACTCTGGTTTTGCTTCATACTCTCAGTAATATTCTACTATTAACATCATTTGAATATATTCATGGAATCGACAGAAGAAACATCTGTGTCTTAATCCTGTTTCCTTCTCTCTCTTGATATCATATATTTTGTCTCTGTCTTGGTTTTCTCTGTCATTGCCTTCATGGAGTTGTAAAATGATACAGCATTGAGGTTGTCATTTGGCCCATAATGCCCACCCTACCTGATTGGTCGAGTGATCTAATTAGTCCTCCTCCACTGTTCTTCTCGGTAGTCCTGCATTTTTTTTCTCCATTAAATATTTATCGACTTTTATTTTGACAGGTTTTGTGAATCTGCTTCTACCATCCTTTCAGGCAATGCATTCCAGATCAATGGGTAAATGCGAAGGTATTAAATTTTTGATAAAGCGAATAAGGGCAGGACTTATACAGTTAATGGTAGGGCCCTGCGTAGTGTTGTTGAACAGAGAGACCGAAGGGTTCAGGTACATAGTTCTTTGAAAATTGCATCATAGATAGACAGGTAGTTAAGAAGACATTTAGCGTGCTTGCCTTTGTTGCTCAGACCATCGGAGTTGGGATGTCATGTTGAGGTTGGACAGGATGTTGTTTTACATGCAATGGGGAGATGGGATGCATTTTTCAAGGGCTACTCATTAACTTCTCCACTACTCCCTTAATGGCAGACTTTAATGGCTCGAGTTAGACTCTTTCTAAGAAAAAGTATTAAGTTGCCATTCCTGTTAATTTTGCAGTACAGTGTTTTTTCCTGAAAAGCCCTGATCAGTGTCTTGGCTACTGTGGATCACAAACTGTACAGTTGAAGACTATAATCACTTAGTCTACAAGGTAAAAACAATGACTGCAGATGCTGGAAACCAGAATCTGGATTAGTCTACTTAGTCTACAGTTAGTACTGATTCTATTTTGTTTACTTATAATTTTCATTAAAATATTTTATTGCTCTGAGAATAGCAGACTCTTTGAGTGTACATCTTAAATGACTCCTGGGACCGTAATCAAGATTGAATGGTAATTTTTGCTAACAAGATTTTACAGATTGCAACTAACAGCTAGCCTTGCATATTTAATTACTGCAGCCAATGTGAAAGAAATGTTGTTGTAAAAATATCATAAGTTTTGCATGTCCTTTTTAAATCGGCAGATGTTCATTTTTGGCTTCTATGGAAAATCACAGCAGACTTGGTAGTTTTGAGGATATTTTGTATTTTTCCTGTGGATTAAGCCTAAAATGCAAATGCCACATGTGGGGAGATGGCATCTTAAGGTTCAGTTCTTAACAAAGTGCATTCTTTGTCCACTCTGAATTCCTGGATTAATTAAAAACAACAATGTGTTAACTTCTGACCAAAAGTATATGTTTCACAGTTAAGACCATAAGACATAGGAGCGGAAGTAAGGCAATTCGGCCCATTGAGTCCACTCCTCCATTCAATCATGGCTGATGGGCATTTCAACTCCACTTACCCGCATTCTCCCCGTAGCCCTTAATTCCTTGTGACATCAAGAATTTATCAATTTCTGCCTTGAAGACATTTAGCGTCCCAGCCTCCACTGCACTCTGCGGCAATGAATTCCACAGGCCCACCACTCTCTGGCTGAAGAAATATCTCTGCATTTCTGTTCTGAATTTACCCCCTCTAATTCTAAGGCTGTGTCCACAGGTCCTAGTCTCCTCGCCTAAGGGAAACAATTTCCTAGCGTCCACCCTCTCCAAGCCATGTATTATCTTGTAAGTTTCTATTAGATCTCCCCTTAATCTTCTAAACGCCAATGAATACAATCCCAGGATCCTCAGCCGTTCCTCATATGTTAGACCTACCATTCCAGGGATCATCCGTATGAATCTCCGCTGGACACGCTCCAGTGCCAGTATGTCCTTCCTGAGGTGTGGGGACCAAAACTGGACACAGTACTCCAAATGGGGCCTAACCAGAGCTTTATAAAGTCTCAGTAGCACAACGGTGCTTTTATATTCCAACTCTCTTGAGATAATTGACAACATTGCATTCGCTTTCTTAATCACGGACTCAACCTGCATGTTTACCTTTAGAGAATCCTCAACTAGCACTCCCAGATCCCTCTGTACTTTGGCTTTACGAATTTTCTCACCGTTTAGAAAGTAGTCCATGCTTGTATTCTTTTTTCCAAAGTGCAAGACCGCGCATTTGCTCACATTGAATTCCATCAGCCATTTCCTGGACCACTCTCCCAAACTGTCTAGATCCTTCTGCAGCCTCCCTACTTCCTCAGTACAACCTGCCTGTCCACCTCACTTTCTATCATCGGCAAACTTCGCTAGAATGCCCCCAGTCCCTTCATCCAGATCATTAATATATAATGTGAACAGCTGTGGCCCCAACACTGAACCCTGCGGGACACCGCTTGTCACCAGCTGCCACTCCGAAAAAGAACCTTTTATCACAACTCTCTGCCTTCTGTCAGACAGCCAATCCTCAATCCATACCAGTAGCTCACCTCGAACACCATGGGCCCTCACCTTGCTCAGCAGCATCCCGTGTGGCACCTTATCAAAGGCCTTTTGGAAGTCTAGGTAGACCACATCCACTGGGTTTCCCCGGTCTAACCTACTTGTCACCTCTTCAAAGAACTCCAACAGGTTTGTCAGGCACGACCTCCCCTTACTAAATCCATGTTGACTTGTTCTAATCCGACCCTGCTCTTCCAAGAATTTAGAAACCTCATCCTTAATGATGGATTCTAGTAAATATAGTTAAGTAAATCGTTAAGTAAATATTGTTTCAGTTTAGGTTGATTTAAAGTTAACTTCAAAGTAGGCTCAACTGCAATCTTATAAATATGACCTTTCAGCACCAATTACATAAAACCATTTGGCATCAGCACTAAAACATTGGCACGCATATAAAATTGACTATTATATGATGTTGAAATAATATGCAGTTGCGATGAAACAATTGCTTGTTTTTTGTCCTAAAACCAGCAAATGTGTTAATACTTGACGAGACCTGAAATGAGAATTACTCCAGAATTAGATTAAACTGCAGGGAATGCATTTTCCTTCATAAGTAACCTTTTTAACTGGTGTTATATTTGCACAGCAATTGAATTGCAATACCTTACAACTAATGGCTAGCCAAAGGGGAGAAGGAATTTGCAAAAACACAATAGTATCAGCAGAGCTTTCTAAAACTTGTTGATCCAGTCTCCTTAGTTTAATTCCAGACAATATCTACATTTTGACCAAAAATAACCCCACCAAAAAAAAGTTAATTACATTACAACAATTTTATTCCATTTTCTCAGGAGATTTTATTTTAACCTTTTTTATTCCTTGAGAACATTTTTTTGAAAAACTTCTCCATAATTTCAATTGTACTTGTTCGAACAGAGGTATCACTTCCAATGCATTCTTCATCATTGACTTTATGTTCATATTTTGTCTATCTCAAGACTCCTCTTCATTTATGCATTATCCTGACAATATCAGCAGCGTGGTGATCAATGGACTCATTTCTACCTCTCCATCCCAGCAATGACTGTAAGAGTCCTTCCACTGATTGACTGAGCCGAAGAAATCAAAACCTTCACGTCGGCAAATGTTGATAACATAAATTTAAGATGCTCACTTTGGCTCCAGGAAGTGCACACACCACCAGCATTGTTTTTGCCAACCTTCCCAGCTGCCACCTAAGGCTGAAGTCCTAAAGAAAAGATTATCTTTCTCTTCCCCATTTATATTGTTATTGCTTTGAAACTCCAGCTACGAATTCTTGCCTTCCCAATATCAATCCTTCCACTTCACAACAGTTAGTCTAAAATACCATACCCCACAATCTCGCTCTCACTAATACTTGAATTTCCATCACAGTTGAAAGTTCACTGGCTCATTTAAAAGTATTCAATTGTCTCCCCATCATTTTTTCAGCAATTTTCTCAGACTAATGTCCCTAAGTGCCTGTTTCGTTCCTGCAGTGCTGTTTGTTTCACAACACCATTACTGTCCATTTCTCCTGTCTTCAAGCCATTCTTTTTATAATGAGCTTCTCTGCCTTGGCAACTTCTTTTCCTGCTGGTTTCAAAAATATCTTTAAGATATTTCTCTTCAGTTAAACTTTGGATAATTTCAATCACAGTTTTTATCTTTTTTCTTACACAGCTCAAGTGTCTGTCCTTTATTATCACTTACACATACCTGTCTACACGAGTGTTGCACGTAAACAAGATGTCGAATCACCAACAAATTTTATACTTCAAAATATCCAGCAAAAAAAAGTGTCATAATGAAATACAATAATATTGATATTGCCATGCCCCAAAATACCTCTTATCTCCTCGAGCACAAGAAACCCCATCCACTGAAATTGTTTCCTCGAGTGGTCTCTGTTGCATACCTCCCTTTTGTGCTGGCCAGTATCAGCTGCCTAGGTCTCACTCAAGTGTTCTGTCACTAAAACCCTGTCCCTCTCAGGAATTTCTCTGTTACTACCATGACTTGGCATCTATTTTTCAAATCACTTGTCAAATATCCAATACTTTGTGTTCAATTTACTCTTTATCAATGAAAATAGTAATTATTATTAACGTTATTTGCTCAATGCTATCAACCTGTCTTCAAAATGATGGATTTTATCACATAAGTCATATGTTTATTGGCTAAAACTAGGATAAATTTTGCCTCTGAACAAAGATCTAAACAAAGGGTAAAATTCATGGTAAAGGTTGATCATACATTCAGTAAGAATAGCCAAGGTACGCTAACTATTTAGCATTAACAGTGATTCTTTATTAAAGCGTTCTGGAGAGTTAAGAAACCTAAATGCTTCAATATTATTTTTGTCTTTCTTCCATTAAACAGTTATAGAAGAATAATTCATGATTTTCTATGACCATTAATTTTCAAACATATTTTCAGCTGCCTCCTACTTTTAATTTCAAGTGTATAAAATCAATACTTAGAGCTAGTTATCCACAAGAAGTCAAAGAGTATATCTTACAACCTTTGGATATAAATGATTGTTAGGAGAAATTAAACAATATTCATAAAGACCATTCTTAATTTACAAAATGCTTGATGAAGTGAAGACAGTCCATCATTTGCATCAACAAGGCATATTTTAACAATGGATTAAGCCAGTTCCTTTGATGGAAGGAAAAGTCATCAATTAATCAGTTGTAACATAAAATACACTACTTGAATATTAAGTCAAGGAAGCAGTAATGGGAATGATAAGTCTTTCAATATTAGCAAAGTTGACAATAAGTGTTGCAGAAAATCTGAAATAGTGATTTAAAGTAGTTATTTTCATTGATTAATTATTGATAATTGCTTAGTAATGGATAATTAGCCATGAAATAATTGTTGACCAGATAACAAACAAAAACAATATTGGAATATAAAGTAACGCTACTTTGATTAGTGTCACAATTCAAGCATTTTTACATCATTGTAATTGACCAGCAAAAGTAATAAACTTTTGGCTACACTCAATTATTGTTCCTTCGTTCCACATACTGAGCATTGAAAGGCAAATGGAAGTGCACAATAGAGGAAAAGCAGACTTTTAGAAAGACAAGGAATCTCCCATGCTTTCAGTTGGGTGAAATAGAGCTATTTTCTTTTACAATATCGTTTGCATGTACAGGTATCTTAAAATCTACTCGTGAATCATTTGACTGAGTAGATTTTAGAATTTTTCATTATTTTATTTCTAATGCTTGTGCGTAATATTGTAAGACAGATGCGTTGATTGAATTGTGACAATCACTATAAATTATGAAGGGAATGTTACTTGCAGCATCATTAGAATCAGGCTCAATTTTCTGTATTCACCCCACTCCAGTGGCACAGTGGTTAGCACTGCTGCCTCACAGCACCAGAGACCCGGGTTCAATTCCTGCCTCAGACGACTGTCTGTGTGGAGTTTGCACATTCTTCCTGTATCTGCGTGGGTTTCCTCCAGGTGCTCCGGTTTCCTCTCTCAGTCCAAAAATGTGCAGGTTAGGTGAATTGGCCATGCTAAATTGCCAGTAGTGTTAGGTGAAGGGTCTAGGTGGGTTGCACTTCGGCGGGTCAGTGTGGACTTGTTGGGCCGAAGGGCCTGTTTCCACACTGTAAGTAATCTAATCTAAGTAAGATTTAACAAACACTCCAGGTAATGCTGACCTCTATTCCAGCTCTGATTCACAAGTTGAAAATAATCAGCACTGCTGTAACAGGGAGTTGGATACAAGACATTGAATGAAGTCATTTCAAAGGGAATGCTCGCTTCGACAGACTGATAGTAATGCTGTAACTATATTTTTAAAAATGCTTTGTCTCAGTGGTCAAACTCTTATGAAAATTTTCAATGAAATGTAAAAAAATTCCCCATTACAATTACGTTGTGGACGCATCTGCTTATTAATTCTGTAAATGCAAGAACATGCATTCCATTTTTAACTTGGAGACCAAATGCATCATTTCAGAGATACCCAAACTTGAAAGGATGTAGTAATGATGTTCCTGTCAGATACTGCAGACACAGATGGCTTATGGTTTGGTACAGTGCCACCAATCCTCCTTTCCACTATTTTAAATCGCCAAAATAAACAAAATTAGAGCTGATGCACTGTAGGGGTAATCAAAAGAAAACTTATTAAATTTAAATTAAAATATAGTTTTGGGGATTGATGATGTATGCTATTCCTAGATATTTTCAAGCAATCTGTTCAGACATCTTATACCACATCAATGAAGCAGATGCAACTGGAAACTTAGCTTCCTTGCTCAGAGGCAGGGAGACTACCTCTTTGCCACGAGTGCTAATACTCATTTCTACTCTACTCTTTTTAAACAATCTTCATTTCTAAGCCAAGCTCAGAGTTGCCTTCACAGGGGGATAAACCACATTTGAATCTTAATGAGAAGATGTATTTGCCTTGGACAACAAAATGTATTTGATTGCATGATAGCAACAATTACAAGTTACAGTGACTAGTCAGGCATAATTGGGAAGTCTGTTTAGGAGCCCGGGATGATGATCCGTGGTGGCAGCAATGATTACCACATAGATGATACACTGCAACATCTCACCAAGGCTCCTCAGCAATATCTTCCACATCCAGGAATTCCATCGCAAAGAAGGACAAGGGCAGGAAATGCATGTGCAATTTTCCCCCAAGCTATACATCGTCTTGTCGGAGAACTATGTCACTTCGCTGCTGGTCAAGATCTTGGCATTCCCTCATTAAAAGTACTGTAGATGGACTCGGCAAGATGGCGGCAATTCTGTAGGACTGCTGTGGACAGCTTTGCCTCACAGCCAAGGCATACCGGTGTTTTTTGCTATTCCTGGCCAACTTATGTGGTGGAAATATTAGTTTAAAACTTTACAGAATACATATTTGTTAATATTTGGGAGTGGGAAGGATGCCAGAGGGAAAAGGAGCAAGCAAACAGCAGCAGGGAGGACATTGCCCTGCAGCACCTACCACACCAGAGACTGTAGCAGCAGCAGCCTCTCCTGAACCCCCCGGGGACCTGACAGACTCTCAGGAATTGGCTGCGGCGATGGAGAGACTTACCTTGAAAGTTGCGACTGCGATTGAGGAATCCGTGTGGAAATTCGTGCCCAGGTCCAACCTATCGCATCCATGCTGCAGAAGCATGAGCAGGAGATCCAGGGCCTCGGGGAGAGGCTGGAGGAGGTGGAGGGTCGAACTAAGGCCTCAGAAGCTGCAATGGTGGATATTTGGAGATGTCTTCACCCTACCGGCAGAAACATCACCCTTTTTTCAAACCCACATAAATGTCACACGAGGATTGACCTCTTTCTGGCTCCCTCGGCCCTTCTGGATTTGATTATGGGTTGTAAAATTGGGAATATAGCTATCTCTGATCATGCAGCAGTATATTTGGAGGTTAAGGCCAAGAGTGAGGGCTAGGTTTGCGACACTGGCGGTTGGACCCCTTTCTTCTTAAGGATTCCAAATTTGTGAAATACGTTTTGAAGGAGTTTCAGGAATTCTTGACTATCAACTCAGGCATGGCTCGTAGTCCATCTATGCTATGGGAGACTGGTAAGGCCTTTGCTAGGGGATTAGCTATTTCCTATTCGGCTAGCTGGAAACGACAGAACGAACAGCAGTGTCTACTTGAGACGCGGTTGAAAGCCGCGGAGGCAGCACATTTTGCGCGGCCTTCGGTGACTAAGCTACCGCGGATCACAGCCCTTCAGGCTGCCTTGAATTCAATACTGACACAAAACGCAAAGAAAGAACTTGCTTTTGCTAGACAGAGGCTGTTCAAATATGGGGATAGGTCAGGGAAGTATTTAGCATACCTGACTAGGAAAAAGCGTGCTCCCCAATCCATTACTGCAATCAGAGACAGCGCGGGGTCCTTACATACGATGCTAAAAAGATTAATGAGGCTTTTCGGAACTTTTACTCTGAATTGTATAGGTCTGAAGGTTGCAAAGACAGGAATGCTAAAATGGAGACCATTTTTAAGAACCTGGACCTCCCAGGGGTAACCTTGGAACAGGCCTCTCTTCTTACGCCCACACCTCCCCCCTCACCTCCCTCCAAGGCACTTGCGCCCACACCTCCCCCCTCACCTCCCTCCAAGGACTTGCGCCCACACCTCCCCCCTCACCTCCCTCCAAGGCCCCAAAGGAAACTTCCATATCCGCCACAGATTCACCTGTACCTCCACACATATCATCTATTGCATCCTTTGCACCCGATGTGGCCTCCTCTATATTGGGGAGACAGGCCGCCTACTTGCGGAGCGTTTCAGAGAACACCTCTGGGACATCCGGACCAACCAACCCAACCACCCTGTAGCTCAACATTTCAATTCCCCCTCCCACTCCACCAAGGATATGCAGGTCTTTGGACTCCTCCATCGTCAGACCACAGCGAAACGACGGTTGGAGGAGGAACGCCTCATCTTCCGGCTAGGAACCCTCCAACCACAAGGGATGAACTCGGATTTCACCAGTTTCCTCATTTCCCCTCCCCCCAGCCTGTCTCAGTCAAATCCATCAAATTCAGCACCACCTTCCTAACCTGCAATCTTCTTCCCAACCTCTCCACCCCCACCCCAGTCTGACCTATCACCCTCACCTTGACCTCTTTCCACCTATCACGCCTCTCCCCCAAGTCCCACCTCCCTATCTTTTATCTTAGCCTGCTGGACC
This sequence comes from Chiloscyllium plagiosum, assembly GCF_037043375.1. Taxonomy (NCBI): domain Eukaryota; kingdom Metazoa; phylum Chordata; class Chondrichthyes; order Orectolobiformes; family Hemiscylliidae; genus Chiloscyllium; species Chiloscyllium plagiosum. The sequence goes on along the minus strand of NW_028270150.1, from coordinate 70,111,386 downwards.
AACTTTCCTCATTCCTGAAGAAGGGCTAATGCCCGAAACGTCGATTCTCCTGTTCCCTAGATGCTGCCTGACCTGCTGCGCTTTTCCAGCAACACATTTCCATCACTCTTCTTAATGCCCCCTTGACAGTTCAGGAAATACAGGAGGCAGCTAGGCAACTTCAGAGTGGGAAAGCTCCTGGCCCTGATGGTCTTCCAGGTGAGTTTTATAAGGAGTGTATAGGGATTCTGTCAGGGCCGATGTTGGAGATGTACAATCACTCCTAAATGCATGAACGCCTACCACCATCTTTGAGAGAAGCTAATATTTCCTTAATTCTTAAGAAGGGGCATGTTCCTGAGGATTGTGCCTCTTACAGGCCCACCTCTCTATTGATTTCAAGATTCTGTCCAAGATCCTGGCGCTGAGATTGGAAAGGGTGTTGCCCCATATTATTAAAGAGGACCAGACAGCCTTTATAAGTGGCCGTAGGTCCTCTAATAATATTAGAAAGTTGCTGAATGTGGTCCTAATTTGTCAATAATGATCGATTCAGGGGTTGGAGATTTCCTTAGATGCAGAGAAAGCATTTGATCGGGTGGAATGGCCGTATCTTTTTTATGGAAATGTGTTGCTGGAAAAGCGCAGCAGGTCAGGCAGCATCTAGGGAACAGGAGAATCGACGTTTCGGGCATTAGCCCTTCTTCAGGAATCCTGAAGAAGGGCTAATGCCCGAAACGTCGATTCTCCTGTTCCCTAGATGCTGCCTGACCTGCTGTGCTTTTCCAGCAACACATTTCCATCTCTGATCTCCAGCATCTGCAGACCTCACTTTCTCCTCGTATCTTTTTTATGTCTTAGAGCAGTTCGGGTTGGGTGGGGTCTTTGCTCGGTGGGTGGAGGTTTTATATCGCCACCCTCTGGCCGCGGTCATCACCAACAGGGTGAAGTCTGGGAATTTTACAATTGGTAGGGGTAGTCGGCAAGGCTGCCCCCTCTCACCATTGTTAATTACGTTGGTGATAGAGCCGCTGGCAGAGGCCATTTGTCAGAACGTCCATGTAACCGCTCCGGAAGTGGGATCGATTTCACACAAGATTACATTGTATGCGGATGATGTCCTTCTGTTTTTATTGAACCCGATCACCTCCGTACCCCATTTGATACAATGTATCAATTCATTTGGGGCTACTTCAGGATATAAGATTAACTTTGCAAAATCGGAGGCTATGCCTTTGGGGAACCTTAAGGATGTGCCAGAAGTTGAAGGTGGCTCTAAGTTCCCTTTTAAGTGGTCACGGGCAGAGTTCCGGTACCGAGGCATTTTTATTACCCCCAAGTTTGATCTGTTATTTCGGACTAACTTTGCTCATTTGCTCGACAATATTAGGCGAGATCTCCAGAGATGGGAGGCTCTTCCAATTTCATGGCTCGGCCAAATATCTCTCATTAAGATGAATGTTCTTCCTCATTTGCTTTATCCCATGCGTATACTCCCTATAATGTTTCCCAGGTCAACGCTGTGGAAGCTTATGGGTGGTTTGGTTCCTTTGTCTGGCATTGTGGGCGGCCCACCATCAAACTTACTAAATTGCAGTTGCCTCAAGGAGGGGGAGGAGTTGATTTCCCAGACATCAGGAGATATCAATTGAGTTCCCTACTGTCCTTTGTCTGTGGTTGGGTAGGTAACGATTCAAACTCAATATGGCTGGATATTGAGGCCTCCCAAGCAAAGTGCCCTCTTATTAACCTATTGTTCATGGATAAGATGAGGACAGTTATGGACCACTGCCGGAACCCCATTGTCATTAGTACAGTCAAGGCATGGAGGGCGATGCGTCAGAGTGAGGGTTGCTTATCCAAGACTTCGCCACTTACATCTATAGTTGGCATGCCAGGGTTCCGACCAGGGATGATGGACTCAGGGTTCAAGCTATGGGCAGCGAGAGGAGTTTCTAGTTTGGGAGACTTGTTTGAGGGGGAGGTTATGATGTCTTTTGAGCAACTGAGCCGCAAATACGGGTTGTCCAGCAGAGACCTTTTCCGTTTTTTTCAGGTTAGGGATTTCATCCAGAAGAAGACTACGCTTCTCACTAAGCCCTATAAGCCCAATACAGAGAGGTTGTTGCTACGTTCCACAAGCACCCTTTCAGTTAGTGCCCTCTATCGCCTGCTGGGTGGCAGGTCCTGGCAGGATATTAACCAGTTATGTGAGGTCTGGGAGCAAGAGCTGGGAGTGGAGATCTTTTCTGAAACTTGGGAGAACATATGGGAGAATACTCGAAAGATCTCAATCTGTAGCAGGACATGCGCTACGCAGTTAAAAGTTCTGCACAGGGCTCATCTGGCACCAGACCGTCTGGCGAAGTTTAAAAAAGGGGCATCTTCAGTGTGCCCCAAATGTAAAATAAGTGTGGTTACTCTTACCCATTGCTTCTCGACATGCCGCAGGTTCTGTGTTTATTGGAGCACTGTGGCGGGAGAGATAGGGAGGGTATTGAGGACTGAAGTCAAGGTCGACCTGATATCTCTCCTCTGAGATCTACCAAATTTACCATCCTTAGACAGGCATGGGAAGAAACTATTTAATATTCTTGTATACTGTGCACGGAAGAACATTCTGATGAACTGGGTGTCTGAGAACCCACGGGCTTGCTGGGATGGCAGAAATTAATTATGGAGTACATTCCCTTGGACCTTTTTACAAACATGGTGCACCATACAACAGACCATTTTTATAAGACATGGCAGCCCTACTTGAATTATTTGGCTATAAATTTATCAATTATCTTAACTAGGGCGTTTGTTTAATCAGGATGATTAGATTTGTCAAGCCCTGGACCCTGAAGGGGGTCTCCCGAGTTAATACGGGTATGTATACAATGTTCCCGTTCCTTTGTTTAGGAGCCCTGTGCTGAGCATAGCTGTTCTGTATTTTGTGTTTTTTTTTGGTTTTTTTTGCTTTTTCTTTTTGTTTTTGGTGTTGCTTTGCACAGAGTTAGGGTTTGTTTTGCATTATAAAGTAGGTTAGCAGTTAGTAGATAGTTGTATTGTAATTTGTGTTTTTTTTCTTTTTATTATACTGATATTTGTGTTGTTTTTCAATAATTTTATATGTTGTAAAGTTAAAAAAATTGCGAATAAATATATTTACAAAAAAAATACTGTAGATGTATCCTAACCATAAGAATGCAGCTGACAACCACTTTCTCAAGAGCAGTTAGGGTGGGCAACAAATGTTGGCCTTGCCAGCAACATCCACATTTTGTGAAAGAATTAATAAATAATAGAAGATGATTTGTATGGGAAAATATGAGCATGATCATTTTAGCAGAATGAATATAAAAGCAGCATATTATTTAAATGGAGAGAGATCACACAAATCTGAGGCAACAATCATTGAGTACGCAGCTGTGAATCACCAAAGGTTAGTGTACAGGTAAAGCAAACGATTAGGAAGTTAAGTGGAATGTTTTTGCAAGGGAGTGGAATGTAAAGGCAGGGGACATTTTGCCGCAGTTGTGCCTTCTACTTAGGCAGTCCCTGAAAAACATGAACAACTTTCTTCTAACCTGGAGTTGTGGATCCTGAGGTGACTAACTTGTCCATTGCTGGGTCTACACAGCCTGCTGCATTGTGGGAGGTGCAGATTTCCACATGGTTCTTCAGCTGTTTGCACATGGCCTTTACCTGGGGCCTAGCAGTAATACTCGAGATGGTTGGCAACTTCACTGATGCTTCTTCTGCAGTTTGGGTGTCAAAGGGAAGGGGTTACACTGAGTCAGTGGAGATGCTGTGTTTTTTTTAAAGAGACTTTGATGATGTCCTTGACGCTTTTTCTGTAGTCTCCTTAGTAATCACTTATGTGACAAATCTCAGAATAGAAAATTTGTTCTGGAAGGCATGTGGATGATGTAGCTCACCCAGGATAAATAACTGACAGCAACCAGTGCTTGTGTTTTGGACTCAGACATGAAATTGGTGGTGCCTATCCAGCCACTGAGTCTGCAGAATATTGTGAAGCCATCACTGATCAGAAGATAGAAGCAGAATTTGGCCACTTGGCCCATCAAGTCTGCTCTGTCAATCAATCGTGGCTGAAATGTTTCCCAACCCCATTCTTCTCCGTTCTCCGCAGAAATCTTAGTCCCCTTACTGGTGACATTTCTCTCGAGATTTGAGATATCTGCTGTATGTTGTCTATGTCTTTGATGCATGCTGATGGACAGGTAAAACTGCAGCTCTGCAGATCATTAGCTTAGTGCCAGGATTCAGGTGTTTGTCACCAAACATTCTGCTTTAGAGATGTCACAGTACAGCAAACAGCCAATGGGAAACTTCAAACCAGCGTCTACAGGAAAACAACACATACAGACCAAATATTGAACTATAGAAGAACCATCCCAATACCCACAAACAAAGCTGCATTAGAACATTATTTCAATGAGCCACCATACACTGCAGCACAGAGGAACTACGCAGAACAAAGAAAAATCACCTATACAGTGTATTCAAAAAGAACAGGTACCCAATGAACACAGTCCACCAGTTTCTCAGCAACAAACCCAAACAAGCAGAAAAAACGCATCCAGAAACCCTAGCCACTCTCCCCTACAGCAAAGACATCTCGGAAATGACTGCCAGACTACTCAGACCCCTTGGCGTCATGGCAGCCCACAAACCCACCAACGCACTAAAACAGCAGCTAATGAACTTGAAAGACCCTATACAGGCAACAAGTAAAACTAATGCCATTTATAAAATACCTTGCAAATACCTGTAACAAACCCTACAATGGATAAACAGGCAGAAAACTAGCCACCAGGATACATGAACATCGACAAATCACAGAAAAGACATGACCCACTCTCACTAGTATCCTTACATACAGATAAGGAAGGACACCACTTTGACTGGGACAACATATCCATCCTAGGACAAGCCGAACAGAGAGACACGAGAAGTCCTAGAAGCATGGCATTCCAACCGGAACTCTATCAACAAATGCATTGACTTGGATCCCATTTACCCCCCCCCCCCTAAGAAATGGCATCACCATAGGAAATGATGCCACCACAGAAAATGACATCACCAGCCCAAGGAAACCCAAACACATAAATAGTGAGCTACACCACCAGTGCTTCATCCAGAGGCTCACTGAAGTTGTTACCTAGTATGGTGATGAAACATCTGAAAATGATCCTTCTAGCTCAGCGAGCAAACCTATATCCAGAACATCAACCTGAGCTACAATTCTTCTCAAAACTCCCTCGTAACTGTCACTGATTAACTATTCCAATATAGTAACATCCCATAGACACAACTCTTGGCAAAAAAGTAAAATGAGAAACAGCAGCAGAGAGAGAAAGAAAAAAAATCAAGTGAAAATTCGGAGTTGTAGCCAGTAGACATTTATTGCAGCTTTCAAGCCTGTTGAGACTCCAACAGCAACTGATGCTGAATTTCAAAGCTAAAAGACAGAAAACTAGACATCCTAATCTGTAAGAGCTGGCCACAACCATCCAGGCTGCTTCTATTGTTCCAACCTTAAAAACAAACCCAAGGTCTCCCAAGCAGTTTACTTTATGGGCCTTCAATAGCTGGCTTGGTACCTCGGCCTTAAAACCTCTCTTGAAAGAAACCAGGACAAAATACACCCTTAAAATCACAGGATCAACAATGATCTAAAAATATCTCGTGTGAACAGATGTACAACTTCAAATAGATGATGAACTTAGAGACAGAAATTGAGAAGTTGCTCTGTTGTGACTAAACTGAAGAAGCCTGTGCTTTTCTACAATTTCTGGAGACTTGTCAACAATCTAAACTTCGCAGCTGAAGGCTATACAAAAGACTTTAATGTTTACAGTGTCTTAACTGTGGAATGAAACTGCTAAGATTAAATTCTGTGAAATAACGATTTAACACTACTTTTCACCAATTGTTATCTGTGCAAGGAAACTGTTATATTTTACTTTGACTGTTGAATCCTACATCAACCTTTTAACCTTCATTTTGTGTACAGAGAAATCTTCACCCTAAGCCCAAAGCCAACTCTTTCATAAATTAATGTTAGGCTTGTTACTGACAGTGAGCACTGTTCTGTTTTGTATGATGTGTAATAAGTCCGTGATCAACAGCTCTTAACTTCTCGAGACGACAAATGTTTTCACACCTGACCTCATGTTTCCTCCTTTGTCATTTTTGTTAGAATCTTTGCATTCTTAGAAACATTTTAGAGCTTTTTCCATATTGGGTCCTTTGTTAATTAAAATTATTGTTATTCATCTTGGAACTGAGAGCTTTACATTGCTGTAAGGCCAGATTCTTTTTTCAGTGTGAACATGTGCCACAAATGGTCCTGCTCTTCGTTTGAACAACTTTGAAATGGATGTTTAGATCTAAAGCCTAGTCAATACTCAAGAGAAGATAGCAGCTTAAAAAGAAGACAAAGTCCAAGCTTTTCTGCTGTGCCACTTGAATGCTGCCTGAAATGTGGGTGAATTATTCAGAATGAACGTCTGAACCTTCACTTCAGAGGCACAACCAGCCTCCTAGCCTACAGAGCCAGATACTTTAATGTTGTTTGTGAATGTTAGGTTGGTGTAACTGTGATGAGAGACTGGTATTAATGCAGGAGCTCGATGCAACTTTTTTGTAAAAGGTGAATCAGAGAATCCATTTTAAGTTCTGAACAAGAATTACATCAAACATTTTCCAACTCCATTATGTTAATTTTAGTTTGATTTTGAAAATGTTTAGGTTACAATATTCCAGATTATTGTGTAAATACAACGTGGCATGGTATCAATTTCCTTTGTTGGTATTTTTAATATGTCTTTGTTTTTATTCATTTAATGAAACTTAGAATTATACTCAAATCCCACAAGTTGCATTTTAATACATTCAAATCAAAACAATGTGACATCAAACTTCTTCCTTCATCCTGACATTTTAATTAAAACAATTGTAAAGGAGAGTGTTTTGTTTAAATGTCTGGATTTGTTTTACATTTTCAGTATTAGGTACAAGCAAAATCATTCAAATGTGATGTTACATTGGCAGTAACAGTTATTGATGGTGGAATTGGAAGGCATGTTACAAGGAAGTATGGATTTGCTGATTCCTCATTACACCCTCAGCACTTTTTAACTCTGATCTGCATGGGTCTTTCTAATTTTGTCAGGAAATATTTGACATCATAGCTTGTTGCTCCAAAGCAACAACTAGAATCTAATGTCATTTGTATTTTGAAATGTGGAATTTTAGAGACATAGTGCCTTGTGGACTTCAGCCTTTTTCCTGATGGATAACACTTGATGTTGACCTCTTAGGAAGCTACTGCCCTTTTGTATCTTCTTTCTGCTGAGGGCACATCTAAGAAGGGGTGTAGTGGCATTATGGGAGTTGGTTCCAATGCGTTCTGAAGAATGGTCTCTCGACTTAAAATGTTCACAGTACTTTCTCTCCAAAGATGTTGACAGACCTACTGAGTTTCTCTAGCAATTTCTGTTTTTTGTTTCAGAGGTCTAGCATCCACAGTTCTTTGTTTTATCAAAGTAACCAATTGTCCCATAAGTAAGTGCTGTTGCAGAGTGACACTCTACGATGAGAAATTCTTTTGCTGTATCTTAATCTGAGCTAATGATCTCTTGAAGGATGAAAATCCTTGTTGGTTTAGGGACCGTAAAGACAATATGCTCAAAACTGAGATACAGTGCAGACACCCATGGTTTCTGAAAATAGTTGAAGGGATATCCTGTTTCAACTTCTGCATTAGTAAATGCAATTATTCCAATTTTTATTTGTATTCCTTGCCTTAAGAATTCAAAAAACAGGATCTCTGCAATGCCTTACTGCTTACAAATGTATGAATTATTTTTGCTCACTCCCCTCTTTGAATGGTTATCTGTTCCATGATCTCAAAATAGACACACACCATACAGAGTAACTTGCAATGTCTTACTTGTGACCAGCTGATTAAAAGCAATTTGTGTTTTCTTTTTAACTGATCAAGGTATCATTAGGTAAAATCTCATCTGTTTCAATCTGAAAGATGTAATATTTTTAGTCATTGGCTCCTGTAAAGTCACATGTGTTGAGGATGATAATTGTCTATCAGTGGAAGTCCCACTACATAAAATATAATCCTGTACCATGCTATGAATCATCCTCTTCAGAGGAACATATTCAATGCAGATTTTATAAGCTGAAACATGTAAACTTGTGAAATAAATGTGAAGCTCTAATGTTCAGCGAAATTCACCAGTACAATGTTTAAACATAATGAGAATGATCTGGAATGGCACACTTGCCCTTTATAAGAAATATAAATCTTTGAAACATGAAATCCAGCTGGCTGCAAATAAAATTTGGGAGGTTTTGTGCCACTTTCAACATTGATATAATGTCATACCGATTAGCTTCTCTCAAGCAAAGAATTAACAATCAATCAACAAACAACAGCCTACTGAACTGAAACAGATTACTTATTTTGAGCTATTAATTACAAAGTCAAGATTTTCAGGCAAATTTGATATTCCATTCATATCAGGTAAATTAATTGATAAACATATACCATGTATAGGAAGCTAGAGAAGAAATCAGTCAACTCAATTGTGGATTAACAATCTATTGCTCAAGGTTACAAGACATTCAGAATGAACAATTGGTACATACAGATTACATAAACCATTTGCTATTAGAAAAACATTATCAGATTAGTGGTAAAATATAGACTACCAATTTCTAAGGTCTGTCAGCTGGTTTTAATAACTGGTGCTGGCATGGATCAATTTTTTTTTAACATGAAGCAAAGTGGATAGAAATGGCTACAGTAATCACTTGACCATAAATTAAGGCACATTCAGGAAATCAGTGTGAAATGTCAACTAAATCACCTGAACTGAAGTAATCATTTTACTTCAAGACATTGAAACCAGTCAGGCAACTGTGTCAGGCAGCAAGAAACTTGTAGCTCTTGTGTTAATTTGCATTTGTGTGATAAGTTCCACATCTTGGACAAGAGAGTTTGCCTGCTACATTCAGTTTGTAAAAGCAATGAAGTCACACCCGGGAATGCAAAAATGAATCATAGTTCAATGACTAGTTCATAGAGCAGTAAACAGACAGAAAGGAAGATGGATTAGTAGCAGTGAGCACTAGAAAATTTTTTCTCCCTGTGTTCTCCTCTCTGTAATTCAAAACCAGTATGGGTGTTAAGGTAAAGTAGAAAGATAACCATCCACCAAAAATTCTAACATTCTACAGATTTTGAAATTAATAAGAATGGAAGGTATCAGTCATACAGCAATAAAACAAAGTTCAATTATAACATTAAAGAACTTTAAAAACTTCATATTATTTATCATCCTCTTGTACTTGTCAGTTTTTTTAAAGCTTTACATGTGTATTATTATTTGTTTTCTTGCCATTATTATATAATTAAATTACTTTTTTGTTTATTCAAGAAAACCTACGTCTTACTTGAAGTATGGTACAGGTCATTCTCCTATAAAGTATGTTTTGTTAAAGCAAATTGATAAGGCATTTCGATAAAGCGATTGGTGAATTGAGGACAATGTTTCTATAGTCCACACTTTAAAAGCCTGCATTGGTTATGATGTGATTCCGGTCCCACTAGTTAAAACGGTGCTGCTGTAACATGATTTTCTTATGACACTGGATTGCATGAGAACGGAAGTACTGCGTTATAGCAGAACTGAGTCAATAGTTGAATGCTAAAAAGAATGAAAAGTCTTTGTTGCTTAAAAAGAGCTGAGCTGATACATGCATCTGTAATTGGTTCTAACAATATACCCATCAACAAATTGAAATCAGAAACACATTTATTTTAAGATCAAACAATACCGTGTATTTCTTTAGTTGCAAGTGAAACAAATCAGATCAGAATTCTTCATTTCATAATTTTTCTGCTTAGTTGGACCTGTCCTTTAGTCAGCAGTAGCACATAGCTTAATGCATTTTTAATTAGCAATGTAAAATAATTTTGGTTACCATTTTGCATTTGTTGTTAATACTTTCTGGACTTGTGTACCTCATACTTTTGTTTTATTTCTGGTTTAAGAGTTCAGAAAATAGTTTTAAAAAGTCAAACTATTAAAACAGTGATGAGGAGGTTTTCTATTTCCTCTTGAGGGTAGTGAATATGCGGAATTCTTTATCACAGAGGTCTGTCAAGGCTTGGTCATTTAGTATATGCAGGACTGAAATAGGCAAATTGTAATCAGTACTGGAATCAAGGGTAATAGCAAATAGGCATTTTTGGACAATGTGAAGTTGAGAATCAAGTTAAAAATCACACAACACCAGGTTATAGTCCAACATGTTTATTTAGAAGTGCAAGCTTTCAGAACGCTGCTCCTTCATAAGGTAGCTAGCGTTCCGAAAGCTTGTACTTCCAAATAAACCTGTTGGACTATAACCTTGTGTTGTGTGATCTTTAACTTTGTCCACCCCAGTCCAAACAGGTACCGCCACATCAGAGTTGAGGATCTTCAGATCAGTCATGATCTCACTTAACGGCTAAGCAGACTTAAAGGACTGAAAGGCCGACTACTTGGCTTTGTTTTAAGATCTTATAAAAACCTAGAAACCACTTACAAGTCGTTATGAGTTGATAATGCTCATTCAATGTTGTAATAATTATCCAATTTTGCAGCTAAGTGATCCCACAAAGCCTTTTTAAATGTTCCATACTCCTGTCTGCACTCTGCATGTAGTTCTTTCTGTCTTCAGAGCTTCTGAGCTCTCCATTTGTATGCTTGTATGGACATCGTTAGCATAATATATTAATAATTAAGCTGATTCCAGATTGCCAAGCAAAAATGATAGGGAAATTTAGATCATGTCTATAATGAAGGGTCAGATGCTGGAAATGATTGAGAATCTACAGTGAGCTGAGTTTAGTTTAGCTACCAATCGATGAATGTGAGAAACTAATTAGCATGTTGATAACATTTTGTGCAAGACATGGTGGAAAAGGAGAACACAATAATCTTGTATGCAAAGTTAATAAAATGTTATTTGATTTTTCCATGCTCGGCTAAATCCTATGATTTGAAGCTTTGGCTCCAGGATTTGTCACATCACAGCATTTACTGTGAGTGAAATACACTTCACATCTGTGTGTGAGACACAAGGGTCTGACAAAACTATGTACCAAAATCATTCCCCTCATGATTTGTCTTTATTGATGATCACCCAGTAATTCTCTTGGCTCCACTGAACATCAATCGGTATAGATTTACTTGTTTTATTACTTGCTGCAGTTCATCCTTAGTCAATGCCAGCAGCAATTGACAGAAATCCCAGATCTCTTTGGCATTGATATTTCTTATTGAAGTTCAAAATCTCATTGTGTTAGGTGAATCTGTACTTGTAGGTTTTTTTTCATATGATGCAATAGAAAACCGTTTGCTAGAAAACTTAAGCTGAACATAAATATCCACTGTTTGTGCAAAGTGACTACTCATTTAAAATTGTTGAACAAGTCTTAATGATTGGCAAAACTTCTTGCTTATATTGGCCCATATACCTAGCATGTGAAATGCTTGTCCTCTAAATTCAGTTTTTTGATTGGCTGATCAGTGGAAGGAATTAAATTTATGCCTGATGTTTGAAATAAAGTGGCACTACAGCATTAAGTTATCATTCCAGTTTCTCCTGGAACTGCAAGAATAAACATTGAAGGTTTCTGGTTCTGCAATGATTCCTTCAAGGATTGTAGGTTAGGCTATTCAAAGTTGACTGCAATTATATGAAACTCTGCATATTGATATAGAACATAGAATGGAGAATAGCACAGCACTGGAAGGTGTGCCAATCATGATGCTATTCGTAACTAAAAATCCCATCTGTCCCTCTATTCCCTGCCTGTTCATGTGTCTGTCTAAATGCCTCTTAAAATTGCTATCATATTTCATTCTACTACCTTGCCTCTCAGCACATTCCAGGCACCTGCCACCTTCTGTGTAAACAATTTGCCTTGCTCATCTCTTATAAACTCACCTCCTCTTACTTTAAACCTGTGCCTTTTCATTTTTGAAAGTTGCACCCTGGAGAAAAGACTCCCAACTATCCACCCTATCCATGCCTATCATAATTTTATGTACTCAGTCCACATTCAATTTTATTGAACAGTCCACATTCTATAACTACCAGCGACACTCTAATTTACATATTTGAGGAATAATTGCCTCTCCCAAGTGGACAATCTCGAAGACTAAAAGCTGTCCAAAGCGATGTCCATCTCATTTCTGCCAAGAACAGTCGACCCTGCAGCAAAATCCAAAGGGTTTATGTTGCTTGTTCAGGGTAAAAACAGACAAGCATATGTCAAACGTCTTCTCTTCCTGACTTTCTGCACTTCCCTTTCTGCTTATTGTATCATGGACTACACTTTTCACACTATCTGGTTAAAGAACACCACTTTCCTTTCCTGATCTTCCAATAAAAGAGAATCAAGTTCCACTTATCATTTTCCATATTAGATTAAATAGTTATTTGAATAGCTGTGAATCCCAAAAGATGGAGGGTGGGAAAAAATTGTGGCTGTCAGAGTTGTGCCTTTTCTGAGGTATTTCAATGTTTGAGCTGATTTCCTCGAATTCTTGGAGCAGTGATTACTGTTTTATAAGCTGTTGGATTGTTTTGGAAGTTTCAGGGGAAAAAAGATCAAAACTGCAGCATTATAAAAAATGACGAAGAGAGTGAGAGAGCAGGTTCCACATGGGAGATGATAAAAGTGAACCTGCACTGTTGTGCGACCAGGCAGTGAACTTTCACAGCTGACTACCTCTGCTGTTTAGTTTCAAGGAAACTAAACTCTGGACATAGACTTTGTTCGAAGATGGAATGAGCTGCCAGAGAAAGTGGAGGAAGCTGGTGCAATTGCAACATTTAAAAGGCATCTTGATGGGCTACATGAATATAAAGGTTTTAGAGGGATATGGTCTAAATGCTGGCAAATGGGATCTAGATTAACTCAGGATATCTGATCAGCATCAACGAGTTGGACCGAAAGGTCTGTTTCCATGCTGTATAGCTCTATGACTCTATATCATGACAAAGATTGTATGGTGCAATATATTAGAGCACTAAAGTGGTACTTTAATCTCTGGGAGCACAGGTTCTTATAGTTTCCTGATCCCAATTCTTTCTTTGTAAGAAAACATTGAATAAATGCCTATATTTTCCAATATAGATTGAAGGGAATCTCTAATCTGTAGGGAAGGAGAACCAACAAAACCATTTCTATGTATTTCCTAACAGCTGGCATCAGAATACTATTTTCAAAGAACTCTTCCATTTGCTCTCCTTCCCTGTGGATGGCCCATGACATGTGACAAACTGTTTCTTGAATGTATTGACATTCCTCAAAGAGAAATCATTTGAACTTCAGAATTAAGGAGGAAATGTGACAGACAAAATGGGAGTGAAGAAAGAGGTGGAAGATTTCAAAAACTGTGACATGAAAGAGTTGGTGTTTCACCAAAACAAAAGTTATGTCAAATATTTATCTATTCTGTGCATGTGAGAAAAATTACACCACCAAAATAAATTGTGGATTGGTAATGAAAAGTATTGGGGTTACAGAAGTCAAGATTTGTATTTCATTTTCTGAATTTATTCAATGAGTGTAATGCACAAAACACTATTTCAGTAAAGGGCAGCTCGGAAATTACTTTCGGCTGATCATGTAATCAAAACCATTATTATTTTTCACCATTCCTCACACATATAAAACATCCTTTTGTGTTTATAATGGATGGAAGTGTGGAATGAAGCTATCTTTCTGATCACCCCCTTCATTCCATAGGAGAACGTAAGAACTGCAGATGCTGGAGATCAGAGCTGAAAAATGTGTTGCTGGAAAAGCGCAGCAGGTCAGGCAGCATCCAAGGAGCAGGAGAATTGAAGTTTCAGGCATGAGCCCTTCTTCAGGAAACTTCATTCCATAACTTGCTGTGCTTAGATACAGCTTGGGAAGGTTCTGTTTCATCATAGTGTGGATTTTTTTTTTTCAAATTCAGTCCATTGAGGAACCTGTTTAGAATTCTGGAGAGAAGAAAGAAAACCTCCTGGAAATCATTACTAAAGAGCCAGTATCAAATTTGCAGACATCTTTAATGGTATCTTCAGTGGCCACTGATGCAAAAGATTATAGGACTTACAAGGAATACAGTTGATCCAATTCATTGTCCTGCTTACAACTGGAAAATAATCTTGTGTTGGAAACCACTAATAAAAGTATGCCATTTATTGAATGAACTTGCTGTGAACTCCACTGAATTCATTTAATTTTCCAGCAAAAGTCCTGCATTATTGGTTCTTGCACTCTGTGATGAATTGTATGAAACTTTGTTAAATGTCACTTTGAGTCGTTGCTGCTTAATCTAAAGGCTGTAAGCTTAAATCACGTTTCCAATTTGGAGTTGAGCTGACACACCAACATAGCACCAAAGAGATGTTGCTTCGCTAATGGTACTGCCCTTTGAATGTGATGGTAATTGAAAGCACGACTACTTGCCCTCTTCAGTGATTCAGATAGAAGATCCTATGGCACTATTCAGAGAAGGGCAGAATAATTCTTCTGGTGTTGTGGTCAACACTTATCTCTTCATCAAAATTATTAGAAAAAATCTTTATATTTGTCATATTCCTGTTTTGGGACATCGGAGGTTACGCTGTATATACACATCACTCTTCAATCTCAGTCTAACTAAAGATTTATCCAGCTTCTTTTGGACATATCAATTGCAACAATTTTTGTCCATTCATTTATTCTTTCACAGGACATGGTGTTACTGGCTAGGCCAATCTTTCTTATTCATACTAATTGCCATTAGGTAGTGATAAACTGCCTTCCTGAACTTCTGTCATTCATGTCGAGCTGCGGTTTTGTTAAGAAGAGTGTTCCAAGATTTTGATTCAGTGATAATGGAGGAATCGTGATTTAGTTCCAAGTCAGAATGGTATTGGCTTGGAAAGGAACTTGGATGTGGTGGTGTTCGCATCCATCTCCTACCCTTTTCATGAGTCATGAGTTTGGAAAATGCTTTTGAAGGAGGCTTTGTATCTTGCAGATGCTTCGATCATGTGTCAGTGTGTAGGGAGTGATGCTCAAGGTGGTGTATGGGATGCCGGTCAAGCACATTCCTTGAGCTGGATTGTATTGAATTTCTTGAGTGTTGTTGGAGTTGCATTTGTCTAGGCCAGTGGAGGGTATTCCCCCATTCTGTTCACTAGAAACTTGCAGATAGTGAACAGATTTTTGGTGAGTTACTTGCCAGTTTCTGACCTGCTCCAATATTGAGGGTATTTGTATGACTGGTTCAGTTCAATTTCTGGTCAATGTCAACTTCCCAGAATGTTGATGATGGTTGAGATTCACCAATGATAATGCCATTACGTCTTAAGGGAAAATGGTTGGATTCTTTCATTGGAAATGATTCAGTGTCACAATTGTGTGATGAAAATGTTACTTGCTACTTAACAGTCAAGCCTGAATGTTGTCCAGGCCTTTCTACATATGGACACATTATGTTAGTATCTGAGGAGTCGCTATTGGTACTGCAAATTACGTAATTATGAGCAAAAATCCTTGCTTCTGACCTGATCATGTTACAAAGCTCCTTGGTGAAGCTTTGGGCCTTTACACTGGCAAACTCCTGTCATGAAAGCCTGGGGTAAAGAAGATTAACTGTTGACAACAGCGTTCATCCTTCTTTGTACGAGGTATATTTCCAACCAGGGCAGAATCTTCCCCATGGTTCCTTTGCTTCAGTTTTGCTCGGGTTCCTTGATGCCACAGTGAGTCAAACATTGTCTTGATATATGCAGCCACATGCATCTCACCTCTACCTTTCAGCTCTCTTGTTCAAGGTTGTAATAAGGTGCAACCGAGTAGCCCAGCAGACAAACTAATCTTCAGCAAACACCTTAGCGCTGTCTAAGTGCAGCTTGATAACACTGTTGCAATCCCTTCCTTTTCTGATGATCGTGAGTAAACTGGTGGGCATTGACCAATTGTATTTGTGTCATTTTTTTTTGTGAACAGGGCATTTTAGGGCAACTGTACACATTGTTGGCTGTATCCTACTTTTGTGGCTATACTAGAACAACTTGAATAGGAGCACTATAGCGATCAATTTTTCAACACTAGTGGCTGGTTGTTATCAGGCCCACAGCTTTTGCAGTATCCACCTTTATTGCACTGGTAATTTTGGATATTCTATTTGACTTACATTGGGAAAATCTGCTGTCATGAATTTGAATTGTTTCCTCACTCTGTTAAATCACTTCAACATATTCGGGGATTATTTGTGCTCATACAAGAACAATTTCCCTGATCCCTTCAGAGTTTGAGCTGAGTTATGGGAGGATGAACCTTTCAGTCGTTTTTCTGGATTAGATCATGAATATTTTCATAAAGGTACAGCCTATAACTTTTCACAGTCATAATTTTTGTCTCAGTAGATTGGTATGTCAATGTACTCAAATGAATGTCATGTTTGTAACAAGGATTTTAAAGTCATATGATTATCATGAGCTTTTAATCTAAAGGAATAAAGTCTCAATAAATTAGGCAATATGGCAGTGTTACATAATAGGATTCTGATAATTATTTTCCTCAACTAATGTTTAGTTCCATATATAAAAAAATGGAGTCAGCGTTTATCATCGATCAAGCTAGGGTATGTGTGGTATGCCAGATGGATATTTCTTTTCCTCATTGCTTTTGCTGAGGAGTTTGCCTGAACAAATCACACAGCAGACAATTGGGCTGAACAGATCATACAAGCTTTAAATTTCAATCACATATAGTCCTGTTCAGCTGCAAGAGGAAAAATTGTCAACCATTGAGCTGCCCCTTCTTTCCTACATTATAAATTATTGTGATCATTTGAAATTTGGCATTCCTGAGTTTGTCCTGATTAGTGGAAGACAAAAGACTTTGACAACATTCCTCACTTTTCAACACTTTTAAAAAAGATGCTTTAATTCACATCACTCCTTTTATGGCCATGATTGTTACAATGTAAAAAAACAGCAATATGACATTTGTGGTGATGATTGAGGCTTAAATATTAGCCAAGATTCTGGGGATATATTCCCTGCTCCTCTTCAAAGTAGCTCATTCATCTGAAAGTACAATTGGAACTTAATTTTATCATTTCATCCAAATGATGGTACCTCAGCCGGTGCAATACTCCCTTCGTGCTGCACTGAAATTACTGCCTTTGTGTTTTGCTCAAATCCTGGACACTTGAGCAAACTCTAAAGCATGACAGCTACCAGCTGAACCATAACTGATACATTCAAAAGGTGGATATGTCAGAGGCTGATTTCTGTGCATCAAAACCTCCCTTCATGTGTTTCAACTATGCGCCACACCCAGGAGATACTTATACTCTTTGAGAGTAAAATTGGCCTCTTAACAGTCAACCAGTCATTTTCATCTATTTTCCTGAAGAAGGGCTAATGCCCGAAACGTCGATTCTCCTGTTCCCTGGATGCTGCCTGACCTGCGCTTTTCCAGCAACACATTTTCAGCTCTGATCTCCAGCATCTGCAGACCTCACTTTCTCCTCTTAACAGTCAAGTCCTGAGTTGAAAGGTTATTTCTCAAAACTGAATGTTGTACTGTTACTTCAGCAGATGGCAATAATGACAATGAGATTATTTAATAACTGTCAGGTTTTTAAACTTTGTCATGAAAAATATGAATGAATGAGGTAATCAAGAGAAGCGTAAATGCAGTTTGACAGGCAGAAAACTTGAACTCAGTGAGGATGCTCTTTGGCAATATTTTATGATGCTATTCTCTGATTATGTGTCTGACCAGCCTACTTGTGTTGTTTTCATCCCATGGATATTATCCCGACAAAAGAAAAATCAACACGTAACTTGTTCCAGCCCTCCTTCCATTTCCTTTAAGACTGGTTGACCTAAAATGTAACTGGATTTGCTTCGCTCACCAGTAATTTTCATCTATTTTTTAATGTCAGGAAAAACACAGCTGAACTTGAAAGTTCACTATTTGGAAAGTGATGGTTGTCACATTGTAGCAAATGTCTTAATCTGGGTTTAAATTTTTAATTACCGCTTGAGGATGAATGTAAAGCAGCAAATCAAGTGTGGCACAACATAAACTTGCAGTTAACATTCACAGGATTGAAGCAGGCTGCATTTCATGCTCCAAAAATTGAGTCTTTGCAAATACTTCCTATTCACTTCAGCCATTTCTAGTATAATATACCCTACTAGTCCAGTAATGTTGATTTATTTAGGTTCTAGCTTTTTATTATGAAGTTCTGTTCCATATATGTGCAAGATTGAATCTTTTTCTTGCCCAAATTAGGTTACTCATTGGGTATGTGTATTTCAATGGCCAAGAACTGGAACTAAGATGAATCAACGTTTTCACCTTGAAGTCATGGCCATACTGTAACCTGGGCTTACTCATTTTGGTCTGCAGCAATAGAGACATGGCCTGGAATGGATCAGAAACACTGGGAGAAAGAGGCTTACTTTGTGTAGTGTGTAGCTGCTACAACACTGGGTTAGGTTTCAGGATGGTGAGGAGTGAAACAAGAGTATGCACAATGATCATAAAAGAAACATTTAACATCTGTATCTGTGTCGCTGCCATTTCCCATTCAACTGATAATGTTCAGCTTACCTGTTCTTAATAGACACTAATACGATGTGCTAATTATTTTTCCCTGTGCCTTGTCAGCATGTTTCACCCTCTCTCTCCTTGAAAGCATTCACCCTGCCTCTCAATGCCCACTTGAAACTGCTGGTGGAAGATTTATGAATCCCCTTTCATGGTCACTGTTATTCTATTCTCATCTACTCTCTTTGCCAGTCGTATTATCCCCTTCACTCTCCTTGTTCAATGTACAGTATTGTACTTGACCCACTTCTCACTTGAAGAATTTACCTGACATCATTCATGCATTCCTTTTTATTTACTTTCAACATATTTCCCTATGTCCCTTATTATCTAAGAAGCCTACCTTCCACCTTTTCTGGAATGGATGTAGCCTGTATCTGAAAACCTTCCTCCTTAAAGATAGCCTGCTGTTCTGTCACTGTTTTTCCTGCCAGTCTTTGGCTCTATTTGACTTGATTTAGATTCCTCCTCATCCTATTGAAATTGCACCCCCCCCCCCAATCTAATTGAAATTGACCTCTTCCAATTTATGTCGACGTTAGATAGTCCCCTGCTCTTTTCTGTTACTAATCTAAACTCGTGATAGCAATGTTCGCTCTTCCCCCAAAAGGTGCCTGGTGAGGTTTTAATCCAGTATGTGTTTTGCTTCTTGACAACTGCGAGCAGAGTTTAGCACTGATGGTCAGGAATGTCTGTGAAACCAGTGTTAATGTACTTTAAAGGCTGTTATGTGTTACATGCCAGTAATTGTGTTTGTAAATATGGAAGGATAATCATTTGATCTTTGGACATCTGTGTATTGTTGTTATTAGTTATTGCAAGCAGAAATGACATGTCATAAATATTATTGTTTAACCAACACACCATTACTTATGTACCAAACTGTAATGAATATCAGAGGTCATATATAACTGTTATCCTTTTCAGAAAAATGGTGAATATTTTTATATAAGTATTGTCATGACCCTGATAGGAATAGTGCAGTGGAAGTTAACCTCCCCGCCCAATCCACAATTCATCACAAATGTGTAAATGGTCAATTTAATCACTAAAGTAGTTAACTTGCAAGACTTGAGCTTCTATCTAAGATAAACTTTCAGCAGGTTTCATCATCAAATAGGAAAAAAAACTTATGGCAAATTTATCCCTTAACAAGTGAAAAATTGGATTATTAATTACTGACATGATAACAAACTGTATCCTTTCTATCTCAGCACGCACTCATATTTGTTCACAAATAGGAAGGACAAAACAGACAAGATGAGCACTTTTGTGGGTAGAAACATAGTGCAAAAAGGAACAAAGTTTGGGGAATGAGGTGATTTTCCAACAGTTCCTTTTTGATTTATGCTGACAATGTCACGTCAACCATTGTGGAAATGCTTGATTCAGTAGCCAGTCATTTGGACCTAGGTCCTTTGCTTAATTAGAAGTTCTTTCAGAGTGTTTGTGCTGGTTTTCTCCCACTCAGAGGGAGGGGAAGAGAATTGGGTTGTTTGCAGACATTTTGAGGCCAGAGTGCCAACTGCTATCTTCTCAGTCTGTAACAAAAATGTTAGTTAAAACAATACAAACGCTGCTGCTGAGCAGACTTATTTTTCATCCCCAAAATACTTATTGCCCTCTGGGCTTTCAATATTTTCTAATATAGCTTCTCCAAAACTTATGTGCTCTTGTGTAACCAATGAGTGACACCAAACGGTTCCACTTTTGTTGCAGGGTATCAGTAAACACCAGTTCATTCTCTACAAAACAGCAGTCTACACTTCCCATTTCCAATTGGTATTTCAAATAAAATATATGTAGTCTTACAGTATATTTCTCCATCACCTTTCTCCCAAATTGCATCGCAATGATGGTAATTTTTATGTTAATATTAAAGATTGGTGAATGAATCCCAATTTTTGCACTGCCTTTTCTACAGGGTGCATTTTGTATTTTTGTAAAGTGATGGTAATTATGCAGAGCGCAGGAGAGGAACAATTTTAGCTTTGTACATGAACTACATACGTTTTTTAGATTCCCCACAGTATGGAAGCAGGCCCTTCGGCCCAACAAATCCGCACTAACCCTCTGAAGAGTAACCCACCCTATATTTATCCATGACTACTGCACCTCACACTATGGGCAATTTACCTAACCTGCACATCTTTGGATTGTGGGTGGAAACCGGAGCCCCTGGAGGAAACCCATGCAGTCACAGGGATAATGTGCAAACTCCACACAGACAGTAGTCCGAGGTGGGAATCAAACCCCGGTTGCTGGTGCTGCGAGGCAGCAGTGCTATCCACTGAGCCACCGTGCCGCTCCATTGAACCTATTGTTCCAATACCTTTAAAAAGTGCTTTCTGCTTATTAATAGTCCATTCTGAATCTATTTCTGAAAAGCAGTGAATAATACTACTGTTGATCTTGAAGGTGAAAGCTATTTCATTGTGTATCCATGATGATTTAGCAAGGAGATTAATTCTTTGTACTGCTGTTTTACAGGAATTACAGAATGGAATTGGAAGCCGGCAAAATGTTGTCACATCTCTGAATGTAACTGGGGAGGAGATTGCTGGAAAGTCATCAGCATCCGACGGTGCCATCCTTCAGGAGAAGCTCAGCAGCCTGCACAGGCGTTGGCAGGATATCTGCAGACAAGTGGATGAGAGAAATAGAAGGCAATCTCAAAACTTTCTTTCCATATTTTATTGTTGGCTTGTTCTTGATATTCAATACTTAATATTTTCTCTATCCAGGTTGTAATTTCAAGTACAGGTGATGAAGTTTAATCTCTGCAATATATCGAAAACTCTGACAGTTTATTTATTGAGAGTTTCAAGAGTGTTCCTGATTGCGAAAAGTTCAGTGAAAAATTGGTGGATAGTCGCATTACCGCTAATTTTCCACTCAAATTTTCACAGTTGAGGAGCCAAGGAGATTCATGGTGATTGTCTATTTGATGATATACCAGTGGGATTCTGTATTCCAGCCAAAACATTCCACCAGCCTCTAGTATAACAAAACGCTGGTTCATTCTTGTTGCATTCAAATTTTTATTGTTGTTGACTTGTTGAATTTTGATTAGATTTTGTTTTAAGTTAAATTGTTTTCAAAGAAAGCATTTTTCCATCTTGATTCACTCAATAAAAGGGGGTTATATGCAAAACTCTTTTCAGGAATGAAAGTGCCTTCCTGGTGTGGTCGATATGTGACTCCAGACCCACAGCAATGTGCTTGACTCTTAACTGCCCTCTGAAATGGCCTATCAAGCCACTCAGTTGTGACATCAGTTGAATCACCTGACATCAATCTAAGCACCAAAGCAACAATGGGAAAAACAGCCCTATTGCTTCTGCAAAGTCTTCCTTATGAACATGTGAAGCCAGTGCCAAGATTAGAAGAGCTGTCTCACAGATTAGTCAAGCACCTGTCTGATATAGTCATAGATACCACTCATGACTTCTCAGACATGGAAGCAGTCCATGTCCAAATGTAGAAAACCGAGACAATATCCAGGTTTGGGCTGACAGGTAGCAAGTAATATTTGTGCCAGACAAATGACAGGTGATGACCATCTCCAGCAAGAGAGAATCTAACCACCACTCCTTGACATGTAATGGAATTGTTATCACTAAATCCCTCTCCATCAATATTCTGGGGATTCCTATTGATCAGAAACTGAACTGGACTAGTCACATATATACAGGTAGCTACAAGAGCAGTTCAGAATCTAGAAAAATTGCAGTAAGTAACTCACCTCCTGACTCTCTGAAGTCGGCTGCAAGGCAAAAGTCAGGAGTATGATAGAATCCTCCCCACTTACCTGTATTAGTGCAGCTCCAACAACACAAGACATTTGACACCATCCTGAACACTGCAGCAGCTTGATAGGCCCCATATCCACAAATGTCTACTGCCTCCACCACTGATGCTCAGAAACAGCAGTGTGAAACATTGACAAAGATGCACTGTAGAAATTTTCCCAGGCTTCTTAAAGAGCACTTTCCAAAACCACAACCATGTCCATCGAGAAAGGTAAGGGCAGCAGACACATGGGAACACTATCCCCTCCAAACCACTCACCATCCTGGCTTAGAAATATATATTGTTCCTTTACTGTCACGGTGTCAAACTTTTGACACTCCTTTGCTAATGGCACTGTAGATCTACTTGCAGCAGATGGAGTAAGGAGTTTAAGAAGGCAGCTCACCATCACCTCGAAGGCAAATAAGGATGGACAATAAATGCTGGTCCAAGCAGTGACACCCACATCACACAAATGCATTTAAACATTGCAACCTGAAGTTTTTGTAATTTTCAAACAGTATTTGATAAAATGCTGCATTATAAGCATTTCAGGAAAGTTAAAAATTGTACAATGAAAGGACCATTGACATCAGTGACAGAGCAGTGGTAAAGCACAGTCTTATTTGAACTGGAACAAGTTACAAAGCGAAGCTCCCCAGGGGTCAGCAGTAGAATCACTGCTTTTCTTGATCGACGTTAGTGATCAATACTTGTGCGCAAAAAACAAGACTCCAAACCTTGCAGATCATATAATATTTTTAATTACTGTTAACTATGGGGTGTATAGCAATAGACTTTTGCAGGTCATGTACATGATTGTGAAATAGATGAACAATGTTCTCACAGGGGAGGAGGACCAGCAAGAGGTCATTGTCCACATTGCAACCAATGATATAGGAAGGGAAAAGATTGAGATTCTGAAGAGAGAGTTAAGCAGGAATTTAAAAAGGAGGTCCTCAAGATTAGTAATATCTGGATTATTCCCAGTGCTACGAGCTAGTGAGGGCAGGAATAGGAGGATAGAGCAGATGAATACATGGCTGCGGAGCTGGTATATGGGAGAAGGATTCACATTTTTGGATCATTGGAATCTCTTTTGGGATAGCAGTGACCTGTACAAGAAGGATGGATTGCACCTAAATTGCAAGGGGACTAATATACTGGCAGGGAAATTTGCTGGAGCTGATCGGGAGGATTTAAACTAGTAAGGTGAGGGGGGGGGGGGGGGGGTGGGACCCAGCGAGATAGTGAGGAAAGAGATCAATCTGAGACTGGTACAGTTGAGAACAGAAGTGAGTCAAACAGTCAGGGCAGGCAGGGACAAGGTAGGCCTAATAAATTAAACTGCATTTATTTCAATGCAAGGGGCCTAACAGGGAAGGCAGATGAACTCAAGGCATGGTTAGGAACATGGGACTGGGATTCATAGCAATTACAGAAACATGGCTCAGGGATGGGCAGGGCTGGCAGCTTAATGTTCCAGGATACAAATGCTACAGGAAGGATAGAAAGGGAGGCAAGAGAAGAGGGGGAGTGGCATTTTTGATAACGGATAGCATTACAGCTGTGCTGAGGGAGGATATTCCCAGAAATGCATCCAGGGAAGTTATTTGGGTGGAACTGAGAAATAAGAAAGGGATGATCACCTTATTGGGATTGTATTCTAGACCCACTAATAGTCAGAAGAAAATTGTGAAACAAACTTGTAAGGAGATCTCAGCTATCTGTAATAATAGGGTGGTTATGGCAGGGGATTTAACTTTCCACACATAGACTGGGACTGCCATAGTGTTAAGGGTTTAGATTAGATTACTTACAATGTGGAAACAGGCTCTTAGGCCCAACAAGTCCACACCGACCAGCCGAAGCGCAACCCACCCATACCCCTATATTTACCCCTTCACCTAACACTATGGGCAACTTAGCATGGCCAACTCACCTAACCTGCACATTTTTGGACTGTGGGAGGAAACTGGAGCACACCCACGCAGACACGGGGAGAATGTGCAAACTCCACACAGTCAGTTACCTGAGGCGGGAATTGAACCTGGGTCTCGGCGCTGTGAGGCAGCAGTGCTAACCACTGTGCCACCGTGTTTAGATAGTGATGAATTTGTTAAGTGTGTACAAGAAAATTTTCTGATTCAGTATGTGGATGTACCTCCTAGAGAAGGTGCAAAGGGGAAGCACTTTGAGACCAGCGACCATAATTCTATTAGATTTAAAATAATGATGGAGAAGGATAGATCAGATCTAAAGGTTGAAATTCTAAATTGGAGAAAGGGCAATTTGATGGTTTGGGGCAGATGTTCACAGATAAAGGGACGGCTGAAAAATGGGAAGCCTTCATAAATGAGATAACGAGAATCCAGAAAAAAGTATATTCCTGTTAAGGTGAAAGGAAAGGCTGATAGGTATAGGGAATGCTGGATGACTAAAGAAATTGAAGGTTTGGTTAAGAAAGAGAAGAAACATATGAAAGGTATAGAAAGGATAGATCGAGTGAATCCTTAGAAGAGTATAAAGGAAGTAGGAGTATACTTAAGAGGGAAATCAGGAGGGCAAAAAGGGGACATGAGATAGCATTGGCAAATAGAATTAAGAATCCAAAGGGTTTTTACAAATACATTAAGGACAAAAGGGTGACCAGGGAGACAATAGGGCCCATCAAAGATCAGTAAGGCAGCCTTTATGTGGAGCCGCAGAAGATGGGGGAGATACTAAAAGAGTACTTTGCATCAGTATTTACTGTGGAAAAGGATATGGAAGATACAGAATGTAGGGAAGTAGATGGTGACACCTTGCAAAATGTCCATATTACAGAGGAGGAAGTGCTGGATGTCTTGAACACATATAGATGGATAAATCCCCAGGACCTGATCAGGAGTACCCTAGAACTCTGTGGGAAACTAGAGAAGTGATTGTTGGGCCTGTTGCTGAGATATTTGTATCATTGATAGTCACAGGTGAGATGCCAGAAGACTGGAGGTTGACTAATGTGGTTGGCTTAAGAAGGGTGGTAAGGACAAGCCAGGGAACTATAGACCAGTGAGCCTGACGTCAGTAGTGGGCAAGTTGTTGGAGGGAATTCTGAGGGACAGGATGTATATGTATTTGGAAAAGCAAGGACTGATTAGGGATAGTCAACATGGATTTGTGCGTGGGGAAATCATGTCTCACAAACTTGATTGAGTTTTTTGAAGAAGTAACAAAGAGGATTGATGAGGGCAGAGCAGTAGATGTGATCTATATGGACTTCAGTAAGGCGTTCGACAAGGTTCCCCATGGGAGACTGATTAACAAGCTTAGATCTCATGGAATACAGGGAGAACTAGCCATTTGGATACAGAACTGGCTCAAAGGTAGAAGACACAGGGTGGTGGTGGAAGGAATCTTTTCAGACTGGAGGCCTGTGACCAGTGGAGTGCCACAAGGATCAGTGCTGGGCCCTCTCCTTTTTGTAATTTACATAAATGATTTGGATGCGAGCTTAAGAGGTCTAGTTAGTAAGTTTGCAGATGACCCCAAAATTGGAGGTGTAGTGGACAGCGAAGAGGGTTACTTCAGATTACAACAGGATCTTGATCAGATGGGCCAATGGGCTGAGAAGTGGCAGATGGAGTTTAATTCAGATAAATGCGAGGTGCTGCATTTTGGGAAAGCAAATCTTAACAGGACTTATAAACTTAATGCTAAGGTCCTAGGGAGTGTTGCTGAACAAAGAGACCTTGGAGTGCAGGTTCATAGCTCCTTGAAAGTGGAGTCGCAGATAGATAGGATAGTGAAGAAGGCGTTTGGTATGCTTTCTTTTATTGGTCAGAATATTGAGTACAGGAGTTGGGAGGTCGTGTTGCGGCTGTACAGGACATCGGTTAAGCCACTGTTGGAATATTGCATGCAATTCTGGTCTCCTTCCTATCGGAAAGATGTTGTGAAACTTGAAAGGGTTCAGCAAAGATTTACAAGGATGTTGCCAGGTTTGGAGGATTTGAACTATAGGCAGAGGCTGAACAGGCTAGGGCTGTTTTCCCTGGAGCACTGGAGGCTGAGGGGTAACCTTATAGAGGTTTACAAAATTATGAGGTGCATGGATAGGATAAATAGACAAAGTCTTTTCCCGAGGGTGGGGGAGTCCAGAACTAGAGGGCATAGTTTTAGGGTGAGAGAGGAAAGATATAAAAGGGACCTAAGGGGTAACATTTTCACACAGAGGGTGGTATGTGTATGGAATGAGCTGCCAGAGGAAGTGGTGGAGGCTGGTACAATTGCAACATTTAAAAGGCATTTGGATAGGTATATGAATAGGAAGGGTTTGGAAGGATATGGGCCGGGTGCTGGCAGGTGGGATATCTGGTCGGCATGGACAGGTTGGACCCAAGGGTCTGTTTCCATGCTATACATCTCTGTGACTCTAAGTGACCACTGAGATTTAAATCTGAAGTGATTTATTTTGAATGAACAACCACAAGGAGGCAAAGAAAGGGTACAATTTGAATGGAACTGCAGGACTTGAACCATTTCAATGTATGTGTGTTGAAATTGAATTAAAAGGCTAGGCAAGTTACGAAGACCTCTGGGACCCTGAACTTTAGTAGAGGCATACCCTAATCTAGACTCTGATCTCCAGCATCTGCAGTCCTCACTTTCGCCTCCATTTCTCATTCGAGTCTCAACCATGTGTCAGCACTCACATTTTCTCATCCTGCTACATGCACAATTGTCAAATTGAACACATGAAACATAAAGCTCCATCTAAACAGTCTGGCATTTTTGTCCTTAAATTTCTCCACAAACTTCAATGGGTTAAGGTCAGTATATATGATTGTCTCAGATATGTTACTGGTAACATAAGCACTGAAATGTTGTAATATTAAACCCAACCTCAAAGTCTCCTTCTCAATCGTCGAATATTTCTACTGATGAACGTTCAACTTCCTGGAGAAATATCCAATAGGCCTTTCTATCTTCTCGTCGTATTCTTGCAAGAGCACAGCACCGACACCCACACCACTCGCATCGATAGCTACCTTGAATGGTTTTGCGTAATTAGGTGTGGCTCACGCCGGGGCAATGGTTAAAACAGCTTTCAGGCTGTCAACTACCTCTGACAGTTCACTGTCCACTGAACCTTCTTGCCTTTCATTTGCAATTAAGTGAGTGGAGTAACCACACTGCAAAAGTTTGGTACAAATTTTAGCATAAAATCCACTTAATCCCAATAACCGTCGTACTGCGCTTTTTGTCGATGGTATGGGAAACTCTCCAATTACCTTTGTTTTTGCATTCCATTGGGCCATTTGTCTGTGTCCAATAACATGGCCCAGGATAGTGACTTGGGCTTTGGCAAATTCACTTTTAGCCAGGCTTATCACCAAGCCTGTCTACCAAAGTTGATCAAACAATTCTGATAAATATTTTAACTGTTCCTTGTGTGGCTAAAAATAACCAGATCATCAATATAAACAATACAGTTGGGTAATCTGGCAATGACCTTATTGGTTAGTCTCTGAAATGTGGCTGGCACATTTTTCATACCAAATGGCATGACTTTAAACTGATACAGTCCATTCGGCATTACGAAAGCCAAAATTGCCTTTGCTCTTTCTGACAAAGGTAGCCACCAGTATCCTCTGAGCAAGTCCAACTTAAAACTATAAACTGCTTCTCGCAGCTTCTCAACACAGTCTTCTAAATGTGGAATCGGATATGCATCAGTCTTTGTAACTGCTTTGACTTTGCAATAGTCCACACATAACCTTTGGTTTTGGCACCATTACTATTGGTGAGCTCCAGTCACTGTAACTCACTTTGATTATGTCGTCTTTGAGCATGCGTTCTATCTCCTTTTGAACCTGAACGACCTTTAGAGGGTTACACCTATAAGGATGATGCTTAATAGGAACAGCATCTCCTATATCTACATGATGCATAGCTAGGTGAGTACTTCCTAGCTTATTTCCACTTATCTCCCCATGTGATAGTAATAAGTCTTTCAGGTCATTTCAATTTTTCTCTGGAAGATAACTCAATGATTTATCCCAAGGTTTGACAACTTCCTCATTGCTCAATTTAATTTGAGGAATGTCCAATTCAGAATCCTCTGAACTTCGTTCTTCCCTTTAGACAATAGACAATAGGTGCAGGAGTAGGCCATTCTGCCCTTCGAGCCAGCACCACCATTCATTATGATCGTGGCTGATCATCCTCAATCAGTATCCTGTTCCTGCCTTATCCCCATAACCCTTGATTCCACTATCCTTAAGAGCTCTATCCAACTCTTTCTTGAAAGTATCCAGAGACTTGGCCTCCACAGCTTTCTGGGGCAGAACATTCCATACACTCACCACTCTCTGGGTGAAGAAGTTTCTCCTCAACTCTGCTCTAAGTGGCCTACCCCTTATTTTTAAACTGTGTCCTCTGGTTCGGGAGTCACCCATCAGTGGAAACATACTTCCTGCCTCCAGAGTG
The DNA here is from genome assembly GCF_037043375.1 of Chiloscyllium plagiosum. Classification (NCBI taxonomy): domain Eukaryota; kingdom Metazoa; phylum Chordata; class Chondrichthyes; order Orectolobiformes; family Hemiscylliidae; genus Chiloscyllium; species Chiloscyllium plagiosum. Next base: position 70,082,441 of record NW_028270150.1, on the reverse strand, counting down.
TCCAATCCTTTAATAATCTTATACATCTCAATCAAATTAAATCCCCTTCTAAACTCAAGCGCATACAAACCCAGTCGCTCCAACCTTTCAGCGTAAGATAGTCCTGCCATTCTGGGAATTGACCTTGTAAACCTACGCTGCACTCCCTCAATAGCCAGAATGTCTTTCCTCAAATTTGGAGACCAAAACTGCTCACAATGTTCCAGGTGTGGTCTCACCAGGGCCCTGTACAGCTGCAGAAGGACCGCTTTGCTTCTATACTCAATCCCTCTTGTTATGAAGGCCAGCATGCTATTAGCTTTCTTCACAGCCTGCTGTATCTGCATGCTTGCTTTCATTGACTGGTGTACAAGAACACCCAGATCTCTTTGTACTGCCCCTTTATCTAACCTGACTCCATTTAGGTAGTAATCTGCCTTCCTGTTCTTGCCACCAAAATGGATAACCATACATTTAACCACATTATACTCATCTGCCATGCATCAATCCACTCCCTAGCCTGTCCAGGTCACCCTGTATTCTCGTAACATCCTCCTCACATTTCACCCTGCCACCCAGCTTTGTGTCATCAGCAAATTTGCTAATATTACTTTTAATACCTTCATCTGTATCATTAATGTACATTGTAAAAAGCTGCGGTCCCAGCATTGATCCCTGCGGCACACCACTGGTCACTGCCTGCCATTCGAAAGGGAGCCGTTTATCACTACTCTTTGTTTCCTGGTCAGCCAACCAATTTTCAATCCATGTCAGTATTTTGCACCTAATACCATGTGCCCTAATTTTGCTCGCTGACCTCCTATGTGGGACTTTATCAAAGGCTTTCTGAAAGTCCAGGTATTCTACATCCACTGGATCTCCCTTGTCCACTTCAGAGTTACATCCTCCCAAAATTCCAGAAGATTAGTCAAGCATGATTTCCCCTTCATAAATCCATGCTGACTCTGACCTATCCTGTTACTGCTATCCAGATGTGTCGTAATTTCGTCCTTTATAATTGACTCCAGCATTTTCCCCACCACTGAGGTCAGACTAACTGGTCTATAATTCTGTTTTCTCTCTCCCTCCTTTCTTTAAAAGTGGGACAATATTAGCCATCCTCCAATCCGCAGGAACTGATCCTGAATCTGTAGAACATTGGAAAATGATCGCCAATGCATCCACGGTTTCTAGAGCCACCTCCTTCAGTACCCTGGGATGCAGACAATCAGGTCCTGGGGACTTATCAGCCTTCAGACCTAACAGTCTCTCCAACACCATTTCCTGCCTAATATAAATTCCCTTCAGTTCAGGTCCTTCAGCCACTATTACATCTGGGAGATTGCTCGTGTCTTCCACAGTGAAGACAGATCTAAAGTACCAATTCAACTCTTCTGCCATTTCTTTGTTCTAGATTAGATTAGATTACATTACAGTGTGGAAACAGGCCCTTCGGCCCAACAAGTCCACACCGACCCACCGAAGCGAACCCCCCCATACCCCTACATTTACCCCTTACCTAACACTACGGGCAATTTAGTATGGCCAATTCACCTAGCCCTACACATCTTTGGACTGTGGGAGGAAACCGGAGCACCCGGAGGAAACCCACGCAGACACGGGGAGAACGTGCAAACTCCACACAGTCAGTCGCCTGAGGCGGGAATTGAACCGGGTCTCTGGCGCTGCGAGGCAACAGTGCAAACCACTGTGCCACCGTGCCGCCCTCTGTAATAAATTCACCCGTTTCTGTCTTCAAGGGCCCAATTTTAGTCTTAACCTTTATTTTTCTTTTCACATACCTAAAAAAAGCCTTTACTATCCTTCTTTATATTTTTTGACCAGTTTACCTTTGTACCTTATTTTTTTTCTTTGCTTATTTCCTTTTTAATTATCCTCTGTTGTTCTTTAAAAGCTTCCCAGTCCTCCGATTTCCCACTCATCTTTGCTATGTTATACTTTTTCCCTTTTGTCTTTATATGGTCATTAACTTCCCTCGTCTGCCACGGCCACCTCTGCCTCCCCTTAGGATCTTTCTTCCTTTTTGATACTGCATCTTCTGCATTATACCCAGAAATACCTGCCATTGTTGTTCCACTGCCATCCCTGCTGGGGTATTGCACCATTGAACTTTGGCCAGCTCCTCCCTCACATGTCCATAGTTCCCTTTATTCAACTGAAATATTGTCACTTCCGATTCTACCCTCTCCCTTTCAAACTGCAGATTAAAGCTTATTGTATTGTGGTCACTACCTCCTAATGGCTCCTTTACTTCGAGGTCCCTGATCAAGTACGGTTCGTTGCACAACACCAGATCCAGAATCCCTGGTAGGCTCCAGTACAAGCTGTTCTAAGAATCCATCTTGGAGGCACTCCACAAACTCCTTTTCTTGGGGTCCAGTACCATCCTGATTCTCCCAGTCTACCTGCATGTTGAAATCCCCCTTAACAACTGTAGTAATACCTTTGCAACAGGCCAATTTCAGCTCCTTATTCAACTTACACACTACATCCAGGCCACTATTTGGGGGCCTGTAGGTAACTCCCATTAGGGTCTTTCTACCCTTAGAATTTCTCAGCTCTATCCATACTGACACTACATCCCCGCAAGGAACTAAATATTATTCCTTACTGTCAGGGCCACCCCACCCCCTCTGCCAGGCAGTCTGTCCTTAAGCTAGCATGTATAGCCTTGAATATTCATTTCCCAGGCTCTGTCCACTTGAAGCCACGTTTCAGTTATCCCCACAACATCGTAACTGCCAATTTCCAAATGACCATCAAGCTCATCCACCTTATTTCTAATGCTTCGTGCATTCATATATAATATTTTTAATTTGTTACTCCCCTCACCCTTCCTATCAATCCCTATTTCACTTGACCTTACGGCATTTTCCTTTTTTGAGTTTTCTGCTCCATTGATTCCATTGTCTTTCTTGACTTCTCTTGTTCTAACTTTCCCTTTAACTTCCTTCTTAAACTTCCAGTTTGTCCCCTTCCCCCCCGCTATTCAGTATAAATGCAGCTGTGTTGCAGTGACAAACCTACCTGCCAGAATGCTGGTCCCCCACCTATTGAGGTGCAACCCATCCCTCTTGTATAATTTATCCTTACCGCTAAACATACCCCAGTGATGCAAGAATTTAAATCCTTGCTTCCTGCACCAGTTCCCCAGCCACACATTCAAGTCCATTATCTGCCTGTTCCTGTCCTCTCCAGCCTGAGAAACTAGCAAACCAGAGATAACCACCCTGGATGTCCTGCTTTTCAGCCTTCTTCCGAGTTCTCCGAAGTCCCGCTGAAGAATGTCCCTCCTCTTCTTCCCAACATCATTTGTGCCGACATGCACCACCATGTCTGGCTCTTTTCCTTCGCCCTTGAGGATTTCCTGCACTCTGTCTGCGATGTCCTTCATCCTGGCACCAGGAAGGCAACACACCATCCTCAAATCCCGCCTGTTGCCACAGAAACCCCTTTCAGTCCCTCTCACTATGGAGTCCCCTATTACCATGGCTCTGTGTGATGTCTGACTCCTCGGCCCTGCCTCCACGCCAATTTCTGATTGGCAGACCTGACTGCCTCTCGGACTGGCAGTGATGTCTGACTCTATGGTTTCCGTTGTAATCAGTAACACATTCCCTTCTTGCTTTCCTTCCCTGTCAAAATACCTGTTGAGCATTTTCACATGACACAGTCTGTGAGATTTCTTTCTGTCTGGAGTCCCTATCAAGTAGTTCACCTCAATCAATTTCATTTCGACTTGATAAGGTCCACTGAACCTTGCTTTTAAAAGTTCACCTATCACAGCAAACTACACGAACACCTTATCCCTGATAGCAAAATTGTGATTTTTTGATTTCCTGTTTGCTTCCAGGTTCATTGTAAGCTGGGATATTTTTAAATACTGTCTAGCCAACTCCCCAGCTCTATTCAATTGTTCTCTTAGATTTGCCACATAATCCCAACATGTGGTCTCTGAATTCTGACTTACCAATTTCTCCTTAATCAATTTTAACAGTCCTCTCACTTAATGCCCAAAATCGAATTCAAATGGTTGGAAGCAAAGTTGGAATCAATTTCAATCCATGAGGTAAAGAAATTGGGGAAAAGAGAAATCCTCACCTGGAAAGGGAAAGGTAGATCTCTGTGGAGATCATAATGATAACTTACCACAGGTAAAAAGGAAACCCTTGAAGGGGACAGAGAATTAGATTAGATTCCCTACAGTTTGGAATCAGGCCATTTGACCCAACAAGTCCACACTGACTCTCCGAAGAGTACCTATCCAAACCCATTTTCCCTCTGACTAATGCACCTAACACTATGTGCAAATTAGCATGGCCAATCCATCTGACCTGCACATCATGGATTGAAATTAAATCTGGAAGCCAAACTTTGCTTTATGGGCCAACTCATAATCATCAGCCATTTCAGCTGCTAACCTTGCCATTTTAACTCTCTGCTCTTCAACATGAATTCTCACTACTTCAGAAAGTGAATTTTTGAACTCCTGCCTCAGTGCCAATTTCTGAAGTTCAAACTCTCTCTCTCTTCTGCTGAAGCAATTCATTCTTTTTCTCTTTCCTCTGCTTTTAATCATAATTCCTTATCTTTTGCCTTTCACTCAATTCATTTTCAATTGAATTGTAGCCATCTCTAAAGATTGGTGTTTCCAGCAAATGTAAATGCTGAGCTGTTGCTATAATTATCTCTTGTTTCCTCACAGAAGGAGGCAGCTCCAACCTCAGATTGTCTGCTGATTCCAACAGCTTGGCCTTAATCACCTTTTGTAAAACCGCCAGGGTCACTTCTCCTAGTCCCAGAAAACTCTTGGTGACTGAAAGAGCCATTGATATCCCAAGCATTGTTTATACCAACCAAACTCAAAACCCAGAACAAAAGACACGCACCCCCACCACTCACTGCTTTTGAGTCCAACAACTCTAATCCCAATGTGAAACTATCAAACAAACACCGCAAAGAGCCCCCAATCTGTTATGGACCAGGCCAGGCCCCTCAAAACATTCAAAGAAGGTAGCCCAGACCCTAACTTTGCTGGTTGTTTTAAGCAGGTATATGGTGGATATTCCAGGAGAAAAGCAGCTGGTCAAACCACTTAGTTTTAAACAAAACAATTTATTTACAAGGTTACTGACTGAAACACAAACAACAGTAAACAGAGTAGCAAATAACTTAACCTCTCCGAAAACCCAACAGAATCATCCCAACTTAATCATGCTGTTCCAAATACTTGCAGCAATCCCCATAAACACGGCTTCGCACAAAAGGTAAAATCAAACACAAAATCTTAAAAGATAGACGTCAGAGAGAGAGAGAGAGAGTACTAGCCTTGACCTGTGTCTGTGAGTCCAGCAGCCTTTCTTCACATTACTGCTTTTAAAAAAAAACAAACCAGAGAAAAGCTGAGCTGGGAGAACTGGCTGCTCCCCTTTCATTGTACAAGTGTTTTTTTTAATTCAACTGGAAAGCCTTCTTCTTGAGACAGTAGCTATTAGCTATAAGCAAATTGGCCCGAACACTCTTCAATTCCCAGACTTTTCAGAGTCTGTGTCGTTTACGACCTCTCTTTTAAAAAAAAAGCCAAGGACAGCATAAGCTTGTTAAAGGAGCAGCTTCATTACACCCCGTGAGGCATATAATCTTCTGTAAAATTAAGCAATCTTGTGGACAGTCTTCCGTACTTACAACTGTGTCACTTTCCACATAGTTTCTCCCAATGTCTTGTTTCATATATTACTTGCTGTTCCTGTAAAATATAAAATATGTAAAGTTTTTTTTGACTTTGTAGGCAACATTAACTCATTCGCTGCTAGTTAAGATTCCAACATTTTCGTCACAAAGTGCTTTTAGTTCTATTCAGGATGTTTTAACTTCTGCTTTACTCTTTGAGAGGCAGTGAAGTATTTATTCAGTCTCTGTTACATCTGTAACCTATATCCTTGAGATATGTCAGGTGACTAGGAATGTACTATAGAATTTGAGAGCTTTTAAGAGATGCATTAAGTGAATTTATGTGTTCTTTAAGCTAATAACCAATGAGAATTTAAAGGTCAAAGTGAAGTGGTCCAGATTCAGGATGCAGCAATTCTTGCATGCACAAAGTAATTTTATTAATGGGGATCAGTGCAGACGTGTGTGTGAGGCACATTAACAAATCTCTTTGCTCCCAACAAGACAAAAGGTATGCCATTCAAGATCAACATCACCAAGACTGGAGGTAGCAGCAAGCTCCAAATCTGGAAGATGAAACCAGAAACATTGTGCAATATTTGGGCAGTACATTGTGACACATTGAAGAATTCATGATTATAATACAATTTGGGTATATTTTTGGACTTTGTACTCAGAAACAGAATGATGTATGGATTGATAAATGAATGAAGCCACAAAGTTACTCAATAAAAAATCATGTATGATTATCTTTAACAGGAAGGCAACATCAAAGAATATTTCAGAATATTGTTCCACACAATTGACTAGCGCAGCTTCTACCTATTGTCAGAATGTTTCTGTGAAGCATAATGTGGAGAGATGTATTCAGGAGGACGCTATTGATTACAGTTTAGTGATTAGTTGTTGCTGTATTGGCTATAATATGCCACAGGCAAATCTGTTTGATAATGCTCAAAGCTTTAGGAGTCAAATGATCGGCTATATTGCATCTGCTTGCTGTGCAAAGGCCAAAGCAGGAACGAAAACGTCTCCACGTTAATGGAAAACAGCCACATCATAAGATGGAATATACAATCTCTCATGAAGATGAGCTGGGGAAATATATATTGCAGAATCTTACAGGGATCTGAATGGTCTGTGGCAAGAGTTGTTGCAGAATCAAATGAGAAATGCGGCAAGGCCAACCTTGACATTCGGAGTGTATTGCTGCACCTTTCAGGGTTTTGGTAAACAGCATGGCATGCTTCTCATGAGGCAGCCGCGATCTGTCATTTAGGGGAGATTATTGTTTGTTAAACACCTTGTTAATGAAGGAAGGGGTGGAGGCAACTTGATCTACAGCACATTTGAGACATCAATCGAACATCTATAGCATGAACCAGCTGCCTGTGTACAATGTACAATGCCTGTGTATTAAACCAAATGGTCACATGGGGTGCTGCTGTCATTCAGGGCATCCTAGTACAATCAGTCAGAGTCACACAGTTCAGGGGCTCGACTGTAGTCAGAAATTCACTTGGCGCCCTCACCACCACATGATCTATCTGACTTCGGTCTGGGGAGTGGGTATTAGTTAGTCCTCTGTGGCCAGCAGCAGCAGTCAGGAGAGGCTCATATTGTCAGTTAGGGTGCTGCAGATCAAAGTAGATCAGAAATCTGGGGAAATCACAGTCCATGGTTCTCTGTTATTCATTAAGAGGAATGGGAGTCAAGATTAGATTGGGAGTGGGGTGATGCCAGGATGCACAGGTGGCTTTTGCGGAAGTATCAACGAGGATAGTGTTGGCAGAAAACTACAGGGGAGTGAGGAGTATGTGGAATAGCAGTAGAGAGCCTGGAAGGCAATGAGAAGCATGGTTTATGGCAATGATAACAGCCGTGCCCTCAACATTTTGCAGCTATGCATGTAGAGCGAACATGCTTATGCATTAAATGTTTGTCAAAGGCAATTGCAACATGCCATTCGTACCACCCAAATTATCATTGTCAGTTAAAAAGCAGAAGACATATCCGACCTTAGTTATCTTCTCAGCACTATTCAATCTTATCCATCATTTCTGTCTACATGGCTTGGAATAGTGTGAGCTTCATGACAAGTTGTTGAAGAAGGGTGTGAAATGAGACTTGTCAAAGGCACAAGATGATCATTATGATGTATGTAAGAGAAGCTTAATGAGTGCTGCACTATTTGTTCAATGCAATGCAAATTGGGACCTAAGGATAGCATGTCATTCTACATACTGTTAAGTTAGGGCAGTGATCAGTGATGTCGTGAGTGATGGTGAAAAGACTGCCATAGAATTTCATTGAGTGCACTGACTGAGAGTGAAGGTAACTTTGCACAGATTGAAAACAAAGAGCTTATTTGCTATCATTTTCAGGATCAAAATTTGTTTTAGTCCATTATGATTGGGTAGAAATTGTATAATAGTTATAGATCATAAACACCAAGTAGCTGTTTAGAGTTTGAAGTCTGCAATTATGACAATGGCAGATATCTAATTTTACATGATAGCAATAGCATTCACCTTTAAATGAAGGTTTTAAGGAATATGAGTCAAAGGCATGTATGTGGAAATAGGCCATCGATCAGCCATGATCTTATTGTGTGGTGGAATAGCCTCGAGGGGCTGGATGGCCTATTCATATTCCGATGTTACAATGAATTAGGGGACTCCACATCATAGACATGGTGTGAGAAAGGTACAGCCCACTGCTACTAATGTACATTACCAATAGTCTATGTCGGACTATCAGCAAGATGATCAAGAGATCATGTTCAGAGTCATGGACCAAGTCATATAGCAGCTAGAAAAGCTATGACTGAAGGTGACAATTAAAATAATGATTCATGAAGAGTGACCAAAGAGAGTGTGTTCTTGAAGGCAAGTATAGTGGCTCATAGTATAGCTTTATAACATAATGAAAATTGTTGGTCAGTGGATACAATCATTTTATATTGAATCAGACGATGAACCAAGGAGGTAAGAAATTTTTGGCCTTAATATAACAACTTTTTCAGAGTTCACAATTTAATGGAAAATTCTTCTGCCGAGAAATTTGATATTAGTTTCACATTTACATCTTTAAAAAATGCACATACACTTAGAAAGTAAAGTAAATGTATCTACACTTCGGAGAAAAGGCAAGGGGAGCTGAAAGTAATCTAAGCTGATAGGCTGTCATTTCTCTTTTATTTTATTGCATTTTTACAGTCTTATCAACTGCACAGCAATCTTTATAAGATACCAGTTGTCATTGGTATTACTGTGCATGTAGACTGCACCAAATGGCATTCTGATTACACTGGGTTCTGACTAGAATACTGGGATTCAACAGGAGTTTGCTTTACAATCTCAGCATCCCAATCTCAGTATTATTTCATTTGCAGAATTGTCACTGTTTTGAACTGAACTATACAAATTATAATTGCAATTTGAGAAGTGCATGCGTTATAACTGAATTACCATAGCCTTTCTATCACGGTGAAAGGAATTGCTTATAGTTCCAAAGCTAAGCCACTATCTGTTGACCTCAAATGACTGCTCATAAAGATCTAGTGATCTCTGTGGAACAGATGTCCCCTTTCTTGATGACAGCTTGATCAGGAAGTAAAACATGGTGATCTTCATATGTCCAGCAACAGTGTAATTTGCAATTTAATCAGGAGCCATTGAAGTATTGCCACTGACAGTAAACCAGGAAGTTAAAACCACTTTATCCTTCACTTCTGGTTAACAAAATAGTTGATTATGATTCATTTAGATACTAGTTAAAATTTCAATGGAAACAAACTTTTCAGAAAAGTATTTAAATACATATAGTATTTTTAAAAAATAAAAATTGAGAAATTGAACATTTCATATGTAATATTTTCAAGGCCAGTGAGTACCTCTGGCAGAGGAACGGATGAATGGACCCAGAGGCAGGCAGTCAGTATCACCTAGATGACCCCAAGACTCTTGCAGTTGTGAATTTGATTAGATTTCAGTTTTTAAGTCAGTTTAGTAAGAGGTAGTGAGAAGATAAATGAATTTAATAATTACTTAATTACAATGCAATAAAATGGCAGATTGTAATGCATTGTTATTTGCAGAATGTGAAAATTCCTGAATGTAAGTGTGATCCAGAGCAGACATGTCAGCAGTGTTGGCAGCCTGAACACCTTTGGCTTAGAATTTGATCTGGACTGCATATACATTAATGATATCAGTTCCGTGTTTCCCAGACTCTTCAGGAATACTGGCTTAGCTGCAATGGCATCTCCTTTGATCTATCACAGTTTTTGTATGAGTAGCTATGCACTGCATTATGAATATATAATTACATGTTTTAGATACACAAATTCAAATTGGGAATTAAACCCCTAACGTAAACTAAGTGGAAATCTGAGAATTGAGAAACCAGCCTGTAGAGCCTCATGCAATGACAATGGAATGGCCTTGGATTATTTGACAGGGTTACAATAAAATTAAGAGAATTGCAAAATGGCAGGTGAACTCAGTTAGCTAGAGAACTAGAGACAGGATAAAGTGCTTCCAGTGAGGTGGGGGAAGAATGTCTGTGGTCTGTTCACTCCTGCCCCTTCCATCTAAGCACAGTGAATCAAGGGTGAGATAGCCGGTTCATGTGGGTCCAGCACTAAGGTGGGCAATTACTGTTAAGCACTGAATTTTATTGTAACCCTGTCAAATAATCCAAGGCCATTCCATTGTCTATAGGCTGGTTTCTCAATTCTCAGATTTCCACTTAGTTTACGTTAGGGGTTTAATTCCCAATTTGAATTTGTGTATCTAAAACATGTAATTATATATTCATAATGCAGTACATAGCTACTCATACAAAAACTGTGATAGATCAAAGGAGATGCCATTGCAGCTAAGCCAGTATTCCTGAGGAGTCTGGGAAACACGGAATTGATATCATTAATGTATATGCAGTCTGTGGCTCAATATTGGACTGTATGTTGTGAGACAGAGAGACAGCCAGAGGAAATCAGTCATTCTGCCTCTATATTTGCAACACAGTAAAATTAAACCATTGAAGACCCCCGATAATTATTCCAATTGTTCCTAAATGGACTTCTGAATAACCGATCCCAGACTTTGCAAATAATTAATTTCCAGATAATGGTGTTGCATCTTAAACAAAAGACTTAACTATTTATTAAATGTACAATGATCGTAGCAGAGAGAAAATTGAACAACTTGTTAATCTAATCAATGTTTAAGCTTTAAACCTGAAACATTCGTTTTTAGTTTACGTTCACGCCAAAGACGGTCAGACAGTCAGACAAACAGACACAGTTAAGGGATAATTAAAACAAAATACTGAACTGGCCCGATTAATTAAATGGCTTGTATGATGTGTTGTTTGACTTGCATCGCTGTTCACTCCCTGGTAGCTTTTCTGGAATTGCCAATCTGGGTCACCTTCTGAGTTTACCCTGGCAATGGCAGAAATACTTCTAACTCAGCTTTGTGCTCCTTTGGCTTCCAGAAGGTATTGTGGTAGATTAGGCAGGGGCCTTTCAAATCTTCATTCAAGCTTGTCTGCCCAGAAACCACATTTTAAAATTACAGATTCAGTTCTGCTTGTACCCGATAGACTGAACATTTCCCTGAGGCCTTGGTTACCATTCAACAACTTATATCTGCTTGAACTTGGAGTCATTTCCAAACTTTCTGGAACCAATTCCCAGGTAATGACCTCATTAATAGCCAAATTCTGCTGTATCTTGAAAGGCAATGCCCATTTCCACTTCAGCTTGGATTTAGGATCACTGTTGTTTTATTTTAACAATAATTTAGATTTTTATTGGAATAACTAAAGCTTGCATTTATACAGCACTTTTATTGACTGTCAGGCAGCAAACTCCCACAAGCAGTAATATGATAATGACCAGATAATTTGGTTTTGTGATTGAGGGATATATGTTGATCAGGACACTGAGGATAGCTTCCCTCAATACCTTCATCATAGGAACACCCTTGGATCTTTTACATCCACCAGAGCATGCAGATGGTGCTTTGTTTCAATGTCTCATTCAAAAGCTAGCATCTCCCACGGTGCCATACAATTTCCATATTGTACTCAAATATCAACCTTGAATGTTCTGCTGAAGGCCGTGATTTGCCATTTTACAGACAAAGTGTAACATTGGAGGTGGTCACTGGCAACTCACTCTCCATCTCCACTTGTTAAGGCTATTCAGCAAATTAAGGTTTGGATATTGAAGTCCCACATCACCAGAGGTTGCTGCCAACCCAAGGCCAGCTGTCCCTGAGTGTTATGGATTGTCACTGGAGGCCTCGTCTTCAGAGGATCCAGAAGTGAGAAGGTAGGCCTTTTACATTTAGGCCACGGAATGGGGGACATTCAAAAGCTATCTCCTCCCCCCCCCCCCCCCATACTTGTACCCAATTGACCCCAGAATGGGGCAAATTGATATCCCCACCTCAAGTCAGGTAGATAGGTCGTGCTATTAGAAAATCACTTTTCCACCCTGCCTAAGGAGGCACTAGACTGATGGCAAGTTGAGTCCTTTAGGTGGCTATTAACTGACCACATAAGGGCTTTAATTCATGGTGAGTCAAATGATACCGGTGAATATTCTTACCCAGCACTTAATTGTTATGGCAACAAGAAAGGGGCAAGTACGTGATCAATGCCAACTCACTCAACTATTTTCCCTTCTCACCACCTTCTTTGCCACCTCCAAAGAGGGCAGATGTGTCCTTCTAGGGTTGTCGAGGGGGTTGAAGCTGGAGAATTTTGACCCAGTAAGGAGGCAACTACTAACTGAGCCACAGCTGATACGTGACAATGCTTCCACAGTAAAACCACCCAGTACTTCAACAGAACATTTTTTAACATGTTTTGACACTGACTCACATGAGGAAGTATTGGGGCACATGTCCAAAAGCTTGATCGAAGAGGAACTTTTGAAAATATCTTAGAGGAGAGAGAGAGGTCAAAAGGCAAAAAGGCTTAGCAAGAACATTGCACAACATCCGACTGAGGTAGCCAATGTACAGCCAGAATTGGAGTATTGCAGAAATCTTGATGGATTTTAAGGTTGGAGAAGATTACAGTGATCAAGAGGGATAACACCACTGAACAATTTAAAAACCAGAGCAGAATCTTTAGTTTTTTGCATGTGTTCTAAACACAAAGAAGTAAATGAGTTGCTTCTTTTTATCATATTCCACTGTCCAAAAAAGTAGAAATGTTTATGCAGTTCTCCTTGATCTGTGAATAACAGATGTCTTTTCAACCATCAGCTATATAACTGGGAGAGAATAGACATATTTGACCAATCTTGTTGAATTTGTAAACGTTTTCTCAAAAGACTGAATTGCAATGCATTCAGAAAATCATTGGCAACCTGCTGATCAAATTTAACATTATTCACAATCTTATCATCCATTCCCAAAAACTTAATAAATAGTGAATATGTTTTTATACTTCTATTATAAATAACTTGAAGTATAGATATTGATACTTTAGCATTGTGTATTGTCCATTTTATATTGGTTTCTTTGTTTACACAATGCTCTGATTCAGATTGGAAAATCTCCATGGAACATTATTTATTTACACATTTAGAAATTCCTCTCTATAGGCAATTTCAGTTATATACATAGTGACATTTACTCCAGTTGAATTGTTTTTCTGAAGGCACTTTTTATGCTTGCTTTTATTGGTCAGAGCATTGAGTATTAGAGTTGGGAGGTCATGTTGCAGCTATACAGGATATTGGTTAGCCCACTTTTGGAATACTGTCTTCATTTCTAGTCTCCCTGCTTTAGGAAAGATGTTGTGAAACTTGAAAGAATTCAAAAAAGATCATCAAGGATATTGCCAAGGTTGGAGGGTTTGAGCTATAGGGAGAGGTTGAATAGGCTGGGCCTGTATTCCCTGGAGCATTGGATGTTCAGGAGTGATCTTATGGAAGTTTATAAAAATCATGAGGGGCATGGATAGGGCGATAGTCTTTTCCCTGGTGCGTGAGAGTCCAAAACTAGAGGGTATAGGTTTAAAGTGAGAGGTGAAAGATTTAAAAGGAACTTAAGGGGCAACTTTTCCACACAGAGGGTGGTGCGTGTATGGAATGAGCTGCCTGAGGAAGTGGTGGACGCTAGTGCAATAACAACATTTAAATGGCATCTGGATGGGTACATGAATAGGAAGAGTATATGAATAGGAAGTGTTTAGAGGGATAATGGCCAAATGCTGGTAAATGAAACTAGATTAATTTAGCAGATCTAGGCAGTGTGGACAAGTTGGACCAAAGGGTCTGTTTCTGTGCTGTACACATCAATGATTTTATGGCTCTAAGTTTTTGTGCTGGATAGCTCTATGAGCTTGCTGCTGTGACCTTCCTGAATTCTTTTGGGTTTGCTTCCGATGTCAATCCATGACCAGTCCCTGACACCGAGTTCTGTTCAAGGTTTAGCATTTGAAGTAACCTTATCATCATTCCGCTTCCTGGTTTTGCTTCCAAAACATTTAATTCCCAATCAATCATTTGTACTTTATGTAGTTTTCACCTATGCATGCATTGCAATAGAAGAAGTTGGATTTCTTAGATTAAACTCCAATGCTGATCAAAGTTGATTTTCTTACCAACACTCAGATGATGCTTTCATTAATTGCTGACTTTATTCACTGATGTAAGCGCATTCTCTGAGTACGGAGGAATATTTCTCAGGATGACCCTTCACAGACAGTACCAAGATAAATGGCTTTGTGAATTTCTTCTCAATGTATGACAGCTACATTAATTTGACCCTTTAATGAATGATGTAGAGAAGACATAGCTTTTTCAAAAACTAAAAATTTGCTTTCTTTGTTAACTCTGTTTGCCTGAGGCCATCATCTAATATAAGCAAACTACTTTACATTCCATGATAATGAGAAAGGCCAAAAGGAATGAATCAGAAGGTGTTGCACTTGAATAATGGAACTGTAAATGGAGTCACAGCTGCCTTCTCAAGCAGCATAATATGATTACTAAGATAGTGCTTGTGTCTGTGAAACACTGAGGATCTACAACAGTAGATTTTCCCCCCAAAAATGTGACCAGTGGCAAATGTGAAATGTGCAATTTCAGCCTGTAGTCATGCTAGCCCCAAGCAGGTTGCTTGTTTAACTTCCTTTGCTGACTGGTGACACAAAAAGTTCAAGAGTTTACTTTACAGCAGTGTGGGGAAGGGTTCCTGAACTGTATGGGGCCAACTTTTAAAATACAATATTCTTCAGTGATGTTTGTTTCCCTAAGGAATAGAACATAGAATATTACAGCGCATAGAATATTATACTCAGCCCTCGATGTTGCGCTGACCTGTGAAACCAATCTGAAGCCCACCTAGCCTAAACTATTCCATTTTCATCCATATATTTATCCAATGACCATTTAATTACCCTTAACATTGGTGAGTCCACTACTATTGCAGGCAAGATGTTCCACAGCCTTTCTACTCTCTGAGTAAAGAAACTACCTCTGACATCTGTCCTATATCTATCACCCCTCAATTCCCTCATGTAAGTCATCGCCATCTGGGGAAAAAGGCTCTCACTGCCCAACATATCTAACCCTCTGATTATCTTATATGTCTCAATTAAATCACCTCCTCAACCTTCTTCTCTCTAACTAAACAGCCTCAAGTCCCTCACCCTTTCTTCATAAGACCTTCCCTCCGTACCAGGCAACATCCTAGTAAATCTCCTCCGAACCCTTTCCGAAGCTTCCACGTCCTTCCTATAATGTGGCAACCAGAACTGTGCGTAATACTCCAAATGCGGCTGCACCAGGGTTTTGTATAGCTGCAACATGACCTCATGGCTTTGAAACTCAATCTCTCTGTCAATAAAAGCTAACATACCACATGCATGCTTAACAACCCTATCAACCTGGGTGGCAACTTTGAGGGATCTATGCTGTGGTTCTGTTCGCCGAGCTGGACGTTTTTGTAGCAAACGTTTCATCCCCTGTCTAGGTGACATCCTCAGTGCTTGGGAGCCTCCTGTGACACGCTTCTGTGGTGTTTCCTCCGGCATTTAAAGTGGCCTGTCCCTGCCGCTTCCGGTTGTCAGTTTCAGCTGTCCGCTGTCGTGGCCGGTATATTGGGTCCAGGTCGATGTGTTTGTTGATGGAGTTTGTGGATGAGTGCCATGCTTCTAGGAATTCTCTGGCTGTTCTTTGTTTCGCTTGCCCTATAATGGTAGTGTTGTCCCAGTCAAATTCATGTTGCTTGTCGTCTACGTGTGTGGCTACTAGGGATAGCTGGTCGTGTCGTTTCGTGGCTAGTTGATGTTCGTGGATGCGGATCGTTAGCTGTCTTCCTGTTTGTCCTATATAGTGTTTTGTGCAGTCCTTGCATGGGATTTTGTACACTACATTAGTTTTGCTTATGCTGGGTATCGGGTCCTTCGTTCTGGTGAGTTGTTGTCTGAGTGTGGCTGTTGGTTTGTGTGCTGTTATAAGTCCTAGTGGTCGCAGTAGTCTGGCTGTCATTTCAGAGATGTTCTTGTTGTATGGTAGTCCCAAAGGACTAGCCACACTACCATACATCAAGAATTACTCTGAAATGACTGCCAGACTACTGCTTCCCGCCCCTTCGCCGATCTCCGAATGCACCCGCCCCTTCGCCGATCCCCGAATGCACCCGCCCCTTCGCCGATCCCCGAATGCACCCGCCCCTTCGCCGATCTCCAAATGCACCCGCCCCTTCGCCGAACTCCGAATGCACCCGCCCCTTCGCCGATCTCCGAATGCACAGCATGTGTCTCCGCCCCCACGCCGATCTCCACGCCTAACCCCGCCCCCCCGGCGAGTTCCGTCACCTCGCCTAACCCCGCCCCTTCGCCGATCTCCGAATGCATGCCTAACCCCGCCCCCACGCCTATTTCCGTCACCACGTCTAACCCCGCCCCCACGCTGATCCCCGTCCCCGCCCCCAGACCTAACCCCGCCCCCACACCCACCTCCAGCCCCACACCAGGTCCTAGCTCCCAGCCCTGCCGTGTTTTCACTATCCCTCCAGACCTACCCCTCTCTGAGGATGAAAGATCAGTCCTCAGCAGAGGCCTCACCTTCATTCCCCTATGCTCTCGGATTAATGAATTCAACACGCGGCGTGACATCGAACAATTCTTCCGCCGCCTTCGCCTCCGTGCCCACTTCTTTAACCAAGACTCCCGCCCACCCTCTGACGACCCCTTCTCCCGCCTCCAACACACCCCATCCACCTGGACACCCCGTGCTGGCCTCCTACCTGCCCTCGACCTCTTCATAGCCAACTGCCGCCGCGATATTAACCGCCACCTGAACTCCCCACCCCACTCACCCACTCCAACCTCTCACCCTCGGAACGCGCAGCCCTCCACTCACTCCGTTGCAACCCCAACCTCACTATCAAACCAGCAGACAAGGGAGGCGCGGTAGTAGTTTGGCGCACCGACCTCTACACCGCTGAGGCCAAACGCCAGCTCGCAGATACCTCCTCCTACTGCCCCCTTGACCATGACCCCACCTCCCACCACCAAACCATCATCTCCCAGACCGTCCATAACCTCATCACCTCGGGGGATCTCCCATCCACCGCCTCCAACCTCATAGTCCCACAACCCCGCACCTCCCGCTTCTACCTCCTGCCCAAAATCCACAAACCTGACTGCCCCGGCCGACCCATTGTCTCCGCCTGCTCCTGCCCCACCGAACTCATCTCTGCGTACCTTGACACCGTCCTGTTCCCCTTAGTCCAAGAACTCCCCACCTACGTTCGAGACACCACCCATGCCCTCCACCTGCTCCATGATTTTCGCTTCCCCGGTCCCCAACGCCTTATTTTCACCATGGACATCCAGTCCCTGTACACCTCCATCCCCCATCACGAAGGACTCAAAGCCCTCCGCTTCTTTCTTTCCCGCCGTACCGACCAGTACGCTTCCACTGACACCCTCCTTCGACTGACGGAACTGGTCCTCACCCTGAACAACTTCTCTTTCCAATCCTCCCACTTCCTCCAAACGAAAGGAGTAGCCATGGGCACCCGCATGGGCCCCAGCTATGCCTGCCTCTTCGTAGGATATGTGGAACAATCCATCTTCCGCAACTACACTGGCCCCACCCCCCACCTTTACCTCCGCTACATCGATGACTGTATCGGTGCCGCCTCGTGCTCCCACGAGGAAGTTGAACAGTTCATCCACTTCACCAACACCTTCCACCCCGACCTCAAATTCACCTGGACAGTCTCAGATTCCTCCCTCCCCTTCCTCGACCTTTCTATTTCTATCTCAGGCGACCGAATCAACACGGACATCTACTACAAACCGACCGACTCCCACAGCTACCTGGACTACACCTCCTCCCATCCTGCCCCCTGTAAAAACGCCATTCCATTCTCCCAATTCCTTCGACTCCGCCGCATCTGCTCCCAGGAGGACCAGTTCCAAAAACGCACAACCCAGATGGCCTCCTTCTTCAAGGACCACAATTTCCCCCCCGACGTGGTCGACGATGCCCTCCACCGCATCTCTTCCACTTCCCGCTCCTCCGCCCTTGAACCCCGCCCCTCCAACCGCCACCAGGACAGAACCCCACTGGTCCTCACCTACCACCCCACCAATCTCCATGTACAGCGCATCATCCGCCGTCATTTCCGCCACCTCCAAACAGACCCCACCACCAAGGATATATTTCCCTCCCCTCCCCTATCAGCATTCCGTAAAGACCACTCCCTCCATGACTCCCTCGTCAGATCCACACCCCCCACCAACCCAACCTCCACCTCCGGCACCTTCCCCTGCAACCGCAGGAGGTGCAAGACTTGCGTCCACACCTCCCCCCTCACCTCCCTCCAAGGCCCCAAAGGAAACTTCCATATCCGCCACAGATTCACCTGCACCTCCACACATATCATCTATTGCATCCTCTGCACCCGATGTGGCCTCCTCTATATTGGGGAGACAGGCCGGCTACTTGCGGAACGTTTCAGAGAACACCTCTGGGACACCCGGACCAACCAACCCAACCACCCTGTAGCTCAACATTTCAATTCCCCCTCCCACTCCACCAAGGATATGCAAGTCTTTGGACTCCTCCATCGTCAGACCACAACAAAACGACGGTTGGAGGAAGAACGCCTCATCTTCCAGCTAGGAACCCTCCAACCACAAGGGATGAACTCGGATTTCACCAGTTTCCTCATTTCCCCTCCCCCCACCCTGTCTCAGTCAAATCCATCAAATTCAGCACCGCCTTCCTAACCTGAGATCTTCTTCCCGACCTCTCCGCCCCCACCCCAGTCTGACCTATCACCCTCACCTTGACCTCTTTCCACCTATCACATTTCCGACGCCCCTCCCCCAAGTCCTTCCTCCCTACCTTTTATCTTAGCCTGCTGGACAAACTTTCCCCATTCCTGAAGAAGGGCTTATGCCCGAAACGTCGATTCTCCTGTTCCCTGGATGCTGCCTGACCTGCTGCGCTTTTCCAGCAACACATTTCCAGCCAGACTACTGCGACCACTAGGACTTATAACAGCACACAAACCAACAGCCACACTCAGACAACAACTCACCAGAACAAAGGATCCGATACCCAGCATAAGCAAAACTAATGTAGTGTACAAAATCCCATGCAAGGACTGCACAAAACACTATATAGGACAAACAGGAAGACAGCTAACGATCCGCATCCACAAACATCAACTAGCCACGAAACGACACGACCAGCTATCCCTAGTAGCCACACACGTCGACGACAAGCAACATGAATTTGACTGGGACAACACTACCATTATAGGGCAAGCAAAACAAAGAACAGCCAGGGAATTCCTAGAAGCATGACACTCATCCACAAACTCCATCAACAAACATATTGACCTGGACCCAATATACCGGCCACTACAGCGGACAGCTGAAACTGACAACCGGAAGCGGCAGGGACAGGCCACTATAAATGCCGGAGGAAACACCACAGAAGCGCTTCACAGGAGGCTCCCAAGCACTGAGGATGTCACCTAGACAGGGGACGAAACGTTTGCAACAAAAACTTCCAGCTCGACGAGCAGAACCACAGCAACGAGCACCCGAGCTACAAATCTTCTCATAAACTTTGAGGGATCTATGTACATGGATACCGAGATCTCTCTGCTCATCTCCACTATCAAGCATCTTACCATTCGCCCAGTATGCTATATTCCTGTTACTCCTTCCAATGTGAATCACCAAACACTTTTCCGCGTTAAACTCCATTTGCCACCTCTCAGCTCAACTCTGCAGCTTATCTATGTCCCTCTGTAACCAGCAGCATCCTTCGGCGCTGTCCACAACTCCACCGACCTTTGTATCAGATGCAGATTTACTAACCCATCCTTCTACATCCACATCCAGGAGAAATAAGAATATTTCTCGAAATAAGTAGATATCTCATTCTTATTAAAAGAAAAATGAAAACAAAATGTCCATTTAAATATGTGTTATTTCATGAAATGTTGACAATATATTTTGCTCATTCATGGAGACTTCATTTTCAAACATTATTCCAAGAATAAAATACATTGATTTATTTCAAACAACTTGCAATTCCATGAGCTAAGTATTTTGTGTTGTATTCAATGGCCACCGTGGTCCATTAAGAATGGATTGAGAACAATAAACTTTCTTTATTCATTTTCCATCCCCTCTTGACATCCAGTAGATCTGAGAATAAGAATATTCCTGACCTGATGTCAATGAACATTCAGTTTCTTGGCCTCTACTCATATATCTTGATAAGACCAACAGAGTGGTTCCTATTAATCTATTAATCCAGTAACAGGGTATAAGCAGATTGCAACTGATAATGGGCTGGAGGGGGGAAAATAGCTTATCCTTCTCCGAGGATCTGTGATTGCTTGCATTTGTTTATGACTGCCAATCCTTTGAGAGATATTCAAAATCCAGGAAACTACAGTTATGCTTTTTGTTATATGAAAATAGAGACAAAGGTGATTCTATTTAATTCGAAGCTTAACTTGAAACTTCATTCAGTCAGTTTGAGACTCCGGAAATACAGGCAAATTAGTTAAACTTCTAAGAAATAGAACATGGTCCGTCAATGATAAGAAATGTGGAAGGAGAAAAGCAGAGTGTACTGAAGAGTTTTTGGTAAATTATTAGGATCAATCTTAGATTTATGATTTTTAAAATCATGTTGCCTTTTGACTTAGTTTTAATAAAAGCCTTTTGTGATCAAATGCAATTATTATGTTACTTTTTTTTCAGTAAAATTGTTAAAGTTGAAAAGTCTGATTCTCTTAATTGTTTATCAAAACACAGAATCAGTTCACTTAAGTGAAAAAAAATACAGTTGCTGGATATAAGTAACTGACTTTGCTATGTGGAGCATGTTGCATATGTCTACGAAGAGATCAAGGCTAATTTCAATGTTATATAGAATGTAGACTTACCTATGCAAGACATTCAAACACTTGAGTTAGTATAAGAGTAAACTGTGTAAGTAGGATCCAATAATGTAGCAAAACTTCTGGCATCCTGTTTTCCCCCTTATCCTTTTTATTGTACTTGCTGAAAGAAATCTTGGTCTGAATTTCTCACTGTGATGTTAAGAAGTGCAGTGATTAACTGAACCAATAAATACATTATTTGTGTCTGAATGCATGCTGCAGCTCTAGAAGTTGCCAAAGCCTGACACAAGGGTCTTCCAAAAATCGTATTTCATGAATGTAAATTATTTGGATCAGGATAGGAATGGAATGGAATGGGTCTTTTCATTAAAACCTCGATAGTTTTAAATAACAGCAACAAAAATGAGTAGTATTGAGGAGATTGTCCTTTATTGAAAACTCAGTTATGGTTGAAGAACTTTTTTTTTGAGGAAAACATGTTGGAATCAATACCTGTCTTTCTACTTTTAGTAAGAATGTCTGATATTCTATACAAATATTTTCCTGCAGTGGTAAAATAGCTCAAAGTACTGCAGTCAAGTCTTGATAAATGTATATGCAATTTAAGTTTAATTCTTATACAAGCACAGAAGCCGAATCTATCACCCATTTAGTTTGATTATACTCGAGCTGAAAATGTCATTCCCATTTTTTTCATTGAATACAAGTTAATATGTCGTTCCCATTGACTTCATTAGGACAGGTCCAGTGTGCCATTCTTAGTTACTTGCATTAAACAGAAGTCCAATGAATCATTCTCATTGGCTTCATTAGCTACATCTCCAAAGTGTCATTCCCATTATGTTATTAGATTTAAAGTGTCATTCTCAATTACTTCCATTGGATGTAAATGCAATGCACAATCACAATTTCTTCTATTAGATATAAGTCCTATGTGTCATTCTCATTTCCATGTAATTGATCTGTGTCATTCCAATTTACTTCCATTTGCTACGAATCCATGGTGCAAGGAATAATCCAGTGAAAAGGTTTAAAAACATGACCAAAATTCTCATGTTTCTCAGTTATTCTTTCTATGTTCCATTAAAATGAAATATTATTTTTTCGGCCATGTTAGTTATCCCATAGCTTAGTAATATCAACAGTTCTAATTGTGCACTTCGAACTTTATCTGTAAATCTGAACCATTTAAACCAGATTTCTGAAACCTGAGAGTATAAACCCAATGTGATAGTGGCAGCTCTTGCTGTTTGCTCTCTTCTATGGAGTTATTCCAATTAGCAAGAGTTTTCTAAAGGTGGAACAAACACAGATTGGAAAATATATTCTTTAGTTTGTACTTCTACATACAGGAGGTCCCCAGATTGCGAATCAGTTCCATCTGGAGTCTATTCGCAAGTCAATGTGTGTGCAAGTTGGAACACAATGCAGGAGTGTAATGCAGCTGTTTGTAAGTACAGGAAATGTTCATACGCAAGGTCGTTAAAATTGCACCCCTGTATAGGATTGCATTCATAAGTGCAAACATTCATAATGTAAGGACCCTGTATCGATTTTGGGCGGCATGGTGGCTCAGTGGTTAGCACTGCTGCCTCACAGCGCCAGAAACCCGGGTTCAACTCCCGCCTCAGGCACCTGTCTGTGTGGAGTTTGTACATTCTCCCCGTGTCTGCGTGGGTTTCTTCCAGGTGCTCCGGTTTCCTCCCACAGTCCAAAAATGTGCAGGTTTAAGTGAATTGGCCATGCTAAATTGCCCATAGTGTTAGGTGAATGGGGTAAATGTAGGGGAATGGGTCTGGGTGGGTTGCTGTTCAGAGGGTCGGTATGGACTTGTTGGGCTGAAGGGCCTGTTTCCACACTGTAAGTAATCTAATCTAAATGCAAGGAGTATTTTGAACTGAAGACATAGAGTAATTCGTAGAGTATAATTTTGTAGCAATTACTAGAAAATAATCTAGATGGGAGAATGGCAACATAATGTTCCTGGTTATCAAGTCTTCGAATGAAATAGAAAAGTAGATTTTAAAAATGGTGTAAAGAAACAATTACTGCCACAAAAAGAGATGTAGAATAGCAGTTAGCAATTTCCCCATTGCTGTGAGATTCAGAAGTCAAGTTTAATCCCCCATTATGAACCCCCTTAATGTGTTATCAAGTGAACTTTTCATAAAGTTTAAATCTTAATAACTATCTATCATGGGTCTACCATCCAATAATTTTATATCTTGATGTTTCAAGTTAGAAGTGTCTCTCAGTACAGAACTAGTGTCCTCATTAATTAATGGAGCAGCCCCACCACCTTCTCCTACGTTTTTCTCAATCCAACATGTCAACATCTAAAAATATTTAATTAGTCTATAAAACACATGCAAGTGACTGAAACTAAAGGTGAGCCTATTAAGTGTCAAAATGGTAAACTACATTTGGCAACAGAAAATATGAGTGAAGAATGTTAATAAGTACATTGTGGCTGTCTTCTGAAAACATAAGGCTGATGATTATATCAGAATTAAGGAGAAACAGCCTGGAATATGTAGTAAGGAATTAAATTATTTGTCACCTTTGTATAAATATATATCCCTGTATTGTCGACAGTGCAACGGAAAACTTAAACTTGCAGGAAGATATAGATTGTCTGGTTAGTTACATCGAGGGAAATGAGAGATTATGTAGTTTGACAAGGGTAGCACGTCCAGAGAAAATATAATAAATGGGAGAATACCCACTTAGTGGGGAGGAACAGAACATTCTTGGAGTATGTGTCCACCAGTCTGTAAAGATATCAGGGCAGGTTGATAGGACTGGTAAGAAAACATGTAGCATGCTATCATTCATTAGCCATCCAAGACATTAAATATAGGAACAAGGAGGTTATGCTTAAACTGTATACAGCACTAAGTAGTGAATTGTTCAAGAGAGTTCTGGTCACCATATTAAAGGTAACGTGGGAATGCGTATAGAGGAGTTTTACAATTATGTTGCAAAGTTTGAAAAGAATTTAGTGATGATGAAAAATTGGACAGGCTGAGGTTGTCGTTCTTGGAACAGGTGAGTCTGGTGGCTAACTTGTTTGAGGTATATAAAATTATGAGTGGCCTACACAAAATAAATGGAGGAATCTTTCCTTATCAAAGAGATCAAAACCAAAGTGAAAGTAATCACTAGAAGGATTAGAGGGAAAATAAGGTATTTTTTTTCCCAGAAGGAGTCTGAAATTTTTTTACCTCAAAGTGCAATGGAGGTAGAAACCCTCACTGCATTGAAAAAGTCCTTGAATGTTTACTCGAATCACTATGACCTGCAAGGCTGCGGGCCAAATACAGGAAGGTGTGTTCAGCTGGCTCGCTCTTTGTCAATCGCAACATGCATACATTGGGCCAAATGGCCTTGTCCTGTGCAAAAAGTTTCTTTGATTTCTATGCTGTCAAATCATTTGGTTATGAAAATTCAAGACAAATGTGTAAACAGGTGTATGCACGGTTCTGTCTTGGCTATGATTCCACCCAGGCTGAAGCAGGTGTTGCCAAATGTTGTATGAAACAGCGAGGATGGTATTATAATATAACTGTAACCAAAAATAACCTCAAATTGAAATGTCAGTCCTATAGCAGCATTTGTTCTTATGCATTTAGTACTTTATATAACTGCAGTGCAGTGACTGCATTGGAGTGTGGGGTTTGTTTTAAATGAGATTTGCTCCTTACAGAAC
Source organism: Chiloscyllium plagiosum (assembly GCF_037043375.1). Classification (NCBI taxonomy): domain Eukaryota; kingdom Metazoa; phylum Chordata; class Chondrichthyes; order Orectolobiformes; family Hemiscylliidae; genus Chiloscyllium; species Chiloscyllium plagiosum. The sequence continues at coordinate 70,057,640 of NW_028270150.1, read as the reverse complement.
TAATTGAAAATTAGATTTAAAACATTCTTGAATTGCATCATGGTAAGCTGTAAGCTTTGTTATTACATTGTATGCTGCAATTCATGATTAGACGACAATACAACAGGCATGCAAAAAACAAAAACTAATTGAGCTCCTTGAAATTGTATTGATTGACCAAAAGGTTTCCTTGATTTGTTTTTTGATATTCATGAGCCATCTGTTTCAAGAGTTCTTCCCTGGTATGACTTCACAGATAGTAGGCCTCCTCTGTCTTATCTTTGAGGACGTCTATAGGTTTGCTAATGCTGCATAACAACCCATGGATGATAAAATCATGTGTCGTGAAAATTCTAATAGTGCAAACTTCAGAGCAGGAGAATGCTGTTTCATCCAAAACATGCGAGTCATAAATAGCTTTATGTAAAATCTGTATGTTCTGCGCGGAACTGTGGAACTCTGTCAGATCACAGTACACTCCAAGAGAATCTGGAAACTATCATGAATTTAATTGCATGAAAGAATTGCTGATTGTAAGCTAACAAGTAGTGGGGCAGTAAGTGTCACTTCTATAAGTTCATCTTTCATTGTTATTCTCTGTAAATTTGACAAACAAAGTTCACATAGAATGAGATTGTTTCTACATCAAATTCTTTTGACTTCCTTCAGGATTTTGAGTTCACAACCCAACATGCATGTCGACAACAGTACTACTTTGCTATGAATTTAGAAGGTCCCTCAGAAAAAAACACTTATCAAGAAGTGATTGCTAATCTATTTGCTTGTTGGCTAAATGTTTAGATTTGGAGACCCTGGATTTTCAAAAGAAATGGTGGTGAGGTGAGCAGTGTCAATCTAATTTCTAGTGGTCACACACATACTCAGCTGCATGAAGGAAGCAAAAGGTTGTTATTCAAGCTACCTTACTTTGCAGAAGCTTTGAATATCGATATCATGCTGAGATACTCAGAATTCACATGCAAGAGCATGAAGTGGGCACTAATTACATCAGAAAAAGCTAGCGTTAGTCATCCAAGTGTAAGTGGACTTTTAATAATGTGATATATCTTAATTACTGCCAAGCAACCTCTCTATTGCTGACAATTAATATTTGCAAGTCCTGAATCTGATTCCTTTAGATTTTAATTATTGTTGGAGATTCTCTTTCCTCTTTCACTCACTCCCATTCTTTTTCTTCCTTTTACACTTCCACTGTACAATTTAATGTTGAAATGATGATATTTGTGGATAGAAAGATGCTGCCAATATACCTGTTTCCTCGTTGGACTCTAAGGCCCATATCAAGTCATAGAGTCACACAGCTTGGAAACAGAGCCTTTGGTCTAACCACCCAGGCCAACCAGGTATCCTTGTCTCATTTGCCTGCATTTGGCCCATATCCCTCTCAACCTTTCTTATACATGTACCTTCCCAAATATTTTTCAAATTTTGCAATTGTACTCACCTCTACTACTTGCTCTGGCCATTCGTTCCATATATGCAGCATCCTTTGTGTGGAAAAAGTTACCTCTCAGGTGTGTTTTAAATCTTTCTCTTCTCACCTTAACCTGATACCCTCTAGCTATGGATCTTCCTACCCTGGGGGAAAAAACTTGGCTGTTCGCCTTATCTATGCCTGTAATGATTTATAAACCTCAATAACGTCATCCCTCAGCCTCTAGAAACTGCCACTAGTAGTCTCAACAAAAAAGGCTCTTTCTGTGAGTTACATTAGCTAGTCATACATTGTTGTGAAGAGTTTTGGAATGGCATAGCTATACCCTTCAAGATCCAGAGTTATTGTCGAATTTCCACACCCGAAACTGTAAGACTTCATCAGACTGTATGGAGCGTAATGCATTCATTCATTCAGAATTTACCTTATCGGACAGAATTCACCATGCTAACTTGTGTTACCTGGTTCAGATTGTATAGGTGACATATTAGGTCAAATTTAACTGGACGATTTGAGTTTTTAAATTTGTCATTACACATGCATTTTTTTGTGATTCAGGCACATGCAAACCTTGTGTTGATAGTTCATTATAATGATAGAATTCTGCTCCATGTTTCACTCAGTGCTGCTCGTCAGCTGCAAGGCTGAGCAGTGGCTCAGATTCGCATGCGACTGGCATTATTTAAATCCAGTCTGTGCTTCTTAAAACCAGACTGTAACTTGTAAAGCAAAAGTAAATTCTGGCTGCAGTAGGTGCTAGAAGTGGTGAAGGAGGAGTCTCTGAGCAGAAAGAAGAATGACTGTAACGTAAGACAGAAAGAGTGCTGTAAGGTTCTCTGAGGTAGCACTGGAGATTTTGATGGCAGAGTAGGACAGGTAGGAATGTATCCTGTATCCAAAGGACAGGAGACAGTTGAGACAAAATTGTACAAGTAGCAGGAACAAGAAAGCTGCCACAGTTAATGTCAGTGGTGGAGCTCTGTGCTGTGTGTGAAGAAATTCAATGAGCTCACTCAAGTGATCAAGTTCAATTTATACGTTCTCAACTGCTGTACTCTTATTACTGAATGTCTAACCTCAGAAATTTCTCAATTCACTGTAATCATTTCGCTGATCCATCAATATTGTCTGTCAAACATGACTCATACCTGACATCCATTATTTTACCTCATCGTCATACACTTATAGCACTGCTGTGAACCTCACATACGTGGTCAGCTATTCAGAAATGACAGCTACATCACTCAAACAAATTGTACCAGGTTCACTGCAACACCCCTCTCTCCTGAATGATGAAGAGCCATACACCAGAAGGCCCGCCATCTCCTCAGCATTTGACAAACATGTCTGATATCCTCATCCCAATGCAGTTCTGGCCAGTTGTTGGAGTAACCATGACCCAGACATTGACAGTTATTTCAAGTTGATTCACCTTCTTGCAAATCGTCTCCCCCTCATCCCACAATATTTTTTGATACACAAGCTGCCGGTAGTGTAATCATTTCCATTATGCAACACCATGCTTATGTCTTTGTTCTTCCCAGCTATTAAAACATTATCAAGCATTAGTGGAGGACTGTGAAGTGAAAGAAGAACAGAAGACTGATAGAGGAAAAACCATTCAATCATCTCACACTTGCAATCACTGGTGACGTTACATCTGTTGTGAAGGATATCATAGAAGCCAGATCTTCACACAGTGGGTCGCCAGCCATGAATGACCTTTACCAAGGGGAAGTCGCAAGCTCCCCAGTTGACAAGGATACACAGGGGTTCAACCGTAGAGGAATCAGATGAAGATGGTTGTGTGGTGTATATGTTCACACAATGATCTGTCAGGAAACCTGCTGTCACTGATGAGGAGCGTGGATGTGTCCAGCAAAAACTTGACACAGGATTTTGTACAGATTTTGAGGTCCATCCTTTCCAGCATAGAAGTGGTGGCCATGACTGCTGTTGCAGATGTGTGCATGATGTAACATTTGAGAGTCAGTGTGTCAGCTCACTTTAATGACATGAAATCACATCATTTTGCCAAGAAAACCCAGCCATCCTGACTTTAGGTACCTGCAATGAAAGGTTTTCCAGGGTCCCACAGCAGGCTGCAGCCTGTTCTCCAGCAGTAAACCAGAGGAGTGAGAACAGTTTGTGGAGCATGAACTTGCTGTTCCGTCTCTGAATCACTGCTTCAAGATATTTGAATACCATTTTATATTTCTGGCAAATACTTACATTACTATTTTCCTGCTCTCACACTTATGGTGAGGTATTCTAACATCACTGTGCCTTCTGCAGGACCATTGCCTTCTGCAGTGGGCCCAAAGCGGGATCAGAGTAGACAGGAACCCCATAGGCCTTGGTTCACTGAGACATCAGCCCAGTTCAGGAGCACTACTAAAACTGAAGTCAAACTCTCAATTTATTGGAGTCACATGTCGCAGAAAGTTAAATGACATTCACTCCCAAAGGCAGATCTCTGATAGCTTGAAAATGGACTGAGTTGAGAGAGCACTCAAAGGAAGTGCTACAAGGACATTCTAGCTTTGAGTCCTCAGAAAACCTCAGCCAGAATTGTTACATCCGACACAACCAAGAAAAAAGGTGGTGCAGCATCCTTCATAAATAAACCCATGTTAGAAACAGAGGGAAAACCTAAATTGAGATTGTGAGCTAACAGTTCATCTAAAACCTAATCAACTGGTGGTGTCCTGCCATATTTGCAATAGCTTTTTCTGTTGTAATTGTTGTAGCTGTGGCATGGCTGCAGATGTTCCTCAGGAAAGTGCATTGGCCCAACCATCTTTACCTGCTTCATCCATGACCTACCTTCAATCATACAGTCAAAGGTAAGCATGTCTGCTGACTCCCCAAAGCCAGTCTACCATCTACAAGGTACAAGTCAAATGTGTGATGGAATTCTCCCTATCGAACTGGTTCGGGACAGTTCTAACGACACGCAAATAACTTGAAACCAACCAGGACCAAGCAGCCAATAGCATTCAATCTCTCCACCAATGACACTCAATAGCAACAGTGTGTACAGTCCACAACCTGCATGCAAAAGGTCATCAAAGGTTGTGGGACAGCTCCTTCCAAATGCGTGAACACAACCAACCTGAAGTTCAAGGGCAGCAGATGCATGGGAACACCATCACTTCCAAGTTCCCCTCCAAGCCACTCAAAACCATGACTTGGAAATATATCGCTATTCCTTCACTGTCACTGAGTCAAAATCCTGCAATTCCCTCCCAGACAGCATTGTTGGTTCGCAGTGCATGGACTGCAGCAGTTCAAAAAAGCAGCTCACTACCCCCTTCTCAGGAGCAGGTACGGATTGGCAATACATGCTGGCCTAGCTAGTGACGCTCATGTCCCACGAGTGAAATAATTTTTAAAAAAGGTTTCACAATTCGTAATTGCTCAGGCAAGCCACCCATGTCCATATGCAATATGTCCAAGAGCTAGAGAGTATTCAGACCAAGCAAAGACCATCTTCAACAAGAGGGAATCTTTGCAGAGAAAAATTACATTGGACTTGAAATGCTAATTCTTTTTTCACGAATTCTACCAGACTGCTGAGCTTCTAGGCAAAAGTGAGGACTGCAGATGCTGGAGATTAGAGTCAAGATTAGAGTGGTGCTGGAAATGCACAGCAGGTCAGGCAGCATCCGAGGAGCAGGAAGATCGATGTTTCGGGCAGGAGCCCTTCATCAGGAATGGTTCCTAATGAAGGACTCCTGCCCGAAATGTCAATTTTCCTGCTTCTCGGATGCTGCCTGACCTGCTGTGCATTTCCAGCACCACTCTAATCTTGACTGCTGAGCTTCTACTGCACTTTCTGGTTTCATAAAAGAGAATGTCCAACCATCTCCTCTTGACAGTCAATGGGATTACCGTCACTGATCAACCCTGCCACCATAAATGTGGTAACCATTGACCAGAAACTGAACTAGATCAGTTACATAAATATTGTTGCTTCTCAAGCCGGTCAGAGATTCAGAATTTTGCAGTGAGTAACTCACCTCCTGACTCCCCAAAGCCTGTCCACCATCTACAAGGCACAAGTCAGCAATGTGATGGAATACTCTTCACTGACCTAGATGTGTACAGCACCAGCATCACCCAGAAGCTAACCCCAAGCCTAATCCTAACCCATCCAGGCTAAAGTAATGCATTTGATTAGCTTCTCATCTACTACCAGAAACATGCACTGCCTCCTCCAGTGACATACAGGGGCAGCAATGGATGCCTTGTATAAAGTGCACACAAAGCTTGTCCTTTCTCAAAGTTGCTGTGCCCTTGAGTTTTTTTCAGAGAGGGGTAATTTTCCTGGCTCCAACTAGGCTTGAGTTTGAAAGGTTTATTGGGCCCTTTTTGTTTACCCCTAACAGATAATGCCTCCGGCCTAAGGTTTTCATGTCTTTAAAAAAAAACTAGTATAATCAAGAGGGTGTGGCCAGTACTCTAGTTGCGCAGGTCAGTTCAGTTCGGGGGTTAGTTGAGTCAGGGTTACAGTCGAATGTGGACCCTCTGCCTCTCCTTCTGCCCTCCTGACCTTGTAACCTCTAAGGTTTTTGTGTCGTTTTTACTCTTTGTGCTAAGGGGTCTGTTTATTAGGACTGTTGCACATATTTTTGGAACAGCATCATTAAGTCAGAATAGTCTGTCAGGAATTTTAGATTAGATTCCCTAGAGTGTGGAAACAGGCCCTTGGGCCCAACAAGTCCACACCAAGCCTCTGAAGACTAACCTACCCAGACTAATTTCCCTACATTTACCCTGACTAATGGATAGGATAAGTTATTCAGGTATTCTATTTTCGGTTCATTGTGTTTCATTCCGTAATTTTGTAAATAAATTCTCTGTTTAAAACTTGGCAATCGGACCAGCTGATTTACTCCGGGAACATCCGCTATACACTTACCAAAAATGAGTGGTGAAGTTACAGTCTGGGCTACCTGCTTAAAAATGTTTTTTGGGAGTCAGGCCTGGTCCATAACAAAGTCAGCAAGCATCTTTCAACAGCACCTTCCACCCAATGGCCTCTACCCACCGAAAAGCACAAGGGCAGCAGATGCATGTAAACAACATCATCTGCAACTTCCCTTCCAAGCTGCACATCATTCTTACATTGCCATTCTTTCATCCTGGAAAGTCCTCCTTGACAGCATTGTGAATGTACTCCACCTGAAGAACTGCAGTGGTTCAAAAAGATGTCTCATCACCAGCTTCTCAATGGCAACTGGGTGGGGGGGGTGCAATAAACGCTGACTTAACCAAGATCCCCACATACCATGAATGAAGAAAATAGAAAAGAATTGCTTTGCACCAATGGCAAACTTGCAGACATTTTCTGGTCTTGTATGTTCACTAAACTCATGGGCTGGCAAGTTCAGAAACAGAAACCTTGCAGTATTGTCAATGTACCCACAGTCTGTTTGGTATCCTTCCATGTAGAAGTGCAACAATTAACAGCAAGCAGATTTTGTTCCCAACAGTTTATGCCAGATTCAAAAGCAGCAGTGAAGTCACTTTGATGTGAGAAATGTACCACAGCTCTTTGTAAATACACTTACTCTAAGGAAAGAACTACACAGGGATGAAAGTGAAAAGATGCAGAAACGTATTCAAGGATGCATAGCAAGCCACAGAATGGAACACTGCTCATTCCAGGATTTATAAATATGCCCGGCAAACAAAATGCACTTTGATGTATGTCTCGCCTCTTCCTTAATTTATATGACAGATGAAATTTTGGGTATAACCATATTTTAAGCCATGACAAGTTCATTTCCAATGCATTGCCATAGTAAATACTACTTTCATGTGTCATTCATGAAGTAATTGGATTTCACAGCAAAGAAATTGTATTGTTGAATGTGATCCCAAAACAGTAATAAAGATATTGAAATCCAATGTATTCAAATTGAAGATAACTTTACAATTGCCTTGAAGTCATGACCTTGGTCATAGGCTTTTGTTCAGTGTTGATTCAATCTGTTCAATATTCTTTGGAAAAATCAACATTTCTGAAGCTTGTATGTTGGCATGTCTACTGAAGGTCCACTAGATGCCATGAAAATACAGTCCGTAATTTGTGGTCAGCTTGAAACAATGGTGCCTATCATCAACTTAAAGGAAAGTTGCACTGAAAGATCTAGTAGCCCCTGAGGAGAAATTTAAATATTTCTGTGTACAATTGTTTGTTCTATTTTTCTCAGCATCGTCAAACTGCCCAAGCACCAATCAGAATTTCCACGGACACCAAATAGAATGATGAGTGCTAAAATTCATCAACTTTTTAAAAAAATTAAGGTGCAGTGAAATGAAATTTGGAATATATGGAGTGAAGGAGTAACATAGCATGGAAACAGAACCTTTGGTCCAACTCATCCATGCCAACTAGCTTTCCCAAACTGAACTCGTTTCATTTGCCGATATTTGGCTCATATCCCTCTAAACTGTTCCTATTCATGTACCCATCCAAATGCCTTTTAAATGTTGTAATTGTATCAACCTCTACCACTTCCTCAGGCAATTCATGCCATATGTGCTACCCTCTGTGAGAAAGTTGCTGCTCAGGTCCCTTTTAAATCTTTCCCCTCTCATCTGGAATGTATGCCGTGTAGTTTTAGATTCCCCTAGTGCAGGGAAAAGATCTTGGCTATTGACCTTATCCGTGTCCCTCAGTATTTTATAAACCCCTATAAGGTCACCCTTCGGCTTCCTATGCTCTCGGGGAAAAAGTCCCAGCCTATCTAGCCTCTTCATATAAACTAAACCCTCCAGTCCCAGCAAAAGCATTGTAAATCTTGCTGCACCCTCTCCAGTTTAATGACATATTTCATATAACAGAATTGTACACAGTATTCTAAAAGTATCCACACCAATGCCTGTACAGCCACACGGTGATGTCCCAACTTCTGCAGTCAAAGTTTGACCAGTGAAGGTAAGTGTGCCAAATTCTTCACCATTCTTATACAGTTGACACCACTTTTAAGAAACTGTATACCTGCACTCCCAGGTCACGCTGTTTGACAACACTTCCCAGGGTCTTGCCATTAACTGTGTAAGTCCTGCCCTGATTTGTCTTACCAAAAGGCAATACCTCACATTTATCTAAATTCAACTCCATCTGCCACCTCCTCAGCTCATTGGCCCAGCTAATTAAGATCTTGCTTTACTCAAAAATTACCTTCACTGTCCAAACTTAATACTTATGCCTCCGATTTTCTCATCCAAATCAATGATGAGCAACAGTAGACCCAGAACCAAGCCTTTTGCAGTACACCACTGGTCACAGTCCTCCAGTCCGAACATCAACCCTCTACCACCACAGTCTACCTCCTACAGTCAAGCTAATTTTGTATCCAGTTAACTAGCTTTCCCTGGAACACATGTTAGCTAACTTTACTAACTAGTCTATCATGCTAGACCTTGTTGAAGGCCTTACCATTGTCCATGTAGAAAATGTCTACCACTCTGCCTACATCTATCTTCTTTGTCATCTCTTCATGTTAGTGAGACATGATTTCCCATGCACAAAACCACGCTGACTGTCCCTAATCAGTCCTTGCCTTTCCAAATGCATGTAAATCCTATCTGTCAGAATCCCCTCCAACAACTGATCTACCATTGGTGAAAGGCTCATCAGTCTATAGTTTCTTGCCTTTTCTTTACAGGGTATCTTAAACAATGGCACAACATTAACTAACCTCCAATCTTCCGGCACCTCGCTCATTGACTGTTGATGGTACTAGTGTCTCTGCTAGGGATCCACAATTTCATTCCTAGCTTCCCACAATGTCCTGGTGTACACCTGATCAGGTCGTGGGGGTTTACCTATCTTTATGCGTTTTAAGACCTACAGCACTGCATCTTCTGTAATATGAACCCTTTCAAGACAACACTATTTATTTTCCTACCTTCCAGGTCTTTTTCCATAGTAAATACTGTTGTGAAATATTCGTTCAGGACCTTACCATTCTCCTGTGGTTCTATATATGGATGGCCCTATTCTCTTCCTAGTTACTGTTTTGAACTTGTAGAATCTCTTTGGATTCTCCTTAACCTCTGCCAAAACTTTCTCATATCCCCTATTTGGTCTCCTGATTTTCCTCTAAAGTGGAACCCACACCCCTCTCCATTGCCCCTCACCCTTCAAGGGATTCCCTAGATCCCAGCTGGCTGTAGCTGACATATACTTCCTTCTTTTTCTTAACCAGAGCCTCAATATGTCTAGTCATCCAGTGTTCCCTACTCCTGGCATCCTTCCCTTTTTGTCGAACAGATATATACTGTCTCTGAACTCTCATTATCTCACTTTTGAAAACCTCCCATTTGCCAGTTGTTCCTTTACCTGAGAACAGCGTCCCTCAATATTTTGGAAGTTCCTGTCTAGTGCTATCAAAATTGGCCTTGCTCCAATTTAGAACTTTAACTTTTAGACGAGGCCTGTCTTTCTCTATAACTAATTTAAAACTGTTATAATTCAGATCACTGGTCCCAAAGTGCTCCCCCACTAACACGTCAGTCATTACTCCTGCCTTATTTCCCAAGAGAAGTTCAAATTTTGCTCCTTATCTAATAAGTACATCTACATACTCAATCAGAGCGTTTTCTTGAATGCACTTGACAGATTCCTCCCCATCCAAGCCCTTAACACTATGGAAGTCCCAGTTTATATTGGAAAGTTAAACTCCCCTATTACTCTTACAGATATTTGAGCTCTCCCGACATACTTGCTCCTCAGTTTCCCACTGATAATTGGGGGACCTGTAGTACAGGGGAGAAAGTGAGGACTGCAGATGCAGACTGCAGAAGTGAGGATTCCTGAAGAAGGGCTTATGCCCGAAACGTCGATTCTCCTGTTCCCTGGATGCTGCCTGACCTGCTGCGCTTTTCCAGCAACACATTTCCGACCTGTAGTACAGTCCCATCAAGATGATCAGCCCTTTTTTATTTCTCAATTCCATTCACATAACTTCACTGATGATCCCTCGGGAATATCCTCTCTAAGTACAGCCATGATGTTTTCCCTCATCAATAATGCCACGACCCCTCTGCTCTTGTCTCCCTTTCTATCCCTCCTATTGCATCTGTACCCCAGAATGAACTCAGGGCATGGTTAGGAACATGGGACTGGGATATCATAGCAATTACAGAAACATGGCTCAGGGATGGGCCAGACTGGCAGTTTAATGTTCCAGGATACAAATACTACAGGAAGGATAGAAAGGGAGGCAAGAGAGGAGGGGTGTGGCATTTTTGATAAGGGATAGCATTACAGCTGTGCTGAGGGAGGATATTCCCAGAAATACATCCAGGGAAGTTATTTGGGTGGAACTGAGAAATAAGAAAGGGATGATCACTTGACTGGGATTGTATTATAGACCCCCTAATAGTCAGAGGGAAATTGAGAAACAAACTTGTAAGGAGATCTCGGCTATCTGTAAGAATAATAGGGTAGTTATGGTTGGGGATTTTAACTTCCAAACATCGACTGGGACTGCCATACTGTTAAAGGTTTAGATGGAGAGGAATTTCTTAAGTGTGTACAAGACAATTTTCTGATTCAGTATGTGGATGTACCTACTAGAGAAGGTGCAAAACTGCCCTATCCCCTTATTCCAAATTTCACTAGCACATAAAGCTAAAATATTATGATCATTCTTTTTGAGAGATTACTAATGATTAAAATATCCGGGAATTAATAGCGTTGTAGAGTAGTCTGCAGAGGAGCAGTGAATGGCAGAGCAGAATTTCAGGATTTGTATATGAATCTGCATCTGCATTAAATCCTGAAGCTACAATCGCATTCAGGGAAGTAATGGTGTTCCCCACAATCAAAAACACAGAAATTCTGTATAATTGATCCAAGAGAGGACAGGAGCAGGCAAAGCAAGGGGCACAATTAATATCATGGAAATGATGCTCCTAATAGGTCTGTATCGACTCTGGCTAAATGAATCTGACCTTATTGGACGTAAGACCAGAGAGCAGAAATTAGGCCATTTGGCTCATCGAGTCTGCTCTGTCATTCAATCATGGCTTATAGGTTTTCCTACCCCATTTTCCTGCTTTGTCCCGGTAATCTTTGATCCCCTTGGCAATCAAGAACTTACGTTTCTCTGGTTTAAATATACACAACGACCTGACCTCCACAGCCCTCTCTGGCAATGAATTCTACAGATTCACCACTCTCTAGCTAAAAATGTTTCTCCTTATCCTCGTTCCAAAGGGTCTTCCCTTTACTCAAAGGCTGTGCCCTCAGGTCCTCGTCTCACCTGCCAATGGAAACATCTTTCCAGCATCCACTCTGTCCAGGCCATTCAGTATTCTATGTTTTGTACCAGGCCAGATCCCCCTCAAAACATTTTCAGAAGGTAGCCCAGACCCTAACTTTTATTATCTCTAAGGCAGACTTAAGGTGGATAATCCAGGAATGATGCAGCCGGTCAAACCACTCAGATAAAACAAACAGAATTTATTTAAGCAGTACAGATGATACACAAACAAAAGAAAAGAATTTAGAATAACTTATTTGATAACCCAACTGACATGATATCGCAACTTAACGAAACTGTTCCAATCCCTGCAGCATCCCATCAACACACTCTTTGAAAAAGGGTAAATTCAAAAACAGGGTCTTACAGCTCTTACCTCATCAGAGAGGAAGTCCAGGCAAGACCTCTGTTGAAACATGGAACTTCTTTTCACTGTAGCTGCTTCTTGAGGTCCTCAGCAAGTTTCTGACTTCTTGCTAAAAAACTAAACCAAGCTTAAAAAAAAAAGAACTGAACTGGGGGGACTGGCCACTCCCCTGCCATTATTCAAAGTAACCATTTCCATTCAAATCAGCAACTCTGCCTTTACGACCTGTCCTGAAATAAAAACAAGGTCAACATACCCTTGTAAAAGGGGCAGCATTGTCACATCTGTAAGTTTCAATCAGCTCCCTCCCTCAGCCTTCTCAACTCCATTGAGCATAGTCCCAGAGTCCTCAAACATTTCTCATATGTTAAGCCTCTCATTCCTGGGATCATTCTCATGAACGTCCTTTAGATCTGGACCAGGGCCAATACATCCTTCCTGAGGTATGGGACCCAAAAATTGCTCTCACGGTTCGGCAAGACTGGCAAATTAGGTATCAAAGAATGTTTGGATTTCGTCTTTTACATGTGAAATTATGAAGGCACATCTATTGTCAACATTCTATTGTACTTTGCTATTACCAAAGGTTAGATATAATTGAACATAAATATTATCATTGATTTGCTGTGTTGAAATGTATTGTGCACTCTGGGGAATTGATGAGGTGTCACTTCTAATTTGCAATAGTCATCAATCTTAGCCACAGTTTGTAAACAAATGGTAATATATTTACACATTTTTTGTCACTGATTCACATACAAATTCAAAATCTGAGTGTGTTTGCATCTTATTATCAAATTGATACTATTTTATTCTGCCAAATAATTTTCTGTGAATGGATTACACACATTTAATGAGTGAATATGGATGTGTGATATAATAGAGCCACATATCCGTTAATATGTACTTCAATAAGTGTAAGTCCAAAAGTAAGGTCAGGAGCATTTATTCTGCTGTATATGTGAATGCGATAAACCTATTCTTGATGAGTGTATATATAGTGAGAATGTACTGCAATAAATTGTGTGAACATTATTGTATTTGGTTGCTTGGTAATCTATTTGCAAGGTTCAGCAGAGGCCCATGATGGTTACTTTTTTGACTTCTTTGCAGAAAGTACATGTTCCAAACACGTAAATTGAGATTGAAATACTGACTGTGGAAATAGATTTGCAAAAAGTTTTTATTTCCAAATGTAATTCATGGCATTGATCTTCATTATTGTACCCATTACAGGTTAGAGGAGGAGAAACATATTTCAGAATTGCACGAAGACTTGAATGAATATCTCAGCTGGCTTGAAGAAGCAGAGAGCGTTGTGGGAATAGACCTTCACCCTGGAAATGAGCAGCAGCTAAGAGATTCGTTGGAGAGAGTCAAGGTAACAGAGCAGTATTGTTGAATTATGCTTTATCATTGTGTCAAAGTTCTTTATATCAGTTCATTGTACATTGTGTGCAAATGCATTCTTAGTTTCTTTCAAAAAATGCAAATTTGCTTGGTAGAAAACTTTAAAATTATCCATCATTCAGAATAATATTATAATTCACTAAAATTCCTTGTAAAATTCCAATGAGTTATTGAATTGTGGTAGTCAGCAAAGTGATATTGAACTGCACCATTAAAGAAGAACCCAAATTTGATCACTGATTTACATGCCGACTGAAACTGAGCTAGGGTGGCAGGAGGGCAAAATATTCCCTTGTTGTCAAAAGGGAATTTGAGATCCTGTTCCTGAGCAGAATGAAGTAACTCTCATCTGGAAAATCCATGTATGGAATCATTACAGGACATGATTGAGCTCCATTGTGGTGACATGTACCACTCCCCATAGTCACTCTTAATGGGTTCACACATGAAGTCTAGTTCACTGGGCAAGGTACAGGCCGGCTACAAACACCTGTGTTGTCATGAGGAGTAATGTTGAATAATTTGTGAAGCAATACAAATCAGTAGCAGAGCCCTCATTAGCATCAAAAATGAATTTAACTCTGTTACATATTTTTCAAAAATGGCCCCATACTCTGATGGCCAGATGGGTTTTTTTCTTTAGCGTAGATGGGGGTGGAGCATGGGGACCCTGTGGAATCCTCAATGTAACAGATTCTGAGGGAATTGCCCATGTAATTTGAAGATTCCGATTGTCAATTTCCCTCTGCCTGGAAGTGTCTGTTTGTCTCAGAGAATGTGAAGGCTTATGCTGCATTGAAATTGATAGTTACACATTGCAGATGTAGACAATTAAAAACCTAATATCACTCATGGGTAACTATTAAACTACAGTTTACCAGACACTCCTCACCCGTCCCAAATTACAGCTCCCTTACCCCCTAAATTAAACCTGCCTCAAGCTCCTTCCATGCTCACAGATCCTGACCTGACACACCTCTTCCCCCGTGACCTGTGTCCCCTTCTGCTGGGCTAGACAACCTCCCTCCTCCCAGAGACATATTACCATCCCCTCTATCCAGTCTGGGACCTCTATTTTCCAACCTGAAACCACACAACTGAAGCAGCCCCAAATGGAATCTCCTGTCAGCAATGCAGAGCTCACTCTTAGCACAAAAATATGATAATGGAGTGATCTGACTATCATTGCCTCTTCCTCGGAAAATCTGACCAAATACTCTGCATTTAAATGCTTATGGCTGATTTAGAAAGTTGTTTTTTAAATGTTTTTTGCTCATTAATTTAGTTTTAAAGCACATTTCATTTAGAGGTGCAGATAATTGTGGAAGTTCTTAAAGGAAGATAACTGATCCTAAAACCTGGAAAGTGCACTGAGTGATCTAAAAGTTGTGGTTTGCCAGCCTCTTTAAAGTTTATTTTCTCTTCATTTAAATAAAAGGAAATTTATAAAATTAAACAGTGATATTATTTATGTCATTCTCCATTCAGTAATTTTCCTACCTGTCAATCATGCAAAGGCATTGAGTGTTCTAGTGATATCTTCACCAGGGACACCCTGTCATGGACTTAATCATAGAAAAGTTTTGAACATATTTACATGTTCAAGGTTAAACGAGGTACTTATGGAATTAGCCTTGAAGTTTCAATGATGCATTTTCACTCATTAACTAAATATGTGCTTCAACTTTGCCCAGATTTTCACATCACTAAGCTGTTGTACATTGCCAATCTGAAGTAAGAAGGTCAGAGTTCTAAGATCTCACATGCCATACCTTCCCGGGGACAGGATGAAGTGAGGAAGTCTGGTTGCGAACTGGATAAAGCTGCTGGTGTGCTCTGCTCCTTACTCAGAGCGTTGCTGCTCCCGGTCTCCCGGAGCTGTGCAGTGGTGGATAACTTTTGGTTCCCAATGTCTGGAGATGGGGTTTCACCAGGCCCCTCATGATGTCTGCCATTTGTGAGTTGGAGGATGCTCATGTCCTTCTGCTTGTTGGAACCTAGCCTCTTTTGTTGTTTGTGGCTATCCCTCTGTGCATCTTCATCATCACAGTGCTGGTATTACACTTGCTGCCAAAGTGTAGAACCTAGATGGTGGTTCTTTCCCACTGCACCTTGGTAGCAGTTTCTTCAACCTTTAGTGCGTCCATCAGCACATAATCCTGGACCTTGGAATATGCCAGTCTGTAACACTCAGTCAAGATCAACTCTTTACACTGGAAGACCAACAAGCTTCGGAGAGACCAAAGAGCATCTTTCACCGAGTTGATGGTTCTCCAGGCACAGTCAACGTTTGTCTAAGTGTGTGTCCCAAGAGGTAGACCGTAGAGCACACAATCCTGCGTCACAGAGAAATTTGTGAAAAACCATTGCATCTTTCTCAAGCCTTCCTTTGTAAAGGCACATTCTAGCAGGAGATGTGTGATAGAGTCTCCATCCCACCACACCCCTTTGCCGGGCAGCCACTTCAAGGGCATTGTATGGTGGTGTAGGGAGACCAGGCATGCATGAAGGATCTCACAGGTAGTGCCTTCTCCCCATCAGCCAAGCAATGTCCTGGTGCTCGTTGGAAAGTTTTGGCGATGAGCCATTCTACCAAATGACTTTGAGAGCCTGGTCAGGGAACCACCCCAACAGAACCAACCCTTTCCTTTTCCTGCAGTATCTTGAGGATACTGTGTGCTGACCACTTGCTGATGGACTTGTGGTCAAAGGTGTTTTCCTTTACAAATTTTTCCATTTGGGACAGGTGATACAGAACCATCCACGGAACAAGGCCAGGCCTATCCTTTGCAACACTGGAGACATGCAGAAGCTCAGTACGTAGTGACACTTGGTGTTTATGTACCAAGGGTCTGGGCACAACTTGATGCAGCTGCACACAAAGGTGGCCATCAGGATGAGAGCGGCATTGGGTATGTTCTCACCATCCCCCATCCAGAACTTTGTACATGAAGACAGTAAACCGCAGTTGGTAGAATAGATTAGTTTTACTCAAAAATATATTTTATTCATAGAAGTATCTTTATATACATAGTCACTGAAGCAGTTCGGTTCTGTACAGTTGCACATGGAGAAACAAACATTGGAGTTTTTACTCTATCCAAACAAACCAAAGGCATCTCTTGCTTGAACAAGACTATATTGACATGCTTTGGAAGCAGCGGGAATGGCCGTTAACTGAACAGACCTCAATTTAACTTTGGCACAAGGACTTCAGACAGTGGTCTTTTCCCACTGCACCCTAACTGCCAACTGCTTGAAATCCACACCAATCCAGGAAGATCCACTTGACAAAGAAGTTCCGATTGACCAGCATACCTTCTCCAACCTTCTTCACAGCCACACTGACTGTGTGCCGATACCCTTGCCTGCTGCTTGCCATTGCCTTGGCTCTGGTTGGCCGTATACCGAATTGGTGTTAGGCCGAAGAGAGCATAAGGATCCCCCAATAGTAGCTCAGCTCAACTGATGATCTTCCAACATCCAATTACAATCCAGCGATGATTTTGAAATCCTTTGATGACTCACAACTTGATGCTTACACTTGATCTTGGCCAAAAGGTCAAGAAGCAATATCGGACATGGTACAAAATTAGCAATGTTAATTGCTTTTTCTGTTTCTTCTTCTACTGTTATATTATATTGACTTAATCCAACTGAGTTATTTATTATGGATATGAGAATAAAATCAAACATGCAACTTTGGAAGGCCCCACAGCCCATTAAAGAGTCTCCCTTTCGCAAACGACCTGCAATTTAAACTTTCTATTTATTTAAGCTTAAAATGAACCATTGCTCGTAAGATTTCCAAATGATAGCACACTGAACTCTCATTTAAACCCCGAAGGCAATTAAAAGTAAACTCCAGAGCAAAATCTAACATGATACATCTTGCTATTAAACATTGTCAGTTCTGTTCCAATGGAAACTCCCCTGTGTTTACAGAGTTAGCGAGTGGATTGAGAAGGGACATGGTTGAGGTAGAAATGAGTTGGAGGCAGACATGTTCCCACTACTCAAGACCTACTGTAAACCTGCTTTCCTGGGTCATTCAGTTTTATGGATAATAGATTGTGTTGATTATGGAGGGGGAGAAAAATGTATGCTGTCAGTTTTAAGAATATTGGGCTCTCCAGTTCCTGTTTCCTCCGAGCGGTGCTTCAGAACCAACTGAAAACCAGTGGTTTCCTGGAAGGAAATCCAGCCCAAAGTATGGTTAAACATTTAATTTCACATTTTGGCGAACACTAATGTAACACTCTCGAACTATATATGGTGTTCTATGATTTAATTTTGGGTGATTACAAGCCACAAATAGAAAAGCACCTCAATTTTCTGTTTTTTTTCCAGTTTCGCATTGGTGAAATTCCTCCACGGAAAGGGAAATTGAAGCGAATTAATGAGAGTGGAGGAGTGGCACTCAAAAGTGCGACTCTGTTCCCAGACCAACGTTTTAAATTGGAAACTGGTCTCTTGCAGGCCAACAATCGTTGGACTAAGGTATGAAAATAGCTGTAAAAGTCTCACATTTCAGAGAATCTGAAACTTCAGTAAAGTGGCGGGGCTAGTAAGGATTAATTGATCAATCTAGGAGGAGAGAATCAAATGTTAAAAAAATACTTTCTGTTACATTTTCTTGCAAGACAATTATTTTCTTTGATCTGTGTGTGCATATATTTGTGTTGGTGTATACATTTGCAGGAAGGATTTTATTATGAATCAGTATTTCTCATTGACTTACTTTTCCATGTTGGGAGTGCAGAATCGGGCAAGTGGGTTTTGCAAATTGGATTTGGTAGAAAATGTTTCACAAAGCAAGCCCTAGATGTGTGTTTCAGAGGAGACAGGTGTTAATGGGAGTCAGGCCCACTGTTCCAGGCAAAGGTTTAAAGTAACCCCAGTGGCTTCTGGGTGTAAGGGCAGACTATGTGAATGGTTAACCTCAGTGAATTGGGACTTGGTCCCAGTTGGTAAAAAAGCAAAAACAGCTTTCTAGCCTCACACTTGTCTTGGCCCAGCTGCCTAACCATGGTACCTCATGAATCCATCCACCCCCATGACTAATGCCAACATAAGTCCCCATGGCCAATCCCACCTGCAATGCCAATCTATGCTTTTCCATGCACCTCCTCACCCATGATCCTTTCTGACCTCTATGCTAACATGGTGCCAACTTACATGTCTCTGCTCCTCACCCATCCACCATCTTTTTACCCTCATACCCTTCATTCCAATGTACCAGTATCTCCATGAGGAAATCGCATAACCCATATTCAAGTAAAATTAAATAAAATTTCCAGCATCTGTTGGTGAATTCACTATTTAGAAAATAATGAGCATTGATACAAACCCATTTACTATATTTATCTTCCTTCATTACTTAATTCCTTCCTTTAAAAAGGCAAGAATTTGTACTTTTAGTCCCACTTCAAAGATCTTATGAGTAACTGGGGCCGGCAATCATACTCTGAATCGACAGGCATGCCACTGTGATAATGATAGGCTATGAAAACAGCCATGCAGCATAAATCCAATAATTTAACCCCCAGAATCATATCCAACATTCAGTGAAATAGCAAGCAGATCTCTTTACACCGCAGGCAGTTTCTTCATAACTTTGGAGTCCAGGCGTTTTAAGAGACTTAAACATTTATTAGTTCCCTTGACAACTTGACAGTTTCAAATAATTTATCTAATTTTTATACAGATTTATGTTTACTTTTAAGTCTTGAAAGACAATCTCTCACAGGTATCCCTGGATCTATCCAGGCGAAGATGTTTCCACTCGGAGGAGAGACTAGGATCTGAGGGCACAACCTCAGAGTGAAGAGACAACCCAATAGAATTGAGATGAGGAGGAATTTCTTCAGCCAGATGGTGAAAATCTTTGTCACAGAAGGTTGTGAAGGCCAACCTATTAAGACAGACATAGATAGGTTATTGATGACTCAGTGGATCAAGGGTTTTGGGGAGAAGGCAGGAAAATGGAGTTGAAAAATCAATCAGCCATGATTGAATGGTGGAGCAGACTCGTTGGACTAAATAGCCTAATTCTTCTCCTATATCTTATTTGACAAGGCCAATATTTATTGTCTATTATTAATTGTTATTGAATGGAGTGGCTAGCATTGTTCTTTCAGAGGCAAGTTAAAAATCAAGTACATTGTTGTTGGCCTGGAGTCACATTAGCCACACTGGATAAGTTTAGCAGGTTTTGTTTCCCAAAGAACTGTAGTGATCCAGATGATTGTTTTTTACAACAATTGGTGATGGGTTTATGGCAACCATCATTGATGCTCGCTTCAATTTTGGCTTTTAGGAATAGAATTTAAATTCTACCAGCTGCCATGGTTGAAAATAACCCTGCACCTCCAGATTACTGGTCCAATGACATGACCATTCAGGCACAATCTCAGCTGTGGTAATCCAGATGGTGGAGGAGGAGGTATATGGACATCATCATAGAATTGTAGTCAGTTTTTGTGTTTCTGGGCTGTTTTGATTGGTCAGTTTAGGGTCATTTGATTTTGGGGGTAGTGCATTGTTATGGAACAGACCAAACACCCTCAAAATATATTAAGAAGATAGTCTAGACCCTACTTTTTTCTTATTTTAAAGTTCAGTGTAAGGCATTGTATTCTAGATACAATCTGATTGTCCAAACTACCAGACTTGAAATAAAGCACACTTTATTCATGCACAATAATTAAACTAGGGACAATAAAGAAAAGAATTGGCTTAACCTTTTTCTCTATCAAAATGCTTAGCAAAATAATATTAACGTAATGTATTATTCAGTTCTGCTATAATGTGGTAGTTCCATTTTCGTGCAACCCTGTGTGATGAGAAAATCACGTAATAGCAGTACCATTTAAACTAATAGGGCCGGTATCACACAATAACCAATAAACTCTTTAACAGTTTGCACTACAGAAACAGCGTCCCCACTTCGTCATTTGTGTTATTATGAATTCACATTAACAAAATGCATGTTATAGCAGATTGACCTGTAACATCCCATAACACACCCCTGGCAAAGGCAAATTCAGTAAAACGGATAGTCTCATATGCAATTCTAGCAACACAAAGTAAACTCCAGCTTTTGGCTCTAACAGAGAAAAGAATGAGAGCTTCCACATCCAGCCCCAACACCCCAGCTACAACTGCTGCTGAAAAACTTAAACTAAAAATCCCAGTTCTGTGGGAACTTGACCCCACCCATTCAGGGTTCTTCTATTGCTCCAACTTAATAAAACACAAATCCAAGGCCCAACAAGTTGTTGATTTTGTTTCTTTTGGAGCAGTTGGCATATGTAAAACCTTTGAGTGGCTACACAGAGGAGATGTTGGTGCCAGTGACAAATCTGTCCTGACTGGAGAGATTGTATCTATGACGGATAGATTGGAATGGGGATGATAAGAAAAAATGGGATAGCATGAGAGGAGAGGATGAAAGGAGGGATAGAATGAACATGGGCAAATGAAATAGTGAAGTTAGTTAAGTGTGTAAAATTGCAGGGTCAATGTGAAAGCTGTTCTTCCTGCCAAAAGTGGAGATTCACACAGCTTTTATTTAAAAACTTTGAGAAAAAACTGTCCGTTAAATTAAAATTACATGAGTGTTGATTCGATTAGCATAGGTGATTCTCACTGAACTAAGGTTGGCCCTCTGGCTGATGGTAATACTAAACTGCCTCTCCACAGTATTACCGATTATGTTGGACTAATTTCTGTTGTTGTAAATGACCTACAGCAGCTTGTGGATGCTCAGTCTAAGCTGGTGGATCTGTTCTGAATCAATGCTTCTCTCATGTTTGTAGTGCCTCACAACGCAAAGAGGTATGTCCTCAGTGTGAAGAAACTGAGATCAGGTGGTTGTTGTCTGATCAATAAGGCAACACTCCCAATGAGGGCATTGCAGTGATTTATTGAGAGTGTCTTTGTTGTCTCGGTTGACTTTGCATCCACAACACTAAGCAGTGGTCATTCCTCCCAATATAGTCAGGGATGTCTATATCTGTGGCAGGTAAATTGTTGAGGATGATGTCAAGTCAGCTTTTTTCCTAAAATTACTACTTCTGCCACATGCTGAGTGTGGTGGCTATATCACTCAGCACTCATCTAGCAGTGCTGCAACTCAGTGATGCGCATTGAAGTCTCCCACCTCAAATGTGTTGTGTGCCTTTTCTTCTTTCAATGCTTTTATGAAGTGGTGTTCAATATGGAGAACGGATTCATCAGCTAGGGCAATGAGTCCAGACTTCCAAGGCCACTTGTACCTACTGCATATAACTGCGTGACCACTTCTGGTGGGTCTGTTCTGCTGAGGGGATAAGGATTAGCAATCAAGGAGTTGGAACATTGTCTGAAGATATGAAGATACCAGATGGTTGGTTATCTAATTGCAGGCAATGCTCCCTATGAGGACATTGCAGATTTCCTGGGCTAGTGTGTCTTTGTTCTATCTGTACACAAGGTCAATGTCAACTTGTCTGTCCAGTTTTATTTTTCTACTTTTCCTTGATGACTTGATGCATTTAAATGGACTATCAGGCCATTTCAGAGAGCAGTTATGAGTTGACCACAAAAGTGTAGATCTGAATTGATATTTAGCTATGATTCACCCAGGGACAGCATTTCCTTCATTAAAGGGCATTATTGAGTCAAGTAGATTTTTGACAACAATCTGGTAGTTTCACGGTCACTGTGAGGCTAGGTTTTCAATGCAGACTTATTTAATTATCTTTAGTTAAAGTTCTACAAATCCAGAAAATTTGGAACACATTTCATTTCATTATCTTTCAGCATTGATAGTTCTTTTGTTTTCGTTATACATGTGGATCTTCTTGCCAATAGAAATGTCTAAAAAGGGTGCCTTCAGATTGCCTTTGAGCTGTAACAATTGATAATGAGGAACTGTGCTTGCCAATATTTCCAGTGCTTGTTGTATGCGACCTGTTGGGTATCACAATTATGTTAGCAGTTTTCTTATATTTTATGGCACAGAAAATGGATTGATAGATTAGGTTCAGAGCCAATGACCCAAGCCTTTCGTGGTTTGCTGTATAAATATAACACAAATCTTATTCCTGCGCCTTTGTCAGTGAAAAGAGATGAGCTGGATTATTAGAGAGCCAGCAGGGTGCCAGAATTCCCATCTGCCTCATTCATTTAGTACAGCCTTTCAGACTCCTACACTCTGTGTGATGAGCATTTTTGCAAAACGCTGACAGTGGCCTCATCCAGAGCACTTTTTAAATATGGGTATTCAATAATGTAGTTAAATATATGTAACTGAGCAAGCCAATCCATTGTGATTCTAAGTATGCATTCATTGGTTTCACTGTCAATTTTTTGTATGTTTGCAACAGCGAGATAATGCGGGTTAAATTAAATCGTTTTTTTAACATCAGCCACTGAGAGAAGCCTTTAGCAGGTGCGTGGTTTGACTACTCATGTGGAGCGTGAGACAGATGGATGTACAATAGCTGCAATGTACCAAAGTCATAGCAAGATCATAGTTCACATTAAGCTGCTTGTTTTATGCCAGTAAAGATTTCACTTCTAGCCCTATCAGACTTTTCAAAGCTCTGAAACAATCTTTGTTCCAATCCCAGTTTTGCTGGATTTGCTTTTAAAGCGCCACACTACGTACATCATAAAATGAGCAAGAACATTTGGGTTCATAGAATCCCATCAAGGCAGAAAAGGGACCATTTAGCACACTAGTCTGTATCAACCTTCCAAAGAGCATCCCACCCCCAACCTATCCACGTAACATTTCCCATGGCTAATCTACTTAGCCTGCACATCCATAGACACGACAGGACAACTTTACATGATCAGTCCACCTGAACTGCACATCTTTGGACTGTGGAAGGAATCCAGAGCACCTGAAGGAAACCCACGCAGACATGAGGATGTACAAACTCCACACAGTTGCCCGAGGCTGGAATCAAATCCAGTTCCCTGACACTGAGAGGTAACAGGGCTAACCACGGAGCTACCATGCCGCTTTTTCTGTGTAACTTAGAATTATTCAATTGTACTTTAACATTTCTACTTTTTAATCTCTATTTACATTGTATTTATTCACACTTTTAATAGTATTAGGTCTAGTGTATGACAAAAATGTTTTGTCGGGCTTATTGTACTGAGGTGTAAACATTTTATAAGAAAAGAAAATAACAAGTTGGACAACATGTGTAAATTTCTGCATTTGTTTTTCGATTAGTTTCTGCGTTGACATAATTTATTTGTTGCTTCGACAATAAAATTCTTGAAAACCACAACCATGCAATCAGTAGTGTAGGCCAGATTTTGAAAGATTGGCAGAAGTTGGATTATGATGGCCCAGTGTATACACATACCAGGAATGGACAAACGTACTGAATTTTGTGATGTAAATTTCCTGAGCTGTATTTTGAAAATGTTAAATGTACGGAGAGAACCTAACTGGAAATTTGCGGATTTAGCACGTTTGCATACATAGCAAAACATTGCATAATCAAAAATGATAGTAACGCCTGGAAACCAAAGTTCACTGAAGAAGGGAAAGGTTCACTTGAGACAGGAAAGTTGACTATTCATCACAATGACTCCCTTTGAGGTGAGAGGATTGGATGTTCAGCTGAAAGAGGCCTTCGCACTGGGGGCAAGGGGTGGGGGCATGTATGCCAATTTCTAGTGAAAGCTCGCTTCAAGGCATGGAATTGTCTATTAAACCAATGTATTAACCCTGTTGTCATGTACCTTGTTGCAAGTAAGTACAAGTTTGATGGAAGCAATACAGAGTTCAGTTTCTCACTTCTGAGCATTCCTAATTTTTTGCACATAGGATATGTTAATACAGCAAAGGCTGATGTTATCTCAGCCTCTGAGATTTCTGGTTGAAATACTGTTCAGCTTTTTTTTAAGCTTCCTCAGTGGGACCAGCAGTTATGTAGAGAATGATCTGTTCTCCTCAGATCCATATTTCAAGGGTTCCTTTTTGCTTCAAATACTATGAACATCATTGAACATCACAGAGCAAAATCATCATGCCTCATTGCCAATGAGAGACATTGATGCAGGGAACAACATTTCAATGGTCAAATACAACCTGTACATTAATTGAGTGCAAACATTTTAATTTCATGAAGACCTTGGGGTTGATATTAAGAATCCAATTTTCATACATGTTTCATGTGTAAGTCTTTACAACTGACAGGTTCTTGATACTGGGTAAAACTTCTGAATTTTTCCAGCTGCTGTCTCCATTACTCTGGAAAAGGTGTGTTGTCCCTTGAAAACACAGAGGTTATTACTACTTTGATTATATGTACACACTGCTAACTGTCTAATACGATTGCTTAATAAACTGGATTAGAAGGACATGGCTGCATGAAAATCTCATGCTTTCAATTTTTAGTTCTTTCCATAGAACTTAATGCTTTCAATTTTTTAAAAGCATTAAGTTCTGTGGAAAGAACTAAAAAGAATCCCCAGATGTATGGAGCAGATACTTGTGTAGTATGGCAGCCAAGCTTGAAGTTTTGAAAAAATTCGACTAATGACCATCTGTAATACAACATTAGTGGGGAGAGAAAAGCAGACTTGTTCATTCATCTGATCTGCTATTTTGATTATAAAAAAGAGTAATTGGGACCGATTTTGAGCCATGCAGAATCCATTTTGTAGGTATCAGGTGGTCATCAAAGATTTAAAAATCGAGTCTGAGAAGCAAGCACACTTCCAAGAGGTGTAGAACAATACCGTATGAAATGGTTTTGTGTGTATACCTCGATGGCTGATAGCAGGAAGAGATGAGAGGTAAGTATTGCAGTGATGATGCAAATCAGTGAACAATACAAATTTAAAGACACCACTCCCATTTTTGAACTCTGCACCCCAATCTTTACCTACCTTAAACATCATGCAGCTAAATATGACATCAAACTGAATGAAGGACCTCACCACAAGTGTTATTACAAAGAATCATGAAGTACTTGCAGTTTGAATCCTGATTTATTTCTTGTGGTTCCAAATGGTTATGCTTATGGAGGACTCCTCTACTTGGCTCAAATTTGATTAGTCTGCAGGAATAGATCTGCTGATTTGGCAGAGTGTCATCAGCTTAAGAGAAGATCAGGGGCTTGATCCTCAGATTCATTGCCACTTGATGTTTTGCATCAGCGTTTTTGGCAGTCTGTCCAGTGACAAAGGGTCTTTGCTATTGTACACTCTTCAGTTTTTTTTGTAGTCTAGGTTGAATACATCTTCATTTGACTGCCCTGTAGCAGAACCTGTGTGCTGCCCAAACCTTCGGTGATCAGGGACTTAGAGACCATGCTTTCCCCCGTCCAGACTGTTGCGCATTGCGCCTAATCGATTAACATAAGCCGATTTCTCCGGTATCATTGCCTCTAAAATGTGGGCAGTGTCAGTTTCTGAACTGGATGGCTGCAAGTGTAGGTTTGACCAATAATATATTTTCATCTTCACCAGCATCTTTAGTTTCTTCCTCTGACTAGGATGCTTCCAGTTTCAGGATATCTGAAATGGAAAAGGAACAACGATTGGCTTGTGATGAGAAGAGAAGTCAAAGTAAGGAAATGAGTATTTATTTTTCATATAGCTTTTGAGTGAGAAGAAACTTTAGAATGAAGGAGAAGTGAAAAGAGATGGAGACATAGCTTTGTGGCTACATTCATCATCAGTCCTTTCAGCACCGTTTGGCAGCCAAAATCACGATAACACTCCTTCTTGTTGTTGTTAACACATTCTCCTTCATAGGAATTAAATTGTGAAGGTCTTGTCCAACTCCAGATATTCCCTGCTGTCATGTGTGATGTGTCACCACAAAGTAATTGCATCCATGAGTGCCCCACAATAAATTTGGTTATTGCAGCTATCCCTGAGTATGGGACTTGCAACAGTGCTGTGTATGTGAGGATCAGATGAAGCATATGGCCCAGGTACATTTGGAGGCTGTCTCTGTACAGGCCAGAGGCCTTCCCGGCTGAAGTAGGCTAGTACAAAGCAAGAGTTCACGCAGCCAGCAATAGAGTGGCAAATTATCATCAATCCTGACGTATACAACAAATGCCATTGAAGATGTTGGACTTATGAATAATTAATAATTGCTCTCAATTTTCTTCTTGCAAATTATGTTGACATTAGGAAATCACTCATCAGGTCATTAACATGTAAATAGCTCATGCTGCATACTTATTGATGATTTGTTGAAATATAATCATTTTTATCTAAAAGAACACAGACACTTGTTGTACATAATGCCATTTTTGAAAGCTGTCAGTTCCAAACATATTTTGGCATTATATTTCTTGTATCGGAGCATATAACTTTATTCCGCAGCCATTTTGGGCTGTGGGATTTTTGAAAAAGATTCCACAACAGCTATATGTCTAATTTTGACTGCTTTCCAGCAGTTTTATTGTAGATTAAACCTGTCAAATGCTGCAGTCTGTGCAAGATGTTTTTCCTTTCAAGATTCCGTTTACCATGATGTTATTAAATTGATGCTACCATGAGGTAACTGTTGAAGATGCATGGTGCATATGAATTGCACATGAGACTAATCCAAGCAGAAACATTTGCAGAGTGAGGTGTTAATCAAAGTAATGGATCATAGCATAAATTGAAGGGCTGAAGTTTCTGGCAGCTTTCCAAGGCCACCCATTTTGTCGGCTCAGCCTGTGGTCCTGCCTCTCAGAAGGTAACCTCCTAATTGTCCTTCTTGCTGTCAGAGTAACAACGATGGGAACAGGTTTCTGTTCCATCGAGCTCCTACCACTTTAGAAAACATGCAACCTTTCAATCTTTCCAGTGTTTCCAGGATTTTCGTAGAATAGAATAGAATTCCTACAGTGTGAAACAGGCCATTTGGCCCAACAAGTCCACAAAGACCCTCCAAAGAGTATCCCACCCAGACCCATTCCCCCGACCCTATTACTCCACATTTACACCTGACCCAAGCACCTAACCTACACATCCCTGAACACTATGGGCAATTTAACGTGGCCATTTCACCTAAAGTGCACATCTTTGGATTGTGGGAGGAAACCCACGGGGAGAATATGCAAACTCCACACTGACAGTCAGCTGAGGCAAGGATCGAACTCTGGTCCCTGGCGTTGTGAGGCTGCAGTGCTAACTATTGAGCCACTGTGCTGCGTGTGTTCACCTGTCAAAGTTTGTCGCCTGAGTTGTGGAAATCTACCTCCTCGATGGCAAAGTAAATGTGAGCCCTCACCCCCTTATGCGTTGACACCTTTGCCATTCTTTGGCTACCTGTCAAGCCTGTCTCCTCCACACTTTAGATGCTAAGACACTGGACACATGTCATCATCATGCTGGCAGCCCCACCAAAAGAGAGGAACAGACCTCTTCAAGAAAATGGAAGCCTCAATAGTCTGCATTGGAATGACAAATTGCAAGTCCCAATGCTGACATGACTGAACAGAAAACCCACTCCCTGTTGAGGCAGTGAACGTTCACCCGTAACACCCATTGCTGGAAAACAAAGCCCTTGGACTGTGGGGTGGCTCAGTGGTTAGCACTGCTGCCCCACAGCGCTAGGGAGCCGGGTTCGATTTCAGCCTTGGGCAACTGCACGTTCTCTCCATGTCTGTGTGGGTTTCCTCCAGGTGCTCTGGTTTCCTCCCGTAGACCAAAGATGTACAGGTTAGCTCGATTGGTCAAGCTGAATTGCCCCAAGCTTCTGTGGATGTATGGACTATGTGGGTTGGCCATAGGCAGTGCAGAGTTACAGGGATAGGGTAGGGGAATGTGTCTGGGTGGGATGCCCTTTGGAGGTTCCGTGTGGACTCGATGGGCTGAAAGGCCTGCTCCCACAGTGTAGGGATTCTATCAATTCTGTGACTATCCATCAGGTTGACTCACTGGGTTCCCACCTCGATACAGCAGGAGCTGACTTGGTACCCAACTTGTCACTGGAAGCCACCACCTTCCCATCTGCTACCCACCTCCTGAGGTGGTAGTGTGTCCGAGAGCTGTCCTGACGAGGCTCTGCCATGGTTTTTAAAGTCCCTCCAGTATCAAGTTCAATTTCCAAAAGGTCAGAAGAATCTTGCCCATAGAATCAGAAAATCAAATAATAGTTCAACCTGGAAAGTTGCTTGGATGAGCAAGTCACAAGGTGGGTTCATTTATATTCATTGATCACCTTTTACACGGCCCTGCTTTGCAAGGTACTTCCTAAGAGTCTAGTTATCAAACTAAACTCAGCACTTGGCCACATAAGGAGGTATCAGAATTAGTGGTGAATAGTTCCTGCAATGAGTAGAGAGTGATAATGATTTCCAGAGTGAAAATAAAGCTTCTAACCTGGAGGGAATCTGTGAACTTCACCTTTAGTAGAAGGAACTCTTGTTTGTGCTCCTTTTGTTTATAAGCCTCCCCGATTTTGCTCTCAACATCTAACATTAATTAAGCATTACTGGAATACATCCGGGTTTGCTGCCGTAGGTCCATAATGCAATCTCAGCTTCTAGTAAGCTGGCACTGTTGGTGTACCATACACTAGCCTAGATTCTACGCACTTGTAGTCAGTGATTTACCACATGAAACCCTTTCTTTCACTAATCTCTAAACCATTGCGTTGACAGCCTTTGAATCAGTGTCTTCCGTAATCAGCTGTTGTGATTCCCCCATCTTCAAGAAAGCTGTCCTTCTTTTCCTTCAGTGAGAGAATATTTCCATCAATTGAAGAAAAGGACAAAGGTTAGTTCATAGGAGGATGAGTTGGTGCTAAAAGCAACTCTTGCAGAGTATACAGGACACAACACTGAGGAAGAAAGAGATTAGGTTATAACAAAACCTTTTGCACCATCACCTCCAGTAAAGCTACTTGCCACTATGACCCGCCACATGCCTGTGATAGCCAGCAACCTCATTTTAAACCCCACCCCTCGAGTGGACTTCACATTCTTCTGATCGAAGTATGCAGATATTGTGTTCTTTCGTTTCCATTAAGAAAATGTGTTAGTGACAGCCTTGAAAGGTGATTTGAGTATAAGCCTCTCAGGATTATGGATTGTGGGTCACAGGTGATTTGAATTTTAAAAAACCCACAAATGTAACATCACTAATTAAGAAAAGCAATATATGTAAAGCCAGAAACTGTAGGCCAATTTACCTAATGTGTCATTGGGAAAATGTTTGAATCCATTATTGACAAGTTAGCAGCAAGACCCTTCGAAAATCATAATGTTATCAAACAGAGTCCACATGTTTTTGTGAAGAGGAAATCCTGTTTGACAAATGTAACAATCAAATTCGATGAAGCAAAACAAATAAATGTGGTGTATCTGAATCTCCATAAGACATTTGAGAAGGTGCACATGAAAGGCTATTGCAGAAGATGGAAGTGCATAGTGTTGGGATAATACGTTAGCATGGATACAAGATTGGTTAACTCATGAAAAATAGTCCAGATAAATAAGTCATTTTCCAACTGGCAAAGTATAAGTGATGAACCTGTGAAGTACCTCAGGGATCGGTTCGGTCACGTCAACTATTTCAGATCTTTCTTAATAACAATAATGACGAGGTTGACTAATTTGTAGCCAGAATAGCTAATGGAACAAAGATAGGTAGAAGAGCAGGTTACGTGGAGGGAATAAAGCATCTGCAAAGGTATACGGATATGTTTCGTGAGTGGGAAAAGCATTGGAGAAACCTAAGAATGCCCAATCGCAGAATTAGTATGGTGCAGAAGGAGCCCATTCAACTCATGGTGTCTGCACAGCCTCTCTGAATGAACTTTGACTTGGTGCCAATCTCCTGCCTTTTTCTCATTATCCAACACATTGTTTGTATTTAAACAATTATCCCTCTTGAATTCATTAATTGGATATGCTTCCAACACACTTACAGGCAGTGCAAGGAAAGCCATGGCCGAATGGTATTATGGGCACGAGCCCTTCTTCAGGAAGAAGGGCTCGTGCCCGAAACATCGATTCTCCTGCTCCTTGGATGCTGCCTGACCTGCTGCGCTTTTCCAGCAACACATTTTCAGCTCTGATCTCCAGCATCTGCAGTCCTCACTTTCTCCCAAATGGTATTATGACTAGACTATTAATTCAGAGCCCCAGGTTTGAATCCCTCCATGTCAGATAATGGAATTTAAATTCAACTTTTAATAAAAGGAATCTAAAGATGACCATGAAATTGTTGTCATCTGTTGGAAAATTCATCTGGTTCACTAATGCCTTTTCGAGAAGGAAAATGGTCTGGCCCAAATATGACTCCTGGCTCTCAGCAATGTGGATAACACTTACCTGCCCTCTGGGAAATTAGGGACGAGCAATCATTGTTGGCCTCGCCAGCAATGTCCATTTCTCATGATTTTTTTAAAAAATCAATACTACAAAGATCCACGATGTTAAAAAGTGTTTTTTTTTCTGACATTACATTTTCTTCTTTTGCAAATTACTTTAAATGTGTGCCTTCTCATTCTCAAGCTTTTTATGAATCTGAACGGTTTTTTCCTGCCTACTCTACTCAGTCTCCTCATAATTTTGAAAACTACGTCAGATTTCCTCTTCGTCTTATCTTCTCCAGGGAAAATACTCATAACTTCTCAAGTCCATCTTCATGATTTAAGTTTCTCATCCTTTCAACTATTCTCATCATTTTTTTTCTGGACTCCAACATATTCACATTCTTCCTGAAGTGTGGTACTCCGAAGTAAATTCTAATGTGTCTTGTATTGGTTCAGCAAAGCCTTCAAGTTATCGCAACTCTATATCCCTGTTAATAAAGCTTGTAAGTTCAGTTTGACAGAGAGAATATAGCAATTTGGGGAAACTCTCTACTGGTTGGAGTCATACCTGGCACAAAGAAAGAAGATGAAATTCTAAGAGGCCAAACATATCAGTTCCAAAACATCTCTGTAGAAATTCCTCAGGGCATCAATACATTCAGAGATGTTATTTTCCACCTCTGGCCCAGGTGGGCTTTGAAGCTGGGTCCCCTGGTCCACAGATTGAGATATCACACTGTGCCACAATAGCCCATTTCCACAGGGTGTTTCCTAGATCCAAGCATTATCAGCTACTTCATCAATGACCTTCCCTCCATCATAAGGTCTATACAAAATATATATCAATGAATGAGGAAAATTAATGTACTAGCACTACATTTTGCAGATGCAGCAAATAATGCTGTATACTGTATAATCATCAGTGAGCATCATCACCTCTGACCTTATAATGGAGGAAAGGTCAGAGCTGAAGATGGTTGAGCCTTGAATGTTACTCTAAGGAACTCTTGCAGTGATATCCTGAAGCTGAGATAATTGATCTCCAGCAATCGCAACCATCTTCCTCTGTGCCTGGTATGACTTCAACCAGCAGAGAGGTTTCTTCCTGATTCCCATTGACTCCAGTTTTGCTTGGGTTCCTTGATGGTGCACTTGGTCAGAAGTGGTCAAGGCACTCACCACTGGAGTTCAGCTCTTGTGTATGTTTGGATTAAGGCTAGAATGAGGTCAGTAGCCCTTATGGAACCCGAACAGATTGTCATTGTGAAGGTTATTACGAAGCATGTGCTCCTTGATTGCACTATTGATGACCTCTTCCATCACTCTGCTTATGATCAAGGGTATGCTAATGAGGCCGTAATTGTCTGGATTGGACTTGTCCTGCTTTTAGTGCACAGGAAATACCTGGTCAGCTTTCAACATTGTCAGATAGAAACCTGTGTTACAGCTGCAACAGCTTGACCAGAGTGTCCAAGCTCTGGAGCAGAAATTCAGTACTATTGCTGCACTGTTGTCAGGACCCATAACTTTGCAATTAGCAGGGTCTTCAGCCACTTCTTAACAGCATGTGATGTGATTTAAATTGGCAGAAGTCGAGCATCTGTGATGCTAGGGACCTCGTGAGGAGTTCAAATGGATAATCCACTCAGCCTTTCTGTTTAAAATTTGAAAAGACTTCAGGGAAGGCCATGATGTCATTATAATATCACTGGACTACTATCAGATAATCCAGCACCACAGATTAATGTCCTTTTAATGTCCAAATTGGAATTGAATAACAATCTGGGATCATTGTCACTCCAGACCCACTGTAATTTGGTAAACTCTAATTGTAGCTCGGGATGGGTAATAAATACTGGCCTCCTCTCTGGAGAATGAACAAGAGGGAGTAAGGACAAGAGAAAAACGTTTCGATTTCACGAGGTATGGTAGCTTCCTCCAGTATTAAGAATGGAATACTGTGGAGCCTCCATGTGCAGTGAGTTTTTAATTGTCATCCATAATTCACAACTGGATGTGGCAGGACTCAAGAGTTTAGACCTGCTTCATTGATTGTGTGAATTACTTAGCTCTATCAATAGCTACTTGTAATGTTTGGCAGGGAGTTTGGCTTTCCCCTATTTATTAATTCTAACTCCAGTTATTTGTTTATTGTCTTTTTCCATAACCAAGCTAAACCTTAATGTCTAATGATCGCTGTTAATACTCCCCAACTGGTCCATTCGGTTCACTTCCTTCAAAGAAACCAGTAATAATGATTATATTGCCGAGTTGATTTGGTGTGCAACTTGGAAAGGAACCTTCAGGTGATGATGTTCCCAAACACTTCTTATCCTTATCCATCTATTGATTAAAATATTTATTTGACTCTAAATTCCATTCTTTCAGAGAAATATCATCTCCCTGCACCTTAAAAGGTTACTGTTGTCTGACTTGATGATTTTATAACAGCAACATTGAAAGGTTATCTTCATGATCAAGGTGGATATGAAGCAGAAATAAGTTACCTGTAATGTGGATGTTGTCTTCCCAAATTGCGTCATGCACAATTTTTTTAAAAAGTCCACACAATTAAACTGTGGCATGCAGAGGGGTTAGACATTTTGCACATGGCCCATGTTATTGAAAGACTTTGTACCAATCAATATGGTTGGATTTAATTGCCACTGGTTGTGACTTCTTCAGAAAAGTATTGATTCCACCACGTCCTCCGAGGAAAAGGAATACTTGAATTTGCATTGCAACTTTTCATGATCGCCGGGCACCTCTGAGGTGCTTTACAGCCAATGAAATATTTTTTGAAATGTCACCACCATGTTACCTAAGGAAATATGGCAACTCATTTGCACAGCAGTCTCCTACAAAATCCGTCATTGCCACATATTGATTAATGGACAAATATTAGCCAGGATGTCAGGATAGCTTCCCTGTTCTATGAAATAATGTCCTGGAGCCTTACCTGCCCTAAGCATGCAGATGGGGTTTTAGTTTTAAGATCTGGTTTGAAAGATGACCTCTGGCTGTGTCATACTCCTTCCGTCTTGCTCTTTGCACTCAAGCCCTGGGGTGAGTCTTGAAACAGAACCTCAGAGGCAAATGTGCTTCTAATCAAGCCATGATTAACATGAGAGACCAGTTGATCCAGTTGAAATAGCGACAAGGCTTTTTTTTAATCATATAAAGCTGCAACTAACTACCTTTTCTGTTTATTGCAGCTAATTTAACTTTAATACATTGAATATGAAGATTTTTATGCAAGTCAGTGTGTCAGCTCGTTGTGAATCTATTTTATCAGATCTTTAAGCTGTTTTATTGGGTTGTATTTATTAGTGCTTGGCTTGTGAGAGGTTTATGAATATACATTAATTGAAAAAAGCTTGGCTTGTATAACAAAGTATTGCCATTGTTACCAGCTACCTAACATGCAATGATACTATAAAATGAATTGACTTATTACATAGACAGACACAGCAGCTGTTCGTTCATGATCCAACAAATCAGCAAAAAGGATGAGGTTAATCTGATACTAATTGAAAGAGAAATGTTGAAGAGGGCCTGTTTCAAAGAAGAAGACTGAATTCGATGAGATTTTTCTCTCTTTATTTTTATTTTTACCCAGGCTACTGAAATAGCTGGATATTAGTATCACATTTATAAGCTAGCACTTTTAACAAGGAAGCATTCCCTCAGTATTACATTGTTAGTTAACAAACTTGGGAGACTTGAACCCACAATATTCTGAGTTTAGATCAGAGTGGTGCTGGAAAAGCACAGCAGGTCAGGCAGCATCCGCGGAGCAGGAAAATCGATGTTTCGGTCAAAAGCCCTTCATCAGGAATAGAGGCAGGAAGCATCTAGGGTGGAGAGATAAATGGGGGTGGGGAGCTGAGGCGAAGGTAGCATGGAGTACAATAGGACAGGTCCATTAATGAGGACCAACTTGACACTGACAGTTTTTACAAACCCATCGACTCCCACAGCTACCTGGATTACACCTCCTCCCACCCCACCTCCTGCAAAAATGCCACACGTATTTCCAATTCCTCTGTCTCCGCCATATCTGCTCCCAGGAGGACCAGTTCAACCACAGAACACACCAGATGGCCTCCTCCTTTAGAGATCATAATTTCCCTTCTCACGTGGTTGAAGATGCCCTCCAATGCATCTCATCCACATCCCGCACCTCCACCCTCAGATCCCACCCCTCCAACCGTAACAAGGACAGAGCCCCCTGGTCCTCACTTTCCACTCTACCAACCTTCGCATTAACCACATCGTCCGCTGACATTTCCGCCACCTCCAAACGGACCCCACCAGCAGAGATATATTTCCCTCCCCACCCCTTTCCACTTTCTGCAAAGACCGTTCCCTCCGTGACTACCTGGTCAGGTCCACCCCCACCCCCCCCAACAAACCACCCTCCCATCCTGGCACCCTCCCCTGCCACCGCAGGAATTGCAAAACCTGCGCCCACGCCTCCTCCCTCACGACCATCCAGGGCCCCAAAGGAGCCTTCCACATCCATCAATTTATGTGGACTGGCTATGCTAACTTGCCCATCATGTTCAAGGATGTGTAGGTTAGATGCTTTAGCCTTGGGAAAGGCCACGTTACAGGGAAAAAAGGGTAGGGGGATGGGTCTGCTTGGGAGGCTCTTGGGAAGGCCGGTGAGGACGTTTTGGGCCAAATGGCCTGTTTCCACATTGTAGGGATTCTGTGACATCTTTGAGACTCAGATGTCAGCATCTACTGACATCATTTAGGCTCCAAAAACATTACAGTGTCCATTAGCCCAGAAAGGCTCACCAGTGGAATCCAGCTTTGAGAAGTAACAGGCCCAGAAAATGGTTGAAATGATAAATTAATTTTGCATATTGGTTTCCTTATAGACTAGGGCAAACAGATTGTTCCTCAGTCCTCTCACAGGGAATCCCTACATCTCCCTTATCTCAGGCTTTCCACAATTGATGTGGACCCTACCCTGCCTGATTAGTGACTACCAGTGTAATTAAAAAAAGTTCCAAGTAACTGTGAATATTTTTCAAAATCCTTGAAGCATGCAATATTTTATAGCCACCTTGAGATGACAGTATTTTTCAGCTGTTATTTATATACATAAGAGTGTTAGCTTGGATCATCTCACTGTAGCAATGTGCCCACTCATCTGAAAAGTGAACTGTTGAGTGATAATGAATATTATTTAGTTGAAAGCCTTTCTGAAAGATCTTCCCACATTTGTTTGACTCATTTCTTCTTGACAAAGGATATATTTTTGCCTTTCCTTATTCTTCAGACAAAGGTTGTGTAATGACAACATGGATTAATTTGTGGTCGAATCCTGTTTTTCTCTCTGAAATTACATTTTGTCAGAAATCGACTTAAATCAAAAAAATATATTTTTGATGTGAATAATCTTGAGAATGTGTCTTGAGTAAGGAGTGTAAATATCTTGCTTTGTGCTTATTAGCAGATCAATATGACACTGAAGGAAAATCTATGAAAACATGATTTCTAATCAATCAGACATTGAAAACAGCCAGTCTTCAAGTATATGCAGCAAACCATGGCAATTTACTGAAGTTTATTTTTTAGTTAATAGCAATGATTATTTTGAATCACAGTTAATCTATACCCTGATTATTACCTTGATCTGACTGGATTAATTTCATACTGCAGTCAGGCTAAACATATGCGACTTAATCATGATTAGGTCTACTGTTTCACAGCAAGGGAATCAAATTATGCTTTATTGCATGGAATGATGTAATTTCTAAGATATCTTGTCATTATAGTCCGTGATTGCATCCATCTGTAATTAGGCCTACTGGTTTATGTGGCCATATTATTAGCTTGAAGCCAAAGTTCTTTTTGCACCATTCAGGCATGAAATGCAGGAGCTGGATGTTTGGTTTTGCTCAGCGCAGTAATCCTCCCACATTTTCAGGTCAAATATTGTTGCTCAGCCAAATTATACAAAATTTAAATACCTTAATCAATGTAAGATGCATGTAATTCTGAGCCTATAGTTTTTGCATTATTTATGGCAGATTTGCACTGTGCAGCCAACTGATTCAACTGGTATAAACTAAAAGAGTCTGCCTGCTTTATTTTAAAGGCAAAAACTTTGCATGCTTTATTTAAAATGCAGTGTATTTTCTTATTTTAGTTTATTAGTATTCTGACTTAATTTTCCTTAGCTGAACTTCTTTTGCTCTTATTTGTTTTTTTTTATTGTTGATATGAAAACAAAATGCTGTCCATAAAATTACCAGAGGCCTTGTTGTAGAAGAGACATTAACAAATTATTAGGTGGGACCTTGTGTTCACAAATGAATTACAGACTTGAAAAATAATTTACATCAAACACAGCGAGCAAATCTCCAGCTAATCTCCTCCAATGTCTACTGCCCTTTCTCAGCTGACAAATCAATCTTCCTTTGGCTTCAGACTCCTGTAGCTAAATGTCCAATCTCAGCCAATTGCCAAGATGTCATTCTGATCGATTTTCATCCGATGCTCTATCCCACCGTTTAACTGAGGCCCCACCTTTCAGATCATCAAGACATTGACATCCCTGGTTCATTGTCAGTGTCATGAACATCCATTGTAACTCCTGATCACCCTCAGACATTGAACTTTAAAGTATATATGATTTTTTAAAAAGAGACAGAGCTAAAATGATTCAGAATGAACATTTGACACAATGTAGTTCAATAATTTTCTGAAAGGACTGTGCTTTTAAAGAGGGAGAGCTTGGAATGTCATACCTGGCCAGTGTCGATGAAGATTAAGAGTGAAGGACTAAAAAAAAACAAATGCCCCATTACCCCATGTGAATGATCTCAGACTGTAATCATGGGACAAAAACGACAGGAGTCTGGGCAAGAAGCATTTTTAGTTTTCCCCTTTGAGGAATATACAAGAGTTGGAAGATAGCTTTAACCTTTGTCTGCCGAGCAAGGGAAGCTGTATCCTATTAGAGTCTAGCTGAGAAAAGCCCATTAGTTATCCCTGCACTATTAGCAAAAAGAATGGAAGTCTCTCTTTACTGGAAGCCAAAAATCAAGCAAAACTGTAGTTGAAAAGAAACAGGAAGCCTTTCTACAAAGCCAACCATCTTAAAATCAATACTCACAAACCAATTTCAGTGCGACGAGTGTCACCCAGCACAACAATCGCAGTATCACATCATCTACCCTTCACTGAACTCAGAAACTGATTTATATATCGTTTCTTTTTAACTTTTTGGGATCTCCTCTCATTTCTAATCATCTTGCATTTAGTAACTAATAAACTCATTCTTTCTTTAACTCAATAAATCCCAGTTAAATTAAAACCCATTTAAAACAGGGAATTCCTTTAGTCTTGGAGAAAAACACCACAATGTCAAGGATTGTTGTTTCAATGAACTGAGGCATGGCTAGATAAACAAGAGGAGGCATTTCATCCCTCCTTACTCAGAAGTTAACAATGGAGATATCCTGTGTGGATAAAAACTTGTAGAACTTGAGCCAGGGTGACTACTTGTAATATCCACTATTTAATAACCCTACCATATGTTTATATCAAGATGCATGTGTTGGTGTTTGGAAATATTTCCCTAATTTATGCAATCACATCTTTATGTGCATCACCAGAGACATAGTCATAGAGTTATACAGCACGGAAACAGGCCGATTGGTCCAACTCATCCATGCTGACCAAGTTTCCCAAACAAAACTAGTCCCATTTGATTGTGATTGGCCCCTATTCATCTAAACCTTTTCATTCATGTACCTGTCCAAATGTCTTTTAAATGTTGCAACTGTAACTGCATCTGTCACTTTCTTCATTATTCCACATACGAACCATCCTCAATGTGAAAAGGTTGCCTCTTCAATCACTTTTAAATCTTTTGCCTCTTACCTTAAAATTATGCTGTGTAGTTTTGAACACCCCCACCCTAGGGAAAAGAGCTTTGCTATTCACTTTATCGAAACCCCTCAAAATTTTATAAACATCAATATGGTCACCCCTCAACCTCCTGCACTCCGGTAAAAAAAAAATTCCAGCCTATCCTGCTGCTTCTTATAACTCAACTCCTCCAATCCCAGTAACATCCTTGTAAATCTTTTTCTGAACTCTTTCTAATTTAATAATATCCTTCCTATAGCAGGACAAACAGAATTGTACGCAGTACTCCAAAAGTGGCCTCACCAACATCCTTTGCAACCGCAGCATGACATTCCAACTCGTATACTCACTGGCCTGAACAATGAGGGCAAGCATGCCAAATGGCTACTTAACCATCCTGGCGAAAGTGAGGACTGCAGATGCTGATTCAGGTCAGAGTCAAGATTAGAGTGGTGCTGGAAAAGCATCTGAGGAGCAGGAAAATCGACGTTTCATTCCTGCTGAAGGGCTTTTCCCTGAAATGTCGATTTTCCTGCTCCTCGGATGCTGCCTGACCTGCTGCGCTTTTCCAGCACCACTCTAATCTAGACTCTTAACTACCATGGTAAAAACAATGACTGCAGATGCTGGAAACCAGATTCTGGATTAGTGGTGCTGGAAGAGCACAGCAGTTCAGGCAGCATCCGAGGAGGAACTGCAAAACCTGCGCCCACACCTCCTCCCTCACCTCCATCCAAGGCCCTAAAGGAGCCTTCCACATCCATCAAAGTTTTACCTGCATATCCACTAATATCGTTTATTGCATCCGTTGCTCCCGATGCGGTCTCCTCTACATTGGGGAGACTTGACACCTCCTAGCAGAGCGCTTTAGGGAACATCTCCGGGACACCCGCACCAATCAACCACACCGTCCTGTGGCCCAACATTTCAACCCCCCCTCCCACTCTGCCGAGGACATGGAGGTCCTGGGCCTCCTTCACCGCCGCTCCCTCACCACCAGACGCCTGGAGGAAGAACGCCTCATCTTCTGCCTCGGAACACTTCAATCCCAGGGCATCAATGTGGGCTTCAACAGTTTCCTCATTTCCCCTTCCCCCACCTCACCCTAGTTCTAAACTTCCAGCTCAGCACTGTCCCCAATACTTGTCCTATCTGCCTATCTTCTTTTCCACCTATCCACTCCACCCTCCTCCTTGACCTATTACCTTCATCCCCTCCCCCACTCACCTATTGTACTCCATGCTCCTTCCTCCCCACCCCCACCCTCCTGTAGCTTATCTCTGCACGCTTCAGGCTGTCTGCCTTTATTTCTGATGAATGGCTTTTGCCCGAAACGTCGATTTCACTGCTCCTCGGATGCTGCCTGAACTGCTGTGCTCTTCCAACACCACTAATCCAAAATCTTAACCACCTTGTCTACCTGTAAGCAACTTTTAAGGAACTATGTACCTGAACCTCGAGGTGTCTCTGTTTGACAGCACACTCGTTCACTGTATAAGTCCTGCCCTTGTTTGTCTTACCAAATTGCTATACCTCTCATTTATCCAAATTAAACTCCATCTGGCACTCCTTAACCTATTGGCCCAATTGATCCAGATCCCTTTATAATCTTAAATAACCTTCACTGTCTACTATACCATCAATGTTGGTGTCATCTGCAAATTTACTAACCATGCTTCCTATATTCTCATTCAAATCATTTATATAAATGACAAATAACAGTAGACCCAGCAGTGATCCCTGTGGTCACAGGCCTCCAGTCAGAAAAATAACTGTCTACCACCACCCTCTGTCTCCTACATCAAGTCACTGTTGTAAGCAATTAGCAAGTTCTCCCTGAATGCAATGTGATTGAACATTACTAACCAGTGTACCACAGGTTAGATCAACTCCTTTAGCTATATGGTTACATGAACCTTTAGACTGCCAAGTTGATGAACATGCAGAGCGCTTAGGTCAGGAATTAAGGGCTACGGGGCGAATGCGGGTAAGTGGAGTTGAAATGCCCATCAGCCATGATTGAATGGCGGAGTGGACTCGATGGGCCGAATGGCCTTACTTCCACTCCTATGTCTTATGGTCTTATGCCTTTCTGGTTGTATGGTTACTTGTTCCACTTGGATTCTCCAATTGAATCCCTCCAACCTACATATGAATGTAGCTGAAATACTTTGCTTCAGTCTTACTTTTCTGGATCTCAGGTAACTGTATAATTGCATGTTGTCTGTGCAATATGAGAACTTCAACACCGCCAGTTATCGGCCTACTGTCACTCATCAGCCATCAGCAAAGTGCTGAACTCGTTCATCAATAGAGCTCTCAAGCAGCACCTATAAAGGAGCAAACTGCTCATTGATGCTTAGTTTGGCATCCACCAAGAAAACTCGGTTCCTTAAAGCCATGGCCCCAAAATTGAAAAGAGTAAAACTCCAAAATGTGAAGTAAGAGTCACTGCCCATGACACACACATACAAGCAAATGAATTACCCTGCATTGACCCTGCTTCACCACTCAGTAAGATAGTGACTGATCTGTTTTTGTTCCAACTTTCGCATTCCAATCTATCCATGATAACACTTGATTCCCTCACCCAACAAGAACCTGTCCACTTCTGCCATAAAAATATTCAATGTCCCCCCCAGCCTTCACAGCATTCTGAGGCAGAGTTGCAAAGTTGCACAATCCTCTGAGAGAATAAAATCCTTCTGTCTACTGAAAGAATGAACAGTAATTTTAAAACAATGTCCCCTAGTTCTGACCAATTCACAAGAGGAACACCCTTTCCACCTTGTCAAGACCATTCATGTTCATATACTCAAGTCAACTTTTAATCTCTTAAACTCCAGTGGAAAGAAGCCCAGCCTGTCCAACTTATCATCATAAGACAATTCGCTTATTCCATTTAATGTGGTTTACTTGGACTTTCAGAACTTCATTCAGGTCCCACAAAAGAGACTAAATTAATGAAAGTGCGTAGGACTGGAGTTGGTGTACTGACATGTAGAGAACTGGTTTACAGACGGAAAACAAAGAGTACGAATAAACAATCTTTTTCTAAATGGTAGTTGGTGATGACTGGGATATTGCAGGGATCAATGCTTAGACCCTAGCTATTCACAGTATTTATTATTTGTATTGATGAGGGAACTAAATGTAACATCCTCAAATTTGTTAAGACACAATGTTGTTTGGTAGGGGGAGCTGTGAGGAGGATGCAGAGATGCTTAAATGTGATTTGGGCAAGTTCAGTTAGTGTGAGTTGACAATGCATGGCAGATAATGTATAATGTGCACAAATGTAAGGTTAGCCACTTTGGTAGCAAAATGAATTGAGAAAGAGGGAGGTGGAGTGCGATCTGGATGTGCTTGTCCACCATGCACTGAAGATAAGTATGTAAGTACAGCAGGTGGTGAAGAAGGTGAATGGCATGTTAGCCATCATAGCAAATGGATTCATAGGCAGGATCATACATGCCTTGCTGCACTTGTACAGGACTGGAGTGAGATCACACCTGGAGTGTCTTATGCAGTATTCACCTCCTTATCTGTAAAAGGATGTTCTGTCTGTAGAGGGTGTCAACAAACTGATTCCTGGGATGGCAGGACTGACCTATAAAGAGACTGAATCACTTAGGACTGTACTCACTTGAGTTCAGAAGAATGAGGGGTGTCTCTTATAGAAACCTACAAAATCCTGACAGGACTAGACAGGTTAAATGCAGGAAGGATGTTTCTGATGGCAGGGAACTTCAGAACCAGGAGTCAAAGTCTAAGGATACACAGTGGTCATTTAGGACTGAGATGAGAAATTGCTTCATCCAGATAGTAGTGAGCCTGTGGAATTCTTTGTCAGCGGAAGTAGTTGAGGCCAAACCATTGAATGTTTCAAAGAAGAAGTTAGATATAGTTCTAGGGCTAAAGGGATCAAAGGGTTTGGAGAGAAAGCAGGAAAAGGGTACTGATTTAGATGATCAGTCACAGTTGTATAGACTGACAGAGCACACTCAAAAGATTGAATGGCCTATTCCTACTGCAAGTTTCTCTACTCCTATGTTACTATGTATAAATGTAATAAACCTCCTCTGGACCCAACTGGTTCATTAATGTCCTTTTGGGAATGAAACTGCCATCCTCAGCTGGTCTGGCCTTCATGTGACTCCAAACCCACTCTTAACTGTCCTCCTGGGCAGTTGGGGATGGACAATAAATGCTGGCCTAGCAAGTGATGTCCTCATCCTGTGAATGAATTTTTTGAAAAACCTTTTGATGCATCCTTTCTTAAATAAGGACATCAAATTGCAAAGTGCAAACAAGATGTCACCACAATGCATTGTGCGACTGAAGCAATCCTACTGCACCGTTTTGCTGATGATTGAGAGGAGACTGAAGGGGTGTAGTTTGCCAGGTTGAATTTGTCCTGCTTTTTGTTTACAGGACATACCTGGGCAATTTTCCAACTTGTCAGCTAAATGCCAGTGTAGTAGCTGTACTGACTTGGTTCACGGCACAGCAAGTTTTGGAGCACAAGTCTTCAGTATTATTGCTGGAATGTTGACAGGGCTTATAACATTTGCAGTATCCAGTGCCTCCAGTTCTTTCTAGCTATCACATGAAGTAAATTGAATTGGCTGAAGACTTGCCTCTTTGATGAATCATTTATTGGCAGAAGATGGTGATAGATCGGAGAGGAGGGTGCCTCATGATCTGTCCCACCTGCCAATCTTCCTTCCCACCAATCTGCTCCACCCTCCTCTCCGATCTATCACCATTACCCTTTCCTCCATCCATCTAATGAACTCCCAGCTCCTTCTCCCAGCTCCACCCCCTCCCATTTATCTCCCCATTCTCGAGGCTTCCAGCCTCATTCCTGATCAAGGGCTCCTGCCCGAAACATTGATTTTCCTGTTCCTCGGATGCTGCCTGACCTACAGTGCATTTCCAGCACCACTCTAATCTTGACTCATATAAGATTCTATCCTGGTCCTAATTGTTTGGTATTCCTAGTTTTGTCTCAGCCCTTTCT
The DNA here is from genome assembly GCF_037043375.1 of Chiloscyllium plagiosum. Taxonomy (NCBI): domain Eukaryota; kingdom Metazoa; phylum Chordata; class Chondrichthyes; order Orectolobiformes; family Hemiscylliidae; genus Chiloscyllium; species Chiloscyllium plagiosum. The sequence continues at coordinate 70,013,939 of NW_028270150.1, read as the reverse complement.
TGCCATTCTATAAAACTCCTATCCCAGGTTAATATTTATCCCTCTCATCTTGATTGTACTCCGTATCTCTCCACATTTGATTCTCTCTGTTTCCCTAATTATATGGCTTGCCAGAACATTGGCCCAACATGCTTCATGTTTAAACTGTCCAAGTAGTGCAGCCCCCCACTTTCCCCTGTACCAATGGCCCATGAAATGATTCCAATTCTCTGCAATAAGTCTTTTAACGATGCATTCGTTCTCTAATTTTATGTATCCTGTACCAGTTTGCATGTGGAATAATCAGAAGATTATAACCTTTGAGGTTCTGCCTTTTAATTTAGTGCCTAGTTCTCCTTACTCCCAGTAAAGAAACTCTTTGCTGGTCCATTAAGTCAGCAATTCACTAAGTATGGCATCAAGGAGGTCTAGCAAAACTGAAGTCAGTGGGAATCAGCAGAAAATTCTCTACTGACTGAGGTCCTACCTGGCACAAATGATAATCTTTGTGGTTGTCAGAGATTAGTTATCTGAGCTCCAGGACATCTCTGCAGGAGTTCTTCAGGGTAACGTTCTTGGCCAACCATTTTCATTGACCTACCCTCTAATCATTAGATCAGAAATGGGGATGTTTGCTGATGATTGCACAATATTCAGCACCATTCGCAGTTTATCCGATAATGAAGCTGGCTGTAGCGAATTGCAGCGAGACCATGATCACATCCAGGTTTGGCCTGATAAGTGGCAAGTAAAATTTGCACCACATAAGTCCTAGGCAATAACCATCTCCAACAAGAGACAACCTAACTATTGCCCTGAACTTCACTGGTATTATTATTGAATTCTCTGTTATCACCATCTTGGGGGGTTTCCTTTGACCAGAAATTGAGCTGGAGCAACCTGTAAATGATGTGGCCAGGACCAGGTCAGAGGCTAGGAATTCTGTAATGATTAACTGACTGCCTGTCTCTGTAAAGCATATATAAGGCACGAATCAGTTGGAATTTTCTGCAATTGGCAAGAAGAGTACAGTTCTAACAATACCCCCAAAGTAGATACCATCCAAAACAAAGCAGCCCATTTGTTTGGCACCCAGTCTAGCACTGAAACACAGTGGCATGTGTCTCAACTAGAAGATGCACTGCAGTCATTCATGAGGGCACCTTTAACAGCATCTTCTTAACTCATGACCTTGATAATATACAAGGACAAGGGCAGCGGATACATGTGAACACCACCATCTGCAAGTTCTCCTGTAAGCCATACACCGTCCTGACTTGCAACTATATCATTGTTCTTTCACTATTGCTGAATCAAATTTCTGGAATTGATCTTCCTAACAGCACCAGGTGTCCTTACATGCCAAGGACTGCAGAGATCCAAAAATGCAGGGCTATTAGGAATGGACAAAGAATGCTAACCCAGCCATCGTCATTCACATTTCACTAATAAATAAAAAGTATCATTTTGATCTGTCTGATAATCTTTACTATAGCCATGCAGCATGACAGCAGAAATCTCTAAGAGTCTGTCTGAGATGTATCCAATATCTAAAAGATTATCAGAGTAGAAGAATATGGAAGATGGACTGTGTGTACTTCAACTGTCGTAAGATAAACTGTATCCTCTGAGAATCATGACAAATACCCTGTGTATTTCAAATTTAATAAAAAAATCTTTTCCAGATTCAGCTTTTACTTTTGTGTACAGTCAAGTATTGCCCTTGGAAGGTTCTCCAAGTTAATGCGCTCTGACTAACGAGCTACATCAAAACATTTACTCTCTTGCTCTCACATATTTTCCTGCGCAAGATCAGCCCAATACATTTACATTCCACTGATCAGCTATTTCTGATCCTGGATACTAAAAGTGGCTATTCTGTCACTCATAAGGAGCATTTTGTTCCTTCCCACAAACCTTTATTTGCTAAATTGGCTATACCAGCTTTTAATTGGTTTTAATTTTCCAGTGGCTAGTTTAACGACTGACACCAACTTTTTTGCCACCTTTCATCACAGATTCCAATTTTTTTAAAAAAACATTAAAACAGTACAGAAGTAACTTGCCTTGAAAATCTCTCTTTTCCATTGTACTGGCAAGTTAATATGTCTTACAATTGCAAGCTCAATAATATCTGATGCAGACATTACCCTACAATTGACAGAAATAGAATGCACACAAGTTAATGCTAATATTGTACACAAGTTAATGCTAATATAGTACACTAGAACTTGTAGATAGTCTGCACTGGATGGAGTATTGAATGTAATAACTTTGTTTGGCCTTTAATTAAAAGGATATCAGTAAAGTACACAAAACATAAAAATCAATCTGTTGTGAGAATAATATTCTTCAAGCTAATTATCTTTAATTTGCCAAATGTCAAACCAAAGATTTGTTTGCTTCAGTTGCCTTCACATCCCAATTTGTGTATGGTTCCATTTGCTACTTTTGAGTGGCTCAAGCTCCTAAGTTAACTTGCTCAGCTATGTTATAATGGTCTATCTTTGCCTGAACCAAACACCTATTTCCCCTGATTTTTTTTTCTCTCCAATATATCCATGCCTTACTTCTTTAGTCAACCTGGCAATTTTCAGAATCACCTCTGTTTTCTGAAGAACCTTTCTCTCTGAAGTTTACTTTGGCAATCAAATATCCAGTATTTGGGCTCTGGAGGGTTCAAAACCCATTTTTATCAACATTTCTTTCTTAAGTGAGTACATTATCTCTACTGCTGATATAACCTTTTTTTTTCTTTCATGGTCAAGTCACTTAAAGTCTGATAATATGCACTACTTGTGTCAAATGCAATCTATTCTCAAGTGGAACACAGCATGAGTTAAGCAGCTGCAAAACGTAGAGAGAGTTTTCGATTTCTGTGTACCTGATACTACTGATTGAAATGTTTTCTGTATGGTCCCAGCTTGTGGTGATAGGTTCTGTTTGAAATTTCCTTTGATTTGACTGGTGTATTCCTGTCACTTATCCAAATTATGTTTCTTCACAATTGCATTGATTTCCACCCAACTTCAAGCATACTTGTTCTGTTCTGCATGCTTATTCAGGGTGACTATAAGTGGCGCTTCACAGTCAGATGGTGGCAAGTGATACTTGTGAAATACCGATCTATATTCTACCTTTTTGGTCAATCATCTAATCCCCAGACCAAACACATTTATTCTCTCTGGTGCACTGGGCACTTGTTTATCTTAGGATGAAAAATTAGTACCAATCCAATAGTAGCTATGATATCCAGAAAATTTAGTTGGAGTCCAATAATTATATGTCCTTTCAAAATACATCTTACAAAATGACTTTACTTTCTATGGTACTGGTATAACATTTCTGAGAAACATTTCTGAGCTTACCCTGGTTTGATTCCAGCCTCAGGCAACTGTCTGTGTGGAGTTTGCACATTCTCCCCATGTCTGAGTGTGTTCTCTCTGAGTGCTCTGGTTCCCTCCTGCAGTCCAAAGATGTGCAAGTTAGGTGAATTAGCCATGTGAAATTGTCCATAGTGTTCAGGGGCTAGGGGCATTAGTCAGTGGAAATGCAGAGCAATAGGGTAGGAGAATGTGTCTGGGTGGGATACTCTTTAGAATGTCGGTGTGGACTTGTTAAGTCAAATGGCCTGTTTCAACACTGTAGTGATTCTATAATATAATTAATTATTGTAATAATGTTGGGGAAAATAGCTCCAGTGTTGCTTTCACAATTCTATTTGGTGAAAAGACAATGAATCCACTTTGATTGCTCTGATTGAGCATCTTAATACTGTTTGAACATCATAAAAGTGGGCAAGACCTTAACTTCATGTATAATCCAAAGGACAACAACATAGCCACCATGTCACTCACTTAGTACTGGATAGTTGGTCTGGCTTTCATGTGAGAATCCTAAAATGAGACTTTTATTTGTGATGTATTGACTCAGAAGCAAAAGCAGTACCAATGAAACCAAATCAGCTATTTGCTGTTGCCTGGATTATAATAGACATTTATGATTAACCATCGGCATTTGTAAGGTTAATGATGTGACATTTGGATCGGAAGGATTGCAGTTCTTTCCTCTCTCTGTCTGTTTTAATGACTTAGGCTGTACAGTGCACTGCCACTGTCTAGTCCCAGCACTTCACTGGTCACAACATAAATTGAAATGCTCCACCAGTGAGCAAAATGACTAATTATAGTATTTTGGCTCTATTAGGATGAGTGTTTTAAATGCCCAGGCTTCTTTAGTAAATAACAAAACTATTGATTTGTTGTAAAAGCAGGACCTTTCATGCAAAGATTTAAGTTGAAATACAGTTTTCAAAAGGAATGTATAAATACTCAACTTTCTAAATAACACAAGTACACCAAATATCAAGAAGAAAACAAGAATGAACATTTTAGTCAATAATTAGTCTTGTAAGGGAAAAAAAAACACAATGAAATGTGCAAGGTGACATTCATTCAGCATCCTGGCACTAATAGAGAGGCGTCACTAAACACAGGAATTGTCACAGGGAACATTGCAGAGAATTCAAAGGCTTTTTTCAGGAGGACAACTACATCAGTTTTTCAGGCTTCATGTTGGACTCTCCAAAAGGGTTTCTCAGAAAGCCAGAGGATATATTCTGTGGCAGCTATATCCCAATTGAAACCCAATCGATATCCAAAGTAAAACTGTAAATCTGAGCATGGGATTTCTAGTACGTGCATCCAAACAATTAGCTGAATGTATTTGGCGTCTGCGGAGTATCTTTTTTAAAATAAGTCTTTCAAGTGACCCATTTAAAATCAAACAAAGGTTCAGGTATCCAAATGAACTACTATTGCAATTCATCCTTTAACATGAATCCTTCAAAATAATTATGTCAAATAGCATGTTCATAACACTATTCTGTCTGTATAGCTTGTGGAATGATGTCTCCTCTATGTTGTCTACATAGAAATATTGGATGGTTGGGAGTGCAGTATTAAGTAGAAATTATATTCCAGTAAGCAGGAGTGATTATTCTCAGAATTATAACCAAAGCTATTTGTATGCTCATCAGTACTTAGTCATTTTCTTTGGTCACTGCTTGACTTAAAAGCCTTTGGTTAAAATGCCTGGAAGCAGATAACCATATTCCGATTTTAAAATAGGTGAGTAGTGAACACTGCCCCCTCATAGTGTTGTTGGAGTGAAATCAGAGGTGAAGTTAGTTACAAAATGTTTATGAAAAAAAGCAAGACACCAAGAGGACTTCTCGTAAAAAATATAGCAACTAGAGTAATCTCTAAGGCATCAATATATATTTATATGGCTCACTTTTAAGTACTTGGGAACATATGCTTAAACATTTTTTTTCTGTATGGTGTTACTCAGCATGGAAGATTTGAGTTATGAAGGCTGGACAGACTGGGTCTTTGTTCACTAGAATGTAGGAAGTTGGGAGATGATCGTACAGAACTTTATAAACACATGAGGGGTAAAGATAGGGTTAAAAGTGGGTAATTTTTCTCTGGATAGAGAATTGCAAGACTGGAGGCATATTTTTAATGTGAGAGGTGAGAGATTTTAAAAAGACATGAGGGGCAATTTTATTTTGTCCGGAGGGTGATTCGCATGTGGAATGAGCTTCCTGAGGAAATGGTGGACCGGGGCACGGTTACAACATTTTAGATAAGGACATGAATAGGAAAGGTTTCGAGGGATATGGGCCAGGAGCAGGCAGGTGGGACAAGTTTTGGTTGGGATAATGTTCGGCATGGACTGGTTGGACCAAAGGGCCTGTTACCGTGCTGTTGATGTACATAATTAACTCTGTCAAAGATATAAATACATTTCTTCAAGACATTTCTTGGCCATAGTAGAACAAATGCCTCTGTCATTAACAACTTGCATTTATCTGCAAAAACGCAAAACAATGTCATAGAAGGTTTCAAAACTTGGACTTTGTGCCAAAGGAGGAAAAAGATAGGAAAGTGGCATGAATCCTGTCCAGGTTAAATTTTAATAGGGCCATTAAAAAAAAAGGAAGAATTTAAAGAATAGCTTTCTAAGTTTTACCTCGCCAGGAAAACCTATCTGTCAATGTTGGCATGGAGAGGTGATGAACAGAGAACTGGAATTGGAGGAACTGATAATAAGTGGTAGAGAAGGGCATTAAGACAAGCAAGACTGTGGTGCTATTTAAATAGTTGGGATTCTGAAAAAAAAACAGGAATTGCGGGAGAAACTCAGCAGCTCTAGCAGCATCTGTGGGAAGAAAGCAGTGTTAACATTTCTGGTCCAGTGACTCATCACTCTTGCTTCCTTGTCCTTCTAGTTATATGGTTTTAAATCAACGTCAATGATAAAGTTATAGTGTAGGGACTACTGAGTGGACCAAAGGCAGCACCCAGAAGGAGGAAGGATGTGTACCTTGAATGCTGGAAGATCCCAGCTGGATTGAGAACTTCTTGCCCACCCACTCACTAAGTTTTGTTGTCTTTCTAATGCATGTCTACATAATGAGCTGAGAACTGCATGATTCTTGAGCAAAGCTGATTCATTCCCCAGCAGAAGTGACTCCCATTCCCCCACCCAATGCCAGATTTAGACCCCATAAAAGACATGGACTGCAAAGTTTTGGGTGAGTTCAATTATAAGCATTAAGATTAAAAAGAGTTGTGAATTTCAGTGCAGGGGGCCTAGGGATTAACAAGGAGAAAGCCAAAATAGACTCTTGTCTCCTAACTTAAATTTGAAAAACTCGACAGAAGTGCAGTTATGCCAATTAAACAGAAGAGCATCATAAAGCAGAGTAACACCCTGATGCAGCAATCAAAGAATATAGCCAATAAAAGCTAGAGCATGAAGTGCAAAGGATGGAAATGAACAGGCAGCCTTAAGTTGTGGAATAAGCTGACAATTATATACTGTGGGACCAGAAGAGAAAAGTACAGGAGTAGAATGGATGGCTACAGCTCAGTAGGGATATGTCTGTACAGGAACCATCTTTAAAATAAAGCATTTATAACTTTACCAGGAAAGTCTAGATATGGATGCAACTGTGGCTTTGTTTTCCAGTGATGTTAACATTATAATTCAGGAAACATCTTTGAATCAAACTTTTCAACTGAAATGTCAAAAGCATCATTTGGATAGTGGTTAGCACTGCTACCTCCCAGCGCCAGGTACCCATTCCTGGGTGAGCTGTCTGTGTGGAGTTTGCATATTCTCTTTGTGTCTGCGTGGATTTCCTTCAGGTACTCCAGTTTCCACCCACAGTCCAAAGATGTGTAGGTTAGCCGATTTAGCCATGCTAACATTGTCCTATAGTGTCCATGGATGTACAGATTAGGCACAAAGGTTGCAGGGATGTGTTGGGTGAGTGGCCTGGGTGGGATGCTCTTCAGAGGGTTGGTGCAGACTCGATAGGCCAAATAGTCTCTTTCTTCAATGTTGGTATTCTCTGATTGTGTAGTGGATGTTATATCTGGTCAGAACTATACTTCATCTCTGATCCTCTTTTGAGGCCTTATTCTCCTTATCAGTTAGAAAAGCTGAAACCTCACTGTGAACCTATTCTGATTGTGTAGCTTATTTGTATTTATTTATAATTGTAATTTGCAGTCAGCATACAGTTAGTTTAACTACCTTTTATTGTCAAATCTAACCAGAACTTTTCTCTCTCAAAGTATACATTTGCAGTGACTAGTTTTAACTATAGGCATTATGTCCTTGCATGTCAATATTGTTACAGAAGACAGTTAGTAACCTGAAAGAATTAAGTGATATCGTAAGATAAATTCCATCCATCAGGCTACAAAAGACTGTTTCTAGGAGGAGCTAACCACTCTTTTGTTCTCTGTGTGAAGCTGTTGTGCCCTCAAGAATTCTTCCGTGGGAATTCTCCATGTGTTGTGAGTACATCAGTGATTGTACTTCCTGTTCACTCTAAGTTGAGGCTGATGTCTCACAAGAGGCAACCGTATATCTTTGATTAATGTCACCAGCTACTACATAATATGTGGTAAACCTTGACTGCTTCATCTAGACCAAATCTATCTTCTCCTGAATACATCACATGGATATCCTTCCCACTTTTGGTATCAGGAGCTCAACTAATACTAGTAAGAAGGATTGGTGGCAGAGAATTGGTAGGCTACTGCAAAAAATATGGAGGTATGGCATTGAGGATGAGTTGGAGGTTTGGATTAGGAATTGGCTGGCTGGAAGAAGACAGAGGGTAGTAGTTGATGGCAAAGGTTCATCTTGGAGTGCCGTCACTAGCGGTGTTCCGCAAGGATCTGTTTTGGGACCATTGCTGTTTGTTATTTTTATAAATGACCTGGAGGAGGGGCTAGAAGGTTGGGTGAGCAAGTTTGCAGATGATACAAAAGTCGGTGGAGTTGTTGACAGTGAGGAAGGATGTGTCAGGTTACAGTGGGATATAGATAAGTTGCAGAGCTGGGCAGAAAGGTGGCAAATGGAGTTCAATGTAGGTAAGTGTGAGGTGATTCACTTTGGTAAGAGTAACAAAAAGATGGGGTACTGGGCTAATGGTCGAATACTTGGTAGTGTGGAGGAGCAGAGGGATCTTGGTGTCCATGTACACAGATCTCTGAAAGTTGCCACCCAGGTAAATAGTGCGGTGAAGAAGGCATATGGCGTACTGGCTTTTATTGGTAGAGGAATTGAGTTCCGGAGCCCTGAGGTCATGTTGCAGTTGTATAAGACTCTGGTGCGGCCGCATCTGGAATATTGTGTGCAGTTTTGGTCGCCATACTATAGGAAGGATGTGGAGACACTGGAACGGGTGCAGAGGAGGTTTACCAGGATGTTGCCTGGTATGGTAGGAAGATCGCATGAGGAAAGGCTGAGGCACTTGGGGCTGTTTTCATTGGAGAAAAGAAGGTTTAGGGGTGACTTGATAGAGGTGTACAAGATGATTAGGGGTTTGGATAGGGTTGACCATGAGAACCTTTTTCCACGTATGGAGTCAGCTATTACGAGGGGGCATAGCTTTAAATTAAGGGGTGGTAGGTATAGGACAGATGTTAGGGGTAGATTCTTTACTCAGCGAGTCGTGAGTTCATGGAATGCCCTGCCAGTAGCAGTGGTGGACTCTTCCTCTTTATGGGCATTTAAACGGGCATTGGATAGGCATATGGAGGATAGTGGCCTAGTGTAGGTTAGGTGGGCTTGGATCAGCGCAACATTGAGGGCCAAAGGGCCTGTACTGCGCTGTATTTTTCTATGTTCAAGAATTAACCATAATATGTTTGCAATTCAGATTACCAATATTACAACAATGACTGTGGTTTCAAACATTAATTACCACAACCGTACGTAATTTTAAAACAAAACTTCAATAGATATTAATGAAATTTTGTGAAAACGCATAAGAATGTTGGCTTGGTTTTATTATTTGAACTGTATGCCTAGGTATAGGGATGCAAAGTGGAGGAAGGAATTTTGACCAAGTTTTTCTTGCTGGATGCAGCCTTGTACCTGCTGTGGTTTTCAATTTAAGCCTAAGAGGAACATCTCCCAACCAGTCATTGAAAAAGCTTTCCTGATTATAATTGATAGGTGTCAAGAGGACTTTTCGGTTATGGATGGTTCAACCATTGTCAACATAGTATAGCAAATCTTTATTTTTATAAGCTTCAACTTGGTTACAAGTTTTTTTTCTTGCGTTAAATAAAAGACATCATGACAGAAAAAGTATTGCTGAACACATCAAGCTAAGAAAAAAATGCATTTAATGAGCAAGTTTATTGACCTTGGGATATTGCAGAACACTTTACAGTAACTGAAGTAGTTTGTTATAATGGAGTAAATGTGCCAGCCACTTTGTATATGACAAGGTTCCAGCAATAGCAATGAGAAAATTACCAACTATAGTCCGCTTTAATCATGTTGGTCAAAGGATAAAAGTTGACCAGGGCACAGGGAAGAACTTTGAAACAGTGTAATTGAATCTTTTCCGGGTCCGGCACAGGGGGTACTTCAAGGCCCAATAGTCAGGCCTGGGGCTTTAGGCGGCCTGCTGTACTTGGGCCAGGAGCTGGGCCACTTTGCCAGGACTGTGTGGGACTGCTGTTCTCAAGCCATGGTCCAGAACAGGAGCCCTGAGCCAAGGACAGCAATGGATCCCAAGCTTACTATCCCTTGCTCTGGATTGTTTACAAAGAAGTTTAGGGAAGAAATTCAGAGACAGCAGAGGATTCGGAAAAGGTGTTGTTCAGGTCGAGCTGCATTTTTTTTTCAGCATATGCATTGGAAGCCAATGCTGTGTTTTTGGATAAGGAGAAACAGCTGTAATGTGTGTCATTCTGGCTGCCACTCGCTAAGAAAGATGTGATTGAACTGAAGAGGATGGAGAGGCAATTCACTAGCTTATTGCCTGGGCTATGCAGGATAGCTATGTCTCAGACAGCACACCCACCTAAGACAGAAGGTTGTGAGTTCAAGTTTTCTTCACAGCAGATAAGGTGAAACCTGGTTGAGGTGATAAAATTATGAGGCGCATAAATGGGTTAGATTTGAAGAATCCTTTCTCCTTACTAGAGGGGAAAGTGAGGTCTGCAGACGCTGGAGATCAAAGCTGAAACTTTATTGCTGGAACAGCACAGCAGGTCAGGCAGCATCTAGGGAACAGAAGATTCGACGTTTCGGGCACATGCCCTTACTAGAGGGGTCAATAATCAGGAACCTTTGATTTAAAGTAGTGGGTAAAATACTTGGAAGGTATTTTAGGATGAGTTGTAACCCAAAGCATGGTGTGTATCTGGAACTCAGCACCTATGAGTGTACAGGTGGGAACCATCACAACATTAAAGATGTATTTGGATGAATAATTGAAATGCCATAGCATAAAAAGACCACCAGCCAACTTCTGGGAATTACAGTTAGAACAGAAAGGTGCATGATGAACCAATATGAGCATGGTGGACCAAATGGCCCCTTTCCGTGCTGTAATAGTTTATGACTCTACAACATAGCTCCTTCTGGGACAATGCAGATGCAGGAGCAGAAAGAGAGAGAAACCATTGCAGTTGATTCATTATCTATGACTCATTGGATAAGAATAGAGTCGGGTGAGCATAGTCCTACTCAGCTGGATGTCTGAGAGAAGCACTGAAGGAAAATGGTGTGGTCAGTCAGGTCAAGGCTACAAAAAGGTTGCATGTGAGATGCAAATGAACCTTTGGTTTAACATCTCATCTGATAGTCCAGCACTCCCTTGTTGCTCAAGATTCTGAAGTGGGACTTAAACTCAAAACCTTCTATCACAGGTAGATGTGCTGCCTGAGCCATGGCAATCCGGGTTAGGACCTGTAGTCACAGGGTTTTAGACTGAAAAGGTTCACACTTGCCAGTTAGCATTGTACATTTGCCTGTTGTGTTCTATATGTGGTAAATAAAACAGTTCAGAAATGTTGGGTCTCATAGGCATTCAGCCAGTTCAACATCACCAGTTCGTCAAATTTTGCTGCACCTCAGCAGCAGCCGTTGCCATGGAAACAGTTATTTCTGAGGTCTCCTCCTGATGTTTTAGATTTATTGTCTCCTGTAAATGGCTCATCATCAGAGATTAGGATGGCTGGATTTATCATTAATACATTGTACTCAGACAGGCTGAAGGTAATATTCCATTAATGCAAGCTGGAACATGCATATAAAAGAAATGGAGAAGAACTGATTATTTCAATGCAACATAAACTTTCAGCAAAAAAATCCTTCTAGTTCTGAAATGCAACTGCAAAGTAAATGTTCCATTAAATTATACTAAGAGTTAAAAATACTGATCTGAATCAGCTTTGGTTTTCCTGTGTTTTTTTATTTCATAGGTGTCAAGGAATTTGCCTGATAAACAAAACGAAATAGAAGAGTTATTGAAGGACTTTACACGGTTTCAACAGAAGCTGAACCTGCTAACTCTGTGGACCTCTTCTACAAAGGATCAGTTGGAGTTGTACAAACAAGCACCAATACCACAAGTCTTTAATATTAAGGTAAAAGTTATTTCAGTGTCCACGCACATGCTATTATTGTAGCTCTCCATAGTAACACTGAGTTGAGTTTCTCAGTGTAAATTGTTTCTGACGGGTTTAGAGGGATATGATAATGGATGCTTGGAAAAGTAATGAGGCAGCACACTACTGCACAGCTGTGTTTTGCTGGACAAGAGATACTTAGAGATTAGAAAATAGAACAGCCCTGTGTTAGACTCAAATCCTTGGACTACACTGTAGGTGAGAAAGAAGCAGGAAGACCGAGACTTAGCAAGGATGAGAGAAGGGCATTTTAAATAAATAAGGGGAAGAGTTTGTAGTTAAAAATTAGATTAGATTACTTAGAGTGGAAACAGGCCCTTTGGCCCAACAAGTCCACACCGACCCTCCAAAGAGCAACCCACCCAGACCCAGTCCCCTACATTTACCCCTTCACCCAACACTATGGGGCAATTTTGCATGGCCAATTCACCTAACCTGCACATTTTTGGACTTGGGACGAAACCGGAGCACCCGGAGGAAACCCATGCAGACATGGGGAGAATGTGCAAACTCCACACAGACAGTTGCCTGAACCCGGGTCTCTGTCGCTGTGAGGCAGCAGTGCTAACCACTGTGCTACCGTGCCTCCCAATTGCAGGCTGTTGGAACATAAAGTGAGAATGGCAAATATTATGCATTGTTTAGATGTATCGAGTGGTTGCTATCAGTTTGGAATGACAGTAGTTTCATTATTCAGAACAAGCATGTGTATAAACCTATCCAGTTGTCTTGCATGTGTGCCAATGACATAGCAGTGTGATCTGGTAAAATGCAGAGATCTGATCATGTCAACAATTGCATAGCTAGTGCAAAGTGAAAAGCATAACATCTGTGGGATTCAAGTGGTAGGTTACTTAAGCCATTTAGTAAAGCACTGAAATTGCTAGTCTTAAAATGGAAATTGTTTTCCCTTATATAAGGATCAAACAAAGGTAAAACAGAAACCCTTAGGGTCAAGAACAGAGCAAGAAATGAGCTGGCAAATGTGTGAAGAATAAATGGAGTGGAAATCATACTTCCATAATGGACATTTGGCTGGACTGTGAATTAGAAACAGGATGTTAAGAAGGAACAGAATAATTTTAATTAAACTTTAGATAGCTAAATTGGATTGCATGATAATAATTCTAGAAAGATTAACACACAAAAAGGGGCATTGATGTGCAGACCTTGCAGAGAATGGGAGTTTCAAGAATAGATGTCGACTTAGACAAATATTTCTGTAAAATAATGGTCCTAGGTGTTGGAGATATTTCAACTTGACAGTATAGGAGATGGGTTTCTAGAGCATGAGCTGTCAGTCATAGTAAAAGGATCAGTAACTATTCACAAGATAGAAAATACAAGAAGGGAGAGACTAGAACAGAAATGTTATGAATATTATTTACAAAAACTGGCAGATGCTTCACTCAATTTCTGTTACTTTTGAAAGGTGATCCTTCAACAGGCATTATACCACTCATTAGAAACTGCAAATGGCTTTAACTGTTCAAGCTGTCAGTCAGCAAAGTCTGTATGTTATTCGAATCATTATGGCATCAACATTTGAGAGGTCCTGAGGATGAAATGCAAAATAGGTTTTCATTTCTCCATTTTGGCACCTGAGAAAGGTACAAACAAGTCCGGTTTCATTTGAAATTTGTTCAATTTTAGATAGGATAACTAATTAATTTAACCATCTAAATATATGGCTTAAAATATATATAGTTTAAAATGTTGCTCAAAACTGAATACAGCAACTGGGAGTTTCTGTAATTTTGAACAATGTTCTAATACAGTTCAGCACAGTGAAAGAATTTGAAAACCAGATTTCTATCACTCAGGTCACCTCAATATTAACCGACTTACTTGGTTATTAATGCAAATAAAATGAGCCATTGACTACCTGGCTTTTGAAGATTCACCATGAGGTTGCAGCAGAATGGTTAAAGTAAACTTCAAAGAAATTTGGATGCTCATTTGTGTAAGGAAGATTGATGTGTAAAATGACATTGTTTGCACCATTCAGGACATTTTGTCTGAAGAAGTCAGGGTTTTATTTGAGTACGTAAATGGCTGATGACTGGACAGTAGCCAACATAATGTTCATTTTCAAAAAGACAGACAGAGCTAACTCAGATAATTGAGGGCCATTACATTAACATTTGTGGAAAGTAACATTCTAAGCACAAATCTGTTCAGGGCAAAACATGTTTCCAGGATCATTTGCATTAGTTTAAAGATATGTGCACTAAAAACTTCATCAAGCCACAGATCTGGCCCTGCTCCCAGATTGAATTAGTCGCATTGCAAATTATTAATTTTATGTCCTTTCGTGGGTCTTCAGCAAGCTTCTTGTAATGATAGGCACCTATTAAAGGGGGCTGAATATGAATTTAAGTTAGGACGAAGCAGACTACTGTACATCGATATATCTAGCCAATAGTTCTGTATAGTCTTTAAAGTCATTTTCAGTCAAGCTACTCGCAGGTAGTGGACTAGGTATTTTGATTGGACATGCTTTTTTTTCATCTTAAACCGTCTTTCGCTGGGTTAATTACATTGCCTGCCCACCTCCAGGAGCCAGAAGTGAAGTGCTGATTTCTCCCTGCCTGCCATGTCCTGGGCAAATATCAGCAACCATGCAGGACAGATCTGACTTGTCTGGGCTTTGAAAGATGGCATGGGCCCAAAGAATGTTGGTGAATTCTGGGATATCCACTGAGCAGCAAGTTGTTTTGGGAACAGCATGTGATAAAATGAGGTGAAATGTGAGAGACACCATAGGGGCATGGTGCAGAATTAATCAGGCAAGGCAAGTTTGGTAATATATCGTTATGGAATTTGATAAACGTCATAGTCAGAAACCATCCAAAATATTGAATACAACTCTGGCTTAGCCAAAAGAACATAAGATCCTTGAAATTTAGTAATTGAAGCAGAAAATCTGTTAAGGTAGTTGAAGGTAAAAGAAATAATGGGCATGGGATGGAAAATGGCATTAGGACTAATGCATTGTGAAAGATAAACACTTAACCGGTTGGGTTTTGAGACAGTAGTCTTGTCAACTGACTGGAAATTTTTGAATGAGGCAAGCCGTAATGCAGTTCTCCAAAGCTCGGACAATTAATTGCACATGGTTACGATTTCTGCCCTCATGAGGTAGAATGTCCCACCTCCAATAACCACTGCCCAATTAGAGGGTTGACAGCTCTCCAGGAATACTGGCTACCACTGGAACTGCAGTCAGTGTCTGTCACCAACCAGGAGCATCACTGGAGGATGGATTTCACAATGTGTGGGGATTTGCTAGCCAGTACCTTAGAAAGGGGAATGAAGCAAACATCGGGAGGCAGGAAAGGGGATGGTTAAGGTTAGCAAGCAACCAGCTGCCTATGATGCTTTGTTGATATGCCAGAGTGGCAGGCAGATGATGGGCACAGAACTTCGCTTCCTAACATCGCGTACAATTCTGTCCCCCTTCCAAAATTGCCAGTCTGCGCCAGGTCAAGCATATGCACTAGACTTCAAAAGGCGAAAGACAGACTGGTAGACAGGGCAGACACATGTCAAATGAACTTTAGTGCAGAAATGTGCAAGTAAAATAGCTTACTGAAACAACAAGAAGAGGCATTATAACACAAAGGAAATGGTTCTAAAGTGAGCATAACAACTGAGAAACGTTGTACAAGTCCTTGAAGGTGAAATGGCAAATTGAGAAATCAGTTAAAAAAAGGGAAATGAGATGCTCAACTTTATAAATAGATTTATGGAATAAAAAAGAATGACAAATCTATATTTAACACTGGTTTAGCTTCTATTGGTGTATTGTGTCCAATTCTGGGAACCATGTTTAAAGATATGAAGGCATTAGTGCGGGTGCAGAAGAGACATGAGAATGGTTAGAGGGGTGATGAATTTTAATTACTTGGACAAATTGGAGAAGGTGAGGCTTAGTGAAGAGAAGGGTAATGGAAGATTTGATAGAGATATTCAAAAATCAGTTTGGGTCCATACAGAGTAGACAAGGAAAAAGTGGTCCCATTGGGAAGTATAAAGAACTGAGGACACGGATTGAAGGTAAATGGTGCTAAAGCAAAGGTAACAGGAATAAAATGCTTTAACATAATGTGGGGTTAGAATGTGGAATGCATCTTCTGAGAAATCAATTAATGCCCTTTTAAGAGTCTCTTCCAGCTTTCATTAGCAGTGTATGCCTGGCAGGGGGTGATCTGCACCATGAGAGAGGCACAGCAGATTTACTTGCGTGGGCTGGTGTCGATCAAACTGGGGAGCTCCTTTCCAGTCCTATTTTATTTTCTATTGGATCTCCTCATTCTTCTTAACAGATTGTATCACTTTGCAACTTCGCTTCATTAAATTTCATCTGTCACATCTTCACCCATAACTCCTCCATCATTTTTTTTCTCACAGTGCACAACACTTGCCAATTTCGTGATATCTTCATTTTTCTTTTTCAAATCTGCCCTGTCCATACAAGTACAAATAATTAGTATACGTCAGGAAGATTTAATGATGTATCACCAAGAACAATATTTTCAGAGTGCTTGGAAGTGTGGAAGAGCTACCAAATTCTTCCAAAGTAAAACCTGATCTTTATGGTTGAAACAATAAGCAAGTGAAAACAGGGATACTTTTTTTTTGTCATGACTGTTATTATCCATTTAGGGGCCATTTATGTTTAAAGGGAAATCGAAACACCCTGTATATAACTATATCACAAGGCATAGTGTTTTTAAACAAAATCAAATTTAATTGTATTCAAGAAGGAATTCAGCAAATCAAGCACCGCTAACTTAATACTCTCATTTATAATGAATTATGCTGAAAAACACACCCCACAAAGTTCCCCAGTCTTAGGAGATCTTGAAGTTTCCTTTGCTTCTTTAAGGATCAACCCAAGTGTATGTCATAACTATTTGAAGTTCACTTCACATGTCTTCAATGTGCCATCTGTCTCCAAGGAACAACAATTATGGAGATCATTCCATTAGCTTTTCGGTGAGCAATTATCCAACATTCTGTTAAAGACCTCACAACTGTGATCACCTCAGCTACTTGGCTAGACTGCCGGTGGATACCCTGCAATCTTGTCACAATCTTCCAACTAACTCAGTTACGTACTTCTGCCTCATAACTCTTTGAGAAATACTGTAGATTTCTTACTCTACTTCAAACCTGGTAAATCTTTCAGCTTAATTCCCCCTCTAAATTCCGAATTAAGCTTGACCCCTTTCCTGATTGATAAAGCTTGTATTTTTTTCTATTTAACAGACAGACCGGGCAAAGCATTGATCTCCTTTGGTTCTTCCTGTTCAATGAGCTTTAGTCTATATCAAAACCAAAACTGAAATTGGTTTTGAACGCAATCATAAAAATGTTGGAGTTCAGAAGTAGGCCATTTAGTCCATTGTGTCTGTCTGTACTAGCCTTGAAAATGAGCACCATGATTTAGTGCCATTTCCCTGACCTTTCTCCATATCATTACACATTGTTGCTCTTTAAATAATCATCCAGTACCGTCATGAAAGCCTCAATGGAACCTGCCTCCGCCACTCTTCAGATTGTCTAACAAAAATCCAGATAAATTAAGCATTGGAAGCTTCTAATCCCATAACCTATCTCTATGACAATACAGCATCCCTTAGGATGGTTCAAGCAAAGTTGCAAACAAATTATTTTTATCTCCACCACTCTTGAATTTTCTAAATCACATGGAGTAGCAGAGATGTCATGATGCTGTCACTGGACGAGCAAGCCAGAGGCCCAAGCTAATATATTGATGACATCTGTTCATCTGATATTTTAGAAACAGTTAACATTGCAGAAGAGGAAGTTTGGGAGGTCTTAGATAATGTGGATAAAACTCCAGGGCCTGATCTCATGTAGCCCAGAATGTTGTGGGAATTAAGGGAGGAATTTGCGAGACCCTTGCAGAAATATTTGCATCATCTATAACTATGGTGAGGCACCTGATGACTGAAGGGTGGTTAATGTTGTACCTTTCTTTAGGAAAGATTGTAAGGACAAACCATGGAATTACAGACCTGTGAGTCTGACATCAGTTGTGGGTGAATTGTTGGAGGTGATTATAAAAGATAGCTTGTATGGACATTTAGAGTGGCAAAAATTGATTAGAGATAGACAGTGTGGCTTTGTGTGAGGAAAATTGTGACTCACAAACTTGGGTGAGTTCTTTTGAGGAAGTTACCAAAAATATTGCTGAGGGCAAAGCAATAGACATTCTTTACTTGGATTTTGACAAGCTTCCACATGGTAGACTAATTAGTAAAGTTAGGTCACATGGCATTCTCATGAACTTGCCATTTGGATACCTAATTGGCTTAACATCAGGAGACAGAGGGTAATGGTGGAGGGTTGTTTTTCAGACTAGAGGCCTGTGACCAGCAGTGTTCCACAGGACCGGTGCTGGGTCCTCTTTTGTTTGTCATTTATATTACTGATTTGGATTAGAATATACAAGGCATAGTTAGTAAGTTTGCAGACAACAGCAAAATTGGTGGCATAGTAGACAGTGAAGAAGGTTTCTAAGATTACAAAGGGTTCATGATCAAATGGGTCAATGGGCTGAAAAATGGCAGATGGTGTTCAATCTGGATAAATGTAAGGTATTGCATTTTGTACAACAAACAAGGATAGGGCTTATATAAATAATGTTGGGCATTCGGTCGTGTCATGGAACAAAGGGACTTAGGGTTGCAGGTACATAATCCTTTGAAGTTTGCATTCCATATCGTCAGGGAGAAAGTGAGGACTGGAGATGCTGGAGAGCAGAGTCAAAATGTGTGGCACTGGAAAAGCACAACTGGTCAGGCAGCATCTGAGGAGCAGAAGTGTCGACGTTTCCGGCATAAGCTCTTCAGAATGCCAACTTGAGGAATGTTTCAGAGAACATCTCTGGGACACACTCACTAAACAACCCCACCATCCTGTGACTGATCACTTAAACGCCCCCTCCCACTCCGCCAAGGACATGCAAGTCCAGGTCCTCTTCCACCGCCAAATCCTAGGCACCCGACATCTGGAAGAAGGATACCTCATCTTCCGTCTTGGGACCCTCATCCACATGGAATCAATGTCGATTTCACCAGTCTCTTCACCTCCTCTTCCCCCACCCCCCCCCCCCCCCACTTCATCCCAAATCCAACTCTCCAACTCAGGACTACCCTCTTGACCTGTCCTACCTGTCCATCTTCCTTCTCATCTATCCACTTTACCCTCAACTCCGACTTATCACCTTCAGCCCCCCCCCCCCCACCTTCATCCACCTATTGCATTCCTAGCTACTTTCACCCACAGCCCCACCCGCCTCCGATTTATCACACAGCCAACTTGGCCCCACCACCACATTCCTGATGAAGAGCATATGCTTGAAACGTCAACTCTCCTGCTCCTCGGATGCTGCCTGACCAGCGGTGCTTTTCCAGCATCACACTTACATAGAGACAACATGGTTAAAAAGGCATTTGACACGTTTGTCTTCATTGCTCAGTCCTTTGTGTATAGGAGTTGGGAAGTCATGTTGATGTTATATGGGACATTGCTGAGGCCTCTTCTGAATACTGTGTCCAGTTCTGATCACCCTGTCATAGGAAAGATATCATTAAGCTGGAGAGGGTTCAGAAGAGATTTACCAAGATGTTGCTAGGTATGGAAGGTTTGAGTTATAAAGAAAGGATGGATAGGCTAGGACTTTTTTCACTGGAGCATAGGTGCTAGAGAGGTGACCTTATAGAAGATTATAAAATAATGATGGGTACAGATAGAGTTAATGGTATTTTTTTTTCCCATAGAATGGGGGATTTCAAGATTAGGGGCCACATTTTTAAGATGGGAGGAGAAAGATTTTAAAAAGGCATGAGGCACAATTTTTTTTTACATAGAGGGTGGTTAGTATGTCGAATGAACTTCCTGAGGAAATGGAGAATATGGGTACAATTACAACATTTAAAAGGCATTTGGATAAGTACATGAATAAGAAAGGTTTCGTGGGATAAGAGCCAAGCAGGCAGGTGGGACGAGTTTTGTTTGGGATTATGTTCAGCACGGACTGGTTGGACTGAAGAAGTCTGTTTCCGTGCTGTCTGACTCTATGACTCTTTGTTTCTCCAAATCAGATGGTAAAATTTAAATTCAGTTAATTAAAATTTAGACCACAAACCTATCATTGATTTTTTTTTTAAAAAAGCAACAATCTGGTTCATTAATGTCCTTATGGAAGGAACTATACCATCCTTACCGGGTCTCAACAACATGTAACTCAGATCCACAGCAAGTGATTGACGATTGTCCATTGATATCGTTTAGCAAGCTACTGAATTCAAGGGCAACTTTGGGTGGACAACAAATGCTGGCATTGCTGTTGATACCCATATTCCATGATATAATAAAACAAAATCTCGTACAGCGTTTTATGGCCGCTTTCCCAGAATTGCTGGCCCTCTAAGCAAACCTTTTGTTTTACAATTAATTTTTAACTTTCATTTTATCTGGAAACTAACTACAAAAACATTTCAATAGTTTAATGAAGTAAGGATCAACCATATGGCTCCATTATATTCTCAAAGATTGCTCAATGCTTTTGCATGTCAACCTCTGACCTTGTAAAATAATCTTTTTACTGTAATTAATTCCAAACTTGTTTGATTTGCATTCACAATAAGGTGCTTTCTCAGCTTCTTATTCAGATATTTATGCTTAGATTTAACAGTTTAATTTTTAAAACCAAAAACTGTATTCCAAAACATTGGAATTATGAAATTATGTATTAAACATGATAGGAAGGTACCATTTTAAATTTTGAAGGATGAATAAAGAAAGGCTGAACATGAGACGTTTGTTCACATTGCATCATCCCTTACATTGCCTGTGGCACTGAGGATAATTAAGTCTACATTGTGACTTAAATCTAGAAGCAACAACATGAAAGAAGGTTCCCCTGCGTAGTACATCCAGATGAGAAGCTCATAAGAAGGGTTTATTGATGTAAAATTGGCCAACAGAAAGGAGAGGGGGTAGAAAAGAAATTTTACTTGACAAATTTCTCTTGTTAGAGCACAGAATTTAAGAATATTTGAGTTAGGAATCAGGAATTGTTTTGAGAGAAGATTCCATGATCATTTGAAACAGGAAGAGTATGAGGGGGTGAGAGAATTATTGCTGTAAGCTTATGAACTAAACGCAAAAGCCTGAACTACTTGCGTGCTGTAAATGTCTTTAGATTATTATTTTTATCACTTTTCTATGGATACAATAAACATGTACCTTTAACTATATTTTCGTATTATTTTTCCATTCACATTTGCAAAGATCCATAGCTAATTTTTGGTAACTGTCAGTTAACATCTGAATTTTGTAATATCTTGTAATTTAATACACGACAGTATCACATTCAATGCATTCATAGATTCAAGATTTAGGATTGTACAAACTTCTAACATTGACTAATGAGTTCTTAATTCAAGAATCAAAATAATTTATAAATTAGTTTCTTTTCAGGGTTTGAATATTGTTTTATGTACCGCATATGGGCAGTGAGAAGGAAAACAGTCTAGGAGGACCACATTAGTGGAAGTCTTTAAAAGAAAACTAGAATAAACTAAATAATGGATATAGACTTAATTATCAGTTCTTGCCTTTTTAGACTATTTACAGTAAACTAATCTTTTAATATCTATGGAGATGCCATTTTGTGACTTCCACATATACTTCAACGTGTAAGTCTATTGTGGAGTGCAGCACTGAATGTTAAGAGCACAACATCTTGTTGGATCTTTGATCTGTGCTGACTTGGATAATCTCAGCCAAGGCACGAGTGGATGTCAAGTGTAGAGAGAGTCGAGGTTTGGCTATGACTTGCCCATAATTGAACGTGCTGCTGACATTTCCACTGAGGTTTGCTGCTGTGTTCTCTCTGATTTTGAGATTGTAATGAGCAGCCTGGATTTACAGTTACACAGCCCTCCGTTTCTTCCTCTCCTGACGTCCCCAACAGTACCCTTCCACCGACCCTCTCATTCGTTTGGCCGAACTGGTCCTCACCCTTAAGAATTTCTCCTTCGAATCCTCCCACTTCCTCCAGACCAAAGGGGTAGACATGGGCACCCATATGGGCCCCAGTTATGCCTATCTCTTCGTTGGCGACGTAGAAGAGTGCATCTTCCATAGTTACACCGGCACCACTCCCCACCTCTTTCTCTGGTACATTGATGACCGCGAGGAGGTTGAGCAATTCATCAACTTCACCAACACATTCCACCCTGACCTTAAATTTACCTGGACCATCTCTGACACCTCCATCCCCTTCCTGGACCTCTCCATCTCCATTAATGACGACTGACTTGACACTGACATTTTTTACAAACCCACCGACTCCCATAGCTACCTGGATTACACCTCTTCCCATCCTACCTCCTGCAAAAATGCCATCCCGTATTCCCAATTCCTCCACCTCTGCCGTATCTGCTCCTAGGAGAACCAGTTCCACCACAGAACACACCAGGTGGCCTCCTTCTTTAGATACCGCAATTTCCCTTCCCACGTGGTTAAAGATGCCCTCCAACGCAGCTCATCCACATCCCGCACCTCCACCCTCAGACCCCAACCCTCCAACCGTAACAAGGACAGAATGCCTCGGTGCTCACCTTCCATCCTCCCAACCTTTGCATAAACCAAATCATCCGCCATTTCCGCACCTCCAAACAGACCCCACCACCAGGGATATATTTCCCTCCCCACTCCTTTCCGCCTTCTGCAAAGACCATTCCCTCTGTGACTACCTGGTCAGGTCCATGCCCCCCAATAACCCACCCTCCCGTCCTGGCACCTTCCCCTGTCACCGCAGGAATTGCAAAACCTGCACCCACACCTCCTCCCTCACCTCCATTCAAGGCCCCAAGGGAGCCTTCCATATCCATCATAGTTTTACCTGCACATCCACCAATATAATTTATTGTATCCGTTGCTCCCGATGCGGTCTCCTCTACATTGGGGAGACTGGACGCCTCCTAGCAGAGTGCTTTAGGGAACATCTCTGGGACACCCGCACCAATCAACCACACCACCCTGTGGCCCAACATTTCAACTCCCACTCAGCCGAGGACATGGAGGTCCTGGGCGTCCTTCACCGCCGCTCCCTCACCATCCGACACCTGGAGGAAGAACGTCTCATCTTCCACCTCGGAAAACTTCAACCCCAGGGCATCAATGTGGACTTCACCAGTTTCCTCATTTCCCCTTCCCCCACCTCACCCCAGTTCCAAACTTCCAGCTCAGCACTGTCCCCATGACTTGTCCTACCTGCCTATCTTCCTTTCCACCTATCCACTCCACCTCCTCTCTGACCTACCACCTTCATCCCCACTCCCATTCACCCATGGTACTCTTTGCTACCTTCCCCCACCCTCCTCCCTGAGCTATCACCTCCATCCCCACCTCATTCACCTATTGTGTACTCTATGCTACTTTCTCCCCACCCCCACCCTCCTCTCATTTATCTCTCCACCCTGCACGCACTCTGCCTCTATTCCTGATGAAGGGCTTTTGCCCGAAACGTCGATTTTCCTGCTCCTCGGAAGCTGCCTGAACTGCTGTGCTTTTCCAGCACCACTCTAGTCTAGACTCTGGTTTCCAGCATCTGCAGCCCTTGTTTTTACCTAGCTACACAAGAACTTCACTCACTTTCAAACTTATCTGATTTTCTAATCTGAATAGATCCTATCTTCCACTGTGGTATATTGAATAATAAACCGATGTTCAGCTCATTTTATTACCTCCTTGAAAACAGAAAAGTTTGACTGGACAAGCATTCTTGGATGCTGTTGTTAACAGCTTATATTTATTTCATCAGTTTTAAGATATTTTATGGACTTCTTTCTATTTTTGCCACATGTTTTGCTCTTTGAATTTATGGCATTCGCTGAAGGGGTTGCCATTTATTTCTCAATGGCAAAGGCGGAATGGAATTCCTGTTAGAAACATGTCTCTATCTGGAAACCAGGTAAAAACAATGACAGCAGATGCTGGAAACCAGATTCTGGATTAGTGATGCTGGAAGAGCACAGCAGTTCAGGCAGCATCCGAGGAACAGTAAAATCGGTGTTTCGGGCAAAAGCCTGATGAAGGGCTTTTGCCCGAAACGTCGATTTTACTATTCTTCGGATGCTGCCTGAACTGCTGTGCTCTTCCAGCACCACTAATCCAGAATCTATCTGGAAACCATTTAGGGAAAGTACCCAGGAGTGACCAAGAATGATTGACAAGATGTTGCACTCTATTTCTCTATTTCTTAAGATGTCGGCATATACAGACTTTCTTCCCAGTTGCCTCCAGGATTTACATATAATGGTCTGAAAGCACGGCCCAGTTGCTTATATTCTAATATAAAGGGCACAGTCTGTAATCGGTTCTTCTTAGGATTTAGCTGTCGTTTGTCAAGGACTGTCTCAGCCACAATGGCGCCACTGTTTCAGCAAGATTCCTGCACTGGGGTAGAACATGGGAAGCACTAAATTAGGTTTAAGCAATACAAGCAGACATTAAGGAAAGTATAATAGTAAGAAAAATACACATATACAAGAAGGCACATATTATCAGCTGTGCAAAAAAGAATGAGGGAATTAAAATTATTAGAAGCAATTGTCGTAAGGTTGCATGATTGAAAATTATCTCAGCAAATGCTTATGGAAGGCTCTATAGTTGGTGACACATTCATAGTAGGAAAAGGGAAGTTTACTAATCGTATAGTCAGTTTGGGTTCATCAGAATGTCTTTTGTAACCAGGAATCTTAGGCTGTTGTTGTGCTTCTTGCAATGTTTGTAATTCTCAGGGAGTCCTAAGTCATCAGAGCTTCCATGTGAGTCTTCATTCATAAGATTAGTCTCTATAAATGCATCAAACCACCAATTCTTTGAACCTCTCATTGGACGACAATCTCGACTGTACACAAGAGACAGTACACAGTAGACCACTGAGATCTGTAGAAGTGCTTCCCAGCATGGGTTGATGTCTTTATTTGAGAGAGTAAAAAATTTAAAAACAAAAGCAGGTGTAATTTTAACTTAAAACGCTAGGTCAAAAATTGGTTGAGGTGTATAGTCTTTCGAGCTTGCCTTGCCTAATGTGTTTTCCATGGAAAACAAACTCTGGCATGTTCTAAAGTGGTCAGCATGTATGATGACCAGTCAGTTTGCTATGACCATTTTTTTTAACTGGTTGATTCATGAGCTGGAATTAGGCAGGTCATTGGTGGCCCCGTCCATCAGCTGGAAAGCTAGGGGTCTGGAAGCCCTGACTGCATTTTACCTTCACCATGCAGTCCACCATCTGTACTCAGGATATCCTTCCAAAGAAAAGAGCCTTCAAAATCTGTTGGCTTATAGCTGAGTGTGGTAATCATTGCAAGGACAGCTCCAGTCACCGATCAGGAGCAACTATTACAGAGGAGGGACTGGAATTGGAGATTGGAGATTGGTTGGTGCAAGCCCAATGGGATCAGTCAAACAGGCTCTAGCAAACTGGGATTAGGGTTTGTTCATGAGAATAAGGCAAGTACCTTTCAGTTGGGATGGCCCATGCTGTTGGTGTGGGGTTTTTTGTGTGCTTCAAGGGTGCTTAATCAAGAAACCCTACCCCAGTCTTCCCACTGGAACCCACAAGGAAGCCACCACTGGTACTCTTGTCGATCTTTACACATGATAAAATTCCCACCAGCCACTGAGAACATGTCAGTGGCAGCAGAAAAAGGGCCTTAAAGCTCTTAATTAACTATATAAGGATTTCACTTGGCCTAACAGGAGGAGGTCTATCCACCATCTCCTAATAGGCATGCCACCTTTACCATCCAACTCCTGTCCCTCCACCAATCATACCAATACCTACACACGTTTAACTGAGTTCTTTGAAATCCGAATCAAGAGGCAATTTCATGACAACTGCTACCGCCTCCCTCCACAGGCCCGCTTAGGAAATGTAACGATCCCCCTTCCTGTGAACACAGGGAGAGTCATCATTTGATGTAAAGTGTTGTGAAGAGACTTTGGGAAATTCTGAAATTTGTAACAGGAAAAGCAAAAGATATATTGAAGGGAAATAAATGGGAATAGATTCCCGGTGCCACTTTGTTTGCACTGATGGTGTCTATTTAATTTTGATTGCTTTAAAAATAATACTGACATGTTTAAACTGACAATAATGCTTTGCCACTGCATTAATTAAAAATAAAAATGTGTGACTCATTTAAATAAATAGAGGTGACAAATTTTCTGACGTAACCCCTGGTTGGTGAACTGGAAATCTTGTTGTATTCAGCATTTGTTGAAATGCTTGGAAAAAAAAACAAAGAAAAATTGCAAAGGCATTTTTAGATGGAGCCCAAGCTGATCAATGCAATTTTTACAGGCACTTTGACAGATTACCTGTGATAATAGATATTTTTCTGGCAAAAAGATGAAGTATGGAACAGAAACAGAGATTGTGAGAGAAACTCATCAGGTCTAGCAGTATTTGTGGAGACGGATACAGAGTGAATGTTTGGAGTACAGTATGAGTCTTCAGAATTGACTTTAGTTCAAACGGTTAATTCTGTTTCACTTTCCATAGATGCATTTCTAGCATTCTGTGTTTGTTTTCGATTGCCAGCATGCACAGTATTTTATTATTTTATTCAAGTGGAATGGATTTTTGTGTGTGAATACATATCCATGACATAGCACTAAATAAATAAACCCCAGAATTGCACTGCAGGACTATGCTGAATTTTCTTTTTCTCAATTCTGTTTGGTAGAGTCACAGATTACCTTCTGTCACTATCATTCATCATGATTGGGCGCATCCACAGGACACAAATTGGAAAAAAATGCATTCAGCTCAAACTCAGGTTATATTATAGAAAATGATGTTCATGGGACATGCTAAGAGAAGATACTTTTTCTTGGAGGGTTATTACAAGCTGAACTATTGATGTAGAACAGGGGGACTTCAAACAGCGAGGGTAGAACAACTTCAGCACTGATGTCAATCACCCCAACTTCAGGCAAAAAGTAATTGAAACCTAATTTAAAAAAAAAACATATTAAATGTTTTCCCATTGCTTTTGGTCTTCAGCCATTTTCAGTGACTCACCCTATAGCTTCTGGTACACATTTATCTATGCTAATCCATGGGTGATTTGTTGCTTTGCTGTTTCTCTGAAAGTAAAATACAGAATCCAGCAGCTGATCTCATGGCTTGGTAAAAGCAGACTTTCCTCTGAGTCAGAAATTTCTAAGTACAAATCTCTTTTCCAAGACTTCAATGTCTAGTTCTCCAGTGGATCACCGAACAAATATTATATTGTCAGACCTGCCATATTTCAGGCAAATTGTCAGATTATGGTCTAATTTTCAAGGTCAGGTGGGCACAGAGCTGAAAGGAAAATGCAAGTGTTCTGATTGGAGAAGAGGGTAGTGCTAGTCTGCAAAAAGCATATAGACGAGCTTGTGGAATGGCAGACAAGAGGAAGATGAACTTTCAAGGAAAGAAGTTTAAATGATTCACTTCATTAGCAAGAATGAAAGACAATGTAAATCAAAGGGCACAATTTGAAAAGAACTGCATTAGCAGAGAGTCCTCAAGCGTACATTTGCAAATCCTAAAGCAGGCGGACAGGATGAGAAACAGTAAATAAAGCATATCGGATCCATGGAATGATAAATGGATACATAGAGTATAAAAGTAAGGAGTTTATGATAAACCTGTATGAAATACCAGTAGACCTTCAAATGGAATATTTTCTTCAGCTCTGAATACCACCCTTCAGGAAGGAGGCAAAGAGATGAGAGATTATGCAGAAAATATGTGCAAGATTGGTCCCATGGCTGAGGAGCTTCAGTTGTGTGAATATATTAGAGAAGCTAGAACGGTTCTCTTCAAAAATTAAAGAGGAGATTAAGAGGAAATTTGAGGAAATTGTTCAAAATCATAAGGGAAAGATGAAGAATCATAGACGACCAGTTTAAGGTGATTGGCTGATGAAGCAATGGCAATTTGAGGTAAATTGTTTTTTGAGGACTGAGTGGTAAAGACCTGGAATCTACTGCCTGATAGTGGGGTGATTTAGCTGAGATATCTTCAAAAGGTATTTAGATAGTTAATTGAAGAGAGAAAAAAATTAGAATGACAAGGAAAGATTGGTAATGGAATTAATGCAATTGTTCTTGCTGAAAGAGAACACACTGACACAGACATAACTATTCTGTCATTCTATGGATAATCCTTTGAAACTATTTGAAAAACAATTGGAATTTCTTCTGGTGTTCATGCAGAGTACCAAAAAATGACAAATTTGCCATTTAGGTTAATGCTGTCTGTGGAAGCTCCTTTGTGCTAAATTGGTGGTTGTTGTATATGACTACAAAACAAAAATGACCAGACTTCAAAGGATAGTAGTTATTGTAAAGTATATTAGGGTATATTATGGATATAAAATGCAAATCAGTTTCCTTCTGTTCTAAACGGCTGCAATCCTGTACTTTGCAATGTTACTTGGCCTTTGTGCCTACTCAGTGTAAATTCCCAATTAGTGCAAGACATATCCCAAACAACATTCTCGGTGCTGGATTCTGTTTTTTTTCTTTGTCTTTTCCAAGTTCATTCAAAGTCCTAGCACCTGGACTGTAGGTTACAGCTTCATTATACCTGTATTCAGTTTGCCAAATCTGACTTGAAATAATACTGGAAGTGTCATTTCCATTTCCAGTGCTTAATGATGAACAAGCATTAATACGCTTCAATTGATCAATACAAATGAAAAAAACACATTGTGTTTTTCATTGTGCCTGTGAATAGTCAATCTATTACTGTAGTTTCCCAGATTGATTTTTAATTCCTGAATATTTCATGACAATCGAGAGCTTTGGCAACATCTAGCTTGTCGAGTTTTAATGCATGTTGTTGTCCTATGCTATCAAGTGTGCACTAGCAATGTAATGGAAGGTAATTTTTTTTTGCAGAGTGAAAGATCAAATGAATGGTTTATGTATAAATACAGTAGCGCCTCGACTTACAAACTTAATCCGTTCCAGGACACGGTTCGCGAACCGAATCAATTTTTCCCATTGTTCGGATAGTGTAAGAACGCTTGGACAGCTGTTCACAGCGCACGCGCCAAAGACTAACTGAATGAGATCACGCGGGGCCCAAGAGCTTTTGCGTTCAACAAGCGCGTAGCAAAGCAGAACAATGAAACCATGTGGTCACACACGGGCTTTTTGCGTTCGTACCTTTGTTCGTACCTTGAATATCGTATGTACGTTGAAGCAAAATTTTACGTACAATCCTGTTCATAAACCGATTTGTATGTGAACGGGGTCGTTCGTATGTCGAGGCGCTACTGTACATATAGGCACCGTGGTTATAGATTACTTCCGTCTCATCTCTGTTCCAATTTTCCTGCTCATACATGATGCCATCAGAGCCTTTTCTAATTTTCCTGAATTTTCTTATTTCTATGGTTCTAATATTTCCATAATTGTAGCTTTGCACTTTTCAAGGATAATATAATCTGTCTATATGGCTAAATGTGCTCATGTCTGCATGTATATATGTTGCTTCAAGCTGGACACCTGAAACATGGATCCTGACTAAGTCATCTGTTCCACATAATGACTTTGAATTTAGTAAATCATTCCTGATCCATCTAAAATTTGTGATGTAATTTATGCAAAACCCTGCTGGTATGCCTTAAGGGTGGTAGCTTAATTTGATCTGTTTCAGACAAGTTGTACTTCTCTGGAGCTTCAATGATTCAAAATCTCTCTAGGAATCACACAGAAGTGAACAAGACTAAAGGGCACTGGACCTAATGAGGAGTCAGTGGAAAGGTACCAAAGGCATAGTCAAAGAGGAAGGAATTGTAGAGGATGTAAAAAAAAAGCACAGAAATGAATGTGTTGAGGAAGAAATTGTAGAATTGAGTTGATGCAGAGCATAATAGAACGAGCAGAACTGTAGATGAACTGAGGTTTACCGAGGGTTGAGACTGGGAGACCAGAAGAAGAACATGAGAAGAATGTAATCTGATGGTAACTGTTATGGACCAGGCCCCCTCAAAGAAGGTAGCCCAGATTCTAACCTTGCTCGTTGTTTTAAGCAAGTGTAAGGTGGACATTCCAGGAGTGATGCAGCTGGTCAAACCACTCCGTTTTAAAAACAGCAGAATTTATTTACATGTTACTGAATGAAACACATGCAAAAAAAAACCCATAATTCAGAGTAACAACTATTTGAAAACCCGACTGACACAATATCCCCCACTACTTAACAATGAGCTGTTCCAACTTTCTGCAACATCCCATAAACACACCCCTTAGCAAAAAGGTAAATTCAAATACAGGTTCTTACAGGAGAGAGAGATTGTAGAGAGGATCAGCCAGGGATATTGGCTGAAATAAGGAACCTCTTTTTTTTTTGCCCAGGCAAAACTATATCAAACTAGAAAAATCCCTGAACTTGGAGAACTGGCCACTCCGATTTCATTGTAGAAGTGTTTTAAAAAAAAAACTGAAAAGCCCTTTTCCATTATTGATGATGGCTAAAAGATAATGCCTGAGGCAACGAAGTGGCCTAATCAGAACCTCTGTCTTTTACAACCCCTTTATTCAAAATAAAACTAAGGACAACATCACCTTAGGCATCATCACACCTCCCCCCCCCCCTTTAAAAAAAGCAAACCATCAATGTCCAAAGATGGCTTCATTTTAAAAGCCCTACAACCGAGCCCTACACTACAACACTTATACATTACATTGATGACAACCATGCAGACATGCACATCTACATTCTATTTCAGTCTGTTTTAGTCCTGCCACCGAGTGCCTCTGTTTCTTGTCCAAGTCTAAACAATGTGTCGGCAATCATGTTTTCTCGTCTTGCCACATGTACAATTCTTAAATTGAACGGCTGTAATAAAAGCTCCATCGAAACAGTCTGGACATTTGTCCTTACATTTCTCAACAAATGTCAATGGGTTACAGTCAGTGTATATGATTGTCTCAGATGCATTACTCGGAACATAAATGTTGATATGTTGTAATGCCAACACCAAGCTCAAAGGTTCCTCCTCAACTGTCAAATATTTCTACTGCTGAATGTTCAATTTCCTGGATAAATACTTAAAAGGTCTTTTTATCACCTCGTCATCCTGCTACAGGAGCACAGCACCGACTCCCACGTCACTCACATTGATCGCCATTTGAATGGCTTTGCGTAATTAAATGTGGCTCACACTGGGGCAGTGGTTAACACAGCTTTCAGATTGTCAAATGCCTTCTGACAGTCTGCTGTCCACTGAAATGTCTTGCCTTTATTTAGTAATTCAGCAAGTAGCGCAGCCCAATGCTAACATTTATTATGAATTTCCCGTAAAATCCACTCGATCCCAGGAACCATAGTACTGCTCTTTTTTGTCGATGGTATGGGAAACTCTCTAATTACCTTTGTTTTTGCATTCCATGGGGCCATTTGTCCACATCCAATAACATGGTCCTGTAAGGTGACTTGGGCTTTGGCAAATTCACTTTTAGCCAGGTTTATCACCAAGTCTGCCTCCCAAAGTTGATCAAATAATTCCGATAAATGTTACAAATGTTCCTTCCGTGTGTAACTAAAAATCATTAGGTCATCAATATAAACTACACAGTTGAGTAATCCGAAAATGATTTTATTGGTTAGTCTTTGAAATGTGGCTGGTGCAATTTTTATACCAAACAGCATGACTTCAAATTGATACAGAGTCAAGAGTATGGTGCTGGAAAAGCACAGCAGGTCAGGCAGCATTTAAGGAACAGGGGAATTGACATTTCAGGTATAAGCTCTTCATCTGAACTTGCCCGAAACATCAATTCTCCTGCTCCTCGGATGCTGCCTGACCTGCTGTGCTTTTCCAGCACCACACTCTTGACTCTGATTTCCAGCATCTGCAGTCCTCAATTTCTCCTTTGAATTGATACAGTTCATTTGGTGTTATGAAAGCCAAAACTGTCTTTGCTCATTTGGATAAAGGTACCTACCAGTTTCCTCTGAGCAAGTCCAACTTCGGTTGCATGTCCTACCTTTTCAACACAGTCTTTCAAACGCAGAATTGGATGCAGGTTTTGATTGATTAATATGTGAATCCCAGATCTTCTTTCGTGTCACAGTCCCAAGATTACCCCCACCTGTATCCACCTGTCGCCTTCCCAGCTACCTTCCCCCCCAGCCCAATCCCCACCTCCCCCAGTTATTTCTCAACCTCCTTGCCCCTTCGCATTCCTGATGAAGGGCTTATGCCTGAAACGTCTCCTGCTCCTCAGATGCTGCCTGACCTGCTGTGCGTTTCTACTTTATATTTATGAAAGCCATTTTTATATTTTGCACGAGTTTTCTTTCATAATTAATCTATACTCTTTTTATTTACTTTTTCATGGCCACTTGTTGATCTTTAAAAGCTTCCCAGTATTCAAATCTGCCATAAGCCTTTGCAATATGTTATGCTTTAGTTTTTGCATATGAGTTATGATTAACTTCATTGCTTAGGCATGAATGTTTTTAATCACTTCTCACAATTTTTCTTCCTCTCTGGAACACACTTTAGGAAATTGAATATTTCCATAAATATCTGCCACTGAATAGGACTAAGGCTAACATAAATTAATATATAATTGTTGGAAAAGGGGATGTGTTTAATAGCAACGATATAGATTTTGTGTGTCATCTTCACTGCAGAATTATCATTAGAATGTTCACTATGAATTAGTTTGTTCTCTGCTCTATAGCTGCATCGAGAAGTATCTGGAAGACTTTGGGAACCAAGCATTTTTTTTCCAAGAACCTTTCATAACAGAATAAATGTGTTCACTGCTCAGCTGTAGTCACAAACCTTCCAGCATTAATTCATGATAAAATGATTCATCTAACAGGTAGTTCTAATGTCATATAAGAGGCACATTTTGTCTTGCAAATTGCACTGAATACTCTGGCCACCCATGGAGAAGATTGAGCAAAAATTGTTAGAATCAAAATTGAAATTAAATTTGAAATTATTATTCCATCAAACATTCACTTGAATGATTCCGTACATATTTCTTTTCATAAGGACAATTTCTAAGGTCTTCTAAAATGCAGTACTTAAATGTACTTGGAACTACTGCTTCTCATTCAATTCTTTATTGAACCATCTCACATATAACACCAGTGAAACAGAAGTTATAAAACAAATCATCACTCATATGTATTTTAGCGCCTTTCTCTTGAGGCTCTTAGTGAACTTTGGTAATGTAATCTCTGCTTTTAAACCATGTACTACTGGAGGCAAATCCTCACTGAAAATGGACTCTTAAAACACAACCTGAAAAGGGAAATTGGAGGAAGGACCTGACCTTCACAATTTCTAAGCAGGTCCTGATTATTATATATAAAGAGATGTGAATCTAAAATGGTTAGTAGCAGTGGATTCACTGCAGATGTTTCACTTACTTGAATATAACAGAAGTCTATGTTTTTAGGGCTCTTGTGGCACATTGGTAATGTCTCAATCTCTGACCAAGAAACCAGGGTTCAAGTTCCACATGTACCAGAGGTGTTTAACAATATTTCTGAACAAGTTGATTAGAAAATAATTTGGTGGTTTCTGATGGCTCTTGAGGTGCTGTTGTAGTGTACCTACCTCTGAAACAGGGGGATTGGGTTCAAGTCCCACGTGCTCCAGAGGTGTTCACTGACATTTGAATAAGTTGCTTAGAAAATATCGAGAACACCATTTGTTTGTTTATACCGTCCAGACTGAGTTGAGGAGGTTCAGCAGACGTGTTATTTGTGGTGAAGTCTGTACGTATAGAATTCGAGTTTGTGGGAACTGTAATTGGTCGGAGATCAGGCCAGCTCCAAGACAGGGACAGGTTGAAATTATTGGGGAACTAAGAGTTTTAAAGGACATTGTGACTGTGATTGTTAAACATGTGCATATGGAATGATGAGCTAAACCACAGAATCTGCCATTTAATGTGCAGTTGCACTTTTGCATGTCAATTCACCTTTAATATATGCTGATTCTGGATTTAGACTAAGGGAAGTTATTTGGGTATTTTGCTTTGATTCTTACTGTTAAAAATCTTCTATTTTATACTGTTTAATCTTGTAGCTCAATTTCTCCTGTAAATAACTTGTAGTTTGTCTTCCTTTTATGAAACAATGTTACCGGCCTCTACTGAAATCTTGGGGGCAATCTTCCATGGTCAGAATGGGTCTCTCATGCCAGCTGGAGACCAAAGCAGTAACAGAGCTGCATTTTCCATGGAAAGCCAGTTGGCATGATCTTCTGCCATTCAGGCAGTTCTGAGTGTACGCACCAAGCCAGTTTAATTGTTAATGTAAATTGTTTGTATACCAACACATACAATAAGGGAACAGCCTGGACACAGGCATTCAGGAGATTTTTATACAATTAAATAAAGTTAAAGCCAAGGAGAAGCTACATGTGTTGATCTCTAATTCATCGTCGGGTTGAATTTATCACTTAGGATACCAGACGTCACTCGTCTGGACTTATTTTCCCCAAAGCTGAGTTCCTGCCTACCAATCAGAGGCTCCTTCTTGCTTAGTAATGCCATGTAAGAGGTTGCAATTGCCTCCAGAAGAGCAAACCTTGGGTGCAAGGATCCAGGAACAAGATCCGTGAATTTTAGGGAGTATTTTCCAGAACTGAGGGAGGTCACAGGGGAGAGGAGGCCAGCGTAGGTCAGAAACAAGGATAAGGTTATGTTTCTCAGTATCCAACATCTCTCTCCCTACCACCAACCTGATTTCTTTGCTTGAGTGACTGAGGCTGCTCCCAGCCAACAAACAACAGGACTTCGTTGCATTGGAAAGCTGAATGTTGGCAGGCTCATCTTCCACTGGGTTAATTCTAGTGGCTGCACCTTCAGAAGCTTCAGCAGTCTGGAGTTGAACACTGACAGGCCTCAATTGCAGCATGGTAGGAAGGTTATTCGCAAACCTTTCCATTCTGAATTTATTTCCAACTGAGTCTGGATGGTGGCAACATTCAGATCCACGAGCACCCCCGACCTCATTAAATATCCCTCCTACCTCCTACCTTGTTGCTTCCGTGAATACAGGATTACACTTTGAATGCTATATATTTGATTTCAACAAAGATTATTTCATGTCTTTATTGAGTGAGAATTAGAATATTGTAAATGTAGCATTGGTTTTAAAAGGGTACTTGTATCTCAACTAGTTAAACGTATGTGCGAGGGAAATTTTGCAGAGCAGAGAAGTTGGCCATCAAAATGTCCATATTTCAGGTCTGAAATCAGGTTCCAAAATCAAGTGGTAATCCTCTGTAGCAGTTAAAATTGATTCAGGTCCTTGTTAATTACAGACAACCATTTGTAACAGCAGTAGGTTGATTTTATTGCAGAAACAGGAGTACTGTAGTCTTTGTGGGCCACTGAATTGTAATTGGACAGTTACTATTCCTTTAGTTTTTTAAGGTCATTTCAACAATTCATTCATGGGATTTGGGAGTCACATTAATGGCCACTCTGAATTGCCACTGAAAAGCTGCTAATGCATTGTTTGCTTGTCAATGTTGTCCGGTTACTTTCACAATGCTCTCAGGTTGAGAGCTCCAGGACTTCAAACCTGAGGCATTGGTAAATGGCCATACATTTGTAAATCAGGATGCTGAAGGCATTAGAGGGAAAACTGCAGTGATTGTGTCTCAAGTGAAGTTAGTGCTTGAAGTCAGTGCAAGAAAGGCTGAACTCTGGAGTCATTCTCTGGGTGCAGAAGACACAAACGAGTGCATTGGGTGATTACTGATTTGCCATCGGGTTCAAGTGCAATTCTGCTTTATTTTCTTCATCTTTCACAAAAGGTGAAATTATAACTACAACCAGAAAAGAAGTAAAGTAATTAGAAAGTGCCATAATGCATTTCAAACAGAGTAATCATGCTTAAAACAATGTTTTTTTAGAGGGAATAGACTTAATTGATGGGGAAATGCCACATGAACTGCAGCAGTTCAAGAAGACAGCTCACCACCACCTTCTCAAGGACAACTAGGGGCAGGCAATAAATACTGGCCAGTCAGTGATGCCCATGCCTCAGTAGTGAATAAAAAAAAGTTGTTTACATATTTAGTAGTGAAGCCTTTGAATGGATGATTCTGAAATAAAATGAAGATGCACTGAATTAAGGACAGAATAGGAAACTGAATTTAAAATTGAATAGAATGATAAACTTGAAATCAATAAATAATTTTTGTGTTATGATTTCTCCTTGCACTGTACAGGATCTTTAGCACTTTATTAATCAAACTGTGTTTGAATTGATTTTGACAAACCAGTTGCAATTATTTTCTGGGGAGTAGTCAGAACTAAACAACAATTTATTTTGTTTGCCTTCATTGCCAATCAAGAATACGATGTTGGAGATCCAAGATGGCGGCGACCCAGCAAGTCTGAGTCGACAGTGCTCCTCCCAAGACTTGGGCAAAGTGGGTCACCCACCCCCACCACACTCACCAAATCATTTAAAATAGTTTCTACATAATGTAATTAGTTGCTTAGTATTGAATTTAAACAATTTAATCTCCAGTAAAAATGATTAAAGGGAAGGGAGCCCACAGCTCTCAGCAAGCAGGAACCCCTCCCCCACCCTCTCCAGCTGCAGCAGAGGTGTCCGCAACCGCCCCGGGGGACTTACCTACGGTAGCGAGCCTTGTGAAATCATCTCCAAACTCGAAGCGAAGATCAACGCTTTCATTGAACAGTCCCCAAGTCGATGGGATTCACTCTCGGCCGCGCTACAAAAGCACGACCGAGACATCAAGGAAATTGAGCGCCGAGTCAGAGGAGCGGAGCTAAAGGCCGTGACCTCCGAAACTACAGCACATTTGACCGTGGATTGGGTCCGGACTCTTGAACAGCAAGTCCGGACCTTAGAGAATCACATTGATGACCTCGAGAATCTAAGTCATTGAAAAAATATTTGTTTGCTGGGCCTTCCCGAACGGGAAGAGGAAGGCCAGCTTACAGTGTTCCTTGAACAGTGGCTTCCACAGTTTTTAAATCTGGAGGCTGGATCAGGCCAGGTAAGGGTGGAGTGGGCCTACCAGGTTGCAATACGCGGGCCCGGCTCGAGCCAGCGCCCCGCCCGGTCCTGTTCCGGCTGCAGAGCTGCAAGGAGAGGCAGATACTCCTAGAAGCCTCTAGAAATCTTGGAAAAGATCCCCAAGCCATGATCTACAAAGGATCCAAGATCATTTTATTCCAGGACTTTTCCCCAGCTCTGGTCCGAAAAAGTAGGCGTTTGATGAAGCGAAGAAGTGTTTATGGGACTTAAATATTCTGTATTCCTGCGCTACCCAGCAACACTATGCTTTAACCATGAAGAGTCTGTGTTTAACTTTGGATCGCTGGAAAAGGCCAAGGAATTTTTGGACTCTCTTAGATAAATTGTAAGAGTTAATTGGTGTTGTTTTGCTTTCCCCCCACTCCGGTTTACATCCCTTTTTTTTTTACATATTAATCCTTTTTTTTAACCTTACTGTTTAATATTATCTTGGGGGGTGGGGAGAGGGATTTATTTATTTGTTCTCTACTTAGCATTTTCTACCCCCCTTTTTAATTTGATATATATACATAGGCCAGGGGGGCCTAGTTAATGTTGGTGGGGGGAGGTAGTTACCTTATCCTATTTTATCTTTGTCTTTAGGAGCGAGGTTGTTTTCCCCTGTTATTTTGTATTATTATATTTAATTATTACTTGTTGAGGCTGTAATTTTACAGTTATATATGTTTATACATGGTATTAACATTACCAAATATAAACAGGTGTTAGTGTGGGTGGGGGAGGGGGTGGTGGTAGGGTGCTCGCTGTTAACTCTAGCTCTGTAGTATATTTGAATTTTCTTCATCCTATTGAGGAGCGCCTGGGTCAAGGGTGGGGTACTGGTTGGGAGAGGATACGATGGACTGTTGGAAAGGAAGTGATACCCCCTGGGAACAAGGGGGAAAATCTCCATTTAAATACGTTTTATATTTTTTTATTTCAAAATGGTTTTTTATTATACTGTTGTGAGTGTATTAGAGAGCCTTTATTTTTGTGAATTTATATGCTATATGCTCGGGATGTTCTGGATAGGGTTTCCCCTCCCGAGGGGTCTCTGATTTGCCCGGACGATTATGGTTGACGGTTAAGTGGTGCACCTGGAATGTCAAGGGGAGTAATTCACCAGTCAAAAGGAAGAAAATATTATCAAACCTCAAGAAAGGGTTGATATAGCTCTCCTACAGGAGACACACTTATTGGATAAAGAACACTTGAAATTACGACAGAGTGGATTTGATCAGGCCTTTTTTTCTTCTTTTAGCTCAAAAAGCAGGGGAGTTGTTATTCTTATTCGGAAGAATTTCCCTTTCAAAATCCTAAATCAGATAAAAGACGAATCTGGATGATATATTCTGATTAAAGCCCTTATAAATGGAGAAGAATATGGGATTTTAAATTTGTATTGCCCCCTGGCACATCCTTTTAAATTTATAACAGAAGCCTTCTCAAAATTGATGGCTCTCGATGCTCGTCATACAATTATAGGGGGAGACTTTAACTGTATTATGGATCCGAAAATAGATAGGATTCCCAAGAGTACTGCAGGAGTATCTCCCAGATCCAGACAATTGGTGGATTTGAACAAAGAATTAGGACAAGTAGATGTATGGAGATGCCTTCACCCGCAGAGCAGAGATTTTTCTTTTTACTCCAATCCACATAAATGTCATACCAGAATCAATATGTTGTTTGCCCCCTCCATTTTTTTAAAATTCCTTATAATCCTGTAAAATAGGCAGTATAGCAATTTCCGATCACGCTGCTGTATATATGGAAATCAAGGCGAGGAACAATGAGA
Organism: Chiloscyllium plagiosum; assembly: GCF_037043375.1. Taxonomy (NCBI): domain Eukaryota; kingdom Metazoa; phylum Chordata; class Chondrichthyes; order Orectolobiformes; family Hemiscylliidae; genus Chiloscyllium; species Chiloscyllium plagiosum. Next base: position 69,974,992 of record NW_028270150.1, on the reverse strand, counting down.
CATCCCCCCGGCATTGGTGTATGGACCCCTTCCTGATGAAAGATAGTAAATTTGTAAAGTACTTCTCTCAAGAATTTAAAACTTTTTTAGAAATTCATTCAGGTACGGCGAGCAACCCATCAGTGATGTGGGAGACCATCAAAGCTTACGCACGAGGTTTGATCATCTCATACTCAGCGACCCAGAAAAAATTAAAGGGAGAACAACAGGGTCTACTCGAAGCTCGCTTAAAAGCGGCTGAAAAAGCATATGCTGACAGACCTTCTATTATCAAATTACAAAGGATTACGGCCCTGAGGATAGCTCTAAACACCACACTTACCCAAACAGCTAAGAGGGAAATATTATTTGCAAAACAAAGGTTATATGAATTTGGCGATAAACCTAGTAGATACTTAGTATTTCTTGCAAAGAAAAAGAAGACCACTCAAACTATCACGTCTATCAAGGAAAGTACGGGTATTTTGACTCATGATCATAAAAGGATTAACGCAATCTTTAGAAACTTTTATTCTGATTTATATAAATCGCAGGATTGTGAAGACAGGACTAGGAGGATGCAGTCATTTTTTAAAAACCTGACCTTTCCGGACCTAACTCCGGGAGAAAGTGAGGACTACAGATGCTGGAGATCAGAGCTGAAAAATGTGTTGCTGGAAAAGCGCAGCAGGTCAGGCAGCATCCAAGGAACAGGAGAATCGACGTTTCGGGCATAAGCCCTTCTTCCTGAAGAAGGGCTTATGCCCGAAACGTCGATTCTCCTGCTCCTTGGATGCTGCCGGACCTCACTCCGGAACAGGTATCGGCCTTGAATGCTCCCCTAACAATCCAAGAAATACTTGACGCAATCAGGCAACTTCAGAGCGGTAAGGCACCTGGCCCAGATGGCTTTCAAGCTGAATTCTGTAAAGAATTTACAGGAATATTGGCTGGTCCACTTATGGACATGTATAACTATTCATAAAATCAGGGTTGTCTCCTGCCTTCGCTGAAAGAGGCAAATATCTCTCTTATCCTTAAAAAAGGAAAGGATCCAGAAGATTGCACGTCATACAGACCAATATCCTTGCTAAATGTAGATTTTAAAATCCTCTCTAAAACTTTAGCATTGAGGCTAGAAAGGGTATTGCCACATATTATAAAGGAGGATCAGATGGGGTTTATTAAGGGCCGTAGATCATCCAATAATGTTAGAAGGGTTTTGAATGTGATTCAAGCCTGCCATCAGGGAAAGATACCAGGAGTAGTAGTCTCATTAGATGCGGAAAAGGCATTCAACAGGGTTGAATAGTCATATCTGTTTTACACATTGGAAAGGTTTGGCATTGGAAAGGTGTTTACCAAATGGGTCCCAACATTATATAGTAATCCCAAAGCAGTTGTGATTACCAATGGATTAGGCTCAGATAGCTTCAGTGTGGATAGGGACTGCCGTCAGGGATGTCCTTTCTCGCCATTGCTATTTACACTAATAATTGAGCCACTCGTAGAAGCTATACAGGCTGACCCTAATCATAACAGCCCCGAAGATTGGTACGGGTAAACATAAAATTACCCTTTATACAGATGGTGTTCTTCTATTTCTCAGTAATCCTCTGATGTCCGTGCCTTGCTTAATCCAAGTTATTAATACATTTAGTGTATTTTCAGGCTACAAAATTAATTTCTCAAAATCGGAGGCTATGCCAATGGGTGGCCTTGCTATGATACCCCACTTATTGGACGGATCCCACTTTCCCTTTCGGTGGTCCCTGGAGGGTTTCTTATATTTAGGCATTTTTATTACCCCACTATTTGGTCAGTTATACAAGGCTAACTTTGTGCATTTACTGGAAAGGATAAGGCAGGACCTCCAGCGATGGGGAGACCTTCCAATTTCCTGGTTGGGTAGAATAGCACTAACTAAAATGAATGTCCTGCCCCGTCTCCTATACCCTATGAGAATGCTTCGGGTGATGCTGCTGAGGCTGGCACTACGTAAATTATATGGCTGGTTGGGTTCCTTTATCTGGAATCATGGACGGCCCCTCATTAAGCTGAAGAAGCTACAGCTTCCACGGGCAAGGTGAGGATTGGGCTTCCCAGATTTTAGGAAATATCAGTTAAGTTCCCTATTAAGTTACATGGCTGATTGGGTCTTGTCTGACCCGCAATCAATCTGGCTGGACATTGAGGTTTCTCAAGTGAAATGCCCACTTATTAACCGTTTATTTTCAGACAAGAGGAAAATCATTACGGACCACTGTAAAAACCCTATAATACTAAATACTATTAAAGCTTGGAACATAATGCGGCAAAATGAGGGCAACTCACATAAAACATCCCCCTATGCTCCGATAGTGGGAGCATGGGTATTTCAACCGGGGTTTACAGATGTCACTTTCAAACTCTGGAGATCCAGGGGTATCTCATGTTTAGGGGATCTATTTAAAGAAGGGGTCATGATGTCTTTTGAACAGCTGCATCAGAAATTTGGATTACCTAATGGAGACCTCTTTCGATACTTCCAAATTCGAAACTACATACAGAAGACTACGTTATTGGATAGTCTTTATAAATCAGATAGAGAACGTAGAGTGCTATGGCCAATGGGGGTATCTTCCATCAGCACTATTTATCATTTATTACATGATGAAGTATCGGGAGATATGGACAATCTGCTTAAAACACAGGATCAGGATTTGGGACTGGAAATCTCTATAGAAACATGGAATGACATTTGGGAAAACACCAGAAGAATCACCATCTGCAACAGAACTCTGGCCATTCAGTTGAAGATACTTCATAGGGCCCATATAGCACCGGACCGATTGGCAAAATTTAAGGCAGGAGCATCTCCAATGTGTCCCAAATGTAAAATAGAGGTGGGCACTCTTGTACATTGCTTATGGACCTGTCATCAGATCCATAGATATTGAACTAAAGTAGCAAGTACCCTGACAGAAATCTTAGGAACGGAAATTAGAGTGGACCCTGTATCTCTCCTTTTGAGCTTTTCGAACTTACCCTCCCTGGATATGCACGGGAAGAGATTATTTTCTGTTCTCTCTTTCTGTGCAAGGAAAAATATTTTGGTAAACTGGATGGCTGAGGGCCCCCCTGGACTTTCAAATTGGCACAGATTAATTATGGAATGTATTCCCCTTGACTTCCTTACAAATATGGTGCACCAAAAGACCGCATTATTCCATAAAATATGGCAGCCCTTCTTGAATTATATAAATACAGATATTTTGGCCATCCTAACAAGGGCTTTTATTTAATTGAAATGGCGAACCTGGCTGGTCCAGGGCCCCTTGGGAGAGGAATCCCGCATAAATACCGGTTTTGTTACAATTGATGTTAATATATTCCGAGCATGTATCTCACTACCCAATTTCTGTGTTATCCGTCGGTTTTTTTTTTCTCTTATTTGAATAATGTAAGAGACTTAATTATACACTCTGGCTAGTTGTAGGTTAGATGAGTAGTTAGTTGAGTTTTGTTTTTTTTCTCGGTATTTTTCTTTTGTTAAATTTTGGTTATTATTTATTTAAGATTTAATTGTATATCAATGTTTATACTTGGGGTTTTTTATTTGTAAACTTGTAAAAATATGTTAAATTTTCAATAAAAATATCTATAAAAAAGCATAGGATATTAATCATTAATTAGATACACAAATGAGAATTTGCAATTGTCTTACCAAATTTACTGTTCTCATCGGTTTATATTGCCAGATGGCAAGCTGGCATGCTAAGTTTGTGATGGCTAATGTTATGGTGATGTATCTAGATAAGTTCTTTACATTAGTAAGGCGCAGATGCAAAATGATTTTATTATTTGTATCAGTGAAAGTAATTGTGAAGCTGTTGTCACTAATGAAGTTAAAGATATATTTTGTCACAAGTTAAGACCTGTCATTCTAGTCATGTATGCATCGTTAGTGACTTCATATTTCAATCAATTCTTTTTGGTTCTATTGACTCAATGTGTCTGCATTTTCCTGTATCAAAGATGACTGGATTATCAGGGGTTTTGTACATCTTTTTATGTAACAATTGGTGACAGGTGAGTATAACGTGATGTAATATTTTTATTTAGGTCCAAGTTATGAAGAGATTCACACAAAAGTTAATTTATTTTCGTGAGAGAAAAGACAACAGAAATGAAAAACTAATCCAGGCCTTAAAATGTTGAGAGGAACAGATAATGTCAATGTAAGCAGGTTGATTCATTTAGCAGAATGCATGCAGCACGAGAGGACATAGGTTTGAAATTAAAATGCCTCAAGTGAGACGAGAGATTAACAGAATTTCTATCCACTGACAACAGTAATAGATATTTGAAACAGACTCACAGAAAAAAGTGGATAATTAAATCCTTCAGTGATGATAAAAAAAACTGTTTAAGAATAGGATTTAAAGACTTAGATCATCAGGTACATCAATGCAATTGATAGTTCTGCGTTCTTAAGACCTTAGAAATGTCATCTAGGGAAAGCAATTAATTGGATTGGAATAATAAGAGGTGTAGCTTTGATCAACTTTGTGTGCTTTTGGTGAACTTTCTTTAAGGGCTAGGGAGCATAATTGGCATTTATATTCTGTGGAAGGAATTGACTAGATTAGATGAACAGCTTGTTATAATTCCATCTTTTCTCATGTGATTTTCTCATATCTAACTTGGTGAATTTTAAGTGTGAATTGAATTTGAAAACCTTCTGAAAAGGTGTCATTGCTATTATAATCGAGTATAATTGAATTTGAAACCATTGCCTGCTTCCCCTGTTTCTGCTGAGAAGTGATAACAAAGTAAAACGAATGTTGCCTGGTTTGGAGGATTTGAGCAACAAGGAGAGGCTGAATAGGCTGGGGCTGTTTTCCCTGGAGCATTGGAGACTGAGGGGTAACCTTATTAGAGATATATAAAATCATAAGGGGCATGGATAGGACAAGGGCTTTTTCCTGGGGTGGGGGGTCCAGAACTAGAGGGCATAGGTTTAGAGTGAAAGGGGAAAGATATAAAAAGCACCTAAGGGGCAACTTTTTCATGCAGAGGGTGGTGCATCTGTGGAATAAGCTACCAGATGAAGTGGTGGAGACTGGTACAACTACAGCATTTTAAAAGCAACTAGATGGGCATATGAATAGGAAGTGTACAGAGGGATATAGGCCAAGTGCTGGCAAATGGGACTAAATTAGGTTAGGAAAATTGGTCAGAATGGATGAGTTGGACTGAAGGGTCTGTTTCCATGCTGTACATCACTATGACTCTATGACTCTAACTATAGTATATTCAAGATTTGCTGACAATAGCTATATTGAGGTTTGAGAAACAGAAAGTTCTCCCATACGCTGATGAGTAAAAGGGCACAAGCAAATAGTTTGAATATAATCAGTAAGGAATGATCTGCAATCTGTAAAAGAGTCAACACCTAATAATGAATGTATTGATCATTTCAGAATGATGTATATTTTTAATCATTTTCTGTTTTAAGGAGGCAGAAGAAGGCGTATTAGCCAAGCAGGCTGATGTGGAAGGGATTCTGTTAAAGGCTCAGCACTTCTCAAAGGAAAAGCCCATCCCTCAACCATTAAAGGTAATATCACCTTGTATCCAAATGGTTTATTATTGTAGATTTGTAAACTTCTAATCATTTATTTTAATCATGCAACTTGGACAGCAAGATGTTACCAATTGAAATAAGAGCAATCAGATCAAAATGATATCTGCTAAATGATGACTAATTCAAATTTAATTTGAAAACATCATTTTAATATGTTGTCTTTGGGGAAATAATTTAGTGTTGGAGTAAACCCGGTAATTATTTGATGAGTAAGTACACCTTTCCCTTAGCTGCAAAAGAAGAAAATGAACTGGAGTGCAACAATATGTTAAGTTGACATTTAAATACTGTACAATGTTCACTTTTTCTTATTTCCGGTGAAGATTGTGTTGTTTTTCTTTCAATGTTTAACAAAACTCAAGCTGTTAATTCCTAGAACAGCTTGTGTGAGGATGTTAGACAAAAATAATTGGAACAAAACAAAACACAGCAAAAGCAGCTCAGATCATCGACTTTTTTCAAAGAAACTGAACCCGGATAAGTATCTGGTTGAGAATAAGAGTTTCTCAGAGATTGAAAGGTACAAGCAATGATAGACTGGAAAATACATTTTGTTCTGAACATCCTGTCACACGTAAGAGAGAGAAATTGTGCATCATGATAAAGAGATTCCCTGTGCCACCCAAAAGCCAAGAGTTCTCTTAAGAGGGATGAAAGGAGACTAAGATCCTAACCAGTTGAGGGCAAGGAGAAGGGTATTTCAGACATTCATCTCTGACTCCCCTTAGAGGATCACAATTAAAATCAGAAATTACTGTGGTTCTGATTAGTATTGTACAAAATGTATCTATTGTGCAATGTGACTTCTGCTCCAGCCAGTATGCAGGTCCAATTTGTTATCATCAAGTATGGTCTGGCAGGGATGCTGGAGACCAAATTAAATTAGCAAACAGGTAATGGTTATGTGTTAATTCAAGGATAATTGGCTGCAAACTGAGCAGGGCCTGGGACATAAGGGTACACAGGGCCAGATCTCCGGAGCACCTATTGTGCTCAGATCAAAGCCAGGCTGCTGCACTTGAGTTGGCATCCAGGGACCCAGGCCATCAGCAGCACGGGCTTATTATTTCTATGCCTACCCCTTGTAATGGATGATGTGTATGGGGAGCAAGGAATCAGATTGTTGGATTTCTGTGATATGTAAGTTGAAATAAATCACTGCAGAAAGGTGCATGCTTGGACTCTATCTAACTTCCCTTTTAATATCTGCTGTTTGACAAAATTCTCACTCTAGAAATGGATGAAGTTCTCCATCGAATAAGTTGAGCTGGGGCAGGGAAGAAATGCTAGTTGGAGGGCAGCAGGCCACAACTGAATAGAGATCAAGATGTTTTTATGCTGAACATTTAGGTGATCAAATAGGAAAACTGAAATGCCTGGCCAGGTATACTATATATCTGTGGTTTATGTGGTTCCTTTCCAATCTTCTGCTTTAAAGTCACACTATGTTTAGCTTTATTCTAATGACAACTGGAGAATGGGTTCACTATTATGGTAAAGAGAGAATTTGTCTGAGAAAGTGCTTCACATCAATTGGTTATTTTTGAAGAGTATTCACTGCTCTAATGTATGAAATTAAGCAGCTAATTGGTGCATAACAAACTTCCACAAAAGTTAAAGGAATGACCTCATAGTCACTGAAAAACCACAAGTATATTATGTTCTGAGTGTCATTTCATCAGCTTGTTAAGAGAAATGTCAAATACATTTTCAGAAAAGTGGGATCTGTCAATAGTGATAAATTCATTATAAACTTATAATTGTGAAGCAGTTAATTACAATCTGTTATTGCAGAAGCTGTTTATTCCAAGAAACAAACAAAAATGCAACAATGAAAAAAAGTGTTTAATTGATTTGTTATGAACTGAAATATGTCTCTGATAAAGTAAAGTTTCTGAGGCAGTGTGTCTACTACTGTAGAGATGTTTTGAGGCTTGGTGACAACATGCTGTCGTTACGTAAGAAGTCCATCTAAATATTTAGCAATTCTATGATTCAAGACTAGGTTAGTCCTAACCTGCATCTATTGTAACTGAACATTTGAAAACACAGTTTGTGCCATATAAAATGTTTCTCATGCTAAATATAGCACTAATTGTCAGATGGAGCAGGTACAGTATTCTCAAATGCCATGAATATACAGTGTTCAAATTAACCAGTCTACAGAATCATTTTGCAATTTATTATATTCAGCTATTTCACAATGGTCAAATAGTTTGCTGTGTTGCACTCCAAAATGGTAGCTAATATTTATTCTATCTGTGCTACAAATGCAAATTATCTGATCATTTTTCACTTTGCTGTTTGTTGGACCTTGGTACGCATAAAAGTACTGTCATGTCCCCCTGTCTTTCTTGTTACAATCTTTCAGTCTTTTCACAATACCTCTCTCAGATACAGTCACTGTTCCATCCCTTGCTGTTGCCCAGGGCCCTTGGGCTTTGGTAAATCCTACTTTGCACCATCTCCAAAGATTGGCCCATCTTAAGATAGATCTTGTGTTGCAAACTTCTAGAACTCACCTTAAATAGTTAAAAATCACACAACACCAGGTTATAGTCCAACAGGTTTAATTGGAAGCACACTAGCTTTTGGAGTGTGCTCCTTCATCAGGTGATTGTGGAGGACACAATTGTAAGGAACAGAATTTATTGCAAAAGTTTACAGTGTGATGTAACTGAAATTATACATTGAAAAATACCTTGATTATCTTATATTTGTCCTTCACTATCACCTGATAAAGGAGCGGAGCACCGAAAGCTAGTGTGCTTACAATTAAATCTGTTGGACTATAACCTGGTGTTGTGTGATTTTTAACTTTGTACACACCAGTCCAACAGCGACATCTCCAAATCACCTTAAATATGTTTCCACATATATATTAGAGTTCAGGAAGGTAAAATCTTGAAACAACCAGGATATGGACATGCATCAACTCATTTTGATGTGATAAAGAATTTCCTATCTTGAAATTTGTTGTGAAAATGTGTGAGTAAAAAGAGTAAAATAAAAAGGGATAAAATGGTGGAACTCTAAAATAAAAAGAAAGATGCTATTAGTAATTGTCCAGGAAGAAAAAGTACGTTATGGTATTTCAGATTTGTGCTGTTTACCCCATTGTCAAAGCTCTGTTGCCTTAAGTCTTTTTTTTATGAAGAGTTAGTATACCAATTACTGAACTGGTCATTGAGAACTTGAGATGCCCTGAGCGTGTGAAAGTCACTACGTAGTGTAACTTTTTTTCTGTAACGAAGGCTATGTTACATGAAAAAAAATGTCTGGCAGTAGGTTACAAAATCTTGTTTTTGCCAAAACCATATCCATAATTTATTTTTAAAACAATCACTAATAAATTATCCCAAAGTACAGCATATATAATTTCTAAAGACCATAAAACAAATGTCCAAACCACATATTTGTAAAATCACGATGATAACAAATAGCATCTAGAATGGGCTATTTGATTCCTTGAGCTCTCTCTGTCATTTAATAAGATCATGGCTGATCATATATCCACACACCTGCTGTCCCCATAGCCCTAGGATCCTTCAATGATCAAAAACAGTTTGACTCGCTCTTGAATATTCCTGAAGAAGGGCCTGTGCCCGAAACGTCGAATCTCCTGTTCCCTGGATGCTGCCTGACCTGCTGTGCTGTTCCAGCAATAAAGTTTCAACTTTGATCTCCAGCATCTGCAGACTCACTTTCTCCTCGCTCTTGAATATAGTCAATGAACTAGCTTCTATTGTTGTTACAGTTTGCTAACTTGAAAATAACCCATTTTACCTGCACTCTGTTTCCTGTTAATTAACCAATTCTTTCACTATACTACTACCTTACCCTCAATATCACAAGCTCTTAGCTAAAATATGTGGCACCTTTTTGAGGTCTTTTGTAAATCACAATGCACTACTTCTACTGGTTCCCCTTTGCCTGTCCTGTTTGCTCTATTCTCAAAAAACTTGAATAGTTTTCTCAAACATGATTCCCCTTGTATAAAACCACATTGGCTTATATTTATTACATTATAATGTTATAAATCTCCTGCTACTACTTTCAGTATTTTACCAATTAGAGATATTATGTTCACTGGTCTATACTTTCCTGCTTTCTGTATCCCTGCGACCTTGAACTGAGTTGTTAGATTTGGGATTTTTCAATCCACTGGAAAAAACCTTTCCAGAATGCAGAAACAGCTCTTCCAGAGTATGTATTTGATGGAGGGTTTCCTGACGCTATTATCTTACTTGTCATGTGTCACCAAATGTGAGTTCAGCTTCCCATATCAAAACTACTTCCTGATCATCATGCATGCCTCACTCTAAGTCGATGTTAGATCAGCTTGTTATTAAGTAAATTAATCATCTTGTCTTTTCCAAGCAATTGGAAGCATCTGTTTGTTGCTGTTTTCCTGCAGAGATGTTTCAGAGTTGCTCTTTGACAGCTGCAAAAGATTATGCCAATTCATGTTCTGCCAAGAAAAGAAATTTCACTTTATTTTAAAAATTAGTACCTCACAAATGCCATTTAAAAGCCTCTAACTAAAGATAAAAAGTGAGAAATAATTTATAAATTTCCTATATCTATGCTAATATCCTCCTCTTGTATGTGCAGGCTGCACTCAGCAATTTAGTTAATTGCCACCAACATACAATAAACATAATGATGTGATTAGGATAAATCATAAAAGCTTTTCCTTGTTACAATCTTTCAGTCTATTCATAATATAAGCATGATAATAATACCTCTCTCAAATACAATTACTGTTTCCTCCCTCGAAGATGCCCAGGGCCCTTGGGCTTTGGTAAATCCAACTTTGCACCATCTCCAAAGATTAGCCTCTGTTGCAAACTTCTAGAACTCACCTTAAAGATGTTTCCACATATATATTTGAGTTCAGGGAGGTAAGATCTCAAAATAACCAGGATATGGACATGCATCAGCTCATTTTAATGTGATTAAGAATTTCCTATCTTGAAATTTGGTGTGAAAATGTGTAAGTGAAAAGAGTAAAATAAAAGGGAAAAAATGGTGGAACTCTAAATCAAAAAGAAAGATGCTGTAAGTAATTGCCTAGGAAGAAAAAGTAGGTTATGGTATTCCAGATTTGTGCTGTTCACCCCATTGTCAAAGCTCTATTGCCTTAAGTCTTTTTTTTATGAAGAGTTAGTATACCAGCATGAGTATTTGTCTGGTATTTCTATTAGTCTTAACGATCAAAAAGTCCTAACATAAAAAATGTTGCCTGACCTAAGCAAATATTATGTTTCTGTTACTATTGTTACGTTGGTGTTCAGCTGATTAAGTCTCAATGTCATCAATTTTCCAGCCAGCATAAAACAGTGAAGAACCTGTTAAAATTACACCAGCAAACTTAGGGCACCTGTTAGAATTTCCCAGTAATCTCTGTGCACAGTCAGCAGTACATTCATAAAGCTGATGATCTCTTACAGACACAATCATTACTTAGAGCACTTTGAACTATCCCAAGGTGCACATTTGCGCACACACTGCTCAGCAAGACATTGCTGGTGCTTTGTTACAAATATGAATGAAAAAAGTTGGTTGTTATTGATGTTCAGCATTTATACATAAAATGCCTCATGAAATTATTTGTTTAAGAAAACAAAAGGTCGATAAATGTCAATAAATGTCTGCCATTTACCATCTCATCAGATGGTGGCTGAATAGTCTGTGTTATTAGTCTCAATGTGATATGAAGTGAGGAGGAGAGTAGAATTTGTCTGCTACCAAGAAGATACAGACTAAAATGTAACCAAGAACAGATCTTGGGTAAACCTGAATTCTTGCAGCGATTCAAATAGCGATTATCTCTCAATATACATCTGCAATGTTAATATCTGATTCTCAAACTCTGAGGAAAACAATTGACCTGTCCATCATAGCCTGCTAATTACTACTCTAACCATTGCAAACAAAGAATCTAGCATTTTGTGCTGCAATGTACCAGCTTATTAAGGTTTTTGTTTTTAACTTAATATATTATAGGGAAAAATTGAAGACCTAAATTTTGACTGGAAGAAGATTAACACACTACTATACGACCTGAAGCAAAGATATCAACCTAGTGTTCGTAAGTTAAATGCTATATTTGTGATCTACAATGGTGTTAGTGGCAATTAGATCATCTGCTTCTCATAATTATTAAGGATCTTATTAAGTTCAAGTGTTCATAAATTTTTAAAAATATTTTCGGTGTATGCCAGATCATTGGTAAATCAGATAAGTTCCAGTTTTGAACTAAATCTCTGTGCAATGTTCAAACATTACCTGGGCCTTTGGATTAATAGTTCAACAATGATACCACTGGGACATTGCCTACCCAGATTGAGATGGTTGAGGGTCTAAACAAGGCAGTTTATTATACAGCTCTGCACCCAGTGAAAACAGCTCACGAAAAGACTGCCTCGTTGGTCACAGTTTGCTTTCTAGATTTACATGTTATACAGTCAGGCAGTGTTTGCTGGCACCCACAACTGCAGGCAAGTACACATGTGCACTCATTTGAGAACACGTGTGTGTGGTCCCAAAAGCCATATGTCATCATGTTGAATTTACGTGTGATGACTGCACATATGCAAGAAAGTTCACATGATGTTGAAGTGGGGTTCAATGATGGGGAGAAGGGACACGGGACAAGGGAGCCTCCCAGAGTGAGGAGCAAAGGGAACTCAGAAGTCCAGGGTACAAGCTGATGAGGAAGCCCTCCATCCTCTGTCTCCCTTCATCCGTGCTGCCTAAACATTCTCAAAAGTATTGTCTGTGGGCTTTAAAAACCCTTGAAGTAACCCAAAGTTGCATATCGCAAGATATCATGCACTTAACATTCCCGCAAAAAACTATATTGGGAAACAGCAATGCGAATCAGATTCTGTGATGGTGGCAACCCCTTGGATCAGAATCTGATGTAGCAGAACACCTATGGTTTTCGGTGATTAGTTAGACTCACCTTTGCACACTTCAACTCAAAATCCTTTTGCCTGCAAGGTTGCTGATGACACAGGCAGATTATGGTGCTGCGGAGAAATGGGGCACCTGGGACCTGAGTAAACAGGGCAACCAGATTTCTCCTTAAACAATAAGATTTAAGAGTTAGAAAAAATACAAAGGAAGAACTGAAGGAGGTTGAATGAGACTAAGTAAATTCAAAGCCAAATCAGAAAGTGAAATAAAAAACAATCTGGAATTAAAATGGGGCGGCATAGTGGCTCAGCGGATAGCATTGCTGCCTCACAGTGCCAGGGACCCAGGTTCAATTCCTGCCTCGGGCGACTGTCTACAAGGAGTTTGCACATTCTCCCTGTATCTGCGTGGGTTTCCTCCGGGTGCTCCGGTTTCCTCCCATAGTCCAAAGATGTGCAGTTTAGGTGAATTAGCCATGGTAAATTGTCCATAGTGTTCAGGGCTGTATATGTTAGATGTATTCATCAGGGGAAATACAGAGTAATGGGTCTGGGTGGGATACTCTTCGAAGGGACAGTGTGAACATGTTGAGTTGAAGGGCCTGCTTCTACACTGTATGAATTCTAATTCTAAAAGTCTCATGATGACTGTGAATTTGTTGTTGTTGATTGTCAGAAACACCCATCTGATTCACCACTGTTCTTTCGGGAAGGAACCTGCCATCCTTACGTGGTCTGGCCTACATATGAATCCAGATCCCCAGCAATGTGCTTGACTCTTGAGAATGTCCTCTGGAGAATTAGGGACGGACAACAAATGTTGTCCTTGCTAGTGACACTTTCATCCCGTGAATGAATAGCAACAAGATTAGAAGGAAAGAAAGATTGGATAAAGAAAGAAATTTTTTTAAAGTTAACTTAAAATTTGAAACCTGATATAATAGCAACCAGTACCTATAACAGTTAATCTGTGTTTTCAGAGTTGCTCCTAAGCAGTAATTCGTATTTACCACAGGTGTACAAATATTTATGCTGCCAATGACATGCCTTGCCTATTTAAACGGCAGGTTCTTAATTAAAAACAGGGAGGATAAAAATAAGAACTGAAATTGCTGGAGAAACTCAGCAAGCCTGGCAGCATCCAAGGAGAGAAAGAAACAGAGTTAACATTTTGAGTCCAATGATACTACTTCAGAAGTGATCGGAGCTAGGAGAAGGTTGTATTTCTGATGGTGACGGGTGAGGAGGGAAAGGAGTGAGAAAATTAGGCAGACAACGGAATGTTGGTCTGCTGGGGATGCAGATAAGTCATTGTTTCATCTGGCCCATGTGTCTAGAACTTTGGATACTGAGGAGGAAAAGGGCAGGAAGTGTTGCACATCTGCAATTGCAGAAGTGTCATATGTGGGTGTAGGTGGTGAGAGTGAAGGAGGAGTGGATCAGGGTGCCCTGGAAGGAATGGACCTTTCAAATTACTGACAAGGGAGGGGACGTGAATATGTATCTGATGGTTGCACCCTGCTGGGATGGCTGAATGGTGGCTTATGATCTTCTACATGTGGATGCTGGTGAGGTGGAAAGTGAGGTTGGGAGGACCTACTGGTGTTTTGGCGGGTGGGGGGGGAAGGGAAGGGAAGGAGTGAGAGCAGAAGTGAGGGAAATGGGAAACAACCAAGGTTCCTGTCAGCCAGAGTAGTGGGGAATCCTCAGTTGAAGACAAAAGTGGACATATCGAAGGCCCAATCGAGAAGGCAACATCATCAGAACAAATGTGACAGAGTTGGAGAAATTGGGAAAATGAAATAGGGTCCTTACAGGAAGGACAGATTGTGCGAAGTGTGACGATGTGTAGTCCAAGTAGAAACAAGACATTGTTTTCATAAAGGTAACGGTGATGCAGTGCAACTTGGAATTCAGTGCAATTCAGATATTCATGTCCCACCATATGCCTGCACCTTGCCTGAAATTGCTCTACGATTTAACTATAAACAATGGAGTGCCATCAGCCTTGCCATTATTTTTGCTGTCAGTTCTGCTCCCCTATTATTTATTTTCCTTTGGAGTACTTTCTTCCCTAAAGAAATAATTTTCTTTCATGTGTATTATTAATAGTATGTACAGTCTACTTAACCAGCTATTAGAATGAGGAAAGGTAAACCAGGGAGCATAAATTGAAAATAGTTAAAAATCACACAACACCAGGTTATAGTCCAACAGGTTTAATTGGAGGCACACTAGCTTTCGGAGCGACGCTCCTTCATCAGGTGATAGTGGAGAGCTCGATCGTAACACAGAATTTATAGCAAAAATTTGCAGTGTGATGTAACTGAAATTATACATTGAAAAATTGATTGTCTGTTAAGCCTTTCATCTGTTAGAATTTGAAAATAAGTGGCCACCATTTTGGACCAAGATGAAGAGAAATATTTCTTTACTCGAGTGCAGTGAATCTTTGGAATTCTCCACCCAATTGGCTGTGGGATCTCAGTCTTCAAGTATTTGTAAAGATTGATATAACTTTTGATTATTAATAATGTAAAAAGGTTTATTGGGTTAGGATGGATGAAAGGCGTTGAAGTGTTCAATCAGCCATGAACTTAGGGCCTACTCTTGTTCCTATTTTGTTAAACATGGACCATTTCTGGATTGTGAATGCTTTTAACTATGACGACTGAAGTGAAACATTCTCCATATTTGTCTCAGATATGAACTTGATTATTATGTGTATGGATTTCAGCAGAAGGTCAAAAACAAGACATTCTGGCTTTCAGCAGAAGGTCAAAAGTAAGACAGCAATGCAGTGCTGGGGGGACACTGGACTGTCGCAGGTTCCATTTATTTCAGATGATACGCAAAAATTTTGTCTGCCCTCTCAGGTGGATGTAAAAGATGCTATAACACAATTTTGCAGAAAACACAGGAGCTGTCTCAAGTGTCCTGACCAATACTTTTCCTTTTAATTAACATTACGACAAAAAAACTTACCTGATTGTTGTCATAGTGCCGATTGTGGGACCTAGCACAATGCAAATTGATACTCCTGCTTCCTACATTGCAATAAGGCACACTTTGAAAATACTCCATTAGCTGTAATGATCGTTGTCCATCCTAGGACTACAAAGGCACTGTGTAAATCCACATTTTCCTTTTTTAATTGTTTATATTTTTTGGTCGAGATTTTTGCCATTCAAGTGTTATGAACGGGCATTATCTCTTCCAAATATTAATTATATTCAGCACAAAATATTGCAGGAGTTGATTTTTAAATCTGTGTTCTGACTATCAATAATATCTAATCTCTTCATCCCCTTTAAGAGACAGCTGAATGATGTTCCCCCTTTTTCATGAATGTGCATACATTTTTTGTTTCACTAGGGCAGGAAGGCCAGCCTTGCCTTAGTCTGAACCAATTCTGGATACATTTAAATGTTTTATGACACAGTTCAGGAGCAGGTGGAACTTGAATGCAGACCTTGCATCTCAGGGATGGGGATATTACCACAGCCCCACAAGAGTCCCTATCCCTGACAATTCTACAGCTGAGCCAGATACTAAGAGAACGTCAGTGTTCAATTGCCCATCTGATATCTATCCTTCATGATAACATACAGGAGATTAAATAATTGGATGAACTGTGACTTGCCAGTATGAAGCATATTTTCAAAATCAGTGAATAATTGTTAAATCATTTAATATCATAATTAATAACACATTTGAAACTCAGGACTTTCTGATGTGTAAAATAACAGGAGACCACGTCTGCCAGATAAGAAAGTAAAACTTTATACTTGTAGAAGAAAGGGAATTCTTGACTAATTTTCCTTGTTAAGAAAATGTTTCAGTGTTCAAACCATTTTTATTGCGATTGATCACAGATGACCAGATGGACAAAACGTTGTTTGAAAGTGCATTTAACATCAATGGACTGACTGGTATGAAAAGAGAAATGGACAAAACTATTAAGTTAGCAAGTTAGATAAATGTTACAGAATAACATTAAAAGTTGCACTACAATAAATGTTGAGATAATTGCTTTCCAGAAAGCACTTGCAATTGGGTTAGAAATAATCTCAGAAATGGTTGCTGCTGACGTTGTCAGAAAAATGCTTAAAGCATTTTTGTGAGATTCCTTTCACCTACAGTAGCCTTTTTTTTAATCTTAAGTGGGTTACAACTGGCTCTAAGATACCTGTTAAAGAAATGTCAAAGAGGTACATTTAAATGAACACTAACCCAGTTATATGACTTACTCTTTATGTGTTTTCTTAATATAGGAATTTAAGTAATCTAGTTTATGGTGTTTAATGAAAAAAAAGTGAGAACTTTACATCTGGTCACCAGCAATTTGTAGAGTTGATAATTATTTCGAAGAGAACCATCAGTACATTGAATGGATCCTGATTTCATTACCAGCAGAAGTTATTTTGCATGCGATACTGTTAAACGCATTCTGGCTAAATAAAAGTGACAGAAACAAATACCAGCCAGCAGATGCACCACAAACCAATCAATACTGGATGTGAAAGATCATTTTAAAATTAGCTTTATCTTGAAAACACATTGGTTCATTATGTGATAAGTAATACAGGCGTAGGACTGAGTTAGTCTGCAAAATACCCTGTCCTCTGTGTATGAATGGTAATAACGCCAGCACCTAAGAATGAATAGAAATGTTAACATTATGTTAATGTATGTAATAAAGTGCACAGATCTTTCTTAAGGATGATTTAAGATTTACAAGTAAAGAACGTGTAATCTATACAACTCCAGTTGCGATGTTTTAAGTTGTTTCAGTCGCCTTTGATTTAAGGTTTTATCAAGGTCAGGGCCCAGAGTCTTTGTGATTTTTCTTCTCCAATTCCACTAACTTGAGACACAAGGTGATAGACTTTATCTACATAATAAAGCTTTCAATTTCAATTCGCTGTCTGGAAAATATATGAACACTTCTGATGTCACGAAGAATGTGCACTGAGGAATAGACTGGAACTGTACATGAAAAGGGCTTGTGCTGAAACTTCAGCTTATTTCATTAGAAAGGCACAGAGAATAGCTTAAAGTGTGCAATTTACTGTTGTGCTGCGATTGTATGTGGGGTTGAGTGGGGGAAGTGCTGACTTGTTGTTCTAATTGCTGTTATTAGCCTGCACAGACTGGATCTTAAAACTATCAGAAATCAATTATCTGTGACACTATTTACACAGAAGCTTTAGACCTCGGCCAGCATATTATTCCTGCTATTAGACTCCACCTTCCAGCCAATACTGAGCTAGTTATTGAAATCACTGTGTTTGAAGCTCATCTTATTATCATTCACATGACAATGTGTGCTCCTTTAATATTTACGTACTAATTTGTATATTCCTTTTGGGTATTGTTCCACAATAGCTAATCCTTTTACTTATAGACATAGGAATAACTGTTCGCTTCCTCCCTAGTCCTATTCTCCAAAGTACTCACCAATAATGCTGTGAAGACTTGTGCTCAGTGTAATCCAGATGTCCTACCTCTGGGATTTTTAAATTAGGAAAGTCAAACATTGAAGTGGCACATTACGTCTAAAACTCTCAAGTTGTCATAAGGCCAGGCTCAAGCATTGACATTTAAAAAAAGGGCCTTCAGTTCTACCCATAACATAACAATCAGAACTTCAGTGATCTTGGCATCTTCAGTCATGACATTGATGCCCCTAAAAGCACAGATATTCTGCTTGTACATCAACCAGTTGTTGACCTGTTTCCAATCTAAGGCAAGCACAGCTGACCCAGGTTCTTGCCTGGTATGTCGGATTTGGAAAAAAACCTTGACTTTTTAATGTTGTTGGATTAATGTGCCATTCATGGCATCCTCTGTGCCTTTTTTTCATATTCAAATGACTTTATATAATGAATCTGTAAGCAAAATATCACAGTTGTAGTGCTTTCTCATGGCTGTAGCGTTAGAACTATTGAGGTCAGCAAAACCAGGGCATAACAATTTGCAAAGAAATCTCTTGGAACTCCATCAATACACTGTTTCTACACTTGTCAGAAATACCCATTTAAAGGAAATAAACTATAGAAACTGCAACTGAGCTGACTTTAAAGGTTTTTGATGTGAAAACATTTTTCATTACTTGAAAAGCGAAAGTCAGAAATGATACTTGGCATTGATTTAGACAGATGTTCTTGTTTTTTTCAACATTCCAATAGACACCTTATTGACTGAATATGAATGAGTCTAAATGAGTCTGACTGACTCCTGTGGAATACATATGAACATTGATTTATATTGGAAAGGTAGCGTTCATTTATATTTTTCAATATTCTCCTTAATTCACCAGAAATCTAGGGAATGTTTCCACAGCTACCAACAATGCTTCCGAAACAGCATCCTTGGAATTTAAATAAAAAATAGACCATTGAATAGTTTTTACTGTGCTGCTAACTGGCAAAATATTGTTTGTACAGAAGTATTTAACTTGTGTTTATTGATGAGCCAAATAAATGTTACAGAGATCAAAGCAGGTGATCTTTGTAGTTAAGATATTGGTTAGAAGCTCGGTTCAGGATTAAGTGAGCAGATTAGTTTGGCTGGAAACTGGAACTCTATACCAAAAAAAATGAATGTCCATGTGTTATGGACCAGACCAAACCCCCTCAAAATATTCAGAAAATAGTCTACACCCAACATTTTCTTATTTTAAAGATAAATGTAAGGTGTTGCATTCCAAATGCAATTTGATTGATCCACAACTGGATTTAAAGCAAAATACACTTTATTCATCCACTAGAATTAAAATACAACAAAGGAAAGGAGTTGGAATAACTTAAATGTATTGAAACTGTAATAATAAATACAGTAACTATTACTAATTAACTATTCCAAGATAGTGACAGCCTATAAATACACCTTTGGAAAAAGACAAATTCAGAAAACAGATTGTCTCATATGCAACTCACATGGCTGGCAGAGAAAGACCAGCTTTTGACTGTAACCAAGAGAGGAAAAATAATAGCTTTCACGTCTTAATGACCTACTGAAAGCCTACTACTGAAAGCCGTACTAAAGATCCTGGTTCTGGCAGAGTTTGACCTCACCCATTCAGGCTGCTTCTGTTGTTCCATTTTCTTTTTAAAAAGACCCAAGGACTCTCAAGCTGTTTACTCTGGTTGACTGCTTGTCATCTCTATCTTAAAACCTGCCTTCAAGGCAAGGGACAAATAACTACTTAAAGCCACAACATCTTCACAAGTGTCTTGAGTGTTAAGCTAGAGAAAGCTGCAGTTTGTCTAACAGTGAAATGGCATTCTGACAGTATGAAGGCAGTGGGGGAGTTGAAAGCTGTTGAAAATACAAGTCTCAGTATTACAGTGCACATGTGGAAGCTCATGTGGTTGTGCAAGGTGACACCAAGGTCAGAAAGTGGAGGGGACAAAGCTTGGAAAAGAACGTGTATCAGACCGGCAATAGCATTGTAAAAGGTGGAGTCTGTGACTCAGCAATGATGACAAAGACCACCACTTTCACAAAGTTAATCAGCATACCATTCATTAATTTAACAGGGCTGTGTGAGAGAGGTTCATGACTAATCTTCAATCTTGGGGTATTGCTAACTGACAACATGTAATGATACAGCTGTAATTAGACAAAATGTGATAACTCAGTCTTAACTCCCTGGTTAGAATCTTCCCAAAATTTCTGCATTAATATCCCATTACTAGTTAATCTAACTTATTTATATGCAGTCTCCTATTTCCCACATGACAGATAGAAACTTAATGATGACGCTTTCCAACATGCAACAGTGTAAATACCTATTTCCTACTTGCCACTAGCTCCTTTAGCTCCCCATCTTGGACACCAGTCACAAAACAGGCTCAATGCACCCTCATGGTATACCCCGAGTCCATTTACATTCCAGTTCTGCACTTCATTGCTGCACTTTGGAATGCACTATGACCCCTCATTGGAATGTTGCTTCCTGGACATTTTGCACAGAAACAAGCACTCATCTCGAGGATTGGACTGGGCTACAAGCTAGGGCTCCTTACGAACCTCCTTAGCGTTCTGTAACTTGCTACATACTTGAATGCTAACAGAACTTCAGTCTTGACTTGCCTTTGTGAGCAGTCATAAGTCAAGAAGGTGGACAAGTTGATATATACTGCTGTTGAATAACAGCAATCTCACACCTATACCATGTACCAGCAGCCTGCGTAAAAAACATACTGAGGTGATTCAACCTTGTCTGAAAGTCTAATGGGCAGAGTCCTCAATCAGGTTAAGGGAAGAAATACTAGCTTGGGAGTCCACGCAATAAATCAAAGTCAGTTTCCAATGTTAGTCCAGAGACTTGGGCATGGCCAGTGATCAGTTGAGGACAGTCATGGGGTTGGTAACAATATTCCCTCAAAGCAGTGCAGTCACTAACATGTACAGGCTATGGAGGTCCTCACAGCAGAAAAGAGTTAAAGGGAGCATTGATCTCTAGCTTTCCAGCCTGGAGAATGGGGCATTGCCAGTCCTGCTGATCCAATGCATTGAGTCCAAAGAGTCATAGTTAATCGATTGGGGAGCTGCATACCAGTCAGTCAAGGGCCCGGTCAGTCAAGAGTTGAGGTTGTCCATCCAAGTCTGTGAAGAGGGTGGGCCTCGGTCAGTCTATGCAATAAAAGTCAAAGGAACCAATACCATGGGAAGTCAGTTCTGAGAATTTGAGGCAGCAGGCTTGAATACAAAAGGAACAATAACTGAAAAGGGAGGCAAGTTAAATTTTAGGGGTGGGAGATAATAGTGCATTGGAAAACATGGACTACTGTGGGGGGGATGGAGGAGAGAGGTTATTGACAATCACAAACAACCAGCCTTGATAGTGAATTGGTGCAGCATGATAGTTGGTATGATTACGCTGCAGGGCTTGGGCTTAAAGGGGAATACTAAGAGAGGAAATCGTAATTCAAAGAGGTGTGTGACACTGTTTGGCTGCTCAGTACTGGTGGGCTTGGCAGGGAGTGCCAGGAAGAAAGGAGCATGGATGTTTGGGTGGGGTCCACTTGATTGCCCGGCTGAACCTTTAACTGACTGTGCCAAGTGTGATCTATGTTGCCTTCCATATTCGTACAAATCATAAATGCCCAATGAAAATGGTGACACACTGAGGAGGTAGAGAAAGTGATTGTTTTTCTATCTGCGCATATGTGAAGTGAGGCTCTGCAAGGGCCAATTGCATTAATGATGAACATTGTACCCTGTTTATGAAATGTATGCTGTGTGCAACAGCGCAGGACATAAATCCCGTTCACAAGCAGTCTTAACCATGCCGTTGCTCATTGCAGGTGAAGATAGAAGCAGAGTAATCACAGGTGACCTTAAATGTGACACCGACAGGTCACAACTCACAAAGATAGTCCAGGATCTCCTCAGCTGCACAAGGGCATGGAACTGATTTCCTCTCACCTTGAAATGTAACTTATTCATCAACATGCCCTTGTGTGTGATGCCAACCTTCTTGTGGGATATGTGAGGATGGGGGCTAGTTAGACAAGGACAAGTATCAGCAGGCATACAGCACTTAGAATCTTCAATGGCACATTTGTGTGGTGTAGCTGTGCTGCATTTATTGGAATATGATCTTCATACCAATGGTCCATGTAGAGGCATTCCATTGCTCTCCTTTTCAGAATCTTTCTTAGCCCACTGTATGGAGGAGGAGGCCAAGCCATCAAGGACAAGGTACCTGAAAAGAAGGGATGAAGGCTACCCTCTCCTCCCGTGGCTAATGACTGTCTTGCAAATGTCTTACTGAGGCTGGCCACAGATGCAGTGCAGCCCATTTATCAAGTAGGGCGACAGTGGAGCAGACAGTAAGCATGCTGAGAAAGAGATTCCAATGTTTGCATAGGTCTGGGGGAGCTGGTCAGTACACTACGGACAGGTTGTGCTGCATAATTCTTGCACAACTGCAGCCAACAGGATGTGATAGAGTCTGAAGAACTGGGAGAGCAATAGCCATCTTCTGAGGATAGAGATGAGGGCATTGAGCAGGAGGAAGATCACCTTCTGCCTGACAGAGCACTGCAGCATCAACCACAACAAGCAAAGCATGACTTAATTGACAGCCAGCTCAATAGATGTGAGCTGGGAGTAATGATCACAAATGGACTGTAATTTTGTTGGTCCCAAAGCAAACACCCCTGTCTGTTACATGCTCCAATTGAAGTGTAGGCTTGTTTGATTTATTATTTACTTTGGCTGTTGCTGAATAAACGTGAATATTTAGAGCCATTTGATGGGACTTTCGGATATGTGAAGGGCATACATTAAACAATGAGAGTTTAAAGGGCTATGTTAGGCACGAGGGAAATAGCAGCACTCTCTGAGACAGAATTCTAAGATGCGATGAGATATCGGATTGGTAACCTGTGTAGTTTTGTTCTTGGCTAGCAATAATATTTGACTGTGCACTTGTATGTGCAGTGAAGTGTCCGTCATGCCACCCATGTACCTTGGGAAGCATTTGCTTTTGGTTAAAAACAGGAAGAACTGCTGTAAATCAGAAACAAAAACAGAAGTTGCTGGAAAATCTCAGCAGGTCTGGCAGCATCTGTGAAGAGAAATCAAAGTTAACTTTTTTTTATTTCCGAAATACATTTTATACACAGAAGGAAACCTTTACACAGTTAATGAAACCATTCAGATCTGTACTCTCTTTATTGACAGAGAAAAGAACAAACATTGTGATTTGGCTTTCTCTGTACAAACAACCTCAATTATCTGAAAGAGATGGGCGGGGATTATTTTGTTCAGATAACTGATTGTTTTAATAACCGATAACGTTTTTATGGGACCTTGAGATCTTAGGATAATCCAAAATTCGGATAATTGAGTTTGGATAACGAGGTTGTTCTGTATTTACAAATAAACTCTTAGCATTTAGCTAAGGTATCTGGGAGGGTCTGATTACTAAATGGACTCCTGTTATGCTTTGGCAGAAGGATCATATATGGTGGTTATTTCCCATTATCACCAAGCTTTAGTGCGTCCCTCAGCACATAGTCCTGGACCTTGGAATGTGCCAGTCTACAACACTCAAGTCGGGGTCGACTCTTTCAACTGGAAGGCCAGCAAGTTTCAGGCAGCCAAAATAGGGTCTTTCACCAAGTTGATAGTCCTCCAAGTTGAAGCTTTTCTCAGTGTGTGTCCTGGGGAACAGAATGTAGAGCAGAGTCACACATCACAGAGCTGCTTGAGATGAACCTCAACAAAAACCACTGCATTTCTCTCCAGACTCCCTTTGCATAGGCACATCCCACAAGGAGCTATGTAACAGTCCCATCCCCTTCACAGTCACTTCGAGGGCAGTGTATGGTGTCGGAGAGAGCATGGGCATGCTTAAAGGATCTCACATGCAGAGCTGTTCTCACCACCAGCCAGGCAATGTCCTGGTGCTGGTTGGAAAGTTCTGGCGATGAGGCATTCTGCCCAATGACTTTGACAGTCTGCTCAGGGAGCCACTCGAAAAGATCCACCCTCTTGTTTTCCTGAAGGGTCTCGCGGACGCTATGTGCTGACCGCTTCCTGATGGACTTGTGGGCAAAGGTGTTTTCCTTCACAAATTTTTCGCCGAAAGACAGGTATTACAGAACAGTCCAACTAATTGGAGTTCCGCAGCAGCGAGGCCGGTCCCATCCTTCACAACACTGGAGAGAGGTAGAACCTCAGTATGTAGTGACACTTGGCATTTGCCTACCGAGGGTCTCCGCAGCTGAATACAGAGGTGACCATCAGGATGACGGTAGCATTGGGTAGGTTTTATCCCAATTTTTCCTATGTATTAAGAAATGAAGAGAAATCAAAGTTAACATTTTTGGTCCAGTGACACTTCCTCAGAACTTATGGTAGCTAGGAAATTGTCAGCTTATGTGCAAAAGATAGGGTGGGAAAGGGTTAAGGAGTAAACGATAGGTAGGGATAGAGCCCAAATGGAGAGAAGAACAGTTGGACAGACAAAGGAGTGGATAATGATATAACTAGGAGGGTGAGTAGCTGTTCATGGAGACAGTTAGTGACTGATAATAGGCATTGGTCACTAACAGTCTCCATTAACATCTATTCATTCTCCCAGCCAAATCGTTATCAACGCTTTCGTCTGTTCTTTCTCTCTTTGAGATCTATCCCTATCTATCATTTACTTCCCCCCCCCCTCAAATTCTGCATGTCAACTGACAATTTCCTAACTACTATCAGTTCTGAGGAGGGGTCACTGGACTAGAATCGTTACCTTTGATTTCTCTTCACAGATGCTGCCAGACCTGCTGAGGTTTTCCAGCAATTTCTGTTTTTGTTTCTCGTTTGTTTTTGGTTGCTGTCGTACTGTGTACATGGTGAAAGGCAGCTACTGGTTGACAGTGTAAGACTCGGTGTTTGGCTGGGTGTTAAAGTTCGCAGCAATGCCAGAATCGCAGTAGGTCTCAGCTGTGGGGGTGAATAATTACGTCAGTGGTGAAAGGGAGGATATGATGAATCGGGCACCGCAGGGATATGGCGCACAGCTAATGAAGTTATTTTCAGAAGAGAAGCCTGGCTAGACCTCACAAAGAGAAACCTTCCATGAAATAAAATTGACACAGCCCAATTCTGGTATGGTTCATAATTCTCTCTTTCTCTGTACACAAAAGTCAAGAGACCTGTTGAGTGTTTTCAGCATTTTTTGTCCTCATTTACAAGTCAATTTCCTATTTTAGTATCAGATACCTTGAATGTCTTGGAACTTGAGGGCTGAGAGCAGATTTTTCCATCATAAACCATCTTACATTCTGAACTCATTTGTAAGCTCCTCGCGAGCAGCTGCTGTTCTATATATAACCAGGTCCATATGGACATCATGAGCTCCTGTTATGATGCATAACAAAAAATTGCAGTTAAAATGTTCCTTTATGACAGGTGATTGGTTAATTTGCATGATGTTATTTTAGGATTCACTTTATTCTACTTCCAATTGATAATTTTGAGATACTAAAATTCTCAAGTATACAAAAAGGGAGACAAGCATATGTCTGCTGTGAAACTTTTTAATGAATTTACAATGATTAACTTTGTCTCCAAAAATAATCTGCCTATTGCAGCCAATGTGTTTCATTCAAGTAACTACATTTATAAGCCTGTATATGAAATAATCACATTTAATTACAATTTGTGCTCACTGATCTTTTAAAATGTCTCTCATTGACTAACATTAGTAATCGTTTCTTTTCAGTTTCAACCACACAACAAACAGTTACCGTGGTGACTGAGACCCTCGTTACCACGGATACTTCCGTCACCAAGTTCGACATGCCTTCTTCTTTACTCATGGATGTTCCAGCTTTGGCCGACTTCAACAAGGCCTGGGTGGAGTTGACAGATTGGCTTTCATTGCTGGATCGTGTGATCAAGTCTCAACTCGTGACAGTGGGAGATGTTGAGGAAATCAATGACATGATCATAAAACAGAAGGTATGTGCACAATCCTTTAGTGTAAACTTTCCTGTCAGCATAGCATGTGTTAATAGGTTGTTGTCCAATCAATAGAGAAGTAATTTAAAAGCAGAGTGAACAATTTACATGGTAGTAGAGTAGAAGTGAATGTACTAGGTACATTGACACAATAAAACCTGAAGCACCAGGTAGGTTAAGTCTTTATAACAATTGACATCCAAGTCTGACTTGGATAATTGGGGGAGAGTAGCCTTTTAAATGAGTTAATGGTATGCTTGTAGTACATAAATACTTCAAGAAATGGTTCTGCAATCATGCCTTGAGGTTCATCATTACAGATTTGGCTTGCTTGCACTGTAAAATGGGTTGCACCACAGTTGGGGCATTAAATTCTTTGTAAGTCATAATTATTGACATTTAGCCTAACGATGCTAAAATGCAGGCTTGCTTTCTTCTCCGGTACCAATGTTTGTCATTTTTGGGATTATCATTGTTTAAAGGCATCCTTGCCCAATGTGTTTTCATAGATGTTGAATTTCTTTGGTACATCTTGCTGACTTACAATTCCACTGACTGGTACAATCAGCTGAGACATGTTAAAGTATGCTTTGTATCCATAATAGAATCTGCACCTAAGTGTTTGAGTCAGAATCAGTTTCTTCACTGCAAGAAAACTTTGATGGGATCTAAATTATTCTATAAATGTATACTATTTTAAAAATAGCTAAAAATAGCTTGTGACCTCTCAAGTCAGCTTCCAGTGAGTTCAAACTGGAAACTGTACAAGGAGAAAGTGTAGGCTGCAGATGCTGGAGATCAGAGTCAAGAGTGTGGTGCTGGAAAATCACAGCAGGTCAGGCACCATGCTGATGAAGGGCTTTTGCTCGAAACATTGATTCTCCTGCTCCTCAGATCCTGCCTGACCTGCTGTGCTTTTTCAGCACCACACTCTTGACTGTAAACTGTACAGTTGAGCAATTATTGTGTTGGTTCCTCTCAATAAGCAAACTGATTCTTTCAGGTTTCCAGTATTTACTTGTGGTAATAGCAATTACCAGAATTGTCCAGTTGGTCAATTAACATTTGAAATCGAAAGGTAGATTATTTTTGGTGATTGTAACTCTTCAGAACCTTGAATTCTCATTTGAAGTGCTTTCCTAACTATCTCTAGTAGTTGGTTGCGCTTTTCCAATAATAACAGAAACAATTCCACCCCCAGATTTTTGTTCACTAGTCAATTTCCTTTTCAACACAAGTATCTCTCTTGAGCAAGAGCAAACAGTCAGGTACCTTCACTAATAATTTCACGCTTCATATAAAGGAAATACCCAAGAGTGCTGTTTTAATTTTTATTTTAACAATATCACTGTAATGAAATTGAGAGAGCTGAATCTCTCAAATCCTTTTATTTTACTCTATTCAGTTGCAAATACAATGAATTGTGAACTGCATGAGACTGTCGAGGTTTAAAATATCTGAGGATTCAGCACAATGTAGGAAGTAGAAGGTGTTATGTCATAAGAACTGGCCGGTATATTTGAAAATACTCAAGAAAGCTGCTATTGCTGTTTAGGACACCTATTTTCTACATGCAGCAACAGCTAAATGATTTATTTTCTTTTTTTTGCAAAACTTCTTAAAGCTATGCTTTATGAAACAACAACTTATCCATATGATGTACCTCCAAAATAAAGGAAAACCCAATGTGCTTCATAAAACATTATAAAACCTTTATGACACTGAGAGACAGAAGGAAATATTGGGCTGAGTATTCCTTGGGCTGAGGAAGCAGCCTGGACATGAATCGGTCTGCAATTTTATAGTAATGGCACACAGGATTCTGCTTCTGATGGATTTCCATGGAAGCTGCCTTTCAATGTGGAGAAGGTTGATTGCCTGTCCATCCTATTCCTGATGAAGGGCTTTTGCGCGAAACGTCAATTTTCCTGCTCCTCGGATGCTGCCTGACCTGCTGTGCTTTTCCAGCATCACTCTGATCTAAACATCCATAAGAGGTGCATAGCCACTTAGATCAATTAAAGTATCTAGCGAGTGTATCCAGTCTTCTGGAATTTTCTCTAGAGTAGATTGGCCCTCCACTTCCAGATGGAACCCAGCCAAGACTTCCTTCAGATTCTCTCCCAGTGTCCCGTTGGTGACAATTATGGCAGTGATTCAGACCCAGAAATAAAAATCCAGGTTAGATGACCGCAAGCTTCATCAAAGAGGTACATCCAAAGTAGTGTCCTAAAACTGAGAAGCAAGATCGAGGGTCAGAGAAGCAAAAAAGTAAACTATATAGCATACAGATAACGATATGGAAAATCACAATAAGGATAGTTAGTCTTCATTATTTTTCAAATACAGAAGTTATGGACACCGTGCATCCACTCAATAAGGTGTTCTTAGGAGACGTCTGGGGGTTGAGAAAGAGCTCTTGGACCAAGTAATCTGGAAGGAGTTGCAGAAGGCAGAAAATCAGTGGCTAAATGTTGAAAGTATTGTTGGCACACTAAAGGAGGAAGGAGAGCAGCACTCAATATTCAGAGAACAGTTTGGGAAACATGATTGCACCTGCTTTACAAGGATATATTCAGACAGGAACATGATACCCACAAAATCTGTAGAAAAATTAAAGACTACCTCCACACAGGAGATATCCTTTAACATATGGAAGGTAACTTTGGAAGAGAAACCAATAACATGGTGACTGCAATGGGACATTTAAGGGTCATGAAGGAGGAGCACAGAAGATGGACAGTGAAAGAGGAAGTGGGAAATAGGAGGGGTCATGGTCTTATGCAATTAAAGGAGCAATCAGTTTGACAAGCAACTTTATGATGATTTGAACATAGGCTGGGTGACTGGTTTGCTGGAAGGTTCCTTGTCCATTTAGCAACCAGCCATTCCCAAGCGCATCCAATAATTACATCCCTTATTAAATGAGTTTGCCATTTTTGAATGTCATTTTCAGTGGCTCGCAATCCAAAATGACAAAGTAGCCTGAGTGAGCAGCAATTGAACACCTCCCCCTTCCATCCCACCCTTGTAAGTTTCATGAGTAATGCCTCATATTTATAAAGATGTTGGTGAACTGTAGGGCAGCTATCAACTGTAAACTTTTTTTCCACACTCAATGTGCATGCAAACTATCAGTTAAAGCAAATTCCACTTAGCTTTTGTGGATTGACTTTGGATTTTGGCAATAGCTTTCTTAGTTATTCAGTTTCTCACTACTGTAATCGAGCTTCTGAGCTTCAGCTTCCAACTCTAGTTCAATGGCCATGGCTCATTGTCAATTGCAGCTCAGCCATGTATTTCTTCTCCTGTTTATTTTCTTTCATGGGGTATGGGTATTGTTGGCTAGGCCTGCACTTATTATGAGAAGATTGTGGTGAGGCACTTTCTTGAACCACTGCAGTCCACATAGCAGATAGCTAAGCAAAGGTAGTGACGAAAATTGAACAAATGACTTTCCAATGGCCTGTTGATAAACCAAGCGCATATCCTCCCCTCCACCACTCTGCCAATGACTCCTACCCGGCTAAGTGTGGAATTTAAAGAAAAACTGCTGCTATTCTCAGAATGAACAAGGCCATCTGAACTCAACCCTGATCTAGTTTGGAATAGACATTGAGATATAGCATATGGACCAAGCTGGATAATATCAACATGCCTTCAAAACTCACAGCGGGTGTCCTTTTTTAACTAACTGGTATTGACCTTTTGAAAAAAGTATGCACAAAATGATTGTTAAATGCAATCAATCCCAAAATACTTTGCCCGAAGAAGAAAATTAATTGAACATTAAGGGGGCCCTAATGATGAAACTGAGAAGGTGAAGAAGTATAAAACTGAAGAGACAGACATGAGCCTGCAGAAAGGATGAATAAACAATCCAGCGCTCAGGCCTCTCAAGTGGAGATAATATGCATGAGGAGGCTTGCCACAGTCTCTGCTTGTAATCTAGTAGTGCACTATGTCAGCAGTGATGTGCAACTGACTGTTGCTAGGCCTGACAACTTGTTACCTCATGGGAATGATGAATGTCCTTGCACCGGATGGCAATGCTTTAATTCTGCTTTTCTGCTCCATGCGAGAGAGTAGACAGGCTGGAAGAACACAGCAAGTCACAGAAGTGGCTGGTGTCACCTTGGCAGTCCAGCCATTCAGAAAACAGTGGCTGTCCATTGCCTTCGGATGCCTTTCATCATGCCATATGACATTGTATGATCTGCTTTGTTTGAGATACTTCTGAGAAAGCTTTCAACAATAAAGCCAGTCAGGTATTTATATATTATATATTACTGATGTTGCCAGGGTCTGTATCCATAATTAAGCTTGTACCAAGATGTCCTTTGTTCAGCTTTTGATGTGTGGATGTTTGGCAGATAACCACAGAGAACATCTCATGCAGTCTGATCTCCCTGGAATCCTTTCTCTTCCAAACATATCAGAGAGAGAGGGATTTACAGGCAGCAAATCAAATGGAGAAGGAGTAGTGCTGGGCAAGATGTACATAGTTTGCAATTAGTACAGAAACATTTATATGTATGTGCAATGTACAATATAAAAATGATTTAGGTGTGCTTATTTCTTACACTATTTGGTCACTTTCAAAATATGTAGGCTGCCAAGCATCTCTGATAACTACAGCTGTAAATACACAGTAGACACTTTTGGTTTAGAATGTAAATCAATGGACTCACCCAACCCCATCACTGCCCAATGATTTTGTCAAGGTGCTCAACTAAAATTTGTGGTCAGCCTATTTTGGGGAGTAAGTGATGCAGTACTTTTCAGTGATAGGATAGTATGGAGTTTTTTTTTAATGTATGACTGTAAGAGCTGTTTTCACCTTTCCCTTCCAAAGATCCCTTTAACAAGCATGGGTCCAATGATTCCCTCCTCACCTGTACCACTCAGGAGTTGGTGGATTAGGGAAATGGCAACAATTTTGATTGGCACAATAATGGCTTTCATGATTGTATCTGTGTTTACCTGTGTTTAAATGTTCTAATTAAACACAAGTTTACAAGTTGAGGCCGGCCTCAAAATTGTGTGATAGACTGGCATTAGGTTTGCTCCAAATTTCACTTCAATGCAGACTCAATTACAAGTATATATCCAATGATGCGAACTTGAAAATTGACCTCATGTCATCTTACTCTCTAGAGTGGTAGAAAACAGCACAGAAGTCTCACATGCTGATAAGTAGTGGGCCTGCCTGTTTGCTATTGTAATATCTGTGGTGATTTGTCATATTGCCCTTTCTGTTGCCCACTTTTGGGCAGTGAAGTTATTTCAAGAATGGCTGCCTGCAGATGAGCACATATTAGAGCAAAACACAGTGACTGCCCTGAGTACCATGCAATAGAAAATGCTTCGACATATACATAATCAGAGTACATATGTCCTGTGCTGTAATGCAGCTGCCCAATTTCGGGCTAAGTTGAGACTTTGGATTCAGGGTAGGTTATGTTTAAGCACCTGAAAGATGGTGATCAAATTTGAACTTTTTTTTGCAGATGTTTCCATTCCTCTTGAATAGGAATTGACTGGTTTGCAAAGGAATAATTATCTTTAGCCTGATGGAATTTGGAATATAGTTTACAAATGCATTGGTAATTTATTTATGTAAAATTATGGTCATAGTGTGAAACCTTCTCATGAATTTGCTTGCTGATTATAATGCTACTTTCATAAGATACTTATTGAACTGATGTTTCTGACATCTGTGATGCAGAGATGTAGCCATTTGTTTTCAAGATTCCATTGGTGGGCAGCCTAATAAAGAACTATCTTAAACTGAAACCTCAACTGACCCAGATCGGCCCGTTTATTTTGGGTGCATCCATTGGCAGCCAAGTATGACTGAGCACTTTAGTGGGACTTGGATTAAAATACTGGAATTTAGCATCACACGGAGTACAGCAGAGGAAGGATTGAGCTGTTTGTTTGATTTTGTCTGGACAAAGTATCTGATTGGTGAATATTTCTAGACTCGAGTAAAAGTTATGTCTTCTGTTTGAGTTTAGGGCTCTAGTTAATTTTTTTCCCTTTTTTCTTACAAATTCCTTGTTAGTCATAAGATTGATACTGGTGTGTAAGGGGGGAAATGCTGCACTGAAATGTAAAGAGTGTGGATTCTTTGTGTAAAAAGCAGAGATATCAAAGTGATTAAGTCAGAACTAAAATAAAATACAATTGAGATGGCAGTTTGAGTGATGGACTGTATCTGCAACAGGTGGGAGTTTCTGGACACCAGTTTGAACAAATGTTTGTAGCTCAAGCAACTTTGGATTGGAGTTGAGGAGCTGGAGTCCAAGCTGCAGATTGTAGGAGGAAAATTACCTGGAGGGTAATTTGTTCCTGGAGGTGATCATACTCCTTACATGTCTGTGATTGAGCATTGGAGACGGAGGAACTTGGGTCATAAACAACAGTGCTGACATGGTAGATATTGATAGGATGTTTATTCTGAGAGAAGAATCCATATCTAGAGGTCACTGTTTAAAAATTAGGAGTCAGCTATTTAAATGATCCTGGTGAGGCACCAATATGGACCCAAGGAGCAACTCTCAACATGCCTCAGTCCCTGCAATCATCCAAGAGTTGCAGGGTTCTTGCAAGTTGTGTCGACAAGAGAGGAGATTGCATGGAGGATGGGTCAAACTAGTCCTGATACTGTGGTAGAACAGACTATTCAGGTAGAAGAGGAAATAGGAAGCCAGTAGTGATGTTGGTCAGTGTAATTCAGGGGATAGCCATGATTTTGTAGACTTGAGAGTGTAGTCCTGAAGGCTGTGCTACCTGTCTGATGCCAAGATTAATGATATGTCCTTGGTGCTGGAGAGGAATTTGGAGCGAGAAGGGAGCGATATAGTTGTCATTATCTATGTTAATACGAATGACATTGATAAGAATAGAAAGGAGATTCTGTTGAGCAGTTAGGACCAAAACAAAAAATGCAAAACATCCAAGGTAATGATCTTTGGATTGCTGCCTTTGTCATGACAGCCTGGCATTTGTAAATAAACTCAAGGTGTTAAGTGTGTGGCTCAGAGATTAATGTCAGCAGAATGGTTTTCTGGTTGTGATTAGTGCCACAGTACCATGTAGAAGGAAGACTTTCCAGTGGAATGGACTTCATTTGAGCTATTCTGGGACTAGTGTCCTGGTAAGTTGAATACCTAGGGCTGTTAGTGGGCTTTAAATTACTTTTAGGAGTTGCAGGGGTGGCTTTGTGAGCAGGGAAATGTAAGCTCACAAAATCAAGTCAACATGGCAGCATTGCAGTGCACCTATTTCGATAATGAAACCTGAACATGAAGGGAGAGAGTCCGTAAGCATATAAAAACAGCAGAAAATATGATCAAAGGGATGAGAAATGGTTAAAAGGCAAAATTATTAGCTCTTTGCAGAAAAGAAGTACATTATATTCAGAACAAAGTAATTCACGGTACGAATAGAGATTAATGGATGTGATCATATAGCCATTGTGAAGACATGGTTAATGGAGATCAAAGCTGGGAATTAAATATTCAGTGCCATGTGACTTTTCAAAAGGAAGAAATTAAAAGGTGGTGGGGGAGCTTTGGTGTGAGGTGGAAAAAGTACAATGACAAGAAATGATTTTGGATTTGGATGATATAGAATCCATATGGATGGAGGTAAGAAATAGTAAGACACTGATGGGAGTAGTCTATGGGCCCTGAAACAGTAACTGTTCCATTGAACAGAGGATGAATCAAAAGGTAATGAGGGCATTAGATCAGTGCATTACTCATGGATGCTATAATCTTCAAGCAGTTTGGGAAAACTTAATTGCAGAAGTGACCATGTGGCAGAATTAATAAAGTGTATTTGGGACAGTTTGCAAAAGAATATGTAGTGGAACAACTAGGGTTCAGGCTCTTTGGATCTGTGTAATGAGGTTGGTTTAATAAATGATCTCCAAGTAAACGATCCCCTAGGTCAAAGTGAAGATTACACAGTGGTAATGTAGCATTCAATTATCGAGGGAAGAGTTTAGGTCAGAAACAATGGTGCTGACAGGGTAAATGGTTATGGGATGTTTCTTCTTAAGGAAGAATCTATACTTAGGGGCCACTATTTAAAAAGCACGGGTCTCTAATTTAAAAAAGACATTAAGCAAAACAAAGTCTTTGGAACGCTGTCTCTGAAAAGGGAGTGGAAGCCCTTCATTATTTTTATGGTAGAGAAACCCAGATTCTCATAAAACGAGGAGTTGAAAGGTTTCCAGCAACAGGCAAAAATGTGGCTTTGAATTTACAAACAGATGAGCCGTGATCTTATTTAATAGCAGAGCAGCCTGTAAGGGCTGAATGGCCTACTCCTGCTCAAATTTATGTGTTCATAAAGTGAATAGATGCAGAAAGCAATTACACAACCAATTGAATATTAATACAAGAGTTGAAGTTAAGTTACTGCTATACAGAGCTCTGTTTGAGGCAAAAGTGAGTGCTGCAGATGCTGGAGATTAGAGTCAAGATTAGAGTGGTGCTGGAAAAGCATAGCAGGTCAGGCAGCATCCGAGGATTCCTGATTCCTGAAACGTTGACTTTCCTTCTCCTTGGATGCTGCCTGACCTGCTGTGCTTTTCCAGCCCCACTCTAATCAGAGCTCTGTTTGATCCCATCTGGAATGTTGCACTCCATTCTGGACACTGTTCCTCAGGAAGGCCATTTTGGCTTTGCTTAGATACAGTATAGATTTAGTAGAATCAAACCTGGGAAAGAAAGTTTAAATTATGAGGGTGTGATAATAGATTTGTATTTCTTTGGGGTTAGAAGAATTAAGGGTTAGCTAGTTAAGGCGTTTAAAATGATTAAAACATATTGATGAAGTGAAATACCTTCTTCTCTCGACGTAGCTTGGAACAAAGGTATTTAAATCTTAAAATTAGAAATGAGTGATATCATAAAGCACTTCCTCACATAAAAGTATATTTGAAATCTGTTATCTCTTCCCCTACTATGCACATGAAGCTCTGAAAAATTCTAAATGGTGTTAAATTTTCTGCAACAATCTGAGGCTCCATAGAAGCAGTGGGCTAAACAGCACAATTCATGCACATTGTGTGTGAATACATTGCTGTCTTGTTAATCACAGCAGCATGGTTGTACAATCTCAAACATGCTCCACCTGTTGGAGTTGCTTATGCTCCAGTTACCAAATTCTAGATTAATCAAACTGAGCTCTCATCCACTTGTCTCCAACACTTTCAAACAGCTGTCAGCTTACCTTCAAAATTATTTTACCGTTTATGCTAAAGACATCCGCCTGGAGCACCCCAGCTTATTTAATGTTCCATGAAAGGTTTAGTGACTTCTCTCTGACTCACAGCTAAAATGAAAAAAAAAATTCCCCAGTCCTTGTTTCATCTTCTATCATCTTGTTTTATAGCTCTTAAACCAGCTACATTTACAAAGCATTATTTTATGTCAAGTAAGATTTAAACCAGATACATGAATGTGCACATTCCACCAAACCAGTCAACAGCATTTCTGTAAGTAAAGGTTTCAAAATTGTTCACTTTGTAGCTTGTTAACTATAGAAAATAGAACACTAATGGTTAGATAGGATTAGATTGACAGTTGTAGTTTTCTGTATGTTAGCCAATGTAGCATAAGCCACATTGGTTCATAATGAGACGAATGTCTTGAAATTTATTAGTGACATTAACTGGGGGAAGCAGCGATGTAATGATGATTTCATGATGGAAGATGATGAAATTTGAATTGAATAAAAATCTTGAATTAAAAAGCTAGCCCAATGGCGCCCATTGTTGATTGTTGTAGAAACCCATTCCATTCACTAGTGACATTTAGGAATGGAAATCTGCCATCCTAACACGGCTGGGGTGACATGTGACACCAGACCCACAGCCAATGTGATTGATTTTGGGCTGGGTAACAATGTCTGCATCCCATGAACAATTTTGTGAAAACTATTAACAATACTAAATTTTCTCAGATATACACACAGAATCTGGGTTTGAGGCTTAAAGATTTTACTGTATATTACATATATATGACTGATAGACAGAAAGCATTAGGGTAACTCCATAACATAGAGACATCAGAGTAGAAGCAGACCATTCATCCCATCTTGTCTTCTCAGTCATTCAGTGAGATACTGTTGTGATCTCATGTAGCTGTCTTAAAAGCACACATCTGTCCAGTCTGTAATCTATGCTGCAATGCTGCAACAGGGAATGATAGATAAGGGTTTCAACAGTAGATGACCTAAAACAGAAGTGGAAACAGGCAATAGTGCAGTGTTGGAAGCAGGCAGTCCTTGTGATGGAGAGGAAATGGACCCTCACAAGAGAGTAAGGTGTTACTTTATCTGATTAAACCTTATTGGGAAGGAAACATGAAATATAAAAACTGAAAGCTCAAGGTGCTAGAAATCTGACATATAAACAAAAGTACTGAAAATACAGCATCTGTTCAGAGGAACAGGTTGATGGCCCTTCATGTGAAGTGTGTCATTTATACTCAATCTCTGTTATACCTGGTCTGGACTTTGTTATTGTAAGGAAAGTGACTGCTAACAATTTTGCGCCATTGGACCTGCAACCTCAGGAGTATATAAATGCATAGAATAACATGTAAGTATAAAAATTGCAGTCAGTGAATGAAGGTTGCAGCAGTAGATGAGCTGAGACAAGTCGAGTACTGTTACAGTGGTGGGACCACATTGTCTGAGTGATGCTACCTCGGGATCAGTTGTGACACCAAGGTTGCAAACTGACTGTTCATTCCATCTTAGACTGCACCAGGGAGAGGAATGAGGTCAGTTGCTGGAGTTTGGAGTGGTGACTGAAAATGTCAAGCTTTCTAATAATTAATTGCAGAAAATTTCTACTCAGGGCTGGACGTCAGATAATAACCTATCTGATATTTTAGCAATTCTGGTAGTTTCAAGAGAGATGAATATTTGGTAGAACTGGCTGCTATCAGTTTACACGTGGAAACTAATGTTGTGTCTTCAGATGATGTCTCTGAGGAGTAGCTGAGAAATAGGAAGGGATCAAGAATAGATCCTTGGAGGACTCTTGAGGCAACAATATGAAAGCATAAAGAAAAAGCATTGCACATTATTCCCTGGCTATGACTAGATTAGATTTGCTTTTGTTTACTTCTGATTTGTGAAATACAGGTGAAAACACAACTCTCTCTAACTGATCCAGCAGATGCAAGTATCTGAGCTGGTGCATGAGTTCTGTGATTGTCCAAGTTTCATGAAATTTTGTAGTGTGAAGACGCTGATGTGTCGTGAAGGAATAAATTAATAGTATGAAGAACATCGCAGGTTGCCACGCTAAATACCTTGATAATTAATTCCATTTCGCGATAAAGTTGACATGACTCAATGTGTTATATGGCAGTTGGACTGTGAATATTTATTAGTGTTACCAGGTAGTGCACATCCCCAATAGCTTGCAGTGCAAAAATACTACAGGCTTTTCAACACCACTTCCCCAGTAGTTGTTCTGGGAGATCTGCAGAGCAGCAACATCAGGATGGCCTCAAGTGTTCCTGACCGAGTTGCTGTTTCCCTTTCATTTTCAACTGTGAAATTTTGGTAAGTGGACTAAATAGCAGCTAAAAATCTCATCTTGAAACTATCCTAAGTGTGACCCCCTGCAGTCTAAAGAAAAAGTGCTTCTAATGGATGTGCAAAGGGCAATAATTGCTTACACAACTTTTGTCTTACGCAGACTTTCTGAAGCCATCAGGGAAGGTCGTGACCCCCATTAATCTAGTAATTATTTAAGATGCATTTTATGTGGCACTTGGGAGTATCTCAACAAATGGGTGTTGCACAGTAAGACATTACTTATCAGGGTATCCACCTCTGAAATAAAGATATGGTGAGATTGTGTTCACCTCTTGCACACGAGAATATACGCTATACTAAGTCAGAATTTTTAAAAATCTTAATTATATATCTCACCTGCAAAGAAAAAAAATCCTTACACAATATTGCACAGCAATTTGATTGCTAGCTGGTTTTAGAGTACACCTCTTTGAATTTAGTCCAATTGAAATGGAAAGCCTACATGACTCACCAGAGACAGAAACTGCATGTATAACATCTCGTCACTGGAATTTTGAACTGATTGGTTCATGAGAAAATTACTTCAGTTCATGAGTGAGAAAGAAGTTGTCTTCTTAAGCCTTTCTGTTTTAATGAATGAAACTTTGTGATTAGTGTTACAGTCTATTTAGTTGATGTTTTATTCAAACTTTTCCTGATTTAATTAAGCACATTAGAAATCTCTACAATGCAGCTTGAACAAAAATCTTTTGCTTTTCGATTCTAGTCATGAAAAAAATGGAAGGTTGCTTTGTGCACACTGAATGATGTATTTAAAATAATTCAATTTGCATGAACGTACATTGAAATAAAAATAGAATGTTGAGATGACACTGAGCCAAGTAAATGAGGAAAGTTTAGATTTGCGGTAAAATAAAAGACATCCAGGGCTCTTTCTCCTGATTGTTATACAAGTATTGATAACTGCCTTGGTGTAATGATTCCACAGTCAGATAACTTGCTACCAGTCTTGGTCAGCACTCAAGAAGGGGGATGTCATGTTATCAACTTTGTTGTGATGTCCCTTCAACAGATCAACATGCAAATCAGTTAATTCATTGCTTGACCACAAGCCACCGGCTTTCTTTATTGCAGCATTCTAGGTATAGAATGTATCTGGAGATTTCCTTGCATTTAGTCATAGAGTCATAGAGTCATAGAGTTTTAACAGAACAGAAAGAGGATCTTTGGCCCATTGTTTCCATGCTGGTCATCAAGCATCCATCCAATCTAATCCCCTTTTCCAGCACCTAACCTGTAGCCTTCTCTGCTATGATGTTTCAAGTGCTCACCTAAATAGTTCTAAAATGTCTTGAGAGTTTCTGTCTATGCCATCATTTTAGGCAGTGAATTCTAGATACTTACTACCCATATGGGTCAAAAACAAAATCCAGATATCTGCTCCAAATCTCCTGCTCCTTAAATTAAAATTGTGCTCCTTGGTTATGGCACCCTCTATTAAGGAGAAAAGTCTCTCCCTATATACTCTGTCTCTGCTCTTCAGAACTTCAGTACTTAACATCACTTGGATCCCTCCTCAGCCATCTGTTCTCTAAGGAAAGCAATTTCAGCAAACTCAAAATATTAACTTGCTACCTCTCTCCAGAACAGCTGCCATATCCTTTTCAGTTTCTCCAGTGTTTTCTCGGTTTGTTTCAAATTCAAACAAAACATAATACCAAACCGGATGAAGAGATGCTGGGTCAGGTGACCAAAATCATGATCAAAAAGGTGGCTTAAAGGAGTGTCTTAAAGGAGAAAGCAAGACAGAGTGATGTACAGGTGTTAAGACGAGTTTCTGAGTTTAAGACTGAGGCAGTTGAAGGTGCAAACGTCAATGATGGAGCAAATAAAATCAGGGATCAATACAAGACTAGATTTAGATAAGCATTTACATCGTTTGCAGCTGGATGTTTAGAAAAATACAGTTGTGTATGCACGCTGACTTTTTTGCTATGGTCTCATGAACTCTACCTCTATGTAATTAACTTCCGTAAGTTTGTGGTAGCTATTGAACACATTCCTTCTACTTGAAATGGTAGGGGGGATAATTTTGGATCTGGGTTACCCCCAACAATCACTGAGGGAAGAAGTAAATATGATTAA
The DNA here is from genome assembly GCF_037043375.1 of Chiloscyllium plagiosum. Taxonomy (NCBI): domain Eukaryota; kingdom Metazoa; phylum Chordata; class Chondrichthyes; order Orectolobiformes; family Hemiscylliidae; genus Chiloscyllium; species Chiloscyllium plagiosum. The sequence goes on along the minus strand of NW_028270150.1, from coordinate 69,935,266 downwards.
TAAAAGTCTCAAGCGATTTTTTTTAGAGATAACTAGAGAATTTATTTAGCTTATAAAGTACGATTCATACATATAATTCATTAATTCCTATTCAAAAAAGATTATTGGGTGCTATAAAACAAAATTAAAACATGCAGACAAGGTTGAAACACTGACTTAATAGGAACACATCATCCTGCAAAAGTGTGATCTGGCTGAACTAGCAACAACCTTTGAGATACTTTTATTGGAGCTAAAGCTGAAATGTCGATGATTTCTCCCCACGCCAAGTTAACTACCACCAACCGAATCTATGGGGAACTCAAAAGAATAGCACAGGATGTAGTGAGTAGATAGGGCAGCATCTGAGAAGATAGGGCAAGTAAGTAAAAATTAGGGATGTTAAGCACCCTTGCCATTTCAGAACATGCAAAAAACAAGGCTTTTTTTTTTAACACAGACCATTTCAGAATTAATGTCCTGTCTCCACAGCTCAGAATATATAAATAGCTGAGATTTCCTGCTGAGGGAGGAATTCTACTTTGGAATTACGATGAGATTGATCACTTGCAACCTGAGAATCCTAAGATTTTGTATTGTCATTTTCCACAACACAAGGATTGTCTTTTTGAAATGAGTGATGATGATAGTTTTTTTAAAATTATAATCATAGCTTGTACTGCAATCAGGAAGTGAAGATGAGTAGTCATTGGTTTCGCAGAAATAGGGTCAAGAAACAAGAGGTAGGTCGTTGGATGAGATGAGGTCTGAGTTGAAGTAATAGAGAAAGCAGAGATCGACTTTGGGACTAAGGCAGTGGGAAATTTGTGAACCTTGAGGGACTTTCACCTGTTAGGTAGGCATGCACACAGACCTTATATGTCTTTCCTACTTACTGTCTGAACTAACTGAACCCACAGGGATTTATGTGATGTATCATTTCATTTACAATATATTCTTTAACTTCAGAAATGGTACCAGTGGCATCTCTCCAGTATAAATGCAAGATTTCATTTCACTCTTCTGATCTGTTTTTAATGAGGATATTTTCCCAATTTAATATTCAGAGACCTATTTGGATTGTGAAATCACAGCTTTATAAGCAATGTTAAATGGTGCAGTAAACCAGAAAATTATGGGACATTTAGTATGTAAAGCTCGAAAGACAAATAAAGCCTTCCAGATATTTTGTTATCTCCAAAGATATAGAAGAACAAATCAAATTGTGGTTGCATTGAAATGCTGTGAGGTTATTCAAGTAATATATTGAGTTTTTTAAAAATCATGTCATACAGCATAATGAGTGTTAGAATCGTCTATTAAAAAGGAATCAGAGAATTACTTTGTTCATTATCCAATGAAGATTTGAAAGACATTGTTGGTGTTATGAATGTATGATGTGTTTCTTGCCCTCAAGAATAACATCATTTAATCTCCTGTTGAATAGACAATGCCCTGTCACCTAAAATAAACAGGGAGAAGTAATAGAGTTTTAATATTTCAGTAGCAAAGCACATAGAGTCACAAAAGGTAGAATGGAGCATCGTGTAAGATGATAGAGAATGTCTAAATCTGTCCAGTCCAAATTTTTCAAAAGACTTTGCATTTCTCTTTTCTTTGGATCTGTTTTTCCTAGATAGATAATAGATTTCTTTTGAGCCTTTCCAATATCGGATTCTGAGTGTTGGCTGTCATTAGTGTGTATCATGTATTTCTAAAGGGAATTAAAAAAATCCTATTAAATTATTAAAATTCAACGTGTTCATGGACTTTAGTTTCCACCTCCACAATATGGTGATTTGATTTGAGTGAGCTTGTTATGGCGATGATAAATAATGAACAAGGCTGAACCATTGGACAGATTGGGATCTTCTGGTCAGATGCATTTATCTGAATGTCATTACTTCACATGGAGTAATGTGTTTCTGTGAAAATTCAATAAAGTTATTTCATTTCATGCAGCATTTATGTTGGAAACTGCATGCTTTGCCAATTGGATTTGCCAGATCTTACAGTTAATTCAAATTAGCTTAGAGCTATGTTGAAATCAATTAACTCTGTCCGTGTTGGAATGTCTGGAGATAAAGGACAGCAGTCAGCTAGCCGCCAAGAGATTGAATTTTCATTATATCACCAGTGATGCATCAAATTACATCTGAATAGCCCAACAGCATGTGTACTGTCCAACTGAAGTCAATGAGAAAATGATCATATCGGAGTCAGCTAGTTCAGAAGTGAACCACACAAAGATCATCTCCAATAAAAGGCAATCTAACCACTGCACTTTGACATTCATTGGTATTACTATCACTGCATGCCCCACTGTTAACATCTTGAGGATTATCATTGACCAGAAACTCAACTGGACTATCCATTTAAACACAATGGCCACACAAGTAGGAATGCTATGGCAAGTAACTCACTTCCTGACTCCACAGAGTTTGTCCACCATCTTCGAGGCACAAGTTAGGAATGTGATGGAATACTCCCCACTTGCCTGGATTGGTACCACTCCAACAGCACACAAAAAGCTTCACACCAGTCAGGAAAATGCAACATCAGCACCATTGATCAGCATCCACTCCCTACACTGATGTTTGGTAGCAGCAATGTGTACCATCCACTAGATGCATTGCAGAATTTCACCATGAATCCTCAGATAGTACATTCCAAAACCCATGGCCACTTCCATCTAGAAGGACGCGTGCAGAAGATACACGAGAATACCAGTATCTGCAAGTTCCCCTCCAAACCACTCACTACCCTGACTCTGAAATATATCGCTGTTTCTTCACTGTCGTTGGGTCAAAATCCTGGAATTCACGCCCTAAGGGCATTGTAGGTCTATCTACAGTAAATGAACTGCAGCAGTTCAAAAGGCAGTTCACCACCATATTCTCAAGGGATAGACAGTAAATGCTGGCCCATCCAGTGCATCCTTATCCCACAGGTGAATTAAAAAGTAATCACAGAAGTGTGGAGATACAGAAATAGGCCATTTGGCCCATCATGCATGCACCATTTCTATTATCTAATACTAATCTCCTTGCTTTCCCCATATACTTTCATCCCATTTCTATCAAAATTATCATCAAGTATTGGCTCAACTGAACCATCCTCCATCACTTTTAGAATCATATAACCCCTATATTGTGGAAACAGGCTCTTTGGCCCAACAAGTCCACATGGAACCTTCAAAACGTATCCCACCCAAACCCATTCCCCATTACTCTACATTTAACCCTGACTAATGCCCCTAACCTACCCATCCCTGAACACAATGGGCAATTTAGCATGGCCATTTCACCTAACCAGTACATTCTTTGGACTGTGGGAGGAAATCCGTGCATGCAGAGGAAACTCATGCAGACACGGGGAGAATGTGCAAACTCCATGCAGACAGTCACCCAAGGCTGGGATCAAACCCAGGTCCCTATCGCTGTTGCCCTTTTTAACAACAAACCTTTTGCCCTTATTCAGTCCATTTCCCTCTATTCCCTCCTTATTCGTAGAATTATAGAACCGCTACAGTGTGGAAACAGGCCCTTCAGCCCAACAAGCAGAGCATTTCACAGCCTCACTTGCTACGTACAAATGTTTTTTTTACACATTACCCTTGATTATTTTTCACACCACTTTAAAATTATTTGCAGTTAGTTGGTTAGCTGCAGTTTTATGTTTACATAATGATAGCACCGAGAAATAGCAACCATTCTTTGCATTTACCTCTCTCTGATTACCTAATGTTGATGATATCACTCTTTATTTGAAGCTCAATATTCATTTCCTTTCTATCATTAGTGACTCTGCAGCATATCTGAAGTCGTCTATTTCTTTTTTATATTCAACTCCATAAGTCAGAGCATCTTACAGAGATCGGCAACTAGTATTCTCGTAGCGTAACCAGCCTACATTGATCTTCATTGTTTAATCAGTGGTGCACTGTTGATTGCTCAGTTGTTTCCATTTCAACTTAAGGCATTCTTGAAAATCCTTTGATTTAAGTATCCTCTGAAGTGTTACTAATTAGCTAGTTCAGACCTCTTTTTTTTCTGGCTCTGTGTTTGATGAAATCTTATCAAGAATATCAAGTCCACTTTTAGCTTCCTAACGTCAAAGAGATAATGAATGAACAAAAACAGAAAGAACTGCAGATGCTGTAAATCAGAAACAAAAACAGAAGTTGCTGGAAAAGCTCAGCAGGTCTGGCAGCATCTGTGAAGAGAAATCAGAGTTAATGTTTCGGGTCCATTTCCGAGGAAGGGTCACTGGACCCGAATCATTAACTCTGATTTCTCTTCACAGCTGCTTCCAGATAATGAATGGAGTTTATTGCTGTCATATTGTCGGATTTGGAGGTTGAAGGGGAATTTAATAGGGTGGAAATTGTGAACTGGGGACCCCACCACCTTTCTGCCTCCATTCAATTAAAACCAGAGTGGGAATGCTGATGGACATCTGTCCTGCACAATAACTGAAGATCATAGTGGATGATTAATTGAAGGATCTCAATCTGCCGTACTGGAATTAAACCAGCGAGAGGCTGGGGAGTAACCATACACACCTTTCAGCATGAAATTCCGTCCATTATTTTATTGCCAAGAGTCAAGCAGTGAGCTGCAATGTTAAAACGCAAAGTAAAGTATGAAAACTCATGGCGTACCTTGTTACTTTCTGTCTCTTGAGAAGGGAAGGCTATGCAAGGACTTAATAGGCAGAAGCATTAATTATAACAGAACTTGAATAACTAAAGTTGGGGACTTAGATTCAAGATCAAATTTTAGAACTGGGGGTTCTGGGAATGGAGAAGGAGGGTCTTATTCAAAGCCACTCAGTTTTTGAGCAAGACACCAAACGCTAGAAAAGGTTGACCTACGGTGCGTCACACCCTTGGCCTTTCACATAACTCCCACCCACACCAAAGTAGCCATCCATTTTCCAAACCTTTATCTCCAATGCCATTTCATTCACCTCTGGCCTGGTTACCACATCAATATCAAGCACCTGGTTGGTGTATTATCAACGGCAGCTACCACTCCTTATGCTATCGATAGACAATGAAGAACTTTCTGACTGGCCTGCAGTTCTTCCGCCACTGCAATCCTAAATCCTTGGGGAAAGCCCAGTGCTGAATAGTGAAGTGCCTGATAGGAACTTAATTTCAGTGAGCCTTCCCTATGAAAGATGGCATGGCACTTTTATAGCTAGCTTTATAGCCAGTAAGCAAGACCGTCGACGCCATGCATTTCTGCCCATTGTGCAACTGCCGAGAGTCCAACAGAAAGCTATAATGTTAAAACTCAATCTTTGTGTAAGGAATGAAAATTAATAGTTTGTCTTGAGAAGAGAAGATTATGCAAAGACTTGATTTATGGAAATATTAATCATGGCAGGGTTTGAATTACAACATTGGGAAAATAGCTTTAAAATGAGACTTCAATTTCTTTTGCAGGATGATGATTGGGTATAAGAACATATGGTCATAAATAGAAGTAGGATGAGACCATAAAACTCCTTAGCCTGTTCTACCATTCAGTATGATCATGGCTGATGATTTGCCTCAACTCCAGTTTCTTTTTCCCTTGATTCCCAGAGTGACCAAAACTCTGTCAGTCTTTTGAAAATATTCAACACTGGTACGTCCACAGATCTGGTATGCCGGAGTAGTATTTGAATGGGAAAGTCGTAATTGTCGGCTGCACCAGAAATCTTAACTCTATTTGTGCAAACTAAAGAAGGTAAATGAAAGACTTGCATTCACATAGTGCCATTTGTTAACTCAAGATGTAGCGGAGCAGCCAATAAAAATGTAATCACTCTTGTAATGTTGGGAAGGGCAGCAGTTAATTTGTGCACAGCAGTGTCCCACAAATATCAGTGCGATAAAGATCCACTCATGTTTTTTGTTATGGTTGATTCAGAGATGAATATTGGTCAGAGCACCCGGGATAACTTCCCTCCTCTTATTTCAAATAATACAGTGGGATCTTTTACATCCACCTGAGGGGGCAAATAAAACTTAAAGTGTACATCATTTTGGTCACATATTTAAGGAGGGATATACATCAGAGGTGGTACAGTGAATATTCATGAGATTGGTCCCTTGGATGGGAGGGTTGTCCCTTGAGGAGAGATGGAATAAAATGGGACTTACACTTTCTGGAATGTATGAGAATGAGAGATGACCTCTTAGACACTTACAGGACTCTGAGGGGCATGTCAGAGTGGACTTTGGAAGGTTGTTTCCCCTTGCTAGGGAACCTAGAACAATGGCTACAGTCTCAGATCAATCATTTAGGATTCGGTTGAGAAGAAATTTCTTTACTGAAAGGGTTTTGAATGTTACCCTGTACCGTAGAGGGTTTTGGATGCTCCACCATTGAATATATTTAAACTGGTATGGACTGATTTTTGATTTCTCAGGGAGTCAGGTTTATAGGGGGGCATATGGCAAAATGGAGTTGAATCTGAAGAAGAGCCATGATTGTGTTGAAAAATTTGACTGGCCTTCAGGTCTACTCCAACTGTTACTTTTAACTTTTTTATGTGAAGTTGTCATCCAAAATATAGCACCTTCATCAGTACAGTCTTTTCTCAGCACTGCAATGGAATGGCATCTTAGAAGTGTATGCTCAAGTCTCACGAGTCAAACTCGATGCATCAGTCTTAACCGAGATGTAAGTGTGCTACCAGAATTACTGGAACCAATCCACAGTGCACTGAAGAAAGGCCTTACAAATGTAATCAAATGCCAGTGTTTTTGATGAGGTAGGAACTATTCTATGAATGCTATTCTATGCCAACTAGAACTTATTATTAAATCTTTGTCTCCAATCAATAAGGCAAGGCCGAAAAGTTCAAAATAAAGACAGGAGAGTATAACAAAGAATTAGAGAGAAAGAGAGAATCAGAAGCATGTAATGATGGCAGAGACCAAAGCTTTGATTTTATTTATTGAAGCCCTGGAGCTGTATTAGGGGAGGTTCGGTAGTCTTACAAGCGTGATTCCTGTTATGGCATATATTATCCAATTTCAAAATATTACAAAAGAAAAGGTAATGGTTAAGGGTTACTTCTGTAATTGGAAACCTGTGAGATCAGTGATGTACAGCAGGGATCACTGTTGGGACCCTTGTTGTTTGTTATGAACATTAACAACTTGGATGTGAATGTGGAAGGTTTAATCAGTAAGTTGGCAGATGACACTATAATTTGGAGATGTTGTTGATGAGAAGATGGTCTCAGGCATAAATCATAAATGGCAGTTGGAATTTAATCCTGATAAGTGCAAAGTGATGTATTTTGAGAGGTCTAATAAGAGAAAGATATACACAATGAATGGTAGGTGCCCAGTGAGTGCTGAGGAACAGAAAGAACTTGGTGTACAAGACCATAGATCCCTGAAAGTGTCAGCACAGTTAGACAGGGTGATGAAAAAGGCATGAGGGACACTCACCTTCATTAGCTGGGGGGTAGAATATCGGCGTAGGGAAGAGTTGTCACTATGTTATAAAGTATTGGTTAGATGCAATATTGTGTGCAGTTCTGATTGTCACACGTTTGGAAGGACATGATTGCACAGGATATTGTCTGGGATGATATGTCTCAGTTATGAGGAGAGACTTAGTCTGTTTTCCTTCGAGCAGAGGAGGCTGAGGGGGGTCGGATTGACATGTACAAAATTAGGAGAGGTATAGACAGAGAATATCACGAGAATCTGTTCCTTGTGACTGATGTGTCTAAGACCAGAGGGCATAAGTTTAAGGTTAGGAGTACATGGTTTAGAAGAGATTTGAGAAAAAGTATTTTCAGCCAAGGGTGGTAGAAACATGGAATGTGCTGCCTGAGAGAGTGTGGTGGAGGCAGGTACATTCGCAACATTTCAGAAGCATCTGGCTGAGCACTCAAAATGCTGGGGCAGAGTATGCTGTGGACCAAGCGCACGTAAATTGGATTAATGTAGAATGATGTTCGTTGGATGGCTTAGACATGATGGACTGAAGGGCCTGTTTCCAAGCTATATGACTCTGAACCAATGTATTTAGATTTTTCTTTGATTAACAAGTCACATCAGGTGCATTACTTTAGTTAATCATGTGCATCACAACATATCTGGCAAAGGAAGATGGAGAGATTGGAACAAAAGCGATTTGAGTTGTAGCTGTAATAACAATTGAGTGTCAGACTACCGTATATGTTATATGTAGCCCGTTTGATTCTCCATTGGCCTGGTGAGCTGTATTCAGAACAACCACATTTATGTTCAGCCTCATCTGTGATCCCGTAAGCACTTGATTGTACCTCCTCCTCAATACCTTCCTTCCTCTTCATGCCCTTACCTGAGACAGCCTGAAAGTTCAGTCCCTTTTACTGATGGATACCCAGCAAGTATCCACAGCAACACTCAAACTACATGGGACTTAAGGCTGCATTCTCTCCTGAAGAAGCCACCAGACTCCCAGGAAAATTAATCTCAAAGGTGACCAGTCAGAGAAAGGTCACCCCTGTGAGTCGAATGGCCAAAATCTGAGAGGTCAGGTGGAGGGTGAGAAAGCAATTGTGATTGGAGTAACAGTGAGAACATGAGTTGCAGCAGGGGCAGGAAGTTCAGCACGCAAGGCTGGCAAGATTAGAACCCAGAGGGCAAGACTGTCAGGCTAGGAGCAAGAAGGTGAGCCTGATGTGGTCAGGGGAACAAGCCGGATGAGGTAAGGCCCAGGGAGCAAGTCAGTTAGGCCAGGGGTTAGGCCAAGTCTGTTAGGTTGGTAAAATAAAGGCCAAGGGAGTCAGTTAGCCAGCTAGGCTGGAGCCCGGGAAGCAAGTCTCCAGGGACGGGGGGAGTAAGGCTGAGGGTCTGGTGGGAACTGAAGCCATAATTTGCAGGTTGGGGAACACAGGGAGGAGAAGAGTGTCTGCAAAGGGGCTAGAGAGAAGTTGCAAAGGAGTGGCAATGGCTGGAAAGGGGAAATAGGGTCTGCAAAGGGAAGGAATACTTACTAGGAACCAGGTAAACTTTGAATTCTTTGCAAATTAATCTTGATTTTCCAGCTTAAGGTTGCAGCAGTTTAGAAGCTACAGTACAAGGAAAAGTATTGAGGATGCTATTGTAATGTACATCACGTAAATTGTACAATTGAATGTTGAAGTTTTTTTCCGTGAGGATTAGAATTTATGTTTTAACACATGTCAAAGTACCTTATATACAGTGAATAACGTGAATGGCGTGTCTGTGTCAGGGAAAAACATGCAACATGTAGACCTGGCCTCACCAGAGCATTCAAAGCCTGTTTGAGGTGATAGCTTTCTCTGTATAGATTTGTGTCTTTTAAAGCAGTTGTTATTAACTTAGTTAAAAATCACACAACACCAGGTTATAGTCCAACAGGTTTAATTGGAAGCACACTAGCTTTCGGAGCGACGCTCCTTCATCAGGCGTCGCTCCGAAAGCTAGTGTGCTTCTGTTTTAAAAAATTCTCAAGGTCAGGTTCGTAGGAGAGTAGTCTGACACAGAACAAACGACCAAGAGGCGAGTCTGCTAGAATATGGGCATTTTATTCCCCGCAGCGTCGCCACAACCAACGGGTCTGGCTTATACTCACTCTACATGTTACCGGAACTGGGAGCCGTCAGTTCTCGTAGAGCGGTTGCCAACAACCCACGCTCGGCGGTTAAACGCAACCCCGGAGCAGACTCACCGAACTGGAGACTTTTCCAGCTGATATACTCTTTTCCAGATATAAACATTCATGTGAACAGCAGAGCAAGGCTAAAAAACACATTCCATTCTGGTTACATACAGATAAGAAGATTCACACGGGGAGGTGTGTAATAAGATTCACACGGGACTAAGCAACACCTCCATTCCGGTTAGATTCACACATGTATTGGGACATAATTTTTAACCGTTTCACCACATTCCACTGCTTGGAATTTTACACCACATTCCACTGCTTGGCCCAATACATGTGTTACATTATGCTTAATTCAGTTCAATTCGTTTCAGTTAATTTCAGTTCAGTCAATTCAGTGTAGTTCAATTCAGCTCAGTTCAGGTCTGTTCAGTTCAATTCAATTGTGTTCAATTCAGTTCCGTCCATTTCAATTCAATTTAGCTCAGTTCCATTTTGTTCCGTTCAATTTGATTCACTTCAGTTCCACTCAGTTCAGTTCAGTTCAATCCCATTCAATTCTGTTAACTCCGCTTCAGCTTTTTGGACATGCCCACATCCTCCGCTGTACCCCAGGCAAGGGGTTCTTCGGCAGGACTGGGATCCTTTCTCAAACAAACTGCCACGTACATGCCCACATCCATGCCATCCCGGGACGGTCGGGACCTCCACAGTTTGTTCTTCTGGTTTCTTAGTCTTTTTCCAAAACATTGTTCTGTATCAAAATCTCTCCTCAATTGCGATTGATCCTGCCGACTACGCCAAATGTTTTAAAAAATTCTCAAGGTCAGGTTCGTAGGAGAGTAGTCTGACACAGAACAAACGACCAAGAGGCGAGTCTGCTAGAATATGGGCATTTTATTCCCCGCAGCGTCGCCACAACCAACGGGTCTGGCTTATACTCACTCTACATGTTACCGGAACTGGGAGCCGTCAGTTCTCGTAGAGCGGTTGCCAACAACCCACGCTCGGCGGTTAAACGCAACCCCGGAGCAGACTCACCGAACTGGAGACATTTCCAGCTGATATACTCTTTTCCAGATATAAACATTCATGTGAACAGCAGAGCAAGGCTAAAAAACACATTCCATTCTGGTTACATACAGATAAGAAGATTCACACGGGGAGGTGTGTAATAAGATTCACACGGGACTAAGCAACACCTCCATTCCGGTTAGATTCACACATGTATTGGGACATAATTTTTAACCGTTTCACCACATTCCACTGCTTGGAATTTTACACCACAGCTTCCAATTAAACCTATTGGACTATAACCTGGTGTTGTGTGATTTTTAACTTTGTACACCCCAGTCTAACACCGGCATCTCCGAATCATGGTTATTAACTTAAGCCTCTTGCCTGTTTAAACATTGTGGTGTTGAGGAAACTAATGCTTTTCTTGTGCATTGTGGTTTTAATTTTAATGGAACAGTCATGAGCGTATGAATGAATTTATTCTAATTCTACTCCTGTGTGAATCAAAATCCCCATTCATCATCAAAAATACAGAGGGTGTTGTCACTGTATGACTGCACCACCTAATGAAAGAGTCAGTGGGAATAAAAGATCAAAAAGCCCTGGAAAAACTTGCAAGTGGAGTGCTCAAAAAGATTCTTTTGACACCTGGAACACACATCTCTGGTCTCAATGTCACATGTCTTGCAAATGCAAATGCAAACGCAGAGATCATTCTAGGTATTCAATTTAAGATTTTGAGTCCAATATGTTAACGGCATATTAATGAATGAAAACACAATTAGAATTTTTTTTCCTCCACTAAAAGGATGGAAACTTAAATGATGATAATGAATTGCAAACATATATTGCTGACCTTCTTGTCAGTAAACAATTTCCATTGTTTATAAACATCATAGATCAAATCAATCCTAACATATAGCCTGTGATCCAATATTCTTTTAAAGAATACAAAGCTGAAGTGAAGAAGTTTCTATTTCTTACTACTTCCTTCAAAAAGCATGCCGATCATATACACACAGATCAGCTTTAAGTGATTGTCTTCATCTTTAATGGGTCATTACGACTTCTTGCAGTGACCCCAATATTTTATGTCTTCTCTTCCCTCTTGAGCAGTTTGTGGGCCAATGCTTTGAGCAAGTTTTCTACATTGTAACAGTGATTAAACTCCAAAAATACTTTGTAAACAGAAGATTCTCTTTCTTTTGATTCTTACATTGCTAGATTGTAATGTTCCTGAAATGGTGTCATGAAGTGTGAATAAATTTCTTTTGTATGGTAGACATTCTACGATTTCCATGAGAGTTAGCACTTGACACCAGACAGCAGGCTAAATGCAAAACAGTACCATTAACTCAGGAGGCTCTTGATTAATTTTAGTTTCAACCTTTGCTATTCAGGCTTTTCAAATCAAACTATTTCTTTCATAAAGTAAGAATTTCTTATCAACTGATTAGCTGTAACATGTATATTACACTCAAAGCACAGAATAGTTTTTAGTTAATACAACATCTTTGCTGGATAATTAACCCGAATTTAAAACTACATGATACAACAGCATATGCTTTAGTTAGCCATATAAATGCTAGCTTAAAGGTCAAGTAACATTCCATTCCATGATCTCCAGTTGTGTGTCAGTTCAATGATTCTGTTAAACTAGTGAACGCTGTCAGGATAGAGAGCAGCATTTCTAGCCTATTTATTCCACTTCCCAAAGGAGGTTTGGAAAAACTGTGTTACTGCTGGCTTTCGATTGGAGCTTTTGCTAAAATTTGATTTCTCAGCTGCTGGGAGGAATCATTCTTGTTAAAATGTAACATCCTTGTCTCAGAACATATTTGAGATGTGAGATAGCTTGCATTTTCCCAGCTTCATAAAGGTGTTAGAACAAATTGTCAATTTATCTTTGGATGTAGTGCTGATACTGTATATTTTGTCCAGAATTGTTTTTACAATAAAAGCTTTCCAAATATTTACAAGATTTGTGATCTTATTTTAGCATAACACAGTAAACTGCCAAAACAGGTGTCATGATCACAGCATCGTTTACAGTATAAAACCTGGACGTCAGTGCCCAGTGTGGATGGTGACATGAATTTAGTCATTTCTCAATGGATTCGTGCTGCCTACCTTCTCAATATAAGTTCCAGTTTAGAAGCCTAGGGCCCTTGCCTTAAGAATTCTCACAGGTGGCCAAATGGCTGTTTCAAAATCCCTTCCTAAAATTGGGATACCTTGAAATGCAGGTGTATCAGGCCCACTAGTTTTAAGACAAATATGTTTACCAGGACAAAGCAGCTGCTTTATTGACACCCCATCCACCACTTTCACCATTCACCCCCTTCAGCACTGACGTACAGTGACAGTGGTGTGCACCATCTATAAAGATGCATTGCAGTAACTCATCAAGGCTACTTTGAAAGCACTTAGCAAACTTGCAACCTCGACTCCCTACAAGGTCAAGAACAGCGAATGTATTGGGACACCATCACATGGGAGTCCTATTCCAAGTCACAGACCATCCTGATTTGAAACTACATTGCTTATCTTTGATTGAGGGGAGACATTTAGGAGGGAACGGTGGCTAGCCTCACATCGCCAGGGAACCAGTCTTAATTCTGCCCTTTGGTAACTAGGGGTCTGTATGGAGTTTGCACATTCTCTCCATGTCTGCGTAAGTTTACTCCAGGTGCTCCGGTCTCCTCCCCCAGTTGCAATATGTGCACATTAGGTTGACGGGCCATGCTAACTTTCCCATATTGTCCAAAGATGTGCAGGCTGGGTGGATTAGCCATGGGAATGCAGAGTTGCAGGGATAAGTTGTGGTGGCAGTTGGGTGTGAGAGGTATGTGGCTGGGATGCTCTTCAAAGAGTTGGTGTGGACTCGATGGGCCAAATGGCCTGCTTATGCACTGCAGGAATTCTATAATTCTATGATTCAAATCCCATCAAGATTCATTCAGCTATTATTGTCAAACCATCAAAAATTTATTCATAGTTCCAAACATCATGTTATATGCAATATAATGATATTTCTAGCCTGTGTTCTTTAGCTTACCATTCTACCAGAAGTCAGAGGAGGTAGTTGAAGAAATGAGTGCTCGACTGGAAAAAAAGCAATTATTCAGTAGCTCTCAAAATGTAAGAATTCATTTTTTGATTATTTTGGAAAATGGCAAAAGCCTGGTCGAGGCAGTGTTTAGAGCCTGTGATGCATCAGTTAGAAGAGAGTTGTGCAGTGGAAGGAGTCAAGAGAGTTAATTTCAAGGTTTTTTTGGAGTACCAGCTGTAGTAGTGCGACCATGTTACAGCACCGTTTATCCTATCAGCCAGTATTGTTATGTCAAATATTCCTTTCTGTCAGATTTACTAACAGCAATAAAACACAAGGCACTATGTGCAATTAAACCTCTTAAATGTCTCTTGTGTGTATTATCTATCTAAATATTATTGCTGTGATCGGTAAAGCATTCAGTGCTCATTTTTTCACTAAATATAGATAAGCTTTGCATATATTGTCGCGCATAACTTATTGTGGTGTGTGTATTTTTAGCTGATCAAGATTCACACATTGCCCTTGTACAATAATGCACAGAAAAGTTGAGTAAGAAATTTTTTTTCAGCTTCAGTGGTTAGGTTACGATGTTATTCAAAAAGCTTCATAATGTGCTCAGACACTGAGTAGTGCAGTAAATGGACCTTGATCAACTTAGAGCAACATCTATCTGTGGAAAAAAACCCAAAAGAACTGCAGATGCTGTAAATCCGAAACGATAACAGAAATTGCTGGAAAAGCTCAGCAGGTCTGGCAGCACCTCCCTGTGAAATCCCATTTGGAAATGGCTCTAAATTTACTCTATTTCTCATCCACCAAATACAACTCAGTGGATGCTCACAGAGGTTGATATTATTCTCTGCTGGTTATAAAAATCCCTCAACAGTACTCATGTTCCACCTTGTATCTGAGAGACGTGGCAATTGATACTGACAGGACGACTTCAGATGTTGTACTCATGGTTCAAATTCAAGGCAGCTTTTCAAAGCTCAGTTTATGGCTGAAATCTGTTGCCTGGTCAGTCTCTATTCTTCCCCCTCTCTGTCTTTCTCCTTGCACCTTCAAACCCTTCTTTCCCTCATTCTCTCTGCTCCATCATTCCAATATGTATAAAACAGTGAATTTTTCTTTGTCTAGGTTGTAAAAGTTTTGCATCTGGATATAGTTTGAATGCTAACCCTTTGATCATTCCATTCAACAGCTGCATGAACATTCTACCCATTTACTGGTTGAAATGAGCCCTCTTATACAGCCTTTCATTTCCCCAAATATGATAACTTCTCTTCCACACCTCAGATCAGAGCTGCTGCATGCTTTGAACTCTCTGACCTCACCAGTTTAAATTGCCCTCACATAAATTTCTTGCTGCCCTCTACCATCGTGCCCTCTCTCTCTCTTTTCTCACTTCCTCCTTCCCTCCCTTATTCACTCACTCCCTCTGTCTGTCACTCACCAGCTCTCTCCCTTGACCTCTCCCTCTCCTGGGATCTTCAATGTAGTTTTTATTGTCTATGCAGTAGAGATGTGGTCTAATCAATCCAGGTCAGGGTTAATCTCCAACTTTAATATATCTAATTATTATAACTTGGTCAATATATTCATCTATTAACCAACTGACTGGTCGTTATCACATGGTTGTTTGTGGGACCTCGACTTATGTGAATTGGCTGACAGATTTCCTACATTACAACAGTAACTACGTTTCAGAAATATTTCTGCAGAGCACTTTGAGATGTCTTGAAATTTTGGAAAGATAAATAAAATTCTTTCCTGTTCTAGAAATACCAAAGCAAATTTCAAGAAACAAACATTTGAGCCTAATGTCTGCTAGCTATATTGGAGGAGTCAATACGGAGTTAATTTCAAATGGGAAAGCAAATCTTAGCAGGACTTATACACTTAATGATAATGTCTTAGGGAGTGTTGCTGAACAAAGAGACCTTGGAGTGCAGGTTCATAGCTCCTTGAAAGTGGAGTTGCAGGTAGATAGGATAGTGAAGAAGGCATTTGGTAAGCTTTCTTTTATTGGTCAGAGTATTGAGTACAGGAGTTGGGAGGTCATGTTGCGGCTGTACAGGAAATTGGTTAGGCCACTGTTGGAATACTGCATGCAGTTCTGGTTTCCTTCCTATCGGAAAGATGTTTTTTTAGATTAGATTAGATTACTTACAGCGTGGAAACAGGCTCTTCAGCCCAACAAGTCCACACCAACCCTCCAATGAGCAACCCACCCAGACCCATTTTCCTCTGACTAATGCACCTAATATTACGGGCAATTTAACGTGGCCAATTCACCTAACCTGCACATTTTTGGACTGTGGGAGGAAACCGGAGCACATGGAGGAAACCCACGCAGACACTGGGAGAATGTGCAAACACAGACAGTTACCTGAGGCAGGAATTGAACCCAGGACTCTAGCGCTGTGAGGCAGCAGTGCTAACCACTGTGCCACCGTGCCGCCTTGAAACTTGAAAGTGTTCAGAAAAGATTTACAAGGATGTTGCCGGGGTTGGAGGATGTGAGCTATAGGGAGAGGCTAAACAGGCTGGGGCTGTTTTCCCTGGAGCGTTGGAGGCTGAGGGGTGACCTTATAGAGGTTCACAAAATCATGAGGGGCATGGATAGGATAAATAGACTGGGTTCAGGGAGTCCAGAACTAGAAGGCATAAGTTTCGGGTGAGAGGGGAAAGATATAAAAGAGACCTAAGGGGTAACCTTTTCACGCAGAGAGTGGTATGTGTATGGAATGACATGCCAGAGGAAGTGGTGGAGGCTGGTCCAATTGCAACATTTAAGAGGCATTTGGAAGGGTATATGAATAGGAAGGGTTTGGAGGGATATTGGCCGGGTGCTGGCAGATGGGACTAGATTGGGTTGGGATATCTGGTCGACATGGACGGGTTGGACCAAAGGGTCTGTTTCCATGGTGTACACCTCTATGACTCTCAGTTATTCTGAAACACCAACTCTATGACTCTAATTATTCTGTAGCAGTGCAACCATGTTACAGTATTGTTTATCCTAGCATCCAATGTTATTGTGTCAAATAATGAAAACATTGAGTCTTAAAGCTCTGTGTGTTATGCATCAACCTTCACTTCTTGATCTAAACTGAAGAATATGCAACAGTATTTATTTGGTTTTGGACAAAGCTACATGTCTGATAGCTATGCCGCATTCACCTACTTGGCCAACAGTTTTTGACTGGATGGTGAAGCTAATACTTTGACCAAAGGATTTTGATATCAATAGCCACTGCTGTTAAATATCCACTTCTTTTAAGTCAGTTTTTTAAATGGTTCATGTGGATATAATGTAAATAATTTTACAAATGCATGCATCTGAATGTCTGAGAATGAAGTACGATTGAAATGAGTTCTACAATGATAAAAAATGCTGCCTTAAATATGGGTTATTTATAGTTCTCATCAAGATATGTTTTAGACATTGGCCAAGATATATGGGTTTACTTATAACTTGGGACTTCTTGCTGACATTTTACAAATGGATAGATCCAATGCTGATCTATAACTATGTCATTGTTATCCTGATGCAGTATTATCATACTTCCTGCTGTGTTAAGGAGCTACTCATACAGAATTTAGAGGCCAAATTTGTGTCAATGTAGGTCACTGTGACCGAAAGAGTAACACAGCTCTGATCACATTGATTGTGCATATATTTACTACACGGTTGCCTTCCCTTTCAGCAGCGATTTTCACAATCAACAATGAAACAATGGCATTCATCATTGACTGTAAAGAGAGGTGCCCCACAGAGCTTGCGAAGGATCTGTTCTTCCCTTTAGAGAATTCTAAACCAAGTGTTAGTAAATGTGATAGACGGAGAGTATCTCCCAGCGTAAAGTCCAATTGGAGTCTGACTGGTTTCCTGGATAGTCACATTTGAGATAGTTAAGAACTTACCAACTAGGGCGATATTGAAAACCCAGGAGTAAGATCTGTCTCAGTTGGGAAAGAGGGAATGTGAGAGACCATTGAGGAGAGTAGAATGTGCTTGTTGGAGGATTCCTCCTGGCAAAATGTTTTTCTCTCTCTCTCTTTCTCTCTGTGCATCGTACAAACTTGAGCTTCCCAATCAATTCGCCTTGGTGTAAAAGGCGAGATACAAATGAAAAATGATTCAAATGAAGCAAATTGTGACACCAAAGACACAGCAAGATGCTGCCATTCACTGAGTTCCACAATCTTCAGTTTTACCAAAACGCGCCCTGATATTACACCCAGAGAACAAGAGTAGAAAGATGTTAAAAAAGCTTTGGATGGAATTGATTTTCTCCTGAAGAGTCAGAGGAAATGTCAGAGCTCCCCCCTTAAAATCACTAAGTCCAGCTGAAGATAAGGAGATAAAGCAGTTGCAAAAACAGCATCGAGGTAATTTCCATTACATGTAGTGACCAGAGCTATGGCAAAACTAAGTCCATCAGCAGAGATCTCAGTAATACAGCAAAGCAGGTGTGAGGGTAGCTGACACTTTATTTCAGTTTGAAGATAATTCAAAAGAAGTGGTGTACTCACCTTCATTAATTGAGGCTCAAGAAGCAGATTCATAATTAAATAAATGAATACAGAAAGCTTACACTGAAGCTGATGGTGAAGGCATTCCAGAGTGTTATTCGCTTGAAAGTGGAGTTTTAATGAGAAAGCGTAGATATCCTCACAGACCTGCAAGACAAAGAATGGATATGCTAAGAAGATATTGCAGTAGCATATGAAATTCCATTGGCAGGACATATGGAAAATGCAAGCAATGATAAGCAGGTATGGCCAATAGTTCATAAAGATGTGATGCAGTTCTCTAAATCATGTCCTACATGTCAGATGGTAGGAAAACCTCGGCATGTAATCAAACTAGCACATATAGTTCCCAAATTTTGAAGAGTTACTCAGCTGACCATTAGCAGGTTATCTAGGACCATTACTGAAAATCAAAACATATATCCTTGCATTTGTGAAAATGACAACCTGATTCCCAGAAGCTATTCCTTTGAGGACATTACAGTTCGGTTAGTGGTTGAAATGTTCACTCAGTTTCTTTACTCATTACAGACTATCAGTTGAGATTTAATCTGATAAGGGTTATAACTTTATATCTAAAGTTTTTGAGGATGTCATTAACAGTTCTCTTATAAAACAATTCAAGTCAACTGCATTTCTTCCGAAAACAGACAGCTTTGGAGCGATACCATCAGATTCTCAATATTATGATTAAGGCATATTGTCTTGAATACCTACTGTATTGGGCAAAGGAATTAGATTTCTTCCTGTTCACGACCAGAGATTCTCCAAATTAATTTACTAGGTTCATTCCATTTGAATTCATTTATTGTCATAACATTAGTGGTTAGGTAAAATTGTTTAGAGAGATGTATTTAATTTAAAAAGACATCAACATTAAGTTGTAAAGTTGTCATCCATAGTTGTAGAAAGACTCTGAGAAGCACGAATGGCAGCCTAAGAGCATTTGGAGGTGAAAATGGAAGAACAGGCGAATAAACATGCTACAATTAGAACAATTCAAGTGGGAGATGAAGTATTGGTATTGTCATCTTTCTCAGGTGAACCTCTGAAGATGAAATTCAGTGGTCCATACAAAATAGTTAAGGGAGTCAGTAAAGTGAATTATCTGATAATTACAAATGATTTTCAAAAGACAAATCTGTTTTGTCACATTAACATGCGAAAAATGTGTCACTGTAGTGAAGCAGATAAGAAGGCGAAAGTGTGTCAGATGCTAAGATTAGATTAGATTAGATGAGATTACATTACAGTGTGGAAACAGGCCCTTCGGCCCAACAAGTCCACACCGACCCGCCGAAGCGCAACCCACCCATACCCCTATATTTACCTATTACCTAACACTACGGGCAATTTAGCATGGCCAATTCACCTGACCTGCACATCTTTGGATTGTGGGAGGAAACCGGAGCACCCGGAATGTTGACAGAGACAACAAGAGTGAGGTGAAAGGAGTGCTGTACAATTCTCAGTGCAAGCCTCCTACAACAGGACTAGGAAAGTTAGACACATATTTAGTTAAAATTGTTTAGAGAGATATTCTTAAATCAGAAAAGACACTAACATCTCGTTACAGTGTTGCCATCCATGTTTCTAGAAAGAACAAATGGAGGTTCTTTTCAGACTACTTAGGGAGTATAAGATATGTTATGATCCATATGTGTGTAATATGTTAGGTAGGGAAGCTGTAGATGGAGGACCATCAGTGCTAATAAAACAAAGTTCTTGAGTCCAGAGAAACCAATTTGCATGGAAACAAAAATTCAATGCATGGTGAAAAGCCATTCGACTGAATCCAAAGCACATATAATTCACCAGTACTGTTAGTTCCTAAATCAGATAATCAAATGGATTCTGTATAAATTATGGAAAGTTAAAAGCAGGTATAAAAATAAATGTTTGCCCAATTCCACAGTTAAAAGATTACATTGAAAGGGTCAGAATGTATTATTCCTTCACAAGATTAATCAATTGAAGGGGTACTGGCAAGTGCACGTAAGGACTAAAGAAATTTCCATTTTTATAATACAAAATGGTTTATACTATTGTCACGAGGTAACATTTGGGTTAAAGAATGCCTCAGCTACATTCCATAGACTTGTGAATCAAGTCACAGCTGAGGTAGTCTATTATCTGCGATAGTGTGGACAGTGCAATCACATAAAGTAACTCCTGGAAAAAGCACGTGAGCAGGAGCTGTTACTAGTCAAAGACCTGTTTATAGTTGGCTAGTTTAGTAATAAATTTAGCCAAAAGTGAATTGACAATACCAAGAATAAGTCACCACGGACATACCATGGACACCATAGGACAATGTCAAGTTTTGCCAACGACATTAAAAGTAAAGGTTCTAACACAATTTCTTGTTCCGAAAGGTAAAAGGAAATCATGAGATTTTCAGAATTTCATAAGTTTTAGTGGAAATTTGTGCATAATTTCAGCACAATATTTATATCTGAAAAGATTTTGTTCAGGAGAGGGAGTGGAGTTTTTGATAAGGGACAGTTTTGCATCTGTACCGAGGGAGGATAAACCTGGAAATACATTCAGGGAAGTTATTTGGGTGGAACTGAGAAATAAGAAAGGCATGATCACCTTATTGGGATTGTATTCTACACCCCCTAAAAGTCAGCGGGAAATTGAGAAACAAATTTGTAAGGAGATCTCAGTCATCTGTAAGAATAATAGGGTGGTTGTGGTAGGGGATTTTAACTTTCCAAACATAGATTGGACTGTGAATTGTGTTTAGAGTTTAGATGTAGAGGAATTTGTTAAGTGTGTATATGAACATTTTCTGATTCATTATGTGGATGTAGCTACCAGAAAAGGTGCAAAACCTGACCTACTCTTGGGAAATAAGGCAGGGCAGGTGACTGAGGTGTCAGTGGGGGAGCACTTTGGGGCCAGCGACCATAATTCTATTAGTTTTAAAATAGTGATGGAAAAGGATAGACCAGATTTAACAATTGAAATTCTAAATTGGAGGAAGGCAAATTTTGATGGTATTAGGCAAGAACTTTCAAGAGCTGATTGGGGGCAGATGTTTGCAGGTAAAGGGACAGCTGGAAAATGGGAAGTCTTCAGAAATGAGATAACAAGAGTCTAGAAGCAGTATATTGCTGTTAGGCTGAAAGGAAAGGCTGGTAGGTGTAGGGAATGTTGGATGACGAGAGAAATTGAGGGTCTGGTTAAGAAAAAGAAGGAAACATATATCAGGTATAGAGAGGATAGTTCGAGCGAGAAGAGTATAAAGGCAGAACGAGTTTATTTTAGAGGGAAATCAGGAGGGCTAAAAGGGGACAAGAGATAGCTTTGGCAAATACGATTAAGGAGAATCCAAAGAATTTTTACAGATACATTAAGGATAAAAGGGAGAGAATAGGGCCCCTCGAAGATCAGTAAGGCAGCCTTTGTGTGGAGGCGCAGGAGATGGGGGAGATACTAAACGAGTATTTTGCATTAGTATTTACTGTGGAGAAAGATATGGAAGATATAGAGATGTAGGGAAATTGATGGTGACATCTTGAAAAATGCTATATTACATCGGAAGAGGTGCTGGAGTTCTTGAAACACATAAAAGTGGATAAATCCCTAGGACCTGATCAGGTGTACCCTAGAGCTCTGTGGGAAGCTAGGGAAGTGATTGCTGGGCCTCTTGCTGAGATATTTGTATCATCAATAGTCATAGGTGAGGTGCCGGAAGAAGGAAGGTGGTGCCACTATTTAAGACAGGTGTTGAGGACAAGCCAGGGAACTATAGGCCAGTGAGCCTGACATGGTTGATGGGCAAGTTGTTGGAGGGAATCCTGAGGAAGAAGATTTACATGTATTTGGAAAGGCAAGGACTGATTAGGGATAGTCAACATGGCTTTGTGCGTGGGAAATCATGTCTCACAAACTTGATTGAGTTTTTTTAAAAAGTAACAAAGAGAATTGATGAGGGCAGAGTGGTAGCCGTGCTCTATGTGGACTTCAGTAAGGCATTCAACAAGGTTCCTCATGGGAGACTGGATAGCAAGGTTAGATCTCATAGAATACAGGGAGAACTGCCATTTGGATACAGAAATGGCTCAAAGGCAGAAGACAGAGGGTGGTGGTGGAGGGTTGTTTTTCAGACTGGAGGCCTGTGACCAGTGGAGTGCCACAAGGATCGGTGCTGGGTCCACTACTTTTCATAATTTTATATAAATGATTTGGATGTGAGCATAAGAGGTAAAGTTAGTGAGTTTTCAGATGACACCAAAATTGGAGGTGTAGTGGACAGCGAAGAGGGTTACCTCAGATTACAGCGGGATCTTGATCAGATGGGCCAATGGGTTGAGAAGTGGCAGATAGAGTTTAATTTAGAAAATGCGAGGTGCTGCATTTTGGGAAAGCAAATCTTACCAGGATGTATACATGTAATGGTAAGGTCCTAGGGAGTGTTGCTGAACAAAGAGACCTTGGAGTGCAGGTTCATCACTCCTTGAAAGTGGAGTTGCATGTAGATAGGATAATGAAGAAGGCTATTGGTATGGTTTCCTTTATTAGTCTGGGTATTGAGTACAAGAGTTGGGAGGTCATGGTGCAGCTGCATAGAACATTGGGTAGGCCACTTTTGGAATATTACATGCAATTTTGGTCTCCTTCCTATCGGAAGGATGTTGTGAAACTTGAAAGGATTCAGAAAAGATTTATAAGGACGTTGCCAGGGTTGAAGCATTTGAGCTCTAGAGCGAGTTGAATAGGTTGGGGCTGTTTTTCCTGGAACGTCGGAGGCTGAGGGGTGACCTTATAGAGGTTGATAAAATCATGAGGGACATAGAGTCATAGAGATGTACAGCATGGAAACAGACCCTTCGGTCAAACCTGTCCATGCCGACCAGATATCCCAACCCAATCTAGACCCACCTGCCAGCACCCGGCCTGTAGCCCTCCAAACCCTTCCTGTTAATATACTCGTCCAAATGCCTCTTAAATGTTGCAATTGTACCAGCCTCCACCACATCCTCTGGCAGCTCATTCCATACACATACCACCCTCTGCGTGAAAAAGCTGCCCCTTAGGTCTCTTTTATATCTTTCCCCTCTCACCCTAAACCTATGGCCTCTATTTCTGGACCCCCCCACCCCAGGGAAATGACTTTGCCTATTTATCCTATCCATGCCCCTCATAATTTTGTAAACCTCTATAAGTTCACCCCTCAGCCTCCAATGCTCCAGGGAAAACTGCCCCATCCTGTTCAGCCTGTCCCTATAGCTCAAATCCTCCAACCCTGGCAACATCCTTGTAAATCTTTTCTGAACCTTTTCAAGTTTCACAACATCTTTCCGATAGGTTGGATAGGTATGTGGTAAAAAGCTCATCTCGGGTCAAATCTGATACCATGGTTGTGAAACCTCTTTCACCTTGTACAGTTGCCAAGAGGAATGAAGTTGGGTCAAAGGAATTGAGGTCGAGGGAATTGAGTTTGTGGTGGAGGCTGAATACAGTGGTTTTCTGTATACTTATTTGGTGGAAAGTTCTGTTTCTGTAAAATTGAATGTGTTACAGCAATGGATTGGAAGCCCAACATACCAATATCTATTCCCTTAATTTCCAAAATGTGTTTCTTTCAAAAGAGCACTACTACAGAGACAAAATAACTGCTAGTATAAAGAATTCTGTGTGGGATCAATGAGACATAAGACCAAAAAAAACCTTCAAACTGTGACTGTGGAGTGTGTGAACTGTTGTGAGTGGAAAGATAACAACATTCCTGATGAAGTGCTATACCCAAAATGTTGACTCTCCTACTTCTCAAATGCTGCCTGACCTGCTATTCTTTTCCAGTGCCACACTTTTTGACTCTGACTGTCCAGCATCTACAGTCCTCATTTTCTCCAAGAGGTTTGATGACCTCTTGTTCAATAGCAATCCCCCTCCCCCACCCACCCCCACTCCTGGCTTATCTGTCATTACAAAAATATAGCAATCAATTAGAAAGGAATAATAGTGGAGCATTTAGAAATGTGTAATATAATAAAGCAGAATCAGCATGGCTTCCTGAAGGGAAGTCATTTGTGACAAACATGCTAAAATTTTTTTATCTTTGTTTTTATTAGAAAAGATTTTTATTCTTTATAAAAATACAATAATGTTAAACAATATAACAATATTATATTACAAAAATGTTAACAGGAAACTACCTACTACTTTATAGAACAAACCAAAACTATCACAAAAAAAATACAAAACAATCTTGAGATTAAATAAAAAAGTAACTGTACTTAACAAATTAGCTGAGGCTGACCCAGATTGCCATAGACCAACCTAATCCAATTTAGAATGAGTCAGATTAGATAAAATCATCTTAAATTAGCTTAACTTAACTCAAATTAAATTAAAATTAATTAAATTAAAGTAAATTATACCACTCACTGAGCCCCCAACGAGCTCCCATCCACAGGAGCATCAGTTATAATATCCGTATTTATCAAGCTTCCTCCTCCCCCAGAGCTCCCAGACACCAAACCTGGTCCCCATGGCTATACAAAGGTCTTGATCAGTATTGCCGACAAGTCTATATCGATGTAATTTAAAAAGGGCTGTCACGTCTTATAGAATGGTTCTGTTTTCTGGTGCACCACATTTGTGAGAGAATCTTGGGAGCTGTGGTCCATCAACAATCTATGACACCCCTTGAGATCCGGGGGAGTTTCTGAGATCTAGTTCATTAGAATGTTCTTCCTTGCACAGTGTGTAAGAATATTAAGTAATCTCTTCCCGTGTCCTTCCAGCGAGAGCAAATTCAGCAATCCCAAAAGAAGGGATACCAGATCCACCTTAAACTCGATTCCCAGGATCCCCTCCAACTCATTCACTATGGCACTCCAGTATCCATGAATCCCATAACATGACCATAAGCAGTGTGTAAGGGTGCCTGCGCTAATTTTACATTTACATAATTCCCATATGTCCTCCCATGTGTCAAATTAAATTTCTTCTTCTCGTTCCTGACTCCAGACTCCATCGAGTCTTTCCATATCCTCCAGAGAGCCCCCTCTCTGTAAATGGTATAGAGTACTAACTGATGAGTGCCTGCACACCGGAGCACTCTTCTCTCTACATCAGACATGTAGGGCTGAGCCAAGAGCGTGATACTTCCCTGTATGTAGTCCTTAATCTGAAAATAACAGAAGAGGTCCCTACTAGGCAGCCCATATGTGTGACTTAATTGGTCAAAAGACATCAGGACCTCTTCCTCAAATAAATCTCCCAAACAGGAGACTCCCTTGACCTCCCATGCCTTAAAGCTGGAGTCCATTGACCTCGGCCTAAATCCTGGGGCTCCCCCTAAAGGGGTGAACGGTGAGATTTTATGTAAATTTCCCTCGCCTTGCTGCATTATTCTCCACGCTTTGACCATGTTTAAGATAATTAGGCTTTTATAATGCTCAGCCATGGATTTCATCCTATCCATAAACAGTAAATTAATGAGGGGACACCTTACATGGGAAGTCTCAATGTCAAGCCATATCAACCCCAAATCCTTGCACACCCAGTCACCCACATATGACAATAGGGCACCAATTTGATATCACTTCAGTCCTAGGATATCCACCCCCACTATGCCCTGCGGGAGCTGCAACTTAGTAAATGCAATGAGAGGGTCTCTGTGGCACCAAATGAATGACCCAAGCCAGCCATTTAAATTCTGCAGTACCTGTCTGGCCAGCCACAATGGGAGCTTTCTCATAGGATATAGTAGCCGAGGAAGATCATTCATTTTAATTGAGGCTAATTGGCCTAACCATGATATTGGTAACCGCTCCCACTGCTTCAGATCCTGTTTTATCCTATCAAACAATTGCACAAAGTTAGCTCTGTACAGCTGATGGAAGATGAGGTTAATAAAAATACCCATATAAAGAAAGCTGTGTTCCATTCTTCAGGTCAGGCACTCCCACCAAGACCCCAAGGGCATAGCTTCTGACTTTGTAAAGTTCATTCTATATCCCGTGAAGATGCTGAATAGTTTTAACTTTTTTGTATTAGTCAGGGTACGGACTTTTCCGGATTAATCAAAATAGGATGAGATCATCACAATAGAGAGTAATTTTGTGCTCTCCCATTCCTAACTTTGGCGCCACTATTTCAGGGTCCTTTCAAATGGCCTCTGCCAACAGTTCAATTACTCAGGTAAATAACAGCAGTGAGAGAGGACACCCTTGTCAGCTGCCACTTCCAATGCTAAAAATATCTGATTTAACGCCATTCGTAAGAACTGCTGCTTTGTGGTCACTATATAGCATGCCACCCACCTAGCAAATGCCCCACCAAGACCAAAGTGTTCTCGGACACCAAAAATGATAGGCCACTCCACCTGATCAAATGCCTTTCCCACGTCCAAGGAGACCACCAAACCTGGAATTAACCTCTGCTGGCATACTGCATATATTCAGCACCCTCCTAATGTTATTGGAAGAGCTACAGCCCTTAATGAAGCCTGTCTAGTCATCTTTTATTATAATGGGCAGTACCTTTTCCAACCTCAGGTCCAGTATCTTTGACAGGATTTTCAAATCTACGTTCAGCAACGAGATAGGTCTATATGAGGCATAGTCCTCAAGGTCTTTTCCTTTCTTTAAAATGAGGGAGTTATTGGCCTCCGTAAGAGAGAAAGGCAGTCCTGATTAGATGATTGTTTATACATTCCCAGGATTGGCTCAGCCAACATGTTTATGAACTCCTTGTGGAACTCACTCCCAAACCAGTCTGGGCCAGGTGCTTTGCCACTTTGGAGCTATGTTCCCAATCCTGCAGGATAACACCGAATCCAAACAGACCGATGGCAAAGAACGTATCAATTCTCATTGGCACTTATGCGGATTGGAGTAAAAGGTAAAATCCCTACCATTAGGGTGGAGACATCTCCACACATCCACTAGCCCCAACTCCCCGCACAAGTCCACTAGCTCTTTAGATTGCAGGGAAACACCCGGGAGACCCCTTGGCATCCTGTCTACCTCAGGGCCCATGAGACCATTAAAGTCTCCTCCTATGATTGTACAACACACCCCAAGAGCCATTAATTTAGAGACTGCATTAGTTAATAATTCAAGGGGATGCGCCAGGGAACAATAGACGTTCAGGGTGCCTTACTCTTCCCCGTGTATTAAGGCCTTGAGAATGATGAAACGCGCTTATTTATCCTTGATTTGTTCTATTTTCTGGAATAAGAGTTCCCTTTGTATTAGTATGGCTATTCCTCGATTCTTGGAGTTGAAAGAGGAGAAGGATACCTACCAAATCCTCCCTGCTGCAACTTCAAACGTTCTCTTTGCTTTCTAAGGTTTGAGAGCACCTTCTTTCTTTTAATTGGAGAATGGCTCCCTCTAATATTCAAGGTGCACCATCTAAACAAACCACGAGCCATGACCATCCACAGCAGCCCATGGTCCCCCAAGAAGAAGAAACTTATTCATGCCACGCCAAGTGAAAAAAAACACCGAATTTATAAGAGCTAAAACCTATCTCCACAAATATTACTAGAACTAAAAAATGAACCACTACGCTAAACTTAACCAAACAAATATACCAACAACAAATCGCTGGAGATTTCCCCCTCACACATATGGGGCATCCATCCCAAATTTTATAACCATCCTAATTCCTTCCAGCTAAGGCTGCACCCCAAACCTAAGCAACACTAAGACAAAGAAAACAAATTATTTACACACATAGGAGTTAACAGTGGGCACGACCCAGTCTCCTCCATACACTGCCCCCATTCATCTTCCATAAAAGAAATAACCACCCCTCACCAAAGTCTATAATTGTCTTTGCTCTTCTTTTACCCCAACCTGGATCAAGTATTTCAAAGAATCCAAAAAGCTCCTTGCTTTTACTCCCAAGTCAAAGTTGTAAACAGACCCTCCATGATTAAGTACTGCCAGGAATCTCAAAGAATACTGGATATTCAAGTCTCTAAATTTCTTCTTGAGTTCATCAAAGGATTTCCTCTTCTTGATTATGACCCCAGAGAAGATCTTGAAAAAAATATATGATTTGACCATTTGTACACCAGGCCTGGTGAATTTCTTCCCAGTCTTCTGGAGGCTTCCATTATCAGCTGCTTCTCTTTATAATCCTGGAGTGGCGATAGGGCAGGGACGCTGATCCAACCTGGACCTGTGCATCGCGATCTGGTGGGCCCACTGTACACACACCCAGCTCGACACAACCTCCAGCCCCAGGAGCTGCGGGGGCCACTGTTACAGGACGTGAAGCAGGCTGTGACCTTCCTCACGCTCCGGGAGCCCGACAATTTGTAAGTTCTTCCTCCGACTTCGGTCTCGAGGACGTCGACCTGATCCAACAGGGCCTGAACCTGGTCTTCCAGTGTTTGGATCCATCCCTCCAAATTCTCCACCGCAGTCTCCGATGCTGCGGTCCTTTGTTTGACCACCTTGACGCGTCGATCCAGCGCTTGGATCTCCTGCTCATGCTTTTTAGCATGACAGCGATCGGTTCCAGCATTGAGTCGATTCTCTCTTGGAGTTTAACAAACTCCGAGACTAGATTCTACTGGTCCAACAGGTTCAGAGGGCCACCCTGAGAGTCGGGACCATGACTGGGGGTGCCTCCAGCACTGTAGGGAAGTGCTCTGCTTGCTGCAATCCTTTGGCTTCCTTTCCTTTATTAGAGTTCATCTTACTCCCAGATCACCCAGATCCAAATTTCAAAGGTTCTATATGCTTTATATATTATTTTAATGAACTCTTCTTACGAATGACTAGCAAGGAGGGGGGTGAAACCCACCTTACTTGGGTAATAATGCGGAGTCCTGGCACAGCAGAGCTATCAGATCGTCGCCATCTTGGATCCCCCCAACTAAACTTTTTTAAGGCAGTAACAAGCAGGATAGATAAAAGGTAACCAATAATTATCACATATTTGAATTTCTAAAAAGCACTTGATAAGGTATTATACATAAGGTTACCTAATAAGACAGGATTGGCTAATTAATAAGTGAGAGTTGGGATAAGGGGGGATTTTCAGGATGGGTAAACTGTAACTAGTGGAGTGATTAAGGAGACAGAGCTGGGGCTACAATTATTTTATAACATATATTAATGACTTGGATGTGGAAAGTGAATGTACTATAGATAAGTTTGCAGATGACAAAAAGATAAGTGGGAAGGCGAGTGGGAAGGTGGGGATGACAGAGCCTGCAGAAGGATATAAAGGTTAAGCATGTGGGCAAAAACTTGGTGATGGGATATGGAAAGATGATCAGAGAAGCAGAAGTAGACCACTCAGACTGTCAAGTCTGTTGCACCGTTTGTTGAGACCACAGCTGATCTGATTTGGAGATGCCGATGTTGGACTGGGGTGTACAAAGTTAAAAATCACACAACACCAGGTTATAGTCCAACAGGTTTAATTGGAAGCACACTAGCTTTCGGCGCGCTGCTCCTTCATCAGGTGGTTGTGCTCCGAAAGCTAGTGCTTCCAAATAAACCTGTTGGACTATAACCTGGTGTTGTGTGATTTTTAACAGCTGATCTGATAATCCTCAATTCCATCCCCCCGACTTTACTCCATAATCCAGAATTCTCTTAGTGATTAGAAATCTGTCTATCTCATCCTTGAATATACTTAACAACTGGCCCTCAGCAGCTTTTTGTGATAATGAATTCCACAGAATCACCACCCTTTGAGAGAAAACGTTGCTCCTCAACTGTCTTAAATATGTCATCTTTTCATTTGAGAATATGCCCTATTTGCATCTACCCTGTCTGCCACAACAGAAACACTTTTTGCATCTACCCTGTCAAGTTTCCTAAAAATTTTGTATGTATCAATAAGGTTGCAGTCATTCTTCTAAGATCCAATGAGTAGAGGCCCAACCCACTCAACGTTTCATCATAAGGCAGTGCTTCCATACCAAGTATCAGCTTAGTAAACCTTCTGTAGACTGTCTCCAATCCCAGTGTATTTTCCCTGAGATGAAGAGCATAAAACGGTTCATAATATTCCACCTGTGATCTGACTATAATGTATAATGTGAACAAAACATTCCTTCATTTATAATTCATATCCTTCAAAAGAAGACCAACATTCCATTTGCTATCTCTGTTACCGGCTGAATGTGGTTGCTCGCTTTTTGTGATTCCCAAATCCTTCTGTTCCATAACGTTTTGCAGTCTTTCTCCATTTAAATGCTATTCAGCTCTTCTATTATTCCTCCAAAGTTCATAACCTCATATTTTCCCAAATTATATTCCATCTGCCAAATGTTTTCATACTCACTTCATCTTCACCACATGCCTTCCCACCTTTATGTGTCATGTGCAAACTTGGCTATTGTACATTTATTTTGCTCATCTAAGTCATTGAAATATTTTGTATAATTTGGGAAAATATGAAGGTGTGCACTTTAGCAAGAAGGATAGAAAAGGTCAATATTGTTTGATTAAAGAAAAACTGCAAAAAGGAGGGATTTAGGGGGTCATTGTGAATGAAACATGAGAAGGGGGTGGCAAGTGGACTTTTATTATTACCAAAGGGTGGAGTGAATTAAATGAAATACAGGACCGACAATAAGCTCATTTAACTTTCTTCCTCACGTTTAACACTGATTTGAGTTTTCTGCTCATGCTTCTAACTATAACCACTTAGAAGCTCCACCTTTTAAAATATTTTCATAGGATGCCTTGTTCATCTAAAATTGAAAATCTAGTCCACTGTCCTGTGTTCTGACACTAACTCTTCAAGGACTACCATTGTCTTTGGAATGAATAGTGGGGAAGGAGCTAATGGTTGTGGGTAAAGAAGAGATAGAAGAGAATCACTAGCTGAACTCCTCGAGACAGATTGTTGTTTCTCAAGAATTCCTCCAGAATTATGGTGTCACATGTTTACAAATTTGCTGCTGCAAGAGAAGGTAGAGTCATTATTTGTAGTGTCAGGGAATTAGGGAACTATAAAGTGATTAATCCTTCCAACTAAATCCCTTAAACATGAAAGATTTATGATGGCATGTTTGCCCAACCACGTACTCTTCATTTTAGTTCCCTTACATCCAAAGTTGATTGCATTCATACAAGTTGGGAAAGAATTATTTTGAGATAAGTACATCTGCTTTTATTCATTCCCGTGAATAGTTTTGCTGAAACTGCAAGCTCCAGTTGTTTGAGAACAATGTAAGAGGTGGAGGCCATTCAGTCACTTTAACCTTTCCTACCATGCAGTTCAGTCATGGCAGATCTGTAGCACAGCTCATTGGTGGCTTTTGCTCTTCATCCCTTGATAATTTTCCAAACAAAAGTTTAAATTTCTACCTTGTACATGTTAATGCACCCAGAATTCACAACCCTCTGTTGAAGATTTCCACTGTCCCTATGTGATCAATAGTGTTTACAAATCAATATCTTTTTCAACCATTGAAGAAGGAAGGACCATTCAGTAGACAACTCAGGTGCTTTCTGAGTAATATTTCTCAGCGCCGAAGGCTGGGCAAACTCCTTTATTCCACGCACAAGACCTTGTGTTTCAATTCATGCTGACCTACTTACGGAAGCACTGCTGCTGTCAGCAAAAGTAAAATATTGGAAAGATTCTAAAATGTAACACAAACCCTTCCAAAAATAGACCAGCAAAGTGTTCAAAGGAATATTTTATTTTTGTATTTGAACATGACCAAAGTAACTTGTGAACAAAAAACTGACTTAGCATATTTTACCCACAGGCTGACATTGTTGAGTTGAAAGAAGAGTATTTTAATGTATCACCACATCGATAATACACAAGTGTGTACAATATGATTGAGGAGGAAAAGAAAAAGTGTGTTTGCATGCTTCAAATAAGCCGTCTGGGTTTATTGGAGATTATGCTGCGGACACAATTTATTTGCATTTTTCCATCGTTATTAAGAAGCGCTTCCTCAGAACTACAAGGTCATTTAAAATATTGAACTTTTCATATCAAAGTAAGACAGTTCAGTTCAGTAACATCCAGGAAACACAGATCCCTCAAGAATGGTTATTAAAAATTTATTGCAGCAAATAGATTAAATCTCTCTGACAAGCTTAGGTCATTTCAGTTAAGTTTCTGCAGCATTTAATAATCACATGAATAAAGCTCGCCTTTATTATCTTCTTAAAGTGCTCTGACAGGCTCATACATACCACGACACAAAATTCACTCAAGTAGCTTCAAAATTGCTGACAGCACAGAAACACTTCATAACTGAAAATCAGTCTTAAGCAAATGATCATAACTAAAACAATTACCTCAACACATTTGAATAAATAAGATTTATTCCTTTATTTAGTTATTTATCTATGTTCTTCTGTATAGTTTGGGGCAACATTCCACAACTGAGCACATTTTCTCAGAAAAGCCGAAATTCTCTGCTTGTGTGCAAGATATTTAAAAAGGAATGATTGTCATGAGTATGCAGCAGGATTTAAACAACATCTATACCTAATATTCATTCAGTTGTATCATAGGGGACAGGTGGTGAATCACAAATGTGCAAACATTTGACGGAAAATGAGCTCTGTGAAGACTAAAGTAATGTTTCCATCAGTTTGGGCATCAATTGTCCTCACTTTTGATTTTTGGCATTGTTTAATTCATAATCTTAAACAATGGTTCAATAATTGGAGCCAGAAAAATCTGACATTATCCTGTCTAACTATTAAGATATAAGTAATTATTGTAAGTGTCGGTTAATGAGCGAGTGCTGTAAGCTGGTGAAGAGACTGATGCTGAAATGCAGATAGATGTGAAACCCCAGTCTGAGAAGTTGTCTTTACAAATCTTTTATGGCCTTGATTTAAAGCTAAAGAGAGGGAGCATAACCACCCAAAACAAACTGCATTTCATTTAATATTTAAGTTGATGATTAATTATGATTTTGAGCAAAGTCATATGATTTCATTTTTCCCTTTTCTTACAGAATACTGCATTTTAATTTCCTTAACTTTAGATGTGTTTACAACAGTTAAAATCTTTCTCACTATGATAGTCAGACTTTGTATTACCGCATACGCATTGGTAAATGCAAATTTAAATGCTAATTGTCCATAAAATCCTCAATTATTCGACATTTAGGTACCCATCAAAATCGATAATTATTTCCTGTGTCTAGAGTGTGAGCATTGCACCCTGGATGCGAGATGCACATAATATCTATTTAACCATGTTTAAACTTTATTACAAATTGAAAGTTTTATCTAACATCTCCTTTCATTAAAAGTTTCCTGTTGTTTGTCATTCTTTCTGTAATTCGTTCCGAGCCACTTCAAAGTAGTTGAAGAACTTTAGATGATACTTCTCAGTTGTGAGCCACACAGCAGCCAGGATCAGTGAATGTGTTGGATGTCCTCGGGTCTTGTTTTGTTGGCTGAGTGGATATATTGCTTCTCTCTCCACTGCTGACAAATCTGTTAGATAACTCAGCTTTCTGTCAAAATCTGCCGACTGCACCTCCCTGATGAACATGGAGCATAAGACTGTGATCCATTTAGTGCAATGGGGATGGGAGCAGTGCAGATGGCCTGGACTTGTTTAGGGCAAGGGTTTGCTGAAATGATTTTCCTATTATTCTTAATCATGTTGCCTGCTCCAATGGATGCAAAGGATTCTATATCATTAAAAGTAGAGCAGAATTGCAGCCTTTATAATTCGTTCATTTGAATCAGCAACAGTGGTCATTGAGGATGTTTTTCTGATTGTTGTTTGTGGGACTCGCTATGTGAAAATGTTCGATGTAAGCAGCTTACATAATAATTGTATAAAATTAATTAATTTATTTAACACATTTTGGGATATGCAAGATATGATATAAATAACTGCAAGCTGTTCCCTTTGTTGCATGCATATGTATTCAACGTGGATTTTGCTTATTGGTGGATTCAAATTGGCAGTTACCAATAAACTGGGATTCAAGAGGCAAACACACACATAAACCACATGGCATTTTTGAAGTTGAGCCATTTTACAGCTCATGGTGGATTTGTGAACTTTTCCTGTTTATATTTGTGAATTTTATTAATTTTGCCAATCAATGTTTGAAATCAAAACGAAAAGCAAAGTTTTTTTATACCTAAGGATTTTAAGATTGTACCATTAGAGAATCTTTCCTTTACATTGGCTGTCCCTCCCTTTCTCCAGGCTACTCTGCAAGATTTGGATCAGAAACGCCCTCAGCTGGATGAGCTCATTACTGCAGCACAAAACCTGAAAAACAAGACAACTAATCAGGAGGCGCGAGGAATAATTACAGATCGCAGTAAGTAACCTGATTAGTTAAATAGATGGACACCTTTTATGCAACCTTTATGTCTGTATCCCTCATTACAGTAAGTCAGTTTAAATCATTATTGAAAATTATGAATGCTACTAGTTAAATGAGTCCATGTTGGTGCTTTGAATAATTATAAAATGTCTGGAATAGAATGTGATTCAGCATTATTACTGTCATAGACTTGTCAAGTTTCAAAAGTAAAGTTGGCATGAATCACCTTCTCAGTTTCCCTAATGGCTTAGCTGTGTAAAGACAGTGAGTTACCAAAAACTTCAAGAAGATGTTCCTATTTACAACATTCATCCTTTGCTGAGTTGTGTATTTGAGTGGATAGTCAGAGACTTTTTCCCAGGGTGGAAATGGCTATCATGAGGGGGCATAATTTTAAGGTGATTGGAGGAAGCTTTAGGGGAGATGTCAGAGAGTGGTTCTTTACACAGAGAGTGGTGGGTGCGTGGAATGCACTGCCAAAAGTGGTAGTAGAGTCAGACACATTAGGGACATTTAAGTGACTCTTGGATAGGCACATGGATGATAGTACAATGAAGGGTACCTAGGTTAATCTGATTTTAGAGTAGGATAAAAGGTCAGCACAACATGGAGGGCCGAAGGGCCTCTACTATGCTGTACAGTTCTATGTTCTATCTCAGCTGGAGCAGAAGGAGGGACGATGCTTGAGATTTTGTACTTGGTTGCTCACCCTGTGCTCTGGTGAATATCAGACAAATATTAAATAGGGGTAAACAGTGATGTGCTTACAGCAAAATAACATAGTGACAAAGAAGGAAAGCAGTTTTAATAGCAGATATTCCATCTCGTACTGGTTGAGACAAGCAGACTAGCATTTGTGTCTGTCCAGCTTAGTTGTCTCCAACAGAATGTTCTGAAATCAACAAGTGGCCCTCCCATGTCAGATTTAGTTGTGAACAATAGTTTAGACTTAGTTAATATTCTATTGGAATATGAACATTACTCAAAGTGTTATCATGATAAGATTGAGTTTAACGTCGTGCTTAAAAAAGAGGAATGTAAAACCAACAATTTAGATTCTAGATTTAGATCAGGCTGATTTCAGTGCAGTAAGACAGAAACTCTGCGCTGTAAACTAAGCAAGTCTGTTAATGGATAAAATGGCAGAAGATCAGCAGGAGGTGTGTAATAAAGGTCTTAATATGACACAGAGCCAGGTTATTATCATAAAGGTGAAGCCATGTTTCTCTAAAGAGCTTAGAGTCAAATCAAAATGAAAGGAAAATATATTTTTTTTAAAATGCAGACATGGTACAGACTCTGGAAAAAGGGAGAGGTGTAAATTATAGAGTGACTTACTGGAGTCATAAATTCGTAGCATGGAAACAGAACCTTTGATCCAACAAGTGCATGTCAACCATGTTGCCCCACTAAACTAGTCCCATTTGCCTGAGTTTGGCCCATATCCCTCCAAACCTTTCCTATTCAGATGCTTATCTAAATGTCTTTTAAATGTTGTAATTGCACCTGCATCCACCACTTTCTCTGGCAGTTCATTCCACACATGAAACACTGTGTAACTAAAGTTGCCTCTCATGTCCTTTTCAAATCTTTCTCCTCTCACCTTAAAAATATGGTCACTAGTTTTGAATTCCCCCAATCTGGGGAAAAAACCATTGCTATATACCTTATCTATTCCCCTCATGATTTTATAGACCTTAACCTCCTAAGGTACAGTGAAAAAGGTTCCAGCCTATTTTTATAACTCAAACCCTCCATTCCCTCAACATCCTAGTAAATCTTTTCTGAACCCTCTCTAATTTAATAATGTCCTCCCTATAACAGAACGGCACACACAGTACTCCAGAAGAGGCCTCAACAATGTCCTGTACAACCTCAACATGACACCCCAACACCATGTTCTTTAAGTTTATATTCTCCTCATGCAAAGTTAAGAAATATGAAATAGACTTGCAAGTCACAAAATTTTCATAATTATAATAATAAAAAATGAAGTGGTTTGGAGAAATGTGAAAACTGGTAGAAGTGATATCAATTTAAGTAAGGAAATGGCAGGCATGTTGAAGAATTACTTTGCTTAAGTATTTACAAAAGTGGAAGAAGTCTGTAAGGTGAACATGCCAAGAAAGCTAATAGCAGTCATTTTGACAAGTATTGCATTAAAAGACTGATTAACAAAATTCAGGGTCAGTGTCAGTTGGAATAACATATTGGTTGAAGGATGAAAACTGCAAGTCATGGTAAATGGTTATTTCTAGATCGCAGGATGGTAACAGTGATGTTTCCCTCAGGTTAAGTGCTTTTGTTGATTTATACAAATGACTTGAATATTGGCATGCAGAGCAAATTTTCAAAAGTTACCAATTATACCAAACTGTGAGGTATGATAGACAATGAGCAGGTTAACCATGAACTGTAACAGGACATTGGCAAGCAAAATGGGCAGACAAGTGGCAGATGCAATTTAGTAGAGAGAATTTTGTGGAGAATAGTGGAAACTGTTTAAGGAGCAGTTGCTGTGTGTGATGCACAAATTTGTCCCTCTGAGACAGGCAAGAAGGGGTAAAATTAAGGAGCCTTGGATGACAAGAACAGAGGAGCTTCTCATCAAAGGGACAAAGGCAGCTTACATAAGGTGGAGGAAGCACAGATCTAGCACAGCTTGAGAGGATTACCGGCTTACCAGAAAGGAGCTCAAAAATGGACTGAGGAGAGCCAGGAGGGGACATGAAAAAAGGAAGGATTAGGGAGAACCCAAAGGCATTTTACTCATACGTGAGGAATAAGAGAACGATCAGGGAAAAGCTAGGGCCGGTCAGGGATAGTGTAGGGAACTTGTGCATGGAGTCTGAGCAGATGGAGAAGCCCTAAATGAGGTTTTTGCTTTGGTTTTCACTAAGGAAAAGGACCTTGTTGTAAATGAGAACTTTGAGGAGCTGGGAAACATGCTTGATCAGATTAAGATTGATGAAGTTGATGGGCTGGAAATTTTGGCAAACATTAAGAATGCTAAGTCCCCAGGACCAGACCAGATTTATCCTAGGTTGCTCTGGGAAGCGAGAAAGAAGGTTGCTAAGCTGCTGGGGAAGATTTTTGCTTACTCACTCTCTACAGTAGTCATACTGGAGGATTGGAAGGAGGTGACTGTTGCTCCTCTTTTCAAAAAGGGGAATAGGGAAATCCCTGGCAATTACAAACCAGTCAGTCTTCTGTCTGTGGTCAGCAAGGTTTTGGAAAGAATTCTGAGGGATAGGATTTATGACTATTTGGAAAAGCATAGCGTGATTAAAGGTAGTCAGCACGGCTTTGTGAGGGGCAGGTCATGTCACAGAAATCCTGTTGAGTTCTTTAAGGAGGTGACGAGACAGATCGAAGAAGGTTGAGCAGTGGATGTGGTGTATATGGACTTCAGTCAGGCATTTGATAAAGTTCCCCATGGTAGGCTCATTCATAAAGTCAGGAGGTATGCAGGGAGATTTGGCTGTCTGGATTCAGAATTGGTTGGCTGACAGAAGGCAGAGAGTGGTTATAGATGGAAAGTATTCTGCCTGGAGGTCAGTGGTGAGTGGTGTCCTGCAGGGTTGTGTTCTTGGGCCTCTGCTCTTTGTAGGTTTTATAAATGACTTGGATGAGGAGGTTGACGGGTAGGTTAGTCAAAGATTGGAGGTGCCGTTGATAGTATCGAGGGCTCTTGCAGGCTGCAGCATGACATAGACAGGATGCAGAGCTGGGCTGAGAAATGGCAGATGGAGCTCAACCTGGATAAATGTGAAGTGATGCATTTTGGAAGGTGGAACTTGAATGCTGAATATAGGATTAAAGACAGGAGTCTTGGCAGTGTGGAGGGATCTTGGTGTTCAAGTGCATAGATCCCTCAAAGTTGCCACCAAGTGGATAGGGTTGTTAAGAAAACATATGGTGTTTTGGCTTTCATTACGGGGGGGATCGAGTTTAAGAGCCGCCACAAGACCTGGTGAGACCATACTGGCAATATTGTGACCAGTTCTGGTTGCCCTATTATAGGAAAGATACAGAGGCTTTGGAAAGGGTGCAAAGAAGGTTTACCAGGATGCTACCTGGACTGGAGGGCTTGTCTTACGAAGAGAGTTTGACTAAGTTTGGAAGGTAATGAGAGGCATAGATAGAGTCAATAGCCAGAGACTTTTCCCCAAGACATGATTGACTGGCACAAGGGGTCAGAGTTTTAAGATATTAGAAGGAAGGTATCAAGGAGACGTCAGAGGTAGGTTCTTTACGCAGAGAGTTGTGAATGCATGGAATGCATTGCCAGCGGTGGTGGTGGAAGCAGAGTCAGTAGGGACATTTGAGCAACTGCTGGACATGCACATGGACAGCTGTGAATTGAGGGGTGCATAGGTTGGAATATTTTATTTTAGATTCAGAATAATCCTCGGCACAACATTGTGGGCCAAAAAGTCAGTTCTGTGCTGTGCTTTTCTATGTTCTACGTTCAATGTTCCAATTGTGATATGTTGGCCAGAGTGTTAGAGATACCTAACATCAACTTGAAGGCAAGCTTCTGGAAAGTGTACAGGGACCGAAGGATATTGGAATCCTTTTGTACAGATCCTTGAAGGTTGAAGGACATATTGAAGGAGCGGTTAGCAAACCACATGGGATCTTGGACCTTATAAATAGAAGCATTGATTACAAAAGCTGGAAATCCATTCTAAAAGCTCTGATTAGATTCATCTAGAATTTTGCATCCAGGTCTAGTCATCACACTTTAGAAATGATGTGAAGGCCATTGAGAACTCTACAGTCGAGACTTGCCAGAATGGTTAAATCAGGAGCCATTCCTTTAGGTTGGAAAATTGTGTATGTCATCCCAGTTTAAAAGAAAGGAGAGGATTGAAAATCAAGGAATTATAAACGGATCAGCCAATTGCTGCTGTTGGGAAAGTGTTGGAGTTGATAATTAAGAATAGAGTAACTGAAAAGCTTGAAATGTTTCAGCCAATTTGGGTAAGCCACCATAGATATTTCAGCGATATGTCATATCTGATTGAATTTGTTAAATATGTGATTAAAGCAGAAGATAGAAGAATATCTACAGATTTTATTATGACTTCCAGGAAGGATTTGGTGAAACCTTTCATAAAAATGCTATTAGTTGAAGTTAGAACCCATGGAATTGAAAGCAAGTCATTGACTTGTTGAAAATTTGGCGAAGTGCAAGATGTCAGAGTAGAAATAGTGGTTAGGTATTTTCATGATACAATGTGATTAATTATGCCCAGCATAGGGATCTGTGAAGGAACTTCAAATATTCAGCATATTTATTAATTACTTTGGTAAAGGAATATTAAACTGTCAATATAATTTTGCCATCAATACAAAGATAGGTTGTGTTTTAAATAACTAAGCTGGAAACTGATGCTTCTTTTCAGCAGTCCTTTGAAATTAAGAATGACTTGCTTCCACCCTGGTTCCATGAGCTCTGAGATAGTTGAAAAGTCTCATGTACAATCTGCAGTGTGCTTTACAGGTCAGGCAGTGAAATATTTGAAGGATTG
This sequence comes from Chiloscyllium plagiosum, assembly GCF_037043375.1. Lineage (NCBI taxonomy): Eukaryota > Metazoa > Chordata > Chondrichthyes > Orectolobiformes > Hemiscylliidae > Chiloscyllium > Chiloscyllium plagiosum. Next base: position 69,895,240 of record NW_028270150.1, on the reverse strand, counting down.
TGCATTTTCTCCAAATCTCAACATCAACCTCTGCCTGCTCCTGACAGGATCTTTATTCTTGTATGGCATATAGTCAAGTGATCTTGAACTGATTGGCTATTCAGGTCATTTCTGAAGACAGTTTAAGAGTTAACCACAAGTCTGTGGGCCGAGAGTCACATGTACATAAATTAGATGGATTATTTTATTACTTGATTATTTTATGATTATTGCTTGTTTTAGAACAATAATTGTTATTATTATGACAATCGACATTAGTTAGTTACATCATCGGCATGAGACTAGTTTACAATTCAACATTTTCATTGAATCCAAATTTTGGCATGTACAATAGTGGAAGGTGAATATGTCCTAGAACATTAGCTTGGGGTTCTGGGTTACAAGGCCAAAGTTTCTCAATGCATTCAGTGCTTTCCCAAATTAACCTTCTTCACATTGGTTTGTCACAAGTCAAGATTTCCATTTGTCATTGGGGATGTATGATCTCTTCAGCAATACCTTGAGAATAGCCCTGAAGCATTTCTCCTGTCCTCATAGTAATCTGCAACCAAATTCCAAGCAGAGTGGCTGCTTCAGGAATCTGGTGTTGGGCACACACATAGTATGCCTCTTGTAGCAGTGTTGTGTTTCAGTGATAAGTGTCTTGGTGCTGTCTATGTTGCCTCAGGAAAGAATACTGCTGTTGGACTACCTTTCTTGCCACTGGATTTCCAGTTGAACATTACCAAAGGATATTAACGAACTAAGTGAACGGCCAAATCTTGGAAAAAGCATGTTCAGAGCAGCTAAATTGAGAACATCCACTTTGAATGTATAAAGGATGACACAGATTATTACTCTCTAAGTAGTAAACAGCAAGAAACAGTCGAGATCCATAGACATGGGAATCAGGTATATATCATCACATTAGCATGATCATATACAGAAAATAGTATAAAAACTAGTGGAATGGTGGATTTTATTTCTGGAGGGTTAGAACCACAAAGGGGTGGAAGTTATATCTCAGCTAAATATAACACAGATTACATACCTGCCACACTCAGCAGTTTGGACACAACAACGTAAGAAGGATATATTGACCTTAAAGGAAGGGTTTACCCAGAATGATACTTGGACACTAAGTATTAAAGAAGGAGAGATTAAACAACCTAGATTTGTGTCCTGTGAAATTTAGAAAGCCAAGAGTGATATGGTCTAAATGTTCAAGCTATTTAGAGGAACAGATCGGGAAGAAAGTAAAAAAACAAGATCCACTGCTGGGGCTTAAGGACATCGCCTAAATAGTCAGACCTTGCAGAACTGAACTTATGAAATAGTTTGGACATAAAGAAGTTTAGAATTTTCCTCTGAAAAGCATAATTAGTGCAAGTTTAAGTACACTTCTTAAATATCAAATGTTGTTTTCTGCGATTGTTAAGAGGTATGGGCCTACCTGTCAGGAATATCAGTCATGATCTTATTGAATGGTTAAACAGGCTAAGTGGTCTTCTCCTGTTCCTGTGTTTATTGTTCGGGCTTAGACATGGGAATTAGTCACTTGACTGAGTAATTACAGGGTACTTTATGGGCTTGATATTATACCTCAGCAAAACGTTTATGTCCTTAGGAGAGGAGATGAATGGAAAAACATTTTTTTCTCTCTGTTTGAAAATCTTTATTTCGACGGGTGAGAGTGTCAAATTTTACACCATATAGAGTCATTGAAGCATATCAGCGGAAGCAAGTACATGACGTATAAGAAATAGAAGGATCTGTTGACAGTGATGCATGAGGTGAAGCAGGAGCAGTGTGAAGCAAAAATGCCAATGTAAAAGATTTGTTATTAACAGTGGTCATTTTTGTAATTAAATAGACTTTCAGCTGTTTTAATCGAACTTCAATTTTTTTTTAAGATATACATGTTAAATGCAGCCCAATTGTGCTTGTTCATGGCAAGTTTTGTGTTTATCATTTTTCAAAATGAATTTCAAAGAGACAACAGGATTTCAGGCAAGTTGTGAAAACAGGTCCCATTTTGTCTACAATTTGCCACAGATATCTTGAATTAAATGAAAGTTTAAAAATTGCAAGATTACAACATAGAACTGTGCATACAAGCACAATTTCACACAACATTTTACAAAGAATTGATCGCATTTGGGATATCTAAATGAGCATTTGATTAGCCTGGAAAGACAGTGCAACTTTGCAATAATCAGTAACTCATCTTGTGCCTGCAGCACTGCCTGCACTTGATAAAAGATCCTCCTTTCTAAACTGTTAGCAATCAATACTCAGAGTCAACGAGCAAATGATTCTCTGAAGGGGTTTCCAACTGCCCTGCCCAGTAACAAGAATCTTGTATTAGCTGCAAAGCAAGAAACAGACTTGAAGCACAATTTTTCATCGGTTTAGCAGCTGTTTTTGAACAATTCCAGGAAGCTACATACTTAAAACATACGTCAACTCAGTTTCTCTGATCTTTTTTTTAAAATTACTCATTTTTTGGTTGGGGTTAAGGTCACTTGCAAGGGTGGCACTTATTATCCATTACTTTTAAGAATTTACTCGTCAGAAAGTGGTAGCAGTTTGACAAACTCAGTTGCTTCCTAGATTACCACCCTTGTCAGCCATTTTGGTATTAGACTGCAATTACATCTGAGTCCTAATGGATCAGGTTTCTCACTCTCTTGGATATTGGTCAGTTCAGTTGGATTTCAATAACAATGCTGATGACTTCATGGTTGAAGTTTGCTTTTTACCCCAATATTCCTAAAACACACCTCAAAATGTCAAACTGCTATTGTGGACCTAGAACTCTCATCTTCTAGGTTATTAGTCAAGCTCTCTGAATTATCTACTTTTCAATACACAACCTTTCTGTGACTGTACTCAGTAAATTACAAAATGTATTCCTGTGCAGAGTCTACTTTGGTCCATTGAAGTGAGAATAGTTCAGCGTGGTCACCCTCTCTGCTCAGTTTCCCTCATCTTGCACCTTTTCATTGACCCAATTTAAAATTACACTATGAGCTGCACTGCAATGACCTTGAGACTGGCACTGAATCGAGGAAGGCATTTTGTTTACTGCAACTGAAATTTTACAGCAGAAGGACAATGAATGTGAATTTCTAAATTACAATCTGACTTGCTGTGTGTTTCATCGATGAGGAAATGGAACACGCTTGTTTCTAAGCTCATTGACTGAGTACAGCACAAATTTCTTTGTTCCCCACACGAGCACACACACGCATGCACACATGCTCACTGTCACAGGCACGGCCACACACACTTGGGATTCATTGACTTGACTTTGATTTCTCTCTACATTGTTGAATCAGAAGTCGCATTTCTCACTGGATGCAACAAATGAATCTCTGAGCTATTTGTGGACACGTGCAACCTATTGGAGTCGGTTAAGTATAGGGAAATATAGAATTCTGCCTAATGAAGGAAATAGCAGAAGCCTACTGATCATGAAGGACTGTATTGATGTGAAATCTAGGAGAGCAGATATGTGTTATTTGGGATGTTGTGATCCATTTAGCTGTCATGTTCAGTGACTTCCTTTCAGACGTGTAGATAAGGGGCATAGGTAAGGTGAATGATGAGGGTCTTTCCCGAGGGTGGGGGATTTCATGACTTGGAAGCATATTTTTAAAGTGAGAGGAGAAAGTTTACACAGAAAGTTTTACACAGAAAGTCGTTAATGTGTAGAATGAACTTCCAGTGGAATTGTGAATGTGGATACAGTTATAAATGTATAAAGGACATTTGTGTAAGTACATGAATAAGAAATGTTTGGAGGAATTTGGGCTAAGCGCAAGCAAAGACTGGTTATTTTGGGATTATGTTCAGGATGGACTGGTAAGACCAAAGGATTTGTTTCCTTGCTGCATAATACTATGACTGAAGTTGTTCAGTAACTATGAAGTTCTTTTGGGATGTCCTGAAGTCTGGTCATTGTTGTACAAGTAAAACTTTTATATGCATGGTATGAAATGTTTCAGCTGCGTACATAATGACCATCACCAAGAAGAAAGAGCAGTTGAGAAATAAGGTGAAGCTGATCTGTACGATGCCTGTCATCATGTCTTAAACCTTGTCATTTTATTACGATCTACCTGTTATATGCACAGTTTGCTTTCCCTGCAAACTCCGGATATTTTAGTCATATTTCTGTCAGTTGCAATTTTCCAGGCCCTCAGATACTAATTGCCAGTCAGGTTCTAATGTAACAGTCTTCTTCATATTGGGGGCTTCACCCTGTCTGCCTGCAACTTTTTATTTTGTTCATTTTGAGGGTCTTGGGCGTCGCTGGCTGGGCCAGCATTGCTAGCCCATCCCTATTTGCCCTTGAGAAGGTGGTGGTGAGCTGCCTTCTTGAATCGCTGCAGTCCAACTGTTATGGGTTGACTCACAATGCCAGGATGGAGTGCATACCAGGATTTTTCCAAGTCAGGATGATGAGTGGAACTTGCAGGTGGTGGTGTTCTCAAGTACTTGGTGCCCTTGTCCTTCTAGATGGAAGTGGTTGTGGGTTTGGAAGGTGCTATCTAAGGATCTTTGGTGAATTTCTGCAGTGCGGTGGTGGAGGGATTGATTGTAGATGTGGTGCCAATCAAGCGGGTTGCTTTGTCCTGGATGGTGTAAAGCTTCTTGAGTGTTGTTGGAGCTGCACCCATGCAGGGAAGTGGAGTATTCCATCTCAATCCTGACTTGTGTCTTGTAGATGGTGGATAGGCTTTGAGGTGTCAGGAGGTGAGTGACTCGCTGCAGTATCCCTGGTTTATGAGGTGAGTCCAGTTGAGTTTCTGGTCAATGTTAACTCCAGTGGGGGATTCAGTGATGGTAACACCATTGAATGTCAAAGGGCGGTGTTTTGAGTGTTGCTTATTGGTGATGGTCATTGTCTGGCATTTGTATGGCACGAATGATACTTGCTACTTGTCAGCCCAAGCCTGGATATTGTCCCGATCTTGTTGCATTTGAGCACGGACTGCTTCAGTATCTGAGGAGTCGCTATTGGTGCTGAACACTGTGCAATCATCAGCGAACGTCTCCACTTCTGACCTTATGACAGAGGGAAGGTAATTGATGAAGCAGCTGAAGATAGGTGGCCGAGGACACTACCCTGAGGGACTCCTGCAGAGATATCCTGGAGCTGAGATGACTGACCCTCCACAACCATAACCATCTTCTTTTGTGTCAGGTATGACTCTAACCAGCAGGGTGTTTGCCCCCCTGATACCCATTTATTCCAATTTTGCCAGCTCCTTGATGCCACACTCTGTCAAATGCGGCCTTTATGTCAAGGGCTGTCACTCTCACCTCACCTCTGGAGTTCAGCTCTTTTGTCCATGTTTGAACCAAGGCTGTAATGAGCTCAGGAGCTGAGTGGAAGAAGCTTGTTTTGGAGAGTACTCTGGGAATGTTTGGGTCTATGCAAATGCTAAGCTTTCTCTTAACCATTAGGAACTGAAACATTTAGCAAACACAGAAGAGAGTGGAGCTACTCTTTAAACATTTGACTCAAGACAAACTTTGCACTTTGATGCAATGTCAGACCAAAGTGAAGACCTTGCCTGGAGATGAGATTGCTACATCAAAGAAAAGTCTACATTTTACCCAAGGGCCAGGTTAAGCCCTGAATCTGGCATCACACTTCTACTTCACTATTGCTCCATTGGGAAAAATGACTTCATTTTGATGCTAAGCTTACGATGTAAAAGCATTTGAAGAGTTTTTTGACTAAAGGTAAAAGTGCATTTGCCGTAGTATAAACCATGTATGGGAACAAATTGAATCATTGTCTTGCTACTATCAGTCACAAACCAAAAGCGTGCAGAGAGCATTGAATTGAGTACCAGCTGGCTCTGGCATTATTGCAGTGCAAAATCATAGAATGCTATCTCAACCTTCAACCACCAGAAAATATGTGTTTAAGGATAGAGTGCTTAGAGAGTCACAGTGCAGTGAGTCAAGATGCTGATCAAAGCTTTGATTGAGAACACACTTCAGGGAATACTTATCCCTCTGCAATCGACTTCAAGACAAGTAGATTGTTATTCACATATTGACATTTGCTGTTCAACTTTATCCATTCATACAATAGACTGAAACAGTGCTTTGATTTGCACAGGTAATGTATTTTCCATCAGACCAGTGTGTAAGGAGAGAAAACAAAACTGGCAAAGCCACTTCAAGCTGTGCCTGGGTTATGAGGTTTTGCGAATTCTTTATTATGTATAAATGAGCCGTGAGTGAAAGCTGCTGGAAGCAGATTTAGCGGCTTAACGAAAGAAAAGAAATACGGCAGCTGCTGGAAATCTGAAATCAAAAGAGACACTGCTGAATCCGTTCAGAAAGTCAGATAGCACCTGTCAAGAAAGAAATAACATCAACGTTTCTGGTTGATGTCCTTGCATCAGAATGTTTAATCCTCTTCAGAGCAATAGCAATTTTTGTATTAATGAAGTTCTGCCAATTTTCTGGATAACCTGAATGTTGACCTCCAATTTTCTGCCAAGAATTAGCATGTTTACAAAGATTATATAAGATGTACGGACTGGATGATATTTAAATTGGTTTAATGTAAGCTTCTGTGCTGCACACGTCAAGATTGTCAAAGCAGCAGTAGTTACTGATTTTAAAATGAACACATATACCTGTACTACACTTTATGGGGAAGTTTTTTTCTGCTTATGAATGCATCTCAATAGTTTTGGCAGTAGCAGACAAAAATAAATTTTATTATTTTGTGAGTTTTCTGTCTAACTCATTACTTGTGCTATCTAGTCTGCTGTGTGTTTGTGTCAGGAGGTTATGGATTCAGGTCCCATGATTGAGTTTTCAACACAAAATAAGATCTCAACAGAGACTTCAGTGTAAAACTGGGGGTATACCACCATGTCAGGCACGCTGTTCAGATATTAAATCCCATTTGCTTTCATAGGTTGCCATAAAGAGCTCCGTCGCAATATTTCAAAGAACAAGGTTGTTATACCCAGTATCCTGGCTAATATTTGATTGCAAAATTTGGGAGCTTAGTGCCTTTCTGGCGCATGAGATTCTGTTTTGCATCAAAAATGGTGTCTTGTTGCATGTGCACATAGTTTTGATGCTGGCTGTGCCAATGCCATTTTAGAGAACTTGGTAATGCTGAGGCTAGGAACATACGCTGGAGGTGTGCAGAATAGGCAGATTATGGTGACAGTCAGTGTGATACTAATTTGACTCTCAACACTCCAGCAATTGGCACCTCATAATCTGACACAGCAGAACATGCATTTAGATGAGAAAAAAATTCCTCATCAGCCCCACTACTTAAACAGATCTCTTTCAGGTTAGGTTATGACTAATATCTATTAGGTAGTGATCCAGTAAGTTGCTGAGTCTGGAGAAGTTTGCACTGTTATTCAAAGTTGCTGCAGTTTACAGGGGGTAGTGTAACATGTGACTATTTTGATTTTGATTTTAACAGTTCTGTTCACATGACCTTAATCCTGGGTGCTGTAGTTTTTATACCCATGCAGCACCCCAGGGAGAATGAGCAGACAAAGCACAGAAAGCAAGCTGTTCAAAGAGGGAGAGGGAGGAAGACCGGTTCTGAGCAGGAGCTCATTTGAGAAAGCAATTCTTCAACCTCAATTTCAGCCAGTATTAGTCTTCGTTTCATGAAGGAGATGCTCATGTAAATCTGCCAACAGTGTCAGATTGCACACATCATTTTCTGAGTGTTGTCCGTACAATCAGAGATGCTGCCCAGGCAGAATGGAGTTGAGCAGAATATTTTGAGGTTTAAGCAATATTTCCACTCCCAGAATCGAGCTCTGCAGACTTTAACCTCACACCTTCAATGCATTATCTGAGCTGAGATGGCACCTATTGTTAAAGATATCTTGAGAATGTAACTTGAGAAAAGTTCTGGGATTTACATATGAAGGAACTGAAACTAACGTGGTCATTCTAAAGGATCTGTTGTATCATGCACAACCTTGCCATCACGAAAACATAGCCTTTATCAATCAGGCAACATCGGACTGCAGTAACAATGAAAGCAATCTCAAACTCACCATTTGGCAACAGCCCATGCATCATAACTTCCTTCTGTTGCTTGCCATCACACTGTCCCCTGACCATAATGCTGAAATGAAATAAGAGCTCGGCAATACTGAGCAGAGGCTAAGACAACAGATGAATGGACACTATGTAACATTCACCAGCCAAGAGTGTTCCCTCCCAGTCGGGAAACATTTCAGCAGTCCAGGTCATTCAGCCTTGGACTTTCAGGTGACCATCCTCCCAGGCAGACTTCGGGATAGGCAACAGTGCAAGGTGGCCGAGCAGAGGCTAATAGCCAAGTTCAGTATCCATGGGGGATGGCCTCAACCGGGACCTTGGGTTCATGTCACACTACAGGTGACCCCACTGCACTATACACTTTCTCACCCACAGACACACACAAGCGCACATGCGCGTGGCCACATAGATACACACATGTACACACACACACAGACTCTTTCCCATATACAAGCTCTCTCTCAAACACTCACACATACATCCCCACACACGAACCCGCGCACAGACTTATACCCCATTACATTCGTACATATACACATACACACATACACATGCACTCACTCACTCGGTCTCCCCTGCACACACACACACACACACATGTAAGTTTGTGGGGTTAACTTGTACTTGCAGAATTACATTTTATTTTGCTCAAAAACGGTATAAATCTATGTAAGATTCTGTAAGTCCCACTTTAGAAATAGAATCAGTCTGACCTAACATTGGGACACAGACAGACTTTAACCTCACATCTTCAATGCATTATCTGAGTTGAGATGGCACCAATTGTTAAAGACACCTTGAGAATGTAACTTAAAAAAAGTTCTAGGATTTACATATGAAGCAACTGAAACTAACATGGTCATTCTAAAGGATGGAGAACTTAAGCTAAATTTGTTTAATATTACATTCCATAACACTGCAATCCTGTTGCTATAAAATCTTTGTCTTATAATTCTGCCTGATGAAGAAACAGCACTTCGAAAGCTAGTGGTTCCAAATAAATCCGTTGGACTATAACCTGGTGTTGTGTGATTTTTAACTTCATACAAAAATATTCACACCAACTTTTCTAATCAATTTCCACACAAAAGTCAATTCATCCAACCTTCAATATTTCTTTTGTGCCTGCCATCGGTGAGTATTTGCATGTGCTATGAAAAGGTAAAGTAATTCTCTATAGTATCAAAAGAGCATTAGATTGCAGTTTCATTAGAGAGAGACAACTGATGATGGTTTAATCTGAGGGCCATAATGCCTTTGGCGAGAGGTGAGGTTGAGAAGGCAGGACCTTTCTGATGACGTAATACAGGAATTGAAACCCACACTGTGGGTGTCACTCTGCATTGCAAACCAGCCATCCATTGCAGCAGCCTGGGCAGAACAAAAACAGAGATTGCTGGACAATCTCAGCAGGTCTGTCATCAACTGTGGAGAGAAAGCAGTGATAATGTTTTGGGACCAGAGGGCCCTTCTGCAGAACAGTTATGAGGAAGGGTCACAACCCAAAACATTAACTTTGATTTCTCTCCACAGATGCTGCCAGACCTGCTGAGATTTTCAAGCATCCACAGTTCTTTTGTATTTTTTAACAGTCTGGACAGGCTGATCAGTTGATAGACAACAACAAGGGGCACTGGCCATGGGCCAGTGGGATAGGAGTAGGAATGCTGTCATCAGGCAAGAGGATATCAGGGTTTAATTTGGTGACTGGTGCCTTGGCAAACCTAGCAATGAGTGGAAGATCGGATTGTTAAACTGGGAGACTTTGGAAGCCCCTTTGAGCACTAGAATCCACAGCAAGAATGAGAGCATTTTGAGATTTTCTGAATTCGTTGTTGCACTCAGACATTCGGAAGATTTTCGTGCTGGATTGGAAGTTGAGTGATCACTTCAGTGTGGTGATAATGGAATTACATCCCACTTCCAAATTAGGAAGGACAAGTTCCAATTTCCATACAAACTGTGTGTAAAACTGATTACAAACACATCCAAGTTCACAACATTCGCTGCAGGCGTTTTGGCAAAACTGCCAATGTGGCAAGCGTTTCAGTACACCTACACATTTCAGCAGTCAGCAACCTTCCAGGAGATGAAAGTGCGGACTGCAGATGCTGGAGATTAGAGTAAAGATTAGAGTGGTGTTGGAAAAGCACAGCAGGTCAGGCAACATCTGAGGAGCAGGAAAATCGACTTTTTGGGCAGGATCTCTTCCTCAGGAATGAGGCTGGGAGCCTCGTGTTAGAGAGATAAATGGGAGGGGGGTGGTGGGGAGGTAGCTGAGAGTGTAATGGGTGGATAGAGGTGGGGGTGAAGGTGATAGTTCAGAGAGGAGGGTGGAGTGGATAGGTGGGAAGGAAGATTGACAGGTGGGACAGATCATGAGGGCGGTGCTGAGCTGGAAGGTTGGAACTTGGGTAAGGTGGGGGGAGGGGAAATGAGGAAATTGGTGAAGTCCACATTGATGCCCTGGGATTGAAGTGTTCCGAGGCGGAAGATGGAGGTGTTCTTCCTCCAGGTATTGGGTGGTGAGGGAGTGGTGGTGGAGGAGGCCCAGGACCTGCATGTCCTCGGCAGAGTGGGAGGGGGAGTTGAAATATTCGGCCACGGGACGGTGGGGATGGTTGGTGTGGGTGTCCCGGAGATGGTCCTTGAAGTGCTCTGCAAGAAGGTGTCCAGTGTCCCCAATGTAAAGGAGACCACATCGGGAACAACGGATACAATAAATTACATTGGTGGAAGTGCAAGAGCCATGCTACAGCCGTTGAAGAAGCACTCCATAGGTGCACCACTTTTTCAATGCACGGCCCAATCAAAATGCTCATCTGAATCTCCTGGCACAAAATTGTGGTTCAAACCTATAATCTGGTGAGCTAACCCCTCCTGTTCTCTATTTTCCCTTTCCTCTCTGCTCTATCTGCAGCTTGTCCATGCTCAATACCTGACCATGTGTAGACTCATTTCTCACCTAGCCTCTACCCTATGGGCAGTGTCATATCTGAGCCAGTGGCTGTGAATGTAAGATGAAGTGATAATGTTCCTTTTTCCTTATTGCTTTCCTGATATTACACACCTTGCTCTTCTACTGGTGCCTCTTCAAATTACAGTTCTTGGGCATTTGAAAGGAGAAAAGCACAAGGGTGGGATTGTTAAGGGCATTGGTTTGAGGTAGGTGGGAAATGAGACCTAAACATTTCACACATCTGCAGCTTCTATATCCTGAGAGTTTGTGGGATAAGGGGGAAATGAAATGTGGCATAAAGGATTAGTTAGGAGCATACAGTCAGCTTCCAATGCATTCAACACCCTCTTCTGCTGATCACAGACATAGTCATGAGAGCTTTGTTGGTGGTACTCACTCTGTTCCATTGCAGTCAGGACGTGGAGCTGTGCTGGTTAACTCCTGCAGCCTCAGATCGAGCATCACCTTGTCCTGCAAGAGTAAGGGCAGTGTATCAGTGAGTGAATGTCAGTACATTTAGAAGATGTCACACTTGAACACGTGAGCATGTGTACAAGCTGTCAGGTGTGGGTGTAAGGCTTGAAGCAGAGATGTGTGTCTGAAGGTGAGGTAAAGCTATTCATTTCAAGTGTGAGTTGTGATTGATGGAAATTGTTGGTAGGACAGTGATGGGGGCATAGTGTATTGAGCATTTTTCATGATATAGCTGGTGGGAAATGGTAATAGAAAATGTATTCACTGACTATGATCACTCATGAAGACTTAAAATTTATTTTAATTCATGCTTCAGTACCTTGAGAAATATGCTCTTGCCATTGATTGCAGTGGCAAATCCCACTACCTTCTCAATGCCTCTCTTAATTGCCCACAGACAGACCAACTTCCTCCCCTTCTGCACCAATATGTCGACATATCTAGTGCAAGCTCAGAATGCTGGAACCTAGTTGCTCCTGTATTGTACCATTTTCACTCTGTTTGCAGGTTAGACACACTTCCTTAGCTAATTAGGGTACCTATTTCATTTCACAGCTCTGCACAAGTGCGCAGCTACTTGTATTGCCTTGCTGACTGTGTAACTGGTATTCCAGGTAGTGATAGTATTGGAGGGCACAAATGAGGACTGGAGATGCTGGAAACCAGAGTAGAGATCAGACTGGTGCTGGAAAAGCACAGCAGGTCAGACAGCATCCGAAGGGCAGGAAAATTGATGTTTTGGGCAAAAGCCCGTCAGGGTGGAGAGACAAATGAGGAGGGGGGGGATTTCTGGGGAGAAGGTAGCAAAGAGTACAATAGGTGAATGGGGGTGGGGATGGAAGTGATAGGTCAGAGGGGAGGGTGGAGCAAATAGGTGGGAAGGAAGATTGGCAGGAAGAACAGGTCATGAGGATGGTGCTGAGCTGGAAGTTTGGAACTGGGGTAAGGTGGGGGGAGGGGAAATGAGGAAACTGGTGAAGTCTACATTGATGCCCTGGGGTTGAAGTGTTCCGAGGCGGACGATGAGGCATTCTTCCTCCGGGCGCCGGGTGGTGAGGGAGCGGCGGTGAAGGAGGCCCAGGCATGTCCTCGGCAGTGGGCACTGAGTAAGGGAACTCAGCAATGCTGTGAGAACACCACCAGCAGATGGCAATAGTGAGGCAGGGTAGCAGAAACAGTCCACTAGATTCTTTCTTGAAATGAAAGTGTCTTTGGTAGAGAAAGGGCTGATAAGAAGTGTGGGTAGCTAGAGAAGTCCAACAGACTCTTACGTGAAATTAAAGTGTCTTTAGTGGAGAAAGGATTGATGGGAAGGAAGTAGAGATCAAATTCCTTCCATGTACAAAGTTAAAAATCACACAAGGTGGTTGTGGAGTACTGATGAAGGAGCAGCACTCTGAAAGCTGGTGCTTCCAATTAAACCTGTTGGACTATAACCTGGTGTTGCATGATTTTTAACTTTGTACACCCCAGTCCAACACCGGCACCTCCACATCATCCTTCCATGTACATAGTGTATATTATTCTTGTTTATCCTTAGTTTTCCTTTTTGTTTGCGTTGATCCGTATTGAATTTTAAAAATCCCTGCTTCATTATCTTTGAGTTGTATGAGTGTTCAAACTTTATGTTGCACGTGTAAGCCTCCATGCAACAATTCCCAAATTTACTTCCTGTGGCATAAGACACAGCATCTTTAGGTTAATTACATATTGCAAAACCACACCCTATTTTCTGACTTTGTGTTTTGCAGCTGTTTTTTCACAGTCAACATGATGTAAACAACTGACCTAGTTAATATTATTCTGTTAATTATGGGATCTTGCTAAGAACAAAGTGGCTGCCATGTTTCTGACATGACAATAGCAACTGCACTTTAAAGGCACTATCGTGACTGTACATTAATTTGGGGCATCTTGTGGTTCTGATAACCGCAATAGAATTAGAAGTCTTTTCTAAGTGTTCATTCTGCAGATTTCTTGGAAAATGGAGTGGAATGCTTTCTGATATTCAAGCTACATCATTTGTGTAACTTGAAGTCCTACAATGTGTTTCCAGATCGCAGTCTGGCCTACCCAAAGGGATGCATGGCTAGCATCAACTGAGTTGAGACCTATTCCTGTCACCTGTCCCAATCTTCCCAGGAATTGGCAGTGACCCTCAGTAGTCTGCAGCACTGAAGTGAATCAGCCTATTAAGTGAGGAAATTGGAAATTCAAACCTCATCAAACCCATTATAGATCCACTTGTGTTCATTTCTGTTCACTCAGTAATTTTAGACATAGATGATTGGATAAAACATTTTCGTAACATAGTAGTCCATTTATAGCTACCTTTAATTTCTAGTACTCCAGCAGTCTGCTGCACCAAAAGTCACAAAGTGGGTGCAATATTAGAAAAAAAATTGTTTCTCACTTTCCAAAATTGCTGTGCGCAGGAAGTTTTATCATTCTTTTTGTTTCAGTGATTCAACATAAATGGACTGTTTGGAGTAAAATGGCAACCAAAATCAGGGAGTACATGTTTATGCTTAAATGCCAGTTTCAGTATGTAGGAAGGTCATTCGGAGCAAAAGCCAAGGTGGCAGTTCACACAGATGAAGGGTATTAGATAAATATGGCTCTTACACTCTTGTTTGTTGAGGGGCACATTTAAATACTTCAAAAACATCCCTTAAAAGTTTTCCTTTTTTTTACATTTACTTAAGTTTGGGTGAGTTGTCTAGTGGCAGAAAGCAAGATAACTTTTCCATTTGTTCTTTTGAACATACCATAAAGAATAGGAACAGGATTAGGTCATTTGATATTAAAACCACACCCATCCCCCATCCCCCACCCCTTTGCCTTCCAATAAGATATGGCTCCTCTTTCATGTCAGCTCATCAATTCTTCAAAATTTCAAAACTCTATCTGCCTCTTCTTTAAAATCTGCCTTCCACAACTCTTTGTGGGAGAGAATTTCAGACATTCACTACACTCTGGGAGAAGAAATTCTTTCACATCACAGTGTTAACTGAATGACCTCTTGTTCTGTTATTATGTCCCTTCTCAACACCTTCTCAACATCTACCTTGTCAAGGCTCCTTATATTTGTCAGTAATGTTACCTCTCATTCTTTTAAACTCTAATGAACAAAGGCTTAACCTGTTGTGAGCCATTCTTGATAAATCAACCTCTTTTTCCCATAGATGGCCTAGTGAATCTCTTTAGATCTGCCTCTGATGCCAGAATATCCTTTCTTAAATGCCAGGACAAAAACTGTACACAGTATTCCAGACGTGACCACTCCAACACACTACAGTTGTAACAAGTCTTTCCTACTTTTAAACTCCAACCGCCGAGCATTAGGGGCCAAAATCCCATTTGTCGTCTTAATTACAAGCAGCACCTTTTCATGCACAAGAACATCCAGCTCCCTCTCTGTTACCTTTTTTTGAGGGACTTCTTCCATTTAAATAATAGTCTACCTTTTCATTCTTCCTACCAAGGTGCATGATTTTGTGCTTTCTTGCATTGGACTTCATCTGCAAATACACTGACAGCTCTTTGCCCACTGTCTCAAGCCTAAGACCACTTGTAGATTCTTTATCTCCTCATCACAACATGCCCTCTCATTTATTTTTATGTCATTTGCAAATTTGGATACATTATATTTTGCCCCCTCACCTAAATCATTAATATAGCTAGTTAATAATTGTGGCTTTTGGATTAACCCTTGTGGCACTCCACTAGTTATACACATTTTTCCAACCTGAAAAAGACCCTTTCATCATGAATCTTCTATGAGTCTGACTTGCCTCTTGTTGGTGCTTCATTTTCATATGATAATTGGATGGGTAGAGGTGTTTTTCCAATCTATTAAATTGTTGATTTGTTGGACATGCAGACTCTTAAAACAACACAAGCTTAGTCCTGAAGTGATGGTATCATAAAGGAATCACAGAATTCTACCATAGAAAATAAGGCCTTTTGTCCCATCATATCTGTACTGGCTCCTGAAAGAGCTAGCCATTCTCCAGCCCTATCTTCCTTGTCCTCTGACTTCATCACTTTCAAATATATATCCACCTATCTTTTGAGCTCCTATGATATTTGAAAGAATTTGGAACAATGCTTTTGATAACCTGGGAGATCAGGTATTTCAGTGAGTTGCTCTGCTGGCCGGCTTTCAATCAGGGCTAAGTCGCACAGCTGACTATGTTGTTTTCTATTTCCTGGGTTTTGCCAACCTTCTGATTAACCTTATTGTCTTGTCTGGCACTAATTCATACATTAAGAGTGTTCAGTAAGCTATAGTATCCACATGAGTCAACTGCTAGTTGTAATGAAATCCTATGCTTGTGATCTTTCTAGATTTTTGTGAATACACTCAGTTTTGACTTTGGAGGTGTCACAGTCCATCAGTTGGTCACGAAATGTCCTCCTATACTGGCCCGTCCTTGCCCCTTAACTACGCATTCAAAAACTACTCATTCATTGACTGTGGAACTGTCCTATGCATGAATTAGTTGCTGCACTTTCCTCAGTAACAGTGACAATTGTTCTTCAAAACCAGCTGATTGAATTCAAAGTGGTTTGGCAGGTTCTGAAGGTGTGAAAAGTACCATGTGAGTGTTTTGTTCTTTATTGGTATACTGAATAATCCCAAATTTATTTTCTGTCCCAAAGCTTTCAGACAGTTGTGGCAGTCTCATTGCATATGCAAATCAGTGTTCTCCTTCTGGTTATAAATGGGTGAAGTGGATCATTTCAGTGGGTGATAGAGGAGAGGAATAGGGATAAGTGTGAAATTATGAAAATACGGACCATGATGTTTATCGAAATCCATTCAAAGTAGCAACATTAGGTCTGATTTTCCTTTGAAATTATGCACTTTGGGTAGTCAGGAATGGTAATCAGAGCCAGTTCCTTTTTAATTTGCTGGCCTGTTGCACCCATCTAATGTCAATTCTGTGGAATGCTGGAAGTGCCAACTCAAGGGTAGAGGCAGTTAAAAAAGATGATAATGATGGAGCAAAAATATAAATTATACTTACTGCTGTCACCATGACTACACCGCACGTACGTATACAACAGACGTTGAGTATTGCGAGGACTGAGTGACACCACAAAGATAAATTTTAAAAACCCATCACAGAGAGTCCATTCAATCATCAGGTGCTTGATTTGCACTCCCTGCTTGAGTATTTATTTATTTATGTTTGATCATTATTTATCAGAGGCCCGGTGTGTCTCTTGTTTATCCTGTTGTGAGCCCCAGTCTGCAACAGTAAGGGTTATCTGCTTCTGCCAGGAACTCAATGGGCAGAACAAAGTGTCTGTATTTTTAACAATCTGCTTGTTTTCTGATTCTTGCCAAAACATTGATGCCAGTTTCATTCAGTTTTCCTTCCCTTTGCCATTTTTTCTCTTAAGGCAGGCAATTTTCACTTGTTTGACCTGGTGCTAAAAAGTGTGGCGCTGGAAAAGCACAGCAAGTCAGGCAGCATCTGAGGAGCAGAAGAGTCAATGTTTCAGGCATAAGCCCTCCATTCCTGATGAAGGGCTTATGCCAGAAACTTCGACTCTCCTTCCCCTCGGATGCTGCCTGACCTGCTGTGCTTTTCCAGCAACGTTCTTTTTGACTCTGACTCTCCAGCATCTGCAGTCCTCACTTTCTCCTGGTCTGGTGTTAAGTCAAGGACCCTAAAAGGGTCTTCTCTTCACTTTTCATGGTGATGAAGAAACTGGGCCTATTTTCTGTAGCGCCAATCATTGGGCACCCCCTGTTTTGGTTAGAGGGTCCATCACCACATGCAAATGTCATTTTTTTGAAAAACTTGACCAGTGGATATGCTGTATGCATTGGAACCATTTATACAAGTGATAGAACTAAGAGGACCATTCCAACACACTGTGAAGTAATGTAAGCGCCAACTGCACCAAGGCAGTTCACAGTCCACCACCCACTCCAATATGATCAGAAACCATCAATGTATATATTGTATGATCAGGGTCAGATGTAATTGACCAGTCTTAATCCATAACAGGATGCTCATTTGGCTCCCTGTAAGCGAAAGTGAGGACTACAGATGCTGGAGATCAGAGTCTGGATTAGAGTGGTGGTGGAAAAGCACAGCAGGTCAGGCAGGATCTGAGGAGCAGGACAATCAATGTTTCGGGAAAAAGCCCTTCATCAGGAATGCTGATGTGAAGGGCTTTTGCCTGAAATGTCAATTTTCCTGCTCCTTGGATGTTGTCTGACCTGCTTTGCTTTTCCACCACCACTATAATCTAGTCTCTGTAGCAAATGTCCCATTTAAAGGAGACCATTGGCTCAAAGTAGCTGTCAACTCTATATGGCAAAAACTCTTACCCTACACCACCCACACCTCATCCATGGTATGGTGAGGTACAGTTCTTTAGGTGGGAGCACTCAAATAACCATATATGTCTTAGCAATGAAATCTGATCAGCTACATGCGAGGAGTAAGATAAAAGCAATGTCTTATTCCACCCTTCTCCATGTCCACACAACTGCTCAACCCTGGAAAAACAACCTGAAGAGGGCACCTTGGCTATTTGGCTTTCCCTTCACCAACCAAGGCAAACTGAAACTCATTAATCAAATGAATTACTACATGGTTGTAATTGATGAGCACTGCTCTAGGGGATGTCCCACAGTGAAAATTATCCTAATCAGCTGTCCCTTGATTCGAGGATGTAGACTTCACAGGTTCTGCCATGGTCTTTATTTGACTGAATAGATTGATTCTCACCCACAGATCTTTGAACGCATGGGCAGGATGTCCAAGGAGGTATTGGGATCTAGAGTGCTGGATTTGCTTCCTTTTTTCATTATCATTTCAAAGTTGCAACTCAAAGCATGATGAAACTTGATGGACAATGTGCTGCCATTTTGTAGGATCAGAAGCATGTTTCAGCCAGTCATTAATGTCAATACTGCAACGGGGGAATACAGACCTATACTATTTAGCAAATTATATGGTTGGCTGCAAAGCTGAGCAGGGCAATTTTATAAGCTGTAAAAACTATTATAGTCTTTCCTGTTACACTTCATTAGATAAGTAATGAGTTCCAGATAACAGTAGATTAGGGCTGTCACAGTGACCATAATGGCCAATGCATCAGTAAATCCAAAAGTATTAGGATACCCACAGCACCACTGCTACTCATTAACATTAATAGCTTTTGAATTATATTTTGAGAGCAATCATATGCTGTATTAATTATTTTCATGTTGCATCCTCAAATGAAAATTTTACCAAATTATACCTTTTGTAAATAAGCAGACCTGCTGAGTAGCATATGTCATGATCTAAATGTGCTTTGATAAGCTTATTAAATATAACTTTGCCAATGAAGACTTAATTACAATCCAACTTTCATTAAGTTCACTTTGCTAGTGGAGCCAAGAAGAGGTTTCTTCACCATTTGAGGATGTGGAAAAAACTCATTTATAAATCAAATCACTGCAGATCATGGTCAATGACAACAGACAGAACAGTGAGTAATAGGAGTATTCACTTTTTTAAAAACCAAAGGAAATTGTGATTCTGGCAATGTAAAAAAAAAAGCAAAATGAAACTCAGCACTTTAGTCTGCATCAGTGATGAAAACAGATTCATTTTAGACACTTCAGCAAAAACGAAAGAAAGGAACTAAATGAAGAGTCGGTGCTGTTCAACCACACATTGTACAGGAAAAGAAGACAAATCACTTGTACAAAACGTCCCTTTTACTTGTTTTTTTTTCTAGTGTTCAGCCAATGGTTCACATTCAAGTGTTCACTTACCTAGTCTTTTCAAAGATACTGCTTTGACTGTCAAGTATTGCCAACTTTTTCTGTTTCTGTATTTAATTCTATGCCTTCTGGCAAGTGTGGCACTGCAAGACTCTATTATTTAATTTACACCCTCCACTCTAGTTAATCAATTCTTTAATATTTTAATATGCTAACATGTTAAGGAATCCAAAATATCTAATTAGTAACAATTCAGACATAATTGGAATATTTCAAAGTGCTTCTCACAATGTGGGTTTAATTTTAGCTTTGAAATAACCAACCCTGGGAAGGGGAAGGGAGGAATTTTAAAAGCAAATTGGGTATATGAGTATAATGGGAATCAGCTTACTTTTATGCTTCGAATGTCAAGAATGAACTTCCTGAGGAAGTGGTGGATGCCGGTACAATTACAATGTTTAAAAGACAATTGGCTAGATATATGAATAGGAAAGGTTTGAAGAGATAGGGGCCAGGAGCAGACAGGTGGGACTAGTTTAAGTTAGGATTATGTTCGACATGGACTGGTTGGACCGAAGGATCTGTTTCCATGCTGTATGGTTCTATGACTCTCTGACTCTATTTGCCATAAGTTAGGAGCTCAACCATTGTTCTCAATGCGAACTGTTCACTACAGTTCCTCACTCACTGATATTCACACCCAACCAACTTCAATTTTCTAAGCAACCATGACCTTAAACTTTCAGAATAGCAAAATTAAGTTTATTGGGCCTCATTGGCTCCACTGTCCATGAAAGCCATTGAACTGAGTGTTGCATACAAACCAACTAATTGTAGCCTCAAATGGCAATCAAAGAATACTGCTTATTAAGAGGAGCCAACCGCAGAAAACAGATGGGCACTTTGGATGGTTAGCTGTAGGACATTTTCAAAATGTCAATGATTTTGTTGTTAGGATGACTGGAGGAGTAAGGTTGCAGACTCAATTTTTAGATTAGTGCAATTTTGTTAACACCTGGCTGAAGCTGGTGTAAATGAATACCAATTAATTACTTTTGGAGTGCAGTGAGAGTTGCACACAATCCAGTGCTTGCTTGATGCAGGGGCAAAAGCTACAAACACAAACATTTCTACTCAGAGTCAAGATTGAATAATTCAACAAATAATCCAGTCTTTTTTGCAATCAGATAACAATTTTTATTTCATGGCATCTTTAAGTAATAGGTCCTGAAATTCTAAACAGGAGGGTTATCTCATTTGACAGTAAACCATATGCGGAGATATTTAGCCAGTGACCATAGTTTGGTCTTAAAGCTAAACTTCATAAATATTTTGGAGCAGGGAGGAGAAGTAAAGGGGGTTAGGAAGGGAACTCTAAAGCTTAGAATCCTGGCAGCTGAAGGTACTGCTCACAGTATTGGCGTGATTCAAATCAGCAAATCTCAAAAGGCCAGAATTGGAAGAGTATGGGTTTTCCAAGAGGGTTAAGGATCTGAAAGTCGAGGTCATACTGCTTGATTCTATTGTTTAGAAACAATAATAGGATTACAATTTGGAAACAGGCCCTTTGGCCCAACAAGTCCACACCCACTGTCCAAAACGTAACACACCCAGACCCATTCCCCTACCTTATACTAATGTACCTAACTCTAATTTAGCGTGGGCAATTTAGTATGGCCAATTCGCCGAACCTGCACATCTTTGGATTGTGGGAAGAAACCAGAGCACCCAGAGGGAACCCACACAGACATGGGGAAAATGTGCAAACTCCACACAGTTGCTCAAGACAGGAATCGAACCCGGATCCCTGGTGCTGTGAGGTAGCAGTGCTAACCACTGTGCCACACAAGCATGCATAGGGAAATAAGACCTGTTGAGTGGCAGTTGTAGCAATATGTTATGACCATGTGCAATTGGAAGAATGAGCTGATGGCTGTGTGGTGTCAAGATGCATGCATTGATAACAGATTGAGTTAGAATATTTCGGTATGATGAGATCAGTCTCAGGTTCAAATTGGCTCAGTATTGAACTGGAAAGTGTGAGATGATGTTCAAGGTCATAGGGGCACAACTTGGTTGGAGCGGATTAGGGTCCATTTTACATTCACTGGGGTTTTACTTTCTATTGAATGAAGTCTGTAGAATGGGAATCTAGTCAAAGGTGGAGTCGGTGTTTAACTCACTGCAACTACTTTCTGCCCATCTACTGAAGTTGTTGTCCATGTAGATTGTCGGTTTAAATAGCGAGTGGTTTTCATGCCCGTATTTTAATGATACAGTTTAAATAAGTACATTTTTGTGTTACTGGATTTGTGACGATGTAATGTCTGGAGTAGATTTACCATTACAGGTGCTGTTTGCCCGGAGATGGTTATAAATGGATTGCATAGTGCTGTCTGCTGTGGATAATTATGAAAATTAGTTGACCATGGACAATTGTGCATAATTGTTTTAATGAGTTATCCTAGCTTTATGTGGACAACTTATTATCATAAACATGTATAGCTTCAGTTGTTCAGTTGAATATGTGAGAGGAGCAAAAAATGGAGTAGGAGTGAAATTTAATTGGTTCCGGACAATTAAAGGGAAGTGTTAGAATAGCTGGGCAAAAGTTCTTGCAGCCTTGGCAGTGTGTCCAAAGATATTTTAGGCTTGACAGTGTATTATGATAATGGTAAAAAAAATTCACTTTCTATCCTGTGATTTTAATATAGTAAATCTTTTATTAACTGGAACCAATGGGATCAGGAGGGTACCAGCTGATCAAATACTACAGTTGATCAAGAGATCCACATAATCAGTGTAAAACCACACACTAAGTAATAGAAATATCATGCAGGTGGTATATACCTCACTGTTATACTTTATTTACAGTATAAATCACTTAAATAATAATGCGACTTTGTCTAGAACAAAATGTAATGGCAGAGATCATTCTCATTCGTGCCCTCAAATTGAGGAAATTGTGATAATACAGTAATCTTCATATTTCAGGTAGATAATTTTTGCTGGTTTGTTGAGAATGCCAGTTCATAAGCTGTTGGTTAATTCAAAGTTAAAAATTACACAACACCAGGTTATAGTCCAACAGGTTTATTTGGAAGCATGAGCTTTCGGAGCGCTGCTCCTTCAGGTAACTGTCTGATGAAACTACCTGATGAAGGAGCAGCACTCCGAAAGCTTCCAAATAAATCTGTTGGTGTATAACCTGGTGTTGTGTAATTTTTAACTTTGTCTACACCAGTCCAATACAGGCTCCTCCACATGATGGTTAAATCAAAGTTTGCTGTACCTGGATTTGTGTACTAAATGGTTTTAAAAAGGAACATTCACTTAAGATGGCCACCGAGGTCATCTGACGAGGTTAGCCATTTGAAGAAACCATCAATTAAAGAAGGGTCAGTTTGAACTGAAATTAAGATGACATCAAAATAGCTGAAAGTGGTCACTCAGGTATATATCTCCTGTTTGATTTACACTTTTCTGGACGTTTCATGCAATGAAGATAGGCAGGAGAGTATACAGAGGATCTATATTTCATGCTATGGAGATGAAAGTCAACTTGTACTAGCAGAACTGAAAAGCTTGCTCTCTTTCTCTGTCTCTCTGCCTCTCCTTGTTTACCCCAGCCTCTTGAGAAGTAGTGCCTAATGTTAAAGCAAATTAGAGAAACATTCATTCAGCAAAACTCAAAGTCATCCAATCATTGCCAACTCAAGATTGTTCCCAGTTGTGTCACTGCTGGGATACAAGGCATCAGTTAAACAATTGGACACCTCAAGGACTCTGAGGCATTTTTTAAAACTATATTTTCTTGATTTTCCTTTTTATACGAGACATTCCTTCCATTTTAAGCTTTACATCTGTGTTTGTGTGTGATTGATGTTGTTTTTTCTTAGTAATAAATTTATTTTTTCACTCAAAGTTCTGCAACCGTCTCCTTCATTTTTAAGTAGAACTAGGTTTTAATTAAAGTATGATGTAGCTGCATGCGAAAAAAATTAAGAATATTTGTTGTGGTCACCTCTGGGGAGTGAACAGAGGAGAGCCAATAAAAACTAATTTGCCTCTACTATAAAATGCAAATTCCCACATGTTAATTATGCATAGAAAATCTTTATCTTGCCTCTCCCACAGAAAAAAAAATGAAACGGTATCCTTAAAAGATAGTTTCAGTTTCTATCTTGTTTTTTCTTATCATTATTCCAATGTTCTGTTGAGACTAATAATATATTTACATTAAACGCAAAGTGTTTTAATAACAATCATATTCTACACATTCCATTTTGATCATTACATTTTTAATAATCTTTTATGTTTGCTCTTAACAAAGTGTCCACCATGGCATTGTCATTGTCTGTTGCAGGAATGATTTTCAAAAACAAAATAGCTTAAAATTACTGCCATGTGATCTCTCCAAAAATGTGAAGAGTAGTGGTCTGGATAAATGACTCTCACTGCAAAACTATTGGAAATCATTTTCAAGATTTTTGAGATCCCATACCAAACTCTGTGCCTCTTTCTGCACCATTGAGTATTCCTGCTAACACACATTTAGTTTGCATGAAAAAATAAATAACTGGGATAACTGGCCATTGAGTCTCCATTTAACAACAGTTCCTGGCATCAATATCCAGTTGCAAATGACAGTTCTGAAGAAGGATCACCGCACCCGATCTGACTTCTCTCCATACATGCTGCCAGACCCGCTCAGCTTTTCTAGCAATTTCTGTTTTTGTTGTTGTGAATGGCTACATTTTTTGATATATAACTGTAAACTGAAATGAAAGTTGGAATTCTATCACTGAAATGCCAGGCGAGATTTGCATTTGAAAATCTGATGCTGCATTTTTTTAAAAAACTATATGTGATATAATGTTGCTTTTTGAAACCGTGAGAGGTGAATTCAAGAAGCACAGCATCTTTTTCACTGAAGGGAATTCCACCTGACAACCTGACAATTCCACTCTGAATGGTTGAGCTATAAGAGTTTTTAAAAACTGCAAAGATAAACCTACAGAGACTACAGAGAGTCATAGAGATGTACAGCATGGAAACGGACCTTTCGGTCCAATTCGTCCATGCCGACTAGATATCCCAACCCAATCTAGTCCCACCTACCTGCACACAGCCCATCTGCCCCCAAACACTTCTTGTTCATGTACCCATCCAGATGCCTTTTAAATGTTGCAATTGTACTAGCCTTCACCACTTCCTCTGGCAACTCATTCCAAACACGTACCACCCTCTGTGTGAAAAGGTTGCCCCTTAGGAATCTTTTATATCTTTCCCCTCAAACCCTAAACCTATGCCCTCTAGTTCTGGAATCCACACCCCAAGGAAGAGACCTTTTCCATTTATCCTGTCCATGCCCCTCATGATTTTGTAAATCTCTATAAGGTCACCCCTCAGCCTCTGACGCTCCAGTGAAGACAGTCCTAGCCTATTCAACCTCACCCAATAGCTCAAATCCTCCAGTCCTGGCAACATCCTTGTAAATCTTTTCTGAACCCTTTCAAGTTTCACAACATCTTTCCGATAGGAAGGAGACCAGAATTGCACGCAATATTCCAACAGTGGCCCAACCAATGTCCTGTACAGCTGCAACATGACCTCCCAACTCCTGTACTCAATACTCTGACCAATAAAGGAAAGCATACCAAACACCTTCTTCGCTATTCTATCTACCTGCAACTCCACTTTCAAGGAGCTATGAACCTGCACTCCAAAGTCTCTCTGTTCAACAGCACTCCCTAGGACCTTACCATTAAGTGCATATGTCCTGCTAAGATTTGCTTTCCCAAAATGCAGTACCTTGCATTTATCTAAATTAAGCTCCATCTGCCACTCCTCAGCCTATTGGCCCATCTGATCAAGATCCTGTAGTAATCTGAGGTAATCTTCTTTGCTGTCCACTACACCTCCAATTTTGGTGTCATCTGCAAACTTACTAACTGAACCTCTTATGCTCACAACCAAATCATTTATATGCATTACGAAAAGTAGTGGACCCAGCACCCATCCTTATGGCACTCCACTGGCGGCCTCCAGTCTGTAACACAACCCTCCACCATCATCCTCTCTGTTCTACCTTTGAGCCAGTTCTGTATTCAAATGGCTAGTTCTCCCTATATGCCATGAGATCTAACCTTGCTAACCAGTCTCCCATGGGCAACCTTGTCGAACGCCTTCCTGAAGTCCATATAGATCACACCTACAGCTCTGCCCTCATCAATCCTCTTTGTTACTTCTTCAAGAAACTCAAATCAAGTTTGTGAGACATGATTTCCCACGCACAAAGCCATGTTGACTATCGCTAATCAGTCCTGGCCTTTCCAAATACATGTACATCCTGTCCCTCAGGATTCCCTCCAACAACTTGTTCACTACTGAGGTCAGACTCACTGGTTTATAGTTCCCTGGCTTGTCCTTACCGCCCTTCTTAACCAGTACACCACGTTAGCCAACCTCCAGTCTTCTGGCACCTCACTGACTATCGATGATACAAATATCTCAGCAAGGGGCCCAACAATCACTTCCCTAGCCTCCCACAGAGTTCTAGGGTACACCTGATCGGATCCTGGGGGCTTATGCACCTGTATGCATTTCAAGATATTCAGCACTTTCTCCTCTGTCATACGGACATTTTTCAAGATGTCACCATTTATTTCCAAACATTCTACATCTTCCATGACCTTTTCTACAGTAAACACTGATGCAAAATGCTCATTTAGTATCTCCCCCATCTCCTTGCAGCTCCACACAAAGGCTGCCTTGCTGACCTTTGAAGGCCCTATTCTCTCCCCAGTTACCCTTTTGTCCTTAATGTATTTGTAAAAATCCTTTGGATTCTCTTTAACTCTATTTGCCAAAGCTATCTCATGTCCCCTTTTTGCCCTCCTGATTTCCCTCTTAAGTATACTCATACTGCCTTTATACCCTTTTAAGGATTCACTTGATCTGTCCTGTCTGTACCTGACATATGCTTCTTTCGTTTCCTTTAGCAAACCAAGGCAGAAAGTATCTGGATATCTCTCTCGCTGTCTCTCCACCTCCTTCACAACATCTCTCTATGTTAGAAAAAAGGTTTAAAAGAAACTCTGAAATTAGAAGATCTGATTGACCATCAAATCAGAAAGCAACTGTCACCTTCTTCACAACAGCATGTGGACACGGCTAAGATGAATGGCCTGTGAAAAATATCTTTCCAACTTGTGGGCTGGATTGTTGATTTTCAGAATTTTGTTTACCCTGACTATTCTTTTCCGGCCCATCAAATATGTATCAACCCATTTATCTTTTGATTGGCTTAATTTTGATCACTTGGGTGTGTAGTTGGGCTGTGCAGCACAGTTAAGTCATATTAGGTTAGAAATCATTTATTTTATTTGTTCTTGTTAAAGTATGCTAAACCTGGTGTGAATATCTTTTCTCATGAGTAGTGGTCAGCCATGAAAATTGATAATTGTTATGGTTTTATTGGAACTTTACGAATTTATACATTTTGTGATGATTTGTATAACAGTGGGGCACAATTATTAGTACACCTTTCCCAGTTATGCATTGATACAGTTTAAATGACTTGTCAAGACAAGTTGAGAACAGCTAAAGCCTAAATAGTAGTAGCTCAGTTTTCAAATTGCCAGAGACACTCTGCTATTCCTTTGTCCATTCAACAGTTTTCCCTTTATATTGAAACTTGCTCAACGGAATACAAGAGTTCTGAAATTTGGAACAAACTTTGATAAAATCCACCAATGCAAAAATATTGCAGGATGTTTTGTTTTGTTCATTTTATTTTTGTTTTGGAAAAATCCATGAAATAGAAACATAGATAATGAGTGTAGGAGTAGACCATTCGACCATGCACCACCATTCAGTACGATCATGGCTGACCATGCAATCTCAGTATCCCATTCCCACTTTCTATCCATATCCCTTGATCTATTTAGCTGCAAGGGCCATGTCCTGCTCCGCCTTGAATATATCTATGCAGCTTCCTGTAGGAGAGAATTTCACAATTTCACAACTCTCTGAGTGAAGAAATTCTTCCTCATCTCAGTCCTAAATGGCTTACCCTTTATTCTTAGATTGTGATTCCTCACTCTGGATTTCCCCAACATTGGGAACGTTCTTCCCACATATAGCTTGTCCAGTCCCATCAGGGTTTTGTATGTTTCTGTGAGATTCCCCCCTCATTCTTCTATCCCTTGTTTTGGGTTCTCTGGGAGACATTTGACCTTATCCCACAGTTTGTGACTTACTTTGGCTTTGGCAAATTCACTTTTAACAAAATTAACTCTCTATATTAATCAAAAAATTTGTTCAAGTGTTTGGCTGAACACAATCTTACCATCAGTAATGGCAACATAGTTGCAGAATCCTTCAATAACCTATTTGGTTAATTGTTGAAGTCAATGGTACATTTTTACATTCTGGTTGGTGTGATGTTTCACTGATAGTGTTTGTCAATTGTTCCATTGTTACAAAAGCTGAAATTTCATTGGCTATATCTATCAATAGACTTGTCCTTTCAACAAGTCAACTTTTGTGACTTGGCAACATTAGCCCATTCAGCCTGATCCACCATTCAATCTGATCATGGAAAATTGAATGATTACACCAGTTTTTGAAAAACATGGCAGTCAAGTATCATAGATTGTGTTGGACCATTACCAAAGATAGAGGCAGGGCAATTGTACATTGTTATAATGATGGATGTGACAACCTGATTTTCGGAGAAAGTATGGCAGAAAGGAGGAACAAGTGTGTCAGGTGATAAGAGTTTCAGAAGATTTCCAAGTTGAACAGAGTGAAGTAAAAGGAGACACAAACACTTCTCAAACAAAACTTCTTTAATTTGTCTCACCAATTCTGATATTTAGTGCAGTTAGACACTCTGTTCTCCTATTTAGAAGGGCAACAGCAATATCTTGTAAGACTACTTGAGATGTACAAGGAAATTTATAGAGATACATCTGAATGTACTACCTGAGCTAAGCACAACATAGGTAGAGTCAGTACCAATAAGTACCAAGTCGGTACCAAGTTCAGCCCAGAAAAGTCAACAATGTTGTGATCCCAGCTGATAATGCTGGGATCACAAGTCAAATCACAGATAGGAACCCTACTCCACAGATCATAAGCTTATTTGTTTTGGTTTTAACAAAGTGGTCTCTTTCTGAACAATAAACATAAATGCTGTAGATTGTGCTTTAACCACAAAATAGGCGTTTATTCAATAAGGAACAAAAAAAATCCAAATTATCTATGTACAGTGAAAACACAAAGATTTTAAACATGCAGTCAAAATATAAGCCCAGTTATCCCAAAACATGCCTTTATAAATTGAAAAGAAATAAAACAGCTTTTGTATTGCATGCAAACACCCCTGTTGAATTCTCAAACATCACTCATCTACAGTAATCAAAACACCACTCATATTACTCACACCAGTATTCCTGTGCCTAACACGTCAGTAGATTTAATTCAGCTGAGGTTTCAGGTGTTGAACTGGAACAGTGATTGTTTCTTCTTGGAGTTACCACACCATATCTTCACCATACTCAGTGTAAATACATAATTCTGGGTTTTCACTCTAACACTTCTGGTTTTGTACTAACATAAACTTTTCACTCCACGGTAATCCAATTGATTAAACCTATCATTTCCATTTCAGGACTATTGCTATACATCACCATCCATTTCTTAGGTGTTCCCAAGACTAATACATTACCCAAAATTAAAATTGAAGCTACATATTTTTCAGTTATAGGAATTTCCCTTAAGTTAAAAAAAAGAGATCGCAAAATGCTCTTAACAAACCTTTGAGGTTCCATTATTTACCTTAGTGAGTTGCAAGTAATCCAAAAGAAACAAAATTCCATTAGCCCACAAATCCATTCACTCTACACTCAGACTTCACAAATTATTTTTCAAAGAAGTCACTGTGGTTACAGAAGTACTCACAAGCTGATCATTAACTTCAGATACACACAAAAACCCACCAGTCACTCACTCAAAAAATAATTAGAACTCACCAAATGTCATTAAAATTACCCACAGTTTGTACCACAATAGTTGGAAAAATAATTCAATACATACTAGAAAATCACTTGAATGAACCTACTCAAAGAAGTTGGAGTTCTCCAGTAATGGTGGTTCCTTAACCAGATGAATGAACTAGATTCTGCATAGACGACAGAAAAATAACAGCTCACACAAATAAATTCATGCCCAACTCCACAATTAGAAAGGACACTGTATCAATAAGGTTGGCAGTGCCTCATTTCTTTCAAAGATTGATCGATCATAGAGGTACTAACAAGTGCCATGAATATCAAGGGCTAAAGTGCCATTCACTTCTGTTACAGCAAATAGATTATACTAATATGGATTCATGCCATTTGGGTTGAAAAAAATGCCACAGCTATGTTGCAAAGGCTTATGAAATGGAATAATTATATCTAACTATGTAATTATTTAAATTCTGTAATACATAGTAACAGATAAGAAGAACATATAAAGCAATTAGAAGACCAGTTTATGTGAATTTGCAAAAGCAAGAATATCTTCCGTAGGATATATTGTAGATTAAGATCGGTGAAATTGAAAGTTTCAGTAAAAGTCCTCATTCCTGAAACTAAATTAGAAATAATGGGATTTTTTTAGGAATGTGAGAGTTTTACTGGAAGTTTTTGTGCAATTTCAGCATGTTAGTTATAGTTTAACAAGGTTGTTAAGCAAGCAAAATTGACATGGTCACCAGGATGCCAAGCAGCCTTTGAGAATTTGAAAGCAATCGTAATAAATGAACCAATGTTGTTCCCCCTCCCCAGGACTTTTTAAGACCTTTCAAAATGGTGATTGGTACCAGTGACTTGGGAGTAGGTGTAGTCTTATTACAAGATGACAAGTCAGAAATAGTGAAGCCAATGTGGGGTACATTTTGAAGAATATAAACCAGAGGAGGTACTCTACTATAGAAAGAGATGGGATTATTATTGACCCTTCAATGTTTCAAGTCCATGTCTGACATGATAGCAAAGAAATATTAATTTACACTGACCATAATCACTGGCATTCAAGATTTGGAGAAGCAATAAGGATACCTCATTCAATCCTATGGACGGGTGTTATTAAGCATTGTTTCCCCACCGTTTTTTCCCTACCTATAACATTGATGTTTGTTTCTTGTCTGTGTGTATCTGATCTGTATGTATGGGGTTTAAGAGTGATAGAGCTTCAGCTTTCATTAGAGTTATACATTGATAATTCACATTTTACTTCCCTGTAGTTAGAACTGATATCTTTACAATGAATAGCATTTCTCATTAAGTACAGAAACCTGCTCAGTGTTTTCTGTTAACCGAAGTCCATTAGACAGTAGATTGGAAGCTTTGAGCAATTTGACTTAATCCCAAGAATAGTGGAGCTTAGGTGAACTTTCCCAAATGGGTTGGAAAACTATATTTTCATTCCATTGTCTGTTTCTTTAGGCACTAAATGCAGATTCTTATTTAAAGGAAATCATTGATAGAAATCATCTTCTAAGCTATGACCTTTTCTTGCTACCTCTACCCTAAGCCATTGTTTAATCAAGTCATTTTGCATAATTTCCTTATCTCTTATGTGTTCAAGTTTTTAAAAAAAAATTAGTTTCCATTGTTTCTTTGCATGATCTTTCATCTCTCTTTTCATTTCTTTGTTTCTTTTTTCTCTTTCTTATTTCCAATGCTCTTTTTCTTTTTATTCGCTTGTCTTCCCATTGCTTTTTTCTTTTTCTTTCAGTTCAAACTTTTTAATTTTCTTTTCCCAATGTCTCGCATCCTCTTGCTTGAGTTATTTCATTTCTCTTTTTTCTATTTCTAAGTCATTTGTTTTTCCATTGCTAAATGAATCTTTGCTAAGTTTAGTGGTGCCAACTCAATTTCAGGTTTCTCTGTTTTTTCTCTTCTTTACTGGACTTCCCATTCCCCACATCTGTTTTGTGCGCATAGAACAACTTATTAGGACCTTCCATTCGCCCCTTTTCTCCAACTGATTCAATTCAGATTTTATTGTCCATTTAGAAATGCATTCAGGGTATACTGCTCGTTAGTTAAAAAACACATAAATTCCAATTTCATTCAGGTCTATAATGCCTTGAGGATGGAATCATAATGAGTAGATAACACTTGTTCAGGGACCAGTCTTACCACTTTAAATTTTAATTTTGCCCTAGAAATCTCCAGTGTAGGAATAGATTTCAGATCAAAGTTTTGTTCAGCTGTGTTCATTATACACTTTATAGTTGAAATCCAATTTAAATTTCCTAAAGATCAATAGTTGTTGTTTCTTCTTTTCACATCCACTTGGCAAGAGTTTTGTTTGCAATAACTAACTCAGAAGTTGTGTATTTATCGACTAAATATTGATAGCTCACACACAAGCATTAAATGATCCACTTTCCAGTTTTGCTTGCTTTCTAGATGCAAAACGTTTCTTAAAATGTAATCACAAAAGCAACAAAAGTTAAAATTTAAGTTCTGCCCTCGTTCTAGGTGCAAAGGGTGAGGAAGGTCTGTTTTTAAAAAGGTGTTAGTTATGTTAGATTGTGGATTTAAAAATGAGAAAATATGCTGCTTTAAACCAAAGGACTTTGGAAGGTGTTACAGTTAGTTTTTGTCAATGTAATACCCATCTCATTATGTGTTATATCTACAAGATGGCTTTATTTATGTGGAGGGGAGAATGTTAAACACCTCAGCTCCATGTTTTTATGGGAGAATGTGAGGACTGCAGATGCTGGAGATCAGAACTGAAAATGTATTGCTGGAAAAGCGCAGCAGGTCAGGCAGCATCTAAGGAGCAGGAGAATTGACGTTTCGGGCATGAGCCCTTCTTCAGGAATCATGCCCGAAACGTCGATTCTCCGGCTCCTTGGATGCTACCTGACCTGCTGCCCTTTTCCAGCAACACATTTTCAACTCCATGTTTTTATGTCCAGGAGCAGCAAATGAAAGGTTGAGAATCATTGTGTCTACAATCACATGTCCTCAAAGACTCTAAAAGGAACTGAAAGAAAATATCTCATCAATGTCTGTAATCCAGACCAGTGCCAAAACTGGGCTTCACTGTTGTTTTATTTGGTCCTTCCCTACCCATGTTTTATCTCATTTCTTTGTGTGTTTGTTTGTATGTGGATGGGGATTTTTTTTTAAAAAAGGATAAAATTTCACCTGTAGAGAATTATGGGTTTGTCATTCACGTTTCTTTTCTGCCATCAATTAAGAACAATGTTTTCCTGTTATATACAGAAATCTGAGGGATGTTTTCTTTTAATCTGAGTTTATCAGTCGAGGAAATTTTGGACATTGATTCAATCTTTTTAATCAACTCTAGGAATAGTGGGGCTTGGCTTCCAGAGCAGCTCCCCACTGCACCACCCCTCCCCCATCCTCACCAAGCCCACCATCCACCATAAGCCATGACACCAGAAGCCCAGATACAAGATTAACTTCTATTAGTGTGAATTATGGTGGGAACCACTGCTTGAATGACATAAAACTTGGTAACAATAATATGTTGGGGTAGGTGGGCTCTCCCTTTCGCATTTGGAACCAACCTTAAACTGTAGGTCAGCCAATTAAGACCAAGATAAGGAAAGGAAATCAGAGAGTTTTGGGTCTTTGCAATTCCCTTCCTCAAAAGTCAGTGGATACAGAATCTTGGTATCTTTTTAAGGCTTAGTTTTTAAGAATCTAAGGAGATGAAAGATTGTGGAGATTTCAGGAATGTAGAGTTCAGATTACAATCAGATCAGCCATTACTTTATTGAATGGTGGAGATTGCATTGATTCAGACTTTGCATCTGTTTTCATACTTGTGACAAATGAAATGTAGAAGACATAAGATTTACAAATACCTAAAGCATGCTGATTGTAATGGATTTCCTTGCACAATGGATGAATGTTTGCACCCTTGTAATAAAATTGTTCTTTGATGTAACCTTTTATTTTAATTTTCTTACCCTTTTTCCTGCAGTTGAAAAAGTTCAAAATCAGTGGGATGAAGTGCAGAACAGGTTACAGTCCCGCACTCAACAGCTACAAGAAATGCTAAAGGATTCCAACCAGTGGCTTGAAGCCAAGCAAGAGGCAGAGGAACTTTTAGAGAAAATCAGAACCAAGCAAGCCTCCTGGAAGGAAGTTTCCTATACCATGGACATACTAATGAAGCAGAATGCAGATGTTAAGGTAAATCAAATGGCTTTATAAATGTGGACTTCCTTTTTATTTAGGATAGATAAATCAACAGGAAACAAAAATGTCTTTTCCCATTCCTCCCCCTTCCTCAATCGCAGCTTAAACTTTAAAGTGTTTTAATATAAAGCATATCACAAGAGCCTTATCAGTCAGCATTTGATGCTGAGCTATTTAAGTTTGCAGTGCAGCTGTCCAAATGATTGGTTCAAGGTAGATTTTAAGGAAGGTAAATGAAATGGTTTTGGAAAGAAATCGTCAAGCTGAGGACCTTTGCAGCTGAAGGCGTGGAATGAAGGATGCAGAGGAGAGCAGAATTGGGTGAGTGTAGAGGGTTATAAATCTGGAGAAGGCTAAAGAGAGGGCTGATATTGTGGAGGGATTTACAAATCAGGATGAAAGTTTAAAGTTGGAAGTGTCTTTTGGGGTAGAGGTGATCTGTACAAGAAGGACGGATTACACCTAAATTGGAAGGGGACTGGCAGAGACATTTGCTGGAGCTGCTTGGTAGCACTTAAACTAGTAAGGTGGGATTGTGGGATCCAGGGAGATAGTGAGGAAAGAGATCAATCTGAGACTGGTACAGTTGAGAACAGAAGTGAGTCAAACAGTCAGGGCAGGCAGGGACAAGGTAGGACTAATAAATTAAACTGCATTTATTTCAATGCAAGGGGCCTAACGGGGAAGGCAGATGAACTCGGAGCATGGCTAGGAACATGGGACTAGGATATCATAGCAATTACAGAAACATGGCTCAGGAATGGGCAGGGCTGGCAGCTTAATATTCCAGGATACAAATGCTACAGGGAGGATAGAAAGGGAGGCAAGAGAGGAGGGGGAGTGACGTTTTTGATAAGGGATAGCATTATAGCTGTGCTGAGGGAGGATATTCAATAGACAATAGACAATAGGTGCAGGAGTAGGCCATTCTGCCCTTTGAGCTTGCACCACCATTCAATGTGATCATGGCTGATCATCCTTAATCAGTATCCTGTTCCTACCTTATCTCCATAACCCTTGATTTCACTATCCTTGAGAGGTCTATCCAACTCTTTCTTAAATGAATCCAGAGACGGGGCCTTCACTGCCCTCGGCAGCAGAGCATTCCACACAGCCACCACTCTCTGGGTGAAGAAGTTTCTCCTCATCTCTGTCCTAAATGGTCTACCCCGTATTTTTAAGCTGTGTCATCTGGTCCGGCACTCACCCATCAGTGGAAACATGTTTCCTGCCTCCAGAGTGTCCAATCCTTTACTAATCTTATATGTCTCAATCAGATCCCCTCTCAGTCTTCTAAACCCAAGGGTATGCAAGCCCAGTCGCTCCAGTCTTTCAGCGTAAGGTAGTCCCGCCATTCCAGGGAAGTTATTTGGGTGGAACTGAGAAATAAGAAAGGGATGATCACCTTTTTGGGATTGTATTATAGACCCCCTAATAGTCAGAGGGAAATTGAGAAACAAACTTGTAAGGAGATCTCAGCTATCTGTAAGAATAATAGGGTGGTTATGGTCAGGGATTATAGCTTTCCAAACATAAACTGGGACTGCCATAGTGTTAAGGGTTTAGATAGAGAGAAATTTGTTAAGTGTGTACAAGAAAATTTTCTGATTCAGTATGTAGATGTATCTACTAGAGAAGGTGCAAAACTTGACCTACTCTTGGGAAATAAGGCAGGGCAGGTGACTGAGGTGTCAGTGGGGAAGCACTTTGGGGCCAGCAACCATAATTCCATTAGATTTAAAATAGTGATAGAAAAGGATAGACCAGATTTAAAAGTTGAATTCTAAATTGGAAAAAGGCCAATTTTGACGGTATTAGGCAAGAACTTTCAAAAGCTGATTGGGGCAGAGTGAAAGGAAAGGTAGGTACAGGGAATGCTGGATGACTAAAGAAATTGAGGGTTTGGTTAAGAATAAGAAGGAAACATATGTAATGTATAGACAGGATAGATCGAGTGAATCCTTAGAAGAGTATAAAGGCAGTAAGAGTATACTTAAGAGGGAAATCAGGGGAGCAAAAAGGGGACGTGAGATAGCTTTGCAAATAGAGTTGGGATTGTATTATAGAGCTTTGCAAATAGAGTTAAAGAATTAAGGAGAATCCAAAGGGTATTTACAAATACATTAAGGACAAAAGCGTAACTAGGGAGAGAATAGGGCTCCTCAAAGATCAGCAACAGAAAATAGGGGAGATGGTAAACGAGTATGTTGCATCAGTATTTACTGTGGAAAAGGATATGGAAGATATAGACTGTAGGGTAATAGATAGTGACACCTTGCAAAATGTCCATATTACAGAGAAGGAAGTGCTAGATGTCTTGAAATGGGTAAAGATGGTTAAATCCCCAGGATATGATCAGGTGTATCCTAGAACTCTGTGGGAAGCCAGAGAAGTGATTGCTGGGCCTCTTGCTGAGATATTTGTATCATCGATAGTCACAGGTGAGGTGCCAGAAGACTGGAGGTTGGCTAATGTGGTGCCACTGTTTAAGAAGTCTGTGACCAGTGAAGTGCCACAAGGATCAGTGCTGAGTCTATTACGTTTTGTCATTTACATAAATGATTTGGATGCAAGCATAAGAGGTATAGTTAGTAATTTTGCAAATGACACCAAAATTGGAGGTGTAATGGACAGCAAAGAAGGTTACCTCAGATTACAACAGGATCTTGACCAGATGGGCCAATGGGCCGAGAAGTGGCAGATGCAGTTTAATTCAGATAAATGCGAGGTGCTGCATTTTGGGAAAGCAAATCTTAGCAGGACGTAAACACTTAATGGTAAGGTCCGAGGGAGTGTTGCCGAACAAAGAGACCTTGGAGTGCCAGTTCATAGCTCCTTGAAAGTGGAGCCGCAGGTAGATCGGACAGTAAAGAAGGCGTTTGATATGCTTTCCTTTATTGGTCAGAGCATTGACTACAGAGTTGAGAGGTCATGTTGCGGATGTACAGGACATTGGTTAGGCCCCTGTTGGAATATTGCGTGCAATTCTGGTCTCCTTCCTAACGGAAAGATGTTGTGAAATTTGAAAAGCTTTATAAGGATGTTGCCAAGGTTGGAGGATTTGAGATATAGGGAGATGCTGAACAGGCTGGGGCTGATTTCCCTGGACCGTTGGAGATTGAGTGGTGACCTTACAGAGGTTTACAAAATCATGAGGGGAATGGATAGGATAATTAGACACAATCTTTTCCCTGGGGTCGGGGAGTCCAGAACTAGAGGGCATAGGTTTAGGGTTTGAGGGAAAAAATATAAAATAGACTTAAGGGGCACCCTTTTCACACAGAGGGTGGTACATGTATGGAATGAGCTGCCAGAGGAAGTGGTGGAGGCTGGTACAATTGCAACATTTAAGAGGCATTTGAATGCGTATATGAATAGGAAGGGTTTGGAGGGATATGGGCCGGGTGCTGGCAGGTCGGACTAGATTGGGTTGGGATATCTGGTTGGCATGGATGGGTTGGACCGAAGGATCTGTTTCCATGCTGTACATCTCTATGACTCTATGACTATGAACATAATCTCTGAATATCTCAATCATCAGGCAATGGGAACCAATGGGAGTTAAAACATAACAACATGTTCCTAATAATTTTATGGTTTTGTATTTACTACTGTTAAAATTGTAGTTGATGCTAAGTAGTCGAAGATCAAAGGGTATTTGTTAAGTCAAACATAAATAAGTAGTGAAGCTGCATTTGAATCTCATTATAGATTAGACAGAGCACTGTATGGAGGAAATGTTGATGCTTGAGCAACTTTTCATTCTGCCTTCTTGTTAATGTAGAGACCATTGCAGAATTA
The DNA here is from genome assembly GCF_037043375.1 of Chiloscyllium plagiosum. Taxonomy (NCBI): domain Eukaryota; kingdom Metazoa; phylum Chordata; class Chondrichthyes; order Orectolobiformes; family Hemiscylliidae; genus Chiloscyllium; species Chiloscyllium plagiosum. Next base: position 69,857,961 of record NW_028270150.1, on the reverse strand, counting down.
AATATCCTGATATTCGATTGAGTAATAAAACAGAAGTTTTAGGTTGGGTCTTTATCCACTCTATTAATTTAATAGAAAGGTTATATTGGGCTCAGGGCAATATTTTGTATTTATGTTGACCTTTCAGTTAACATTTTTTTCTCATTTATTTATTCAAGACATTTCATGCAATGGTTGTTGGTTAATGTAATAACTATGGGAAAATATAATCATGAAGCATTATACTTTCTGTGGAACTGCTTTCACCAGTTTACCTTTTTGATAAAAGTTTCAAATGTTGAGAATGTTACACCCAATTTAAAAGTGAAATTAAGGTAATGAAGCACTTTGAATGTGCATTTGATTATTCAGATGTAACATGATAATAAATGGGGCCTGAAAGTTAAAAAATTATGTGTCATTAGTGTAATTATGCAAATTCATTACATGAAGTCATGTAAGGAAGGAAATAATGTGCTTGTAATAGGCTAACCCATCAAACATTCATTACAACAGCCTGTTATTAATGCCTCAAACAACGACCTGTAGGAGGCAGTAAATTAGATGCCAGGTATGTAATCCAGGCGACACAAATTGACATGACTTTCAATTTAAAACAAATGCAATTACAAGTTTTTTCTTCATGTAACTCTTCCAAAATAAATCAGGCACAATATTTTACTATGATTTGTAATGAGCTTCTTTTGAATGTTTAGCTTGTTTTTAGGGTTTCTAACGTAGGTGAATGCAATGCTAGAATGTCAAGGAGGAACAAACATAATCTTGCCTCCACCACCTGTCTCACACATTGAAGCCTGACAGGAAATTGTAATGTATCATAACAGGAAGGGTCTGTTCTTCTGAGAGACACTTCCACCTGCCAGGGTGGATAGATATTGCTGCAAACAAGCTATAATACTCAAAGTGCTGATGTGTCAAAAAGCTGCCAGGAACCCACCAATTTCTGCATTTAACTGAAGAATTGTTTGTGAAATATGGAAAGACCAGTGAAACAGTGGATGTGCAATTAATGTGCTTAATTAAGTGGATTGTAACCCTGGCTTCTGTCTCTACTTTCCACTGCCTGGGTTTCTTGAAAGACACCAGTTTGAGCAACATCAGAGGATATCAGGAATGGTTGGGGCTGAGCAATTGACAGAGTGGAAAATCTTCCAATACAAAGATCTCATGGCTGCTTCTTTGCCTAAGTAAAAAGTTTTTGTTCACAGGACTTGATCTGAGTGTGTGCCTTTTACTGCTTTGGGTTAACTTCAAAGGATATTTCTGCAACCTTAAGTTCTCTAAGTTTGATGTACTCTTGATAGCAGCATGGCAGTTGCTATGATGGGGAGCAAGAAAAGCAGCAGCATTAATACCAGTAGTAGCAGGCGATGCCTTAACTACCTCCTGCTCCATGGGAGAGAGGGAATGAGCCCAGAGCTCCAGCTCTTAGGTGCCTGTACCCTGAGCTCTGAATATATACACAGAGGATAAGCTTTCTCAATGTAAATGAGTATCAGTGCCATGGGAGGGTTAGAATCTGATGATTACAGCCAATCTGGAGCAGACAACCACTCCCGAAGTGATTGTGGTTCCCAGAGCCCTAAAATCTGCAGCTTCCTTCATGTCTGGGATTCCCTGGTGACATAAGTAGGATTTCTCAATGGAAGGTGACTAATGACAGGTTTCCAGGGCTGCCACTTGCAGTCATTTTACAACTAATGGGTCCACTTAAAATGAAGAATCTCTCAGACTTGCTGCTCAAACCAGATTCCCAAAGGTCCACTGAATCATAGATTGCTTACAAATGGCAAATAAGGCACCCTCAAATGGACTAGCATTATTTAGCAACCAATTTGGATCACACATCACTAATGTTCATCTTACATGCAACTGCTGAAAGTTTGTCCAACATGTCCTGCAAGCCACCATGATGCCTTTGTCCTGCACTAATCAAGTGTACGACATTACTTGATACCGATGGCTCTTTGGAGATATGACCTACCTTTGAAGAACATGCTCGATGACAGCTCAAGGCTGAGGCGTCTTACCCTTGTTTTGCAAGAACTGAAGGCATGGAGTATTCATTGAGCAGGCATTTGGGATAGTAAAGATGAGATTCAGGAACCTGAATAGACCTGATACCCTTCACTATATGTACCAGCTTGGGCTTCCATGATTGTAGTGGCTAGCTGCGCCTTAGACAGTATTGCACAGCAGACAGGACTAAGCTGCAGCAGGACTAGCAACAAGAGGCAGAGGTGGAGGAACCCTGATATGACCAGACTATGGCAGCATTCATTTAGCTGACAGAGATGCACAGGACAGACTAATTCAGGCATGCTCAACTAATTTGAGGTAGCACAATCAACTAGTCAGTCAATACTGAAACCATGTGGCACATCCTGCCTTCAGCATAAAGTAATCCCACAGTCAACAGGTCATCACATCACTCACACCTGATGGTCATCTTTCCCTCTTATCATACTATTTACAGAGTAGAAAGTCACTTGACAGGATGTATGTGGATGTACCTGCTAGAGAAGGTGCAAAACGTGACCTACTCTTGGGAAATATGGCAGGGCAGGTGACTGAGGTGTCAGTGGGGGAGCACTTTGGGGCTAGCAACCATAATTCTATTAGATTTAAAATTGTGATGGAAATGGATAGATCTAAAAGTTGAAGTTCGAAATTGGAGAAAGGCCAATTTTGACGGTATCAGGCAAGAAATTTGGAAAGCTGGTTGGGGACAGATGTTCGCAGGTAAAGGGACGGCTGGAAAATGGGAAGCATTCAGAAATGAGATAATGAGAATCCGGGGCAAGTATATTCCTGTTACGGTGAAAGGAAAGGCTGGTGGGTATAGGGAATGCTAGATGACTAAAGAAATTAAGGGTTTGGTTAAGAAAAAGAAGGAAGCATATGTAAGGTGCAGACAGGATAGATCTAGTGAATCCTTAGAAGAGTATAAAGGCAGTAGGAGTATATTTAAGAGGGAAATCAGGATGGCAAAAAGGGGACAGGAGATAGCTTTGGCAAATAGAATTAAGGAGAATCCAAAGGGGTTTTACAAATACATTAAGGACAAAAGGGTAACTAGGGAGAGAATAGGGCCCCTCAAAGATCAGCAAGGAGGCCTTTGTGTGGAGCCACAGAAAATGGAGGAGATAGTAAACAAGTATTTTGCATCAGTATTTACTGTGGAAAAGAATATGGAAGATATAGACTGTAGGGAACTAGATGGTGACATCTTGCAGAATGTCTCTATTACAGAGAAGGAGTTGCTGGATGTCTTGAAACAGGTAAAGGTGGATAAATCCCCAGGACCTGATCAGGTATACCCTAGAACTCTGTGGGAAGCTGGAAAAGTGATTGCTAAGCCTCTTGCTGAGATATTTGTATCATTGATCGTCACAGGTGAGGTGCCGGAAGACTGGAGGTTGGCTAACATGGTTGCTCTGTTTAAGAAGGGTGACAAGGACAAGCCAGGGAACTATAGACTAGTGAGCCTGACGTCGGTGGTGAGCAAGTTGTTGGAGGGAATCCTGAGGGACAGGATGTACATGTATTTGGAAAGGCAAGGACTGATTAGGGATAGTCAAGCTGGCTTTGTGCGTGGCAAATAATGACTCACAAACTTGATTGCGTTTTTTGAGGAAGTAACAACGAGGATTGATGAGGGCAGAGCAGTAGATGTGATCTATATGGATTTCAGGAAGGCGTTCGACAAGGTTCCCCATGGGAGACTGATTAACAAGGTTAGATCTTACGGAATACAGGGAGAACTAGCATTTGGATACAGAATTGGCACAAAGGTAAAAGACAGAGGGTGGTAGTGGAGGGTTGTTTTTCAGACTGGAGGCCTGTGACCAGTGGAGTGCCACAAGGATCGGTGCTGGGTCCTCTACCTTTTGTCATTTACATAAATGATTTGGATATGAGCATAAGAGGTACAGTTAGTAAGGTTGCAGATGACACCAAAATTGGAGGTGTAGTGGACAGTGAAGAGGATTACTTCAGATTACAACAGGATCTTGACCAGATGGGCCAATGGGCCGAGAAGTAGCAAAATAAGTTTAATTCAGATAAATGTGAGATGCTGCATTTTGGGAAAGCAAATCTTAGCAGGACATAAATACTTAATGGTAAGGTCCTAGGGAGTGTTGCTGAACAAAGAGACTTTGGAGTGCAGGTTCATAGCTCCTTGAAAGTGGAGTCGCAGATAGATAGGATAGTGAAGAAGGCATTTGGTATGCTTTCCTTTATTGGTCAGAGTATTGAGTACAGGAGCTGGGAGGTCATGTTGCAGCTGTACAGGACATTGGTTAAGCCACTGTTGGAATATTGCGTGCAATTCTGGTCTCCTTCCTAACGGAAAGATGTTGCGAAACTTGAAAGGGTTCAGAAAAGATTTACAAGGATGTTGCCAGCATTGGAGGATTTGAGCTATTGGGAGAGGCTGAACAGGCTGGGGCTGTTTTCCCTGGAGCATTGGAGGCTGAGGGGTGACCTTATAGAGGTTTACAAAATTATGAGGGGCATGGATAGGATAAATAGACACAGTCTTTTCCCTGGGGTGGAGGAGTCCAGAACTAGAGGGCATAGTTTTAGGATGAGAGGGGAAAGATATAAAACAGACCTACAGGGCAACTTTTTCACACAGAGGGTAGTACGTGTATAGAATGAGCTGCCAGAGGAAGTGGTGGAGGCTGGTACAATTGCAACATTTAAGAGGCATTTGGATGGGTACGTGAATAGGAAGGGTTTGGAGGGATATGGGCCGGGTGCTGGCAGGTGGGACTAGATTGGGTTAGGATATCTGGTCGACATGGACAGATTGGACTGAAGGGTCTGTTTCCACGCTGTACATCTCTATGACTTTATGAGGAAGCAGGTTACAATGGGGACAACAGGACTCCAGACCTTTGAAGTAAAGTTTCTGTTCCTAAATATTGAACAGTGAAGTGGCAATGTAATAGTGTCAAACATCCATGTGATCACCTTGGTACAGCTATAAATTCTTTCTCTCCCTTTTCCGTTTATGCAAACCCTGTGGTTTCAGCAAAACTAAAAGCAGGCTCTCATTCACCTGTTCTGACTGTCAGGATGCTAATGGCTGCTAACCTCTGGATTTTGGAACCTGCGATGGTTCAGCCAAAGATTGCATCACCAGCAGCAGAAGACATAGAAGCAGAAGTAGGTCATTTGGCCTATTAGCTCTGCTCTCGTATTCAATGAGATTGTGGCTGATCAGATCATGCTCAAGCCCACTTTCCTGCCTTTTCCCCATAACTGTTGATTCTCAATCAATTGGGCTCCCTTGACGTTGAATACACTTCGTGAACCAGCTTCTACAGCAGTCTGCAGTCAAGAATTTCACAGAGTCGCCACCTTTTGAGAGAAGAAGTTCTTCATCTCTGTCTTAACTGAGCAAAGCGTCCTCTCAGACAATGTCCTAATGGTCCTTGACTCTCCCACAAGTGGAAATAATCTCCTTGAATTTACCATATCAAGTGACCTCAGAACATTATATGTTTTAATAAAGTCGACTTCCAGTCTCCGAAAGATCCAACCTACTCAACCTCTCCTCCATACATAGGATCAGTCTCATGATCCTTCTCTGGATTGCGTCCAATGCTATTGTATCTTTCTTTAGAGAAAGGGAGTAAAGCTGTTCATAATATTCCACGTGTTGTCTGACTGGTACCTTGTACAGTTTTAGCAAGACTTCCGTATTTTGTACTCCATTCCCTTTGAGACACTTTAAGCCTCTTCCATTGTGTGCAACTCAGAATATTAAAATTCAGTTTAACTTCAAATGTTGGGAAAGTGGTTAGATATCATAATTGGGATAAAATTAACAGTCACTTCAATAAATGTCAAGTAAATCAGTTTTAATTCTCTTAAGGTTTTGATGCTTGATGTGGCATTTGAAAGAGTTCAATATGACAAGTTTGTCAACAAAGCTGAAGCCTATTGCATAAAAGGCTGAGTGTTAGGAAACAGAAAACTATAGATGTTTTATGGGCTAGTGAATAGTATACAATAAGGTAAGCCACTGGTCAGTGTTAGGACGCTGGCCTTTCCTGATATATATGAATGACCTCAATGTGAGTGTCTGTGGCTCAATTTCAAAATCTGGGGATGACATAAGTCTTGGAAATATCATGAAATGACACTTAACTGCCCCACGCTCTTTTGTCACAGGCTGTGCTGTGTCCCACAGATGCTGACTGTCCCTATCCTGGTGAAAAGCATGCTTGCATTTTTGAAAGCGCAGGATGGTTTAGAGCAATTTGTGGTTTATTGAAAAAAATGGAGAAGCCAGTTGGGGAACAGCAAGATCCACAAGTCGTTTTCAGATAAATAACCAGATAGTTTTTGTAACGAGTTGGGTAAGGGCACAATGTTCGCCAAAATTCCTGGCTCTTCTCCAATTCATACAACAGGATTTTTACATCTACCTGAGGTGCCAGAAACATCATGAGTTTAACGTCTGGCCTGATAATTTTGACACCTTTGACAGTGTACAATTCCCTTAGTATTTCATTGCTTTGGTAGCCTCGATTATAGAGAGGACATTCTAATAAGTCTCAGTGGCAGTAGTCGTATCCTTGAGGAAAAGATGACAGTGTTGAGCAAGCAGTTGATCAACATTATTACCAAAAACGTAGATTCTATGTTTGTTCTTTCATTTACAGTTTGAAGATCTTTGGTGAAAATTAGCTGCTCCACTTGTTCATATAATAGTAGCTTGTGCTTCAGAGCTGGCCTTCGATTCCTTAATATCCCAGAGGGCTGATAAAATGCCACATCAATGCAATTCTTTTTTTTAACAATTGGCTGAAATTTCCTTGAATAGTTAATGCTGATGTCATCATGATTAAGTGACTTCACTTGACAGAAAGGTTCTCAATGCAATTTCTTATATATTTTATGACTTTGCCATTTATTTTGAAAAGGTGGGAGTAACGGTTTTAGTAATTTGAAAGCTGACTAATTATGAGTCATTCATGATAATCAATTATGTGTCGTTATTTACAAGACACAGAAGCTCATAGTAAATATGAATCATGAAATATAAGGTGGTAAGGCCCATTCCACTTCTTCACTTTTAATTCCTTTGCAGTTCACCTGCCTTTGAATATCTGATCCCAGTGATCATTTTAAATGTCTGAGCCTAGTCTGTGAACTATTTGATAATAGATATTGGCCTCACTATATCGTAAACTTTAATATTTTGCGGCAGAAGTCTTTGGGTAGGTAGGTACTCGGTATAGGTTTCCTGACTTCATCGTGATGCTGAGAAAATTTATAATTTGCTTTCCTCCATCATGCCTCCGAATGAGCTTACCTGACTTTATACATAATCAAATATGGGATTGTCCTGGTACATTGCACAAAATTACACAGAGGAAGACAAAATCCTGATCCTCCATGACTGTATAAAATAGTTCATCCTTCAGTCTAACGCATTATATCATCCAAGCACAGCAATAGTTCGAAAGAAGAGTCGCATTGCTTTCTCCACAGATGCTGCCAGACCTGTTGAGTTTTACCAATACTTTCTGTTGTTAATTACAGGATCCATTTTGTTAGCATGGCAAAAGTATTTGGAGTCCAAAAGAAGTTGGAGTCAACAATGTTAAGTTCCCAAGAAAGACCAAGAGGCCTAATTGTTTAACACCAGGAGGAGCTTCATTAATCAGGTGTTCATTCTGCAGCAGCAAGGATACCATCATGATGTCATGTGATCGGACTCTGAAAATGACAGTCCACCCTACTTACCAAATACAGACCATCCCTTCCCCATTACATCAGAGCTTCCTCCATTGCAAACATTCACACTATCCAACAGCTGATAGGTAAGAAGCTCCACAGGGCATTGATTCCTGTGTGGCTGTTAGCTCACCTCAGGTGTCTGCTTAGCTTTCTTATTGGTAGAATTCTGAGCAAAATTCTTGGTAACATACTGGAACCACAACCCACTCAATGATTCAAAGTTCTCTGGCATTGTTCTTGGTGAAGTGTCAGTTATGCATGACATTTGATTTGCTGAAACCATGTTTGACAATAGGTGTCGTTGCTGAAAAATATGTTGCTGGAAAAGCGCAGCAAGTCAGGCAGCATCCAAGGAGCAGGAGAATCGACTTTTCAGGCATAAGTCCTTCTTCAGGAATGAGGAAGGTGTGCCAAGCAGACTAAGATAAAAGGTAGGGAGGAGGGACAAGGGGGAGGGTCATTGGGAATGCGATAGGTGGAAGGAGGTTAAAGTGAGGGTGATAGGCCGGAGAGGGAGTGGGGCGGAGAGATCGGGAAGAAGATTGCAGGTCAAGAAGGCGGTGCTGAGTCCGAGGGTTGGGACTCAGATAAGGTGGGGGGAGGGGAAATGAGGAAGCTGGAGAAATCTGCATTCATCCCTTCTGGTTGGAGGGTTCCTAGGCGGAGGATGAAGCGCTCTTCCTCCAGGCGTCGTGTTGCCATGGTCTGGCGATGGAGGAGGCCAAGGACCTGCATATACTTGGTGGAGTGGGAGGGGGAGTTGAAGTGTTGAGCCACGGGGCGGTTGGGTTGGTTGGTCCGGGTGTCCCAGAGGTGTTCTCTGAAACGTTCCGCAAGTAGGCGGCCTGTCTCCCCAATGTAGAGGAGGCCACATCGGGTGCAGCGGATGCAGTAAATGATGTGTGTGAAGGTGCAGGCGAATTTGTGATGGATATAGAAGGATCCCTTGGGGCCTTGGAGGGAAGTGAGGGGGGAGGTGTGGGCGCAAGTTTTGCATTTCTTGCGGTTGCAGGGGAAGGTGCCAGGAGTGGAGGTCGGATTGGTGGGGGGGTGTGGACCTGACGAGGGAGTCAGGGAGGGAGTAGTATTTCCAGAACGCTGATAGGGGAGGGGAGGGAAATATATCCTTGGTGGTGGGGTCTGTTTGGATGTATCTGGAGGAAGGTGGGGTGGTAGGTGAGGACCAGTGGGGTTCTGTCCTGGTAGCAATTGGAGGGGCAGGGTTCAATGGCGGAGGAGCGGGAAGTGGAGAAGATGCAGTGGAGAGCATCGTCAACCACGTCTGAGGGGAAATTGCGGTCTTTGAAGAATGAGGCCATCTGGGTTGTTCGGTATTGGAATTGGTCTTCCTGGGAGCAGATGCGGCGGAGGCAAAGGAATTGGGAATATGAGATGGTGTTTTTACAGGGGGCAGACGGGAAGGAGGTGTCATCTTGGTAGCTGTGGGAGTCGGTCGGTTTATAGTAAATGTCTGTGTTGAGTCGGTCGCCTGAGATAGAAATGGAGAGGTCTAGGAAGGGGAGGGAGGAGTCTGAGATGGTCCAGGTAAATTTGAGGTTGGGGTGGAAGGTGTTAGTAAAGTGGATGAACTGTTCAACCTCCTCGTGGGAGCACGAGGTAGCGCAACGAGGTGTTGTTGACAGGAAACAACAGAATTAGGTTATACAACAAGACAACAAGGCCAAACACAGCATTTTCCAAAAAACGTCAAGAAGCATTGGTGAGGGATTACACCCTGAGTGAGCAGTGGGTACCACTCAATCATCATAGCACAGACAGAGACCAGTCTCCTACACTGTACAGACAAGAAACGATATAGTAATGAGAAGGAATACAGACCAGTTTTTGTCAACCAAAACGAATGTGCCAGAGACAACATTAATTGAGAATCCAAAAATTATTGTGCTCCTGTGGAGCATCTTGCCTGTCGGCTGTTGGATAATGTGAACGTTTTCAATGGAGGAACCTCTGCCGAAATGGGGAAGGGATGTTCTGTATTTGGTTAGTAGGCTGGGCTTCCTTGGGAACTTAACATTGTTGACTCCAAGTTCTCTATTTTGTTTGTTCTTTTAGAGTGAAGGTCAGTGGTGGTTTGAACCATTTCCTACCCATGGGATTTTAACCTCCTTTCCATGTACCTAAGTTCATGTCTGAAGGGACCCGAGTGCATCTTCACTTTTACTCTGCAGTTTTTTTATTCACATACAAAATGGTAACCTCCTTTGCTCAGTGCTTTTAAGCGGAACTGCAATTTTTCTGACATAATGGAAAATTTTGAGAATCCAATTATTATTTGTTATTCTGCCTTATGGTGTTTTGCCTCATAAATTTGACTGAAATTTTGACTGTATGTTAAACTTTCAAGTGCATCATCTCGGTTGAAAACTGCTCAAAGCGATTTTGAAAAATATTGTGTGAGAAATGCACTTGGCTTAGCCCTCTAGGCATGCTTTAACAAAATTTGATATCTGGAAACAGCTGAATTCTCTTATAATGTTTACAGCATTGGAATGGGTACTTGTTAACTCGATCACTTCCTGCAGTGGCAGCACATGGAACATCAACAGCCTCGAGAACATGCAGTCATCTTTGCTGACATTTCCAAGCAATGACAAGTATGAAGCACTTTACATGGGCTTCTTGTGGCAATTTGAATGACTTGCACTTGTAGATTATGAATGAATAAATGGAGCCAAAAAATTGAAAGCTGGATTAACCAGCTCATTTTGCAAATACGGAAATTTTATGAAAATCAAATTGTAAAATTGTAGGACCTCAGAAACTGTATTCTTATTATTCCTGGTTCCTTGTTTGGCCTCCTTTTTTAGCTGGTGAAATGTGTCAAAGGTCCTTATAAAGTTGTTGCGTATGATTTTTCTCTTCCCAAATTTATATCCTCTTTTGAAGCTGGTTCACTCTTTTGGAGCATAATTCCTCAATGCTGTAATGTTCTGCAGGACCTCACCAAATGCTAATCGTCTTAGGTAATCCCAGACAATCTCTGTTGCTGGCTGTGAGAACAAAGTGGCATCACTGTTAAGCTTCATTCTGTCTCTTTCAGTGTACATGCAACTGTCATTGGATAGTGATCAAACCCATACATTATCAAAGTGCAAACACTGTCTATTGCCAGCTACATAAACATAATTCAAAATTCAACAGACGAGCAAATCAAAGCGCACAACGTTGAAACATTTTAAGTGTGTCTAACACACTTCTGCATTGATATGAAGCAGCTTGAAGAGTGTATTAGTGTGAAAGATAGCTATAATTAGGATGTGTGGAAACAGGCCATCCAGCCCAACAAGTCCACACTGATCCTCTGAAGAGTAACCCACCCAGACCCATTTCCCTCCCCTATTACTGTACATTTACCCCCAGACTAATGCACCTAACCTACACATTCCTGAACACTGTGGGCAATTAGCATGGCCAGTTCACCTAACCTGCACATCTTTGGATTGTGGGAGGAAACCAGAGCACCCAGAGGAAACCCACACAGCCATGGGCAGAATGTGCAAACTCTGCACAGACAGGGCATGGGGCTGGAATCGAACTGTGAGGCAGCAATGCTAACCCCTGAGCCACCATGCCACTAGTTAGCAATATAAATCATGTGATTGGGCCTTTGTTTGACTAATAGCACTGAAACCCAGCATTTCAAGACCTCCCTTTAGATACAGCATCTCAAATCTACTTAGATTCAAACCAGCAGGGAAGAGGTCCAGCTAGATGAAAAGCTACATTTGAGAAATGCCGAGTTGAATCATGGGTTACAGTATTGGCAACATTAAATGGGATGTTCTCAAGAGAGAACAGGAGCTGCCATTGAATGTTTACATTTATGTCACTTTCACTGAGTGGTACTAGAGGAATTTTCAACTGCAAACTGCAATAGAATGCATGAAATTGTATTCGTTATCACAGAAGTCCACCAATCGCCTTGCAGTCATTCGGTACAAGCATGGGTTGTTAGAGCTACAGCCCAAGTATTTAATTTTTAAATGGGTTGCAAGGACAAAATAAAGTACCACAGCTCTGCTGATGGAATTGTCGCAAGACTAAATGTTACAAGGCTCCACTCTTGCCATGAAGTGCTGCCATCTAGTGAAAACTCAGTAAGAACTGACTGCTGCAATATATCCTTTATTGTTTTGTGATATTTTTGAGTGTTTAAAATCCTGTCCTGTACTAATGGGGTTTTGAGGCTGAGTGACTTTTAATATAATCTTTCCACTAAATTACAAACTCAAACCTTCAGCTGCTCAGCAGCAACCTAACATGGAATTGTTCTCAACCAACTAACTGTGCAGCATTCATCAGTTGTTCGACACATTTCGAGTTTCAGATTATTGTGTGAGAAATGTAACATGGTTAGAAATTAGTAATTAAGTTTTGGCTTGTCACAGGAGACTTTTGAATGGAAATGTAGAGCCGTCATTGCTATAGCAAAAGGGTGTTTGTTGACATTAAAATTCAAAGTGAACCTGCACTATTGTCCCTCTGTCTGCTCTACAGCATGGTCCAGCTTTGTTTGGCACTGATCCAGGATAAAACATGGAGGCAGTCAGCAGTGTAGTTAGCAATTCATTGATTTTCATTGCCAAACTTACTGTTGATTGATCTGGTTTCTTACCGCACCTTGAGCCTTGATCTTTGTTCCATGGAATATCAATACAACCATCTATTTTTGTTGACTACTTTTGCTGCACAAAGTCCGTTCCCAAATTTCCTTCCTTCCTTACAGAAATATTTGATTTTTGCACACAATTCCATGGGCATCAACTGCCCTTCTGTACTTCATCTTCACAGCCATTCTTTATGCACGAGACCAGACAGCAAACACCAGGAACTTACCAACATCAGAAGCATTGCAGCCAAGCTAAGTTCACTGTAGTTCATGTGAAAGCGTTTCAGTTGGGATCAGTAAATAAAGCTGTTATTATTATTCTTCCTTTCTACCCAACAACACTGAGAGCCATCGTGGCGCACTATTTGCCATCACATCTGAGTTAGCACAAACCTGACATTTGTTGTTCCAAATATTGTTCAGTACTACACTGGAAAAATGGTTTTGTGCATTATTTAGAGTTGTTTAGATGTTAGTATCTTTCCCAGAAGGTCATTTCCGACACCGTGATTTATGTACTGATATCTTTTTCCCATTAGAAATAAATGGCATGCGTCTTGTGGGAAAAATAGATTTCTAGTTTAGGTTCCCTTGCTGTCATCTTGAACTGGGTCACTGACATAATACTTAACCCTGTATAAATGCCACTGTCTAAATTCAAACAATGAAGCAATGAGAAATAGAGGGCTGTGTTAAAAATACACGTTAGTCTTTGAGGAAGAGACCAAGAGGAAATTATTTCAAGTCTGTCAACAGTTTAAAACTTTTACATTGACACAAAAGCTTTTCTGTAATTTCGACTCTCAGATCAGATTCTATGTTGCTTACATTGCAACAAAAATTGACAAAAACACAGAACTGTCATTTCAAAGAAAACTTTTTTTGATTTCTCTGATTGAAATGTCAATGTTAATTCACTTACTGAAACTTGAATACCGCTCACCTAGTTGAAAGCAGGTGGCGGGCTGCCCTTCATATATTTCCTCACCCCTTCGGCAAAGAGGATCCTGACTTTCACTGCCCTGAGCGGGTGCTGGACTGATACTGCACGTTGATGTTCCTTGACTTACACTGCTGGGATCCTCTTAGTGAAGGAACCCTTTTACTGAGTCTCGATTACACCTACGACAAACTTCTTGGCTTTGTGTCTGCGTTGAATGGCATGGCAATACAGTAATAATTTGAGCCTGATATCTCCTGCTGAGAAGGCAAAGCACAACCAGGTGTGGCAGTGATGCTTTGAGCATACAGGTTGACTCAGAGCAAGTGAGCGTTCCGACAGCGAGCAAAGAGCCCAGAGATGCAGCCTGTTTCAATCTATGAGTTGGGTGTGTGTTCCTAAACACACAATATCCTGGTTGCAGCATTACAATGGTAGTTGCTAGTGCAGCTTTGAAGTGCACAATAGTTATATACCTATTTAGAGAGATTAAAAATCACACAACACCAGGTTATAGTCCAACAGGTTTAATTGGAGGCACTAGCTTTCAGAGCGCTGCTCCCTCATCAGATGGTTATGAGAGAGAGAGATCACTGGTGACAGTTTAACCTGATGATCACCACACCTCAGGCAACAGACGAGGTTAAGAAGGAGAGTCCTTCATGGTAGCAGTGTTGAAATTGAACCCAAGCTATTGGCATTAATCTGCATTGCAAACCAACTCTCCAGCCAACTGAGTTAGCCGACTCCCATTCTTCAGTGGTGGTGCCATATACACAGTAGCTAATCACTAAATTGGATGGGAAAGAAGATCTGACAGGGTGTGGTAGCATTGCACTCCAATTAAATTAGGCCATGAGCCTGGAGTCAATGGAATGTAGAGTTTGGGCTTGTTGCTGTGGAGGAGGTTTCAGAGACAGAAAGTGGCAAAAATATTGAGGCTTTTAAAATGATAAAGTTTATACCTGATGCTGCTTGGAAAACAGAGTTGACACATATCAGTTTGAACAAGCACAATCAGTAAGTATGATTTAGTGTGGAATGATTTCAATAATCTGAAGGTTACAGTGAGTCACAGGCTGAGCCTGTCACATGCACTCGAATGAAAAGTTTGCAGTGTTGCCACTTATGGTGCCGTTTTAAGTACAAAGTACCCAGGCGCAGATACTTAAGTATTTGGTATAAAATCGAAAAAAAAGTACAGCATAATAATAAAAAGTAAAAATAAATTAGTCAGTTTACAGTCCTTCCACCCTAGTCATTCTCATGCTGGCACCAAGCCTCCAGACCGCACCAGGAGAAGTCTCCAAACCACGCCAACCTTCTAAATTCAAGGCCTCACCTCCAATCCACAAATGGCCTTGCCTCCCCACGATGGCCTCCAGTCCGGGTCTCGCCTCCCCACAATGGCCTCCAGTCCGGGTCTCGCCTCCCCACAATGGCCTCCAGTCCAGGTCTCGCCTCCCCACAATGGCCTCCAGTCCAGGTCTCGCCTTCCCACAATGGCCTCCAGTCTGGGACTCGCCTTCCCACAATGGCCTTCAGTCTGGGTCTCGCCTCCCCACAATGGCCTCCAGTCTGGGTCTCGCCTCCCCTCAATGGCCTCCAGTCTGGGACTCGCCTCCCCACAATGGCCTCCAGTCTGGGACTCACCTCCCCACAATGGCCTCCAGTCTGGGTCTCGCCTCTCCACAATGGCCTCCAGTCCGGGTCTCGCCTCCCCACAATGGCCTCCAGTCCGGGTCTCGCCTCCCCACAATGGCCTCCAGACTGGAACTCGCCTCCGCACAATGGCCTCCAGACTGGGACTCGTCTCACCGTGATGGCCTCCAGCCTTGGACTCGTCTCCCTGCGATGGCCTCCAGTCTGGGACTCGTCTCCCCGCAATGGCTTCCAGTCTGGGACTCGTCTCCCTGCGATGGCCTCCATACTGGGACTCGTCTCCCCACGATGGCCGCCAGTCTGAATCTCACCTCCCCACGATGGCCTCCAGTCTGGGACTCTCCTCTCTGTGATGGCCTCCAGTCAGGGACTCGTCTCCCCGCGATGGCCTCCAGTCTGGGACTCGCCTCCCCACAATGGCCTCCAGTCTGGGTCTCACCTCTCCACGATGGCCTCCAGTGTGGGACTCGTCTCCCCGCGATGGCCTCCAGTCCGGGACTTGCCTCCCTGAATCAACCTCCTGTGCAGGACTCTCCTCCCTGCACCAGCCTCCAGTCTGGGACATCCCTCCCCACGATGGCTTCCAGTCCGGGTCTCGCCTCCAGTCTGAGTCTTGCCTCTCCACAATGGCCTCCAGTCTGGGACTCACCTCCCCACAATGGCCTCCAGTCCAGGACTCACCTCCCCACAATGGCCTCCAGTCCAGGACTCACCTCCCCACAATGGCCTCCAGTCCGGGACTCGCCTCCCCACGACGGCCTGCAAACTGGGACTCGCCTCCCCACAATGGCCTCCAGACTGGGACCTGTCTCCCCGCGATGGCCTACAGTTCGGGACTAACCTTCCCACGATGGCCTCCAGACTGGGACTCGCCTCCCCACAATGGCCTCCAGTCTGGGACTAAACTCCCCGCGATGGCCTCCAGTCCGGGGCTAACCTCCCCATAATGGCCTCCAGACTGGGACTCGTCTCCCAGCGATGCCTCCAGACTGGGACCCGCCTCACCACAATGGCCTCCAGTCTAGGACTTGTCTTCCCAAGTGGCCTCCAGACTGGGACTCATCTCCCCGCGATGGCCTCCAGTCTGGGACTTGTCTCCCCACAATGACCTCCAGTCTGGGACACCCCTCCCCGCGATGGCCTCTAGTCTGAGACTTGCCTCCCTGCACCAGCCTCCAGTCTGGTACTCCCATTCCCATGATGGTCTCCAATCCAGGACTAACCTCCGCACAATGGCCTCCAGTTCAGGACTCCCCTCCCTGCGATGACCTCCAGTCGGGGACTCCCCTCCTCACAACGGCTTCCAATCCGGGACTAACCTCCCCACAATGGCCTCCAGTCTGGCACTCATCTCCCCACGATGGCCTCCAGTCTGGGACTCAGCTCCCTGCGATGGCCTCCAGTCTGGGACTCCCCTTCTCACAACGGTCTCCAGTCCGTGACATGCCTCTCCACAACAGCCTCTGGTCCAGGACTCACCTCTTCCATTCCCATCTAAGTAAATTTTAAAAATTAAATGTTTAAAGAAAAACACAAGGAAAATTAAGAAAAGAAGTGGATGGAGTGGACAAGGACTGGAGCCACAGTTCACCACCATGTTGGCTGGAAGGCAAGGAAATAGCCACAATCCTGAGGTGATGCAGACTGTTCGAATTATAAGATGCATGTGTAACTTACGGGAATACTGTACAAGGGAGTCGATCTTTGTAACCTAAATATGAGGAAAATTTGTTCAGTACACTGTAATCTGTACACTAAAAAGAATTGAAGTTTCAGATTTATAAAAGGGATGCAGAAAAAGATTTTGCATGAAAAGTCAATTGAAATGTTTGTCAGATTTCACATAATGTGAAACTGAACACTATTCTGATACTTATGTGTACGTTGTAGAGATATTGAAGGTACGGTGAATTGAAAGCCCCGCACCAGAGAGGAATAATTTGTTATTTCAGAGGCTTTTGCTTGTACACTGAAGTCTATTAGTCATGGACATTAATCAAAAAGGCAGTGTTGCAAGGATTAGAAAAAGTGCGATTGTTAAGTCTTAACTTGTCTTTTTGATTGTACAAAATTAGCAATGCAAATGTCTGTTGCACAGGTAAAGCTACATCAATTGTAAAGGAGATTAAAAACAATCCTGAATTTAGCAACATAATTCTTACCCATTGTTTTATGCAGCTTGCAAAGGGATTTTCGATTACTCTCAGTTTGAGGAGGAAAATAATTGCACGTGTAATTTGCATTTAAAGAATGAGAATAATCCACACTAAATCTTCCCCCTCACTGGTTTTCATTAGGTTTTTCTTCCCTATATAATATCAGTCATTTATTTTAATTTGTTTTTCAGCAATTCATGAAGGAGCTGCGGCAGTGGCAGAGAAATGTAGACATGGCCAATGAACTTGCACGGAAGCTTTTGCGGGATTACTCAATGGACAATACCAGGAAGGTGGAACTGATGGCAGACAACATTAACGTTTCATGGGCAGCCATTAATAAAAGGTAATCTGCAGTCATATATTTTTCCTTTCCTTGAAATACTTTTTGAAAAAGATATCAAGTTTAACCTTTCCAGGGTTTACAGATTTAATATCAAACAAAGGACTGCAGATGCTGAAGATGTGAAACAAAAAAAGAACTGAACTGTTCTCAAGAAGAGTCACTGGATCTGAAATGTTAACTCTGCTTTCTCACCACAGATGCTGCCAGACTTGCTGAGTTTTCACAGCAATTTCTGTTTTGGTTTCTGATTTCCAGTATCTATACTTTGTTAATTTTTAGTTCAGGACAGAAGGAAAGCTGAATAAGAGACAATAAAAGCGAAGAGTGAGAAAGCAGATTATCTGTGCTGAATACAATCCATATACTGTAATAATGGGCTGATGAGTATGTGGAAGTGGATGACTGTGCTCAAAACAACCCATGTCATAATTGGTCTGGGTGTGGGGTGGGTAAAAAGACATGGAAGGATGGAAGGAGGCTCTAAAGTTATTGGACTCAACATTTGTCCTGAAGTCCGCAGGGTCCCCAAGTGGAAAATGAGATGTTCTTTTTGTTTACAGATTTAATCCTGCTTCATAGAGGCAGAAGTTTCAAAAAGCTTTATGCTCCAGTCCTGACCACTTTCATACACATTATTTAGAAATCAACGCTTCAGATAACAGCAAGAGGATAACCAATTCAGTTGGGCTCTAATAGGTTAACAATTTGCATTTAAAGTCACTGTAGTTGTAGTTGCAGAGCATTTGATTTGCTTCTGATGCTGGTGGTCATACAGACAGTTTTAGGGCTTATGTGAATTCTTTAATACTAGCATACAGAATTGAACAGAGAGCTATATGACTCATGAAGAAAATCCCTTCAGTCGAGGGAGAAAATGGCTACTGGTTTGTAATAATGTTCTAATTTATTAAAAATTGTAACAGGAAAATATATATCCCACTTGATGGCAGAGAAATAATTTCCCTTGCTTATCTATTGGATCATTCATTCAGGTCCTTTTGTGGGTTATTTCAATACAGTTATTAACCTTTTAGAAACACATAGATTAACAATCGTGTTAAAATAGTTTACTTTGCTATTTAATGTGCATGTGCTAACTGAAGCAACACTGGAGAAAATGAAGTCCCTAGGTATGTGGATATTAATTGCTGTCCCAATTGTCTAACAGTTCACTTATTGCAAGTGGAATACAGGGGAGACAGGAAGGAACCTTTCCCCTTGGCGGAGGGATCAATGATCAGTGGGCATTTAAGATAAGGGGCAAGAGGTTTAGAGGTGACGTAAGTAATAAAGAATTATAAAGGAGATGGGAATCTGGAACTCACTGCCTGTAAGAGTGGTGGTGGCCGGAACCCTCAGAACATTCAAAAAGTATTTAGATGTGCACTTGTGATGTCAAGGCACACAGAGCTTTGAGCCAAGTGCTAGAAAATGGATTAGAATATTTAGGTGCTTGTTTTTGACTGATGCAGACTCGATGGGCTGAAAGGCCTTTTTTGTGTTGTAAAGCTCTGTGACTCCAGAGTGCAAGGAGCAGCAGCATGCATTTCAAAGGAACTGAGATGGGAAGAAAGTGAGAAGTTGGGGGAGAACCATAGTACCATACTAACAATTTGTTTTTCATTGTGCCTTCGTTGAAAGAAGATTTTCTAGAGCAAAACGAGAATGGTTTGATGCACTATTCTAATTATATAAGCATGGCATCCATGCGACAAAATCCCACAAATGTCAACAAGATAGATAATCAGATGAGCCAATTTTGTGGTGGTGTTTGAGGGAGAAATGGGTGACATGAATGCCTTTGCCTTTGCTGGTCTCTTGGACCCCTGAAAGACCATGATATGTCTCCTCCATAGTCATCTACACCTTCCATGTCTCCAAGACCACTACTGTCAGTGTGGGTCCCTCTTTCAGAAAAAGAAGGCTGCCGTGAACACATGATATATGCAGAGCTGTAGTGTTGAGCTGAAGACCCAAAGGCAGATGACTCATTAGGATAAACTGAGTAGATTAATTTTGTATCTAGCCCATCTTGGTCAGAACAGGCATTGGCACACCACAAAACATTAGTCTTTTTTTACCAAAAATGGTAACAAATGAATTTCATGTTCATTGATCCTTACATTAAAACCTAAATCATATTTTTTTCATCACACCCAATTTGTATTTTTTTTTAAATGTTAATTTGCATCTTCAAGGAAAAAGAATGGTTCCTCTAATATTGGCCCTGAAATTGGCTGTGCTTTCTTCCTACCTCTAGTTACATTGCCAGCTTCTTGAATGCCAATCCCATATTTTCCCTGACTTTAATTTTTTTTTATGATGGACTTGGCTTCAGCTGCAATGTAGGCTCAGCACAGGGAGGAAATAAGCTAGCGATAGAGAAAGAGCTTTTGTTCAATTGTAGCAGCAACTATTTCTTAAGGCTGAAAAGAATTTCAGCACAAGGTCATACAGATTCCCAATACAACAACTAGTGTAACCATGGTGGATCTATGCAGTTTTTGATGGAAGTAACAAAAAATTAACTTTATTCTCAATGGTGCAATTATACCATTGATAGCTACAACCTGGATACGTGTTCAGATTTGATAACAATTATTCATTTTGCTTTTTTTTTCACAAACTTAAAGCTACCTTGCTTCACAAATAGTTTGCACTAATGCCCAGCTAAGTTGGCAGGCTTCCCTGGTATTTCAATACCTTATTACCCTCTTGAGCTGCCACAAGAACTGTGGACATTATGGAGTGACATTTCTCAAATGTCTCAAGACATTTTCTGTGATTTATTTTTGCCATCCACATTTTTGGTAAACGGATTCCTCAGCCAGTTTGGCAATAGCTCATCACAGAACTGTCACACCCCTGTTGCTAGGTTTTTATTTTGTGGTCTCGAATTGCTTCAAATTAGCTATTTGCTGCTATGATACCAACAACGCATTTAAAGCTTGTTGCTACCGGGTCTTTTATTTTTCAACCAGCTGACAGTTCAGAACTCCAAAGAAATACACATACCACAGCTCAACAGGGGTAACATTGTATGAGAACAGCAAGGCAGTTTAAATGTCCTTAGATCAAATAAGTTAGTATTCATTATAAATCATTAGGGGCTTCTTTAATGACTGCTGCTATCCCAATACGTTTCTTCCTTTTCCAGTTCTTTTTCCTTCTCTCCTGACATTACTGGGCATAGTTCCACTTGCTCTTGTTGCTGCTGGTACAAAAATTATAGATGTGATGTCTTGTGCTCTCCATACCCTTTATCCATTATTTTTAAAAAGCTCAATAAATCCCCTGGGGCAGTAAAAACACAGGGAAAAATAAACAAGCCAATTTGAAGGAGAACTTCTAAATGTGTCCTGAAAATGCTAGAAAAATGAGGCAAGTCAGGCAGCATCTGTGGAGATGAACAGAGTTAATGTTTCAGCTGTATGACCTTTCATTAGACGGATATCAATCCCAACATGTTAATCATCAGAAAACCCTGTCTCCCCAAGACTTCTTAATCTATCCCAGCTTTGACTTGTGGAAACCTAGCCACCCTAACTATGCACATTTGGAAAATGCTTTGTTTTGACTGCAGGTTGCAGTTTTGCCAATGATCACCAACATCTGAAAGATGTAGGATTCTGGAATTCATTTTGGACATGGATATCATTTTTATAAGCGGCCTGGACTTTATAGAGCAGTGGTGCCACTGGGAATTTCATAATATTTTGCCTGTTTGGAGCAAAAGAATGAGGAAGAGAAAGAAAGAAACACAAATTTTGCTTGTATTTCTGCCAAATGTTGGAGATTATCTCCTGAAATTTATCATTACTCTCTCAACTATATGTACAAACATGGTCAAACATCCTTGCACTTCACTGTTTGTGGGTAGTAGCACCTCCTCATGAGTTACTTGTGACATCTATTTCAAGATAACCAACAGACAAGCCCCAGTGGAAACCTATTATAGTAAAGGCAGCCATTTTGAATATGGGTTGAAAGGGTTTATGTTAAGAATACTATAAGCACCGCCCACAATGATCATGTCACATGGACTTGCAGGCAGAACAGCTTAGGATCTCGGAGGATGAAAACCTGACCCTCTCAGAGTGTTATAATAATGTGATTATCAATATGAACTGTAATTAGTCGTTAACATGCAATAAGCTACTCATTATTAAATACAAGCCCCTCTTCTGTTTGGACCATTGAGATATCTTCTACTGCCACACTAGGTGAAGTAGGCCCTAGAGATCTCTATTCCTGAAGAGGGTAGTGTAACAGCAAACCTACCATACAGAAATATCAACATAGTGAATGGTTGCACTTACGAAATGGTGAGCAGCAGTGTGCATTTTGTTTATCTGCCTCATACAATATGCTGGAAGTGGTGGAGGTCTGGAACCTTTTCAGCATCTTCACCCCCCTCAGCTTTAAGTTCTTTGCTCTTGCAGACAGTCAGGAGCAGGGGAGAGCTGAAGATTTAAGAAGAAACCATCATGGTAAGATTACACAAGGAAGCAACTACTGTCAATGCTAATAGCATTGCAGATGTGGTAAAAGATATACTGGCAGCAGGAAAGTTAAGAGCTCCATGAAGAAAGGGAATTAGTCACTCCAAAGGAGATACAGACTCCATCACATGGCGGTGATCTGTGGGGTCAGCTTTGAGTTGGTGTTCAGCTGAAGAGGGAATGGACATCTGAAGCTCCAACAACAAAGTTAAAATGCCTGGTGGGCACGGAAAGTATTTTAAAATGTGCAGTCTGTGAAAGCAAAATGTAAAGGATGTATTTACAGCTCAGATCAACATCACCGCTGTAGTGAATGAGCATCACAATGGACAACTCCAGCGAGAGAAACCAGTTTATACTGAAGTCACAGATCCAGAGATAACACAAAATCAGAATTAAAGTAATTAAGTGCCAGTTTAGAAACTCGAGTAGTTTTGGTCTAATTGAAGAATTAAATTTCAAAGTTTTATTCAGGTTGCTGAAAAAGTAGGAGATCCTTCATTGAATTGTTTCAAATGTAGAAATTTATTTAATCCACGGGAAGTGGGATAGCACTGTCAAAAGAAATGGGGAAAATTATTCAGCTGTAGAAAGAGGGAATCATCCAGAAATGAAAACTGTTAAAGAAGTTGGATTCATTCAGTAAGATTGTAAGGATTGGAAATCACTTGTTAAGTCCACAAACAGTGAGATTATCCAATGGAACTGTAGAAAAGGTGGAAACATCCATTTCTGCCACTGAAGTGAGAAACTTCAATTTAGCTACGATAGGTAGATATCCTCCATTTTGGCCACAAAATGTGGGAAAATCCTTCAGTACAATAGCATAGAGCATCAGC
Organism: Chiloscyllium plagiosum; assembly: GCF_037043375.1. Classification (NCBI taxonomy): domain Eukaryota; kingdom Metazoa; phylum Chordata; class Chondrichthyes; order Orectolobiformes; family Hemiscylliidae; genus Chiloscyllium; species Chiloscyllium plagiosum. Next base: position 69,835,125 of record NW_028270150.1, on the reverse strand, counting down.
AATGCTACTGTTGCAAAATTGAAATATTTGAGCAAGGTAAAGAATCATTTTAAGATGATATGACTTGGAACATGTCAAGGAAGATTTAATTTCAGTGATGGACCAAATAGAATGCAGAAATTAGATAATGTGGTGAAAACAATTCTCAAGATGCAGACTAGGATTCAAATCAGAAGCTGAACAAGTAAGTGCAATTCTGCATACAATTGGGAAAAAAACTTATGATGTTATAGCTCACCAAGATGTAAACAAAGAAAAATGTACTAAATGCCTTTGACAATTACTTTAACCTCTGATATAATAGAATTCTTGAAAGAACAAGATTTAATATGAGTTCAGCATCCAAATGAATCCATGAATGATTGGCCTAGGGCAGGAATGAGGCCCAGTGTAGGTCGTCGTGTATTTTTGGCAGTGCAGACTCAATGGGCTGAAGGGTCTCTTTACTGTATGATTCTATGAAATGCAACAATTGTTGACGTGAAGTCAGAGTATATAAGAGACATAGTTATTGACAGAATTATTAATGACATTCCTGATGAAATGCTTATGCTCAAAACGTCAACTCTCCTGCTGCTCAGATGCTGCCTGATCTGCTGTGTTTTTCCAACAATGTTCATTAATGAGTCTGTCAAACCTAGATGCTGTCCAAAAAAGACCTGACTCTGGAGAACACCGTTAAGACAGTGATGAAGCAGGTATCCAAAATCAACACAGACTAAACGAAAGGTGAGAAGATCAACCTTGGTACATGAAATCAGAAGAGTCCATTCAATTCTTCAACTTCAAATCCATAAAAATACATGAAAAACAAGAATTGTGATTGAGAAAGACACCAGATAGAGTACCAAATGTCTTTGTCAATGCTGTGGAGAAAATAATTTTCACAGACACAGACAGTGCCCAGGTATTAAAATAAAATGTTTTCTGTCACACTGAGGTAAGTTTTCAGAAAATTTCAGAAAATTTGTCAAATTAGTGCACAGTCATAGAAAATATTAATGAAATTAATGAGAAATTAATGAGATGAAACAGGTAACATCCGGAGGAAACCTGATACAGAACATTTTTACAGACATTTTGGCATTCTGATATTTGTATAAATGATTATCTCAAGAATTTCAAGTTGGACACTGGACTAAGTGTTGTTATCAGATAGAGAACCATGGTTGCGAAAACAATGTTAGTACTGACAGCATGGCAAGTACAGATTCCAGGATGCATATCACTGAAGGTTAAAGGAATGCTACAAGCAACTCTGATACAGGAGCCACCAAATATTAGAAAAACTAGATATCCATCGTAACCAAGATTTATCACACTTGAGTAGGAATGCATGTCTTGACCCCAGATATCTTCAAATGGTGGAAGGAGTTAGGTTTGTTTATGTCAAGGAACAATTCATGAAAGGACAACCAATGGAGGATTTTGTAGGCCTCAATAGAGGCTTGGCTGAGCCTAAGCAGAAAGTAATATCCATTGAGCTTTGCTTTGTGCACATAGGAAATTTGTTTCATGCTGTTTGAGAACTTATGACTCTATGACTATGACACTCAGACCCGAATGTTTGGGGAGATGTACTTATGATTTTAAAGGAGCCAATTTAACTAGGTTTCCTTGAATTTAAAAAATATTGTTTTATTATTTATTATTATTTTGAATTTATTAATGACGAAATATGACAAGATACAGGACAGAAATTTACACCGATTATGAGCAAAATGTGAATCTAAAAGGATAATCATTTAAAATTAAAATCTCTGAATTGTTCACAAGAGCAAATAGTTGAACATTGCAGCCATCATAGTGCAGTGTTGACTGCTCCTGTTGACTCTGGTAGCTGACAGTCTTTTTTTGATTTTTGGTTTTGTAAGCTTCAATATGATCAAGACATGCAGAAAAAAATCTGAAGGGAATAATGGGCTTAATTTCAAGTCTCTGTGTCAGGCAAGATACTTGTAGCAATGATCCTGAATGTTACTGTACTGTATTTGCTTCATCAAATGCCATATATTGGTGTTTGTGAAGGGTGTGATAATCCCAGACAACTATATCTACTGTATGAATTTGCAGCTTTGGAATGTTTGGCTCTGAATTGCTGAGCTAGAGTCAAAGCTGCAAACATTCTAGGACATCACCTGAAGCAGTTACCTTCCTTAATAAGTAGAACTCTCAGAGTTAGTCTTTTTGTGTTGCATTGAAAATCTTGCCATGTCTATGAAGGGTTCTGTGCAATTACCTACTAATTCCATAATATTATCAATTTCACTTCCATCTCACTCTGCTTGTCATTTACCTAAATTATTACATTGTTCTACTACCTCAGTGTTTCTCAAGATTTTGCAATGTTCCGTCACCTGATTTCTGAAACTCGCTTTGCCTGACACCTACTTTTCTTTTAGTTGAACCATGGCCTTAGTTATACGAACGTAGAAAGTAGAAGAAGGAACAAGTCATTTGACACTTTGATTCTGCCCCCACAATTAAGATGATAGCTGATTTACTTATAGCCTTAAATCAACTTGCTTAACTATCTTTTAGCTCCTTAATTGATTAAGAATCTGTCTGACTTAGCTTGAAAACATATTCCATTACCCTGCCTCCACTGCTTTCCAGAAGAAGTGGAAGCAAAGCAAAGGACTCTGCAACCCTGACCATTGTGATACTATGTACTTGCAGATTGATTGAAAACTATTCAAGTCTCTCCCTTGGGACATTGAGTGGGTTACGTGAGCATTCCTCCTTTCACCTGCTTCTCAATAAGATCTGCTCCATTGTATAGTGTAAACTGGAGGCCTCCCCCAAGTCCAGTGCACCACCCAATGCACACTAATTGCCTTGTTCACTACTTCCATCACCCTATCATGAACTGCAAGACATTCTATTCCATCACAGAATACCTGGTCTATGTCTCGTCCTGGGTTATTATTATAACATTGCCTCCTTGCATATCAAGACTGTTCACTTTACATTCGTGCTATAATGCATTGTGAGATAATCATTTTCATACATTAAATAAGAGTTACATTAAAGTCCATAATTCCATGAAGAAAACCTTGAATGAAGTATTCCAATGCCAGAGTGTGAGGTAACATCATGTTGGATACTTCTACATGCAAAGTCGAGTGGAAGTTGGGAACTCGCTTCCTCAAACAGTGGTTGATGATAGTTCAGTTGCTAAATTTAAATCTGAGACCGTCAACTTTTTATTAAGTAAGAGTATTCAGGGATATGGGCCCATGGTAGACATATGGAATTAGGCCACAGGTCGGCCATGATCATCTTGAAGGATGGAGCAGACTTGAGGAACTGATTAGCCTACTCCTATTCTGAAGTTCCTATACATGAGGAACTGCTAGATGAGTGGTGGGGGTGGGGTCTTTAAGTCAATAAGGTCCCATCAACATGCTGAAGACATTGCTGGAGCACGATATTCATCAGCAACCAAGAGTTATCCATCAAGATATGATTAATATGCACTTCAACAGCATGGCCATATTTTGTCTGTCATCATACGGATCATTGTAACTACATTTAATTTGCAGCCAGCAATGTAACTTTGGAAGACTGAACCAAAAGATATGCAGCAAAAGCATTCCAGGGAAAGAGAAGCCAAGAAACAGAGTTTTACAGTATGTGAAGCAATCCAATACGAAATAACAGCCTCACACTCTCCCGAAGACCTTTAGCTTCTCCTGTTTAAAATATTTGTACATTTTTGCCTAATGCAGTGGGCTCTGTCTCAACCACTCAGTGCAGTAAAGAGCTATATGTCTCAATAGTCTGTTGCATTAACAAATTTCTCATGATGTCTCCATTTTTACTGCCATTTTAAAATTAATGAACCCACAGCACTGAATCGCCAGTCGGAGGAATCCTTGTTCACTCCTTCAAAAATCCCTTCTAACTAGAGATTAAATTGTGCCCTGCTCTCAATTGTACGATCCACCAATATTCTCACTCTCTGATACCACTGCATTCAAAGATATAGAGTATAAAAGTAGGCAAGTTTTGCAAACGCTGTACAAGGCACAAGTCAGACTACAGCTGAAATACTGTGAACAGTTTGGGCCCTTATCTGAGGAAAGATATTCTGGAATTGAAGGCAATTCAGAGAAGGTTCACTTGGCTGATACCAGTTATGGAAAGGCTGTGCTATGAGGAGACCTTGAATAAATTGGGCCTGATCATGATTTCCCCATGTTCCCCTCCCCCAAGAACTGGGAAAATTGTCAGTTCTAGGTCCTAATTGTACCAGTCAATCATCTGCATTCATGTCTGCATGTGGAAAGTTTCTGAACAATTTAATTCAAATGAGTCTTGATTTCAGAGTGCTGCCTCATCCTGCGATATACAGACAGGTGATAGTTGGAAAATACAAGAACGAGAGCTGATCTTATTAAAACATCCAAATTCTGAAAGGGCTTGACAAGGTAGATATGGAAAGGTTGCTTCCCCTTTTGGGAGAATCGAGGGGTAGAGGACATAATCTCAGAATATGTTGTCAGACACAGATGAAGATTAATTTCTTCTCACAGAGAACACTAAATCTGTGGAATTCTTTATTGCACAGGCTGTTGAGACTAGGTCAGTGAGCATATTAAAGACTAAGATGGACAGATTTTGTATTAGTCAGGATATCAAGGATTATGAGGAAAAGGCAAGAAAACAGAATTGAAGATTATCAGATCAACCATAATCTCATTGAATGGCAGAGCAGAATCAGTGGACTGAATCGCCTACTTTGGCTTCTACGCCTTTTGATGTTATCGTATTCGCTTGGTATCTCTCTGACATCTTTGGGAATCTGTGAATCTGTCAGGAAACAATTCAATGCCCTTTTAAATATAGCAAGCTTTTAAAGTCTACAGTAAACCATGATTTCCCCATGCTCCCCTCCCCCAAGAACTGGGAAAATTGTCAGGTCCTATTTGGATTAGTCGATCATCTGCATTAATGTCTGCATGTGGAACTATTTAAATCAATTGGGTCTTAATTTTAGAGTGCCTGCTTCATCCTGCAATATACAGAGAGGTGATAGTTACTGTATCTCCCAGCACCTCATATGTTAGGTAACTAATTTTAATTAAAATTGTAAAACTTGGTCATAAATATTAAATGCAAATGTAATTTTGTTTTAATCTTTCACAGCATGTCACAGTGCTGGCTGGGCCAGCATATACTGCCTTTTCCTAATTGCACTGCTGAAAATGGTAGTGAACCACCTTCTTGAGCCACAAATATCCATTTGGTATGAATACACCCACAGTGTTGTTCGGAAGGGATTTCCACAATTTTGACACAGCGGCTGTAAAGGTTGTGATGATTGATACATCTCCCGCCCTTGTTCTTCCAGGTGATACAAACTGTTTGCAGGTCTGGAAAGTACTAAAGCAGTACCGTTACTGAGGTTCACAGTGCATTTTGTAGACAGTAATGACTGTACTGCTACCACTGTGCTTCAGATTTAGAGGGAGTGAATACTGAAGGTGGTGTATGAATTGCCAATCAAGCAGGTTGTTTTGTCCTGGTCAGTGTCAAGCTTCTTAAGTATTGTTGGAGCTGTACTTATCCAGACAAGAGGAGAGTATTCCATTTTGCCTTGTGCTTTGCTGATACTGGACAGATTTGAGGGAACCAGATGAGTTATTTGCTACAGAATTAACTGCCCCTGACCTTGTTACCTCTGATTTCATTACTGTGACAACAGAAATAACTTGTTTGAGTGACCTTTTAAGGTCACCAAAGTGAAACTCTTTTTGAGAGAAGTTTCAACTTCATAGAATAATTAAAAATTGCAAATGATAATATCCCAGACACCCAAATGAGCACAGCATAGCAAAATAATTGTAGAAAAACTTAGTCCTTATATCATTAGATTTGTGATACAATCTTTATGTTGACTTATTCTACTTGATAGAGAACATTTTCCACTGACCTTCAACAAAGAGCAATGGAATAAACAATTAGAATATGAATGAATACATAAACTTCAAACTCAATAGATCAACATTGATAAAAGTACTAAATAAAAATCAAATGAACTGCTGACGCTGTAAATTAGAAGCAAAAAATAGAAATTGCAGGTCTGGCAGCATCTGCAGAGAGAACTCTGTTCTCTCTGTTAGTGGGCGGCACGGTGGCACAGTGGTTAGCACTGCTGCCTCACAGCGCCTGAGACCTGGGTTCAATTCCTGCCTCAGGCGACTGACTGTGTGGAGTTTGCACGTTCTCCCCGTGTCTGCGTGGGTTTCCTCCGGGTGCTCCGGTTTCCTCCCACAGTCCAAAGATGTGCAGGGTCAGGTGAATTGGCCATACTAAATTGCCCGTAGTGTTAGGTAAGGGTTAAATGTAGGGGTATGGGTGGGTTTCGCTTCGGCGGGTCGGTGTGGACTTGTTGGGCCGAAGGGCCTGTTTCCACACTGTAATCTAATCTAAACTCAGAGTTAACATTTGTGGTTGAATGACCTTTCCCTAGTTCTGAGGAAGGGTCAGTCAACCCGAAACGTTAACTCTGATTTCTCTTCCTTGGTAACAGTACTACTAAAAAGACTATTGGTAAAATAAAAATCACGTGGTTTGAAAACCATGCTGCAGAAAGCAAAATTGGAAGATGCATTCTTTTTCACAGCTAGTGAACTGGACTCATGCCTTTGATTTTAACATATGTGGGAGGTGATGGAAAACTAAGCAGTTTTTATGCATCAGGTGTATCAAGGAATGTCTGCCAGAATGTACACAGGAGTTGACAAAGAAGGTAGTCCGTGTGGAGTGAACTGTGAGAAGGGTCTTCTTGATCTCTGTTCATTACACCCATAGTAAGCTTACTTGGATCAGAGAGGTGTTTAAGCTCATTGAACTTGGATCATTTAGATCAAAGCAATCTTCATATTTATAATTTCAGTTCAGCAATAAATTCATTGCATACCAATTTTTGAAAGAGAAAGCTTGCCTCAGATGAAAAAGTTCAGAAGAATTGTGATCTACAATTTAATACAGAAAGGGGTGTTTACATTTGGGTGTTTAGCTATTGCAACTGTAGTCAAAAAGACAGACCATGTTTGACTATGTACATGATTATAATAAAAATATCACAGATGAGTTCTGGAGCAGCCATTATATTGTTTAACAGTTATTTCTTACCCCAAGACATCTAAAATGATTACAATTTTATATATGTGTGTGTGGAGACTCAAAACTTAATCAAAAATATCTCTCTACATTTTTGGGGCCAGACTTCTAAGTTGGACAGTGGTGAATGCTTCAAGTGCAGCTTATTATCTAAACTTCAATATAATGCAAGGAAGACAAAACTGTGTCTCCCCCTTGCAACCTTCTGCCTTGCCATGACACCAGAGGACCTAGATACATACCTTAAGGGCAGCAACAAGCACCATAGAGATAAGCGATTTGGATGAGAAAATAGGAGGCATTGTTAATAAGTTTGTGGATGACACCAAAATTGATAGTATAGTCAACAGTGAAAGATGGTTATCTAAGAGTACAAAGGGATCTTGATCAAATGGCCAATGGGCTGAGGAGTGGCAAATGGAGTTTAATTTGGATAAATGAGAGGTATGGCATTTTGGTAAAATGAAAAAGAGCAGGACTTATGCAGTTAATGGTCGGGCCCTGGGTAATGTTGTCGAATAGAGAGACCTCTGGGTTCAGTTCACAGGTAGACATGGTGGTTAAGGAGATGTTTAGCACACTAGCCTTCATTAATAAGACCATTGAGTACAGGAGTTGGGAGTTCATGTTTCAGTTTTACAGAGCATTGGTGAGGCCACGTTTGGAGTACTGTATGTATTTATGGTCACCCTGCTATAGGAAGAATATTATTAAATTGGAGAGGTTTCAGAAAAGATTTACCAGGATATTGTTGGAATTGGAGGATTTGAGTTATAAGAAGAAGCTGGGTAGGCTGGGACTTTTTCTTTGGAGCATGGAAGGTTGAGGGGTGACCATATAGAGATTTTAAAAATCATGAGGGGCATAGATAAGATGAATAACAAAGATCTTTTCTTTGTTGGGGGAGTTCAGAACTAGGGGACATATTTTTAACATGAGAGAAGAAAGATTTAAATAGGACCTGAGGAGAAACTTTTTCACACAAAGGGTGGTTTGTATGTGGAATGAACTGCCAGAGGAAGTGATACAGTTATAAACATTTGAAAGAGATTTGGACGGGTTCATGAATAGGAAAGGGTTAGAGGGCAAGCACAGGCAAATGGGACTAGTTTAGTTTGGGAAACTTGGTCAGCACAGACGAGTTGGACTAAAGGGTCTGTTTCCATGCTGTATTACTCTATGACTCTATGGTGCATTGGAAATTCAAATTAATAGTTTCCCAGGAGCTACAACAGGTTTTAATACTTCTAACCTTTCCTAGGCAATTATTCAGGTTAGTAACTTAGAACCCTCTCAAGTCACCAACTCTTAACATAGAATTGGGGATCCCATTGGATAGTTTCAGATATTGGGAATTTGCGCACTGGAAGTTTCAACTTCCCTTAGAGTTCTAGCAGACTCAGCTGCATGATCTCAATGCATAACTCCATTCAATGTTGCTACAACAACTGTCTTCCTGTAGAGTCTACATTGCTGTGATGTCTTAACTATCCTGCACATGCACCATACCAACCTAACATGTTTGAGGACTTAACATTTGGCTTTTTATCTCCAAAAGAAGAAAAAAAAACCATCAGGTCGATGTACACTTTGTCTTCTCCAAACTTATGATGTCAATGAATTGCTCAAGCAGCAGCTTTTGCATCTTATTTTTGTCTCATATGTTAAGAAGGCTTTTGTATCCTCTCATTTTTGTACAAATAGATTTACCTACTAACAATTACAGAAAGACATGTAGAAAGCAAAGAGGGGGCAGGGAGTTGTGGAAATAGAGTTTAATATATGAATTTCCACTGGATGGAACCGCTTATCAAATGTTTAGGATAACCCCCAGGTGTTTTGAACCACAGGCACCGGGGGAAACTTCACAGATGCATAAGTAGCTGTTGAAATATATTTTTCATTTTGTGAATATATCTTTACTGTAGCTTTCAGTGCAGTTTTCTTTGTAGGTCTTTTATATTGAGATTTATTTTTCATGAAGTCCTGTTGTTCATGAAAAAGTTTGGCAGCAACCTCTGATCATTTATTTAGGTGAGTTTACTTTTAAAGAAATGTAATTTCTTGTGCGGCTGTTAAAAATGAAAGCCAACATGCAAGGGAGTCTGACAAGAAGCAGGTTATCTTTTTTTTTAAAAAAGTGACAAAACTGCTTGTCTGTGGCAGATATCAATGATTTCATCCTGCTGCAGATTAGCCCGATAAAGCTTTCTCCACTGAGGCTATGTTGTAACACACATGAATTAGTGATATAGTGAGATCATGACATTGATTCGTATCGAGTCATAGGGTCACAGCACGGAACAGACACTTGCCAACCAGTCCATACTGACCATAATCCCAAATTAAACACCTGCTTGCTCCTGTCCGATATCCTCCAAACCGTTCCTATTCATGTATCTATACAAATATCTTTTAAACATTGAATTGTGCCCACATCCTCAGGCAATTCATTCCACATGCGAACTACCCTCTGTGTAAAAAAAATTTGCCCCTCATGTCTTTTTTAAATCTGTCTCCTCACATCTTGTAATCTCCTGTCCTGGGGAAAAGACACCTACCATTAACCCTCATGATTTTATAAACCTCAATAAGGTCACCTCTCAACCTCCTACACCCCAGTGAAAAAAGTCCCAGCCTATCAAGTCTTTCTTTATAACTGAAAATTTCCATGCTGGCAACATCCTGGTAAATCTTTTTTCAACCCTCCCCAGCTTAATAATATCTTTCCTATAACTGGGCAATTCGAACTGGATGCAGTATTCCAGAAGAGGCCTCACCAATGTCCCCTACAACTTCAACATGATTTCCCAACTGTTATACTCAGTCTCAGTATGCACTGCATATCAAGAACTGTATTGGCTTTATGTGTTTCAAAGGGTGAATATTGCATTTGGTTGGTATAAGGAAAAGGAAGACAAGTCTTATATTTATCTGGTATCTTCTATGATCTCAGGATGAGTTAAAGTGATTAACAGTTAATTTAAAGTTTTGAGTTCACTTTAACATTAATTACAAAACATATACTGTTAAAAATCACACAACACCAGGTTATAGTCCAACAGGTTTAATTGGAAGCACTAGCTTTCGGACCGCCACACCTATTGGACTATAACCTGGTGTTGTGTGATTTTTAACTTTGTACACCCCAGTCCAACACGGGCATCTCCAAATCAAAACGTATACTAAATTTGACCTTTCTCTGCACTTTCTCTGTCGCTGTAACATTATGTTCTGCATTCTGTTGTATTATTCTGATGTACTTATATAAGATATGATTTGTCTGGATAGCTTGCAAAACAATACTTTTCACTCTATCTTGGTACATATGACAATAATAAATCCAATCAAATCAAGTCAAATATATCAGTTGTAATTATAGACTGAGATTCAGAGAGCCAATCTAAAAGTTTACCAGCCCTAATTAGTTACTAGACCAATTCCAAGTTTACATTTGTTTTGCATTTTATTGAATTCATTAAGTTTACCATAGAAAGTACAGTGATTTTTTGTCAATCTACTTTGCGATGCTAATTTGTGACACTGGTTGACCTGGATCAGGTGTTTTTTTCCATTGACTGAAGTTTTCCTTCTCTCTTCAATTTTCCCTCCAATGTACTGAATTACTGAAACCCAGACCATGTCAATTCTGAACAGCTACTGCATCATTAAAAGCATCCTGAACTCAAGTTGGCTTATTTGTTTCGGAACATTATGTGACCAACCTTTGACTAGCTAAATAATATGTGCTGAATTCCTCATTTGTTTCTTCAAAGTCATGATCATGTTAGTACAATACTTATTATTGTCTCCTAATTCATTCTGCAACATACTAATCATTTTGTAAGATTACCACTTTTGTAACAGCTGATCCTTCTTACTTTACCAACTCCATAGTTCTTTATGAAGACAAGTTGGCACCAAGAAGCAATTAATGCATCTGCTTAGAGATTGTAATGTCACATCCCAGTATTAATTCTCATTCCAATGATGCAGGTAAGAAGGTCAAATTGACTTCTTATCTACAAATCTCACTGCAGAACCTTAATCCAGCATGTGTATAGATTTAATAACACAGATAATGAATATATCCATAGGCCTGTTACATACTTGATGACTAAACCAAAACAATTTAAAACATTGCTGTGTATAATGAGACAAGGAACTGCAGATGCTGAAGATGTAATACAAAGAAAAAAAGAAATTGCTCCAGAAACTCAATTGGTTTGGCAACATCTGTTGAAAGGAAACAGAGTTAACGTTTCAAGTCCAATGCATAGCTGTGTGTGTGAGTAAAAGCCTTTTAGCTCAAATCAGTCTCACACATTCATCAAAGTTTACATTAGCCTAAGGTATGAAACTCATACTTTACTTGACCTGAGCCATATGACTTAATCTTCACAGCAGTTTTAACAACTAAACACAATGAAATAGAATATAATTTAATTCCTGACTCGCTTAATCAAGTCAATATTAATTATCGAGAAATGACTCAGTCTGACATGAATGAAATGCAGTAATAAATACAAATATTTGCTTCTTCTTTGACAGGATATCATAAATACACATTACCAATGTCACTATCACAACTGTACATTTCCAAATGTGCTAGGAGTCACTGTCATTGGTTGTCCCTTCATTCAAAGATAAAGACTCAGGGTCAGAGATTTCTGCTTTGGGTCTTCATGTGATGAACAGGCTGATGTTTAATCCACAGATCTTTAGGCATATACAGTGGCTTGTTCCATGAGACAATAGAATTTGTACTGCAGGATTTGCTTAATTTTCTTTCCTTCCTTGCCCTGCCACCACTCTGCTTCATTGGTAAGGTATTTGCACTCAAGGCATTATGCAGATTGATGGACAAGTTGTATTTATGTTGGCCAGTTGGCAACAAACCCATCCCAGTCACTAATGTCTGAGCTGCCATGCTTCAAGCAAAGCTTTGGGCTGTTCTTGAAGCATCTTCTTTATCTTTCTATGGAACGCTGGCTATTTGTGATTTAGTGGAGGGATGCTTTTTGGCCATCCGGAATAAATGCCTGTCCACCATAGTTGATTTTGAAGCAGCTTTGCCTGAATATTTGTGGAACTGCCTTCAAAAAGGATACTAACATTTCTTCAATGATTGTCCTATAGAACTTGGATAATGCAGCAAATGCTTTGCTGTTAGAATTTCTCTTGTGCTCTTGTGTGTCGCTGATACATTTGTCTAGTTAGCAGTGCAGTAGAGGAATGGTGATAACTGCTGTGAACACAGGGACCTCTGTTGACTTGCAAATGTCTTCATTGTCAAATGCTTGCTACCTTAGTTTGTCAAAAGTTGAGCTGGCACTGTTGATCTGGTGGTGGATCTCCACATCAATGCTGAGAAAGAGAAAGAGAAGGCATATAAAGCACTTAACAAATGCTTGAACATTGACTTTTAGTAATATATCCTACTTGAACTCCCCTGAAGATATGAATGTGTCATTGTCCTGGCACCTTGTCATACCGTCATTGTGTGCCTCTTGCAGTACTGACCTTATTGTCTCACTAATGTCATTACTATATCTGAAAGTCAAATGTTCAAAGCGACCTGCATGCCTCAATGATAAAAGTTTGTTTTTGTTTGTATTATTAAGCCACTGGATATGTTTCATTCTGTTAATTACATTTCCTGGGGGACAGCAAACATTGACTGCTCCTCGGATTTAAATTTGCACTTGTTGAAAGAAAAGTCTCGATTCTGAGTAGAATTGAAAAATATTTTACTTGTGAGTTTTCTAATATCTGTCAGTTGAATAAATCCAAAAAAAAAACCTTTAATTTACAACCATTTGTCATTTACTTTTCAAATCCAAAATGTTTCCCCTTCTGAATTAAGAAAGCTGTGGGCAATTAATAATTCCTATGTTTGTTTTTGTAACGTTAAAGAAATGCTACAGATTGCATGGAATATTTAACTGGAGAAGTGTTGACATTAAATATTGTTTTATTTTACAAAACACATGAGAAGGCGGAACATTGTTGGAATAGAATTTTTATTATTGGCCAGTGTTGAAGTCAAAAGAACGCAGTCTTTGGCATCCAGTCTATATTGTTATATTTCATTCCTGAATATTGGGGTATTCTCAAACAAAATGAAGGACAATACATGCAGCAACTAAACTTTAAAATCAAACACACAAATCTGTTTAAACTTAGTTTTGTTGGCAACAAATGACATCTGATAGAGTTCAGAAATATGATTATTGTTGGTCTTCCTGGGGTGTTCCTTTAAACTACTTGTTGATGTAGAGGCAGATTTCAGCATGTTGCAAGATATATTTGTGTGTTGCCTAATTGATTCTGTTTAAAACTGATTGTTCCTTGCTTTTGGGCATCAGTTGAGAAAGAGGACATAATTGAATTAATTGCCAGGAATCGCATTATTACAATTTTCTTGCATCAGATTGTGACAGTCTGATCAATGTGTTATGGAAGAAAAGTAAATTCTGCCTCAGATTATTTGCCACATTTTGACCTAGACAGAACAAAATTAGTTCTAAATATTAAATGCTTTCAGGCACACTTACAATTTCTCACAAATAAATTCTCAGCTGCACTGTCTGACAGTTATCGTCTTCAAATTCTCTAGATATTTCTCTTCTAATGACTCACCACTCTCTCTTAACTGTTTCTTGACCTTATTAGAAGCATTGAAATTTATGATGTCAAATGTGATCATTTAGCCCATCCTGTCTGTGCTAGCCAATAAAAGGCTTTCCAGCTTATTCCCACATTCTGGTTCTTGGCTTGTAGCTATATAGGTTATGGCACGTGCAAGTGTACCACTTATTAAAGACAATGCAGTTTTCAGTTTCTCCCACCTTTTGAAACAGACCATGGCACATTTTCCCAGCTTCCTAAAGCAGTTCGCACCAGTTTGCAACAGTAATGAAAATAGCAAAGTCATGCTGCTTCATTATCCTCTAAACTTCCTTTCTGCAAAATGATGGGGTGGGGTACCTAATATGTGTAGCATTCACATGGTCCTCTCATCCTCAGGCATTGCATCCACTATATAGATTAACATTGTCAATTGTCATTTGTTACATAATAACAAAGAAAGCTCCCCTCAATAAAAATATTAATACTAGGCTGTGCTCTCTTTATATATGTAAAATATTATTAAGTCTTTCAGTAACCTTTCAGAAGTTTATCTATTACTGTTCAAATTTAACAAATTCAGTATAACGTCCACATTCAGTACCTATAACCCAAAATAGTGATGTATGTACATAAGGTACTTGAAATGATTTAGTATGCCATCACCAAGTCATCCTTTATTTACACGTTCAAGGTCCATGACTATGGTACAACCTCGTCAGAGTCAACTCCCATCGTGAACAGGATGTTACTCCTATTTTTATCTGCTAGCTAGGGCTCCCTGATTGGAGCAGATTAACAGTCCCAATGAGGGAACTCATATTCTATGAGATCGACTTGGCTGACCTTGTTACAATTACTACATTCCTCCCTCCTTGAGTCTGATCTGGTCCTTTTTCTTGGAGCTCCTCCTGGGGCATTTTAGCACCAGGTCAGGTCCCTCCCACTCTGCCATGATAGGGGCATGTATAAGACATAAGTGCTTGCTTCTTGCACCCAGAATGTATTGGAAGAAATTCATTCTCTTCTTCAGGCAGCAAAGGCATCAAGCAGGTGACACCCGTGTCCACCTCAGATTCCAAGGTCTCTTCAATGCTTGACAGAACGGGAGAACCCTTGGTTTCTGTCAGCTTTTCTGACTGTACCAAGGAGCTGGGAATGTTTTGCTCCTGCTCCATTTGCCAATTTGTAGCTTTCATATGGTCCATGTGCTTGTTCAGGACTGTTGAACTTACCCTAATTTTATATGTCTCTGGACCTGATCTTGCACCACCCATGCCCCTTACCCATGCAGGGCTGCTCCTGTGGTTCCTACACCAAACTTCATCCCCTGAAGTAATCTGTCTCTCTTGATTAGTGTGGTTTTGTGTCCGGCATTGGGGTTTCACCATGTACCCCCAGGTCCAGGAAGAACAGGTTTACCCTTGTGTGGAGTTTTCTCCCGATCAGCAAGTCTGCTGGTGCTTTCCCTATTGCATGAGGGGTGGTCCAGTAATCAAGCCAGAACCAGGACAGTTTGGTCTAGTGAAGCTGTAGGCTGTTCTTTAAGCCTGCTTTCAAAGTTTGGACTGCTCTTCCTGCCAGATCATGGAATAATGGATAGTATGGAGCTGTCCTTATATGATGAATGCCATTTGACTTGAGGAAATGCTCAAATTCCCTGCTGGTAAACAGTTATCTGTGGCCAAGCCTTCTGGG
This sequence comes from Chiloscyllium plagiosum, assembly GCF_037043375.1. Taxonomy (NCBI): domain Eukaryota; kingdom Metazoa; phylum Chordata; class Chondrichthyes; order Orectolobiformes; family Hemiscylliidae; genus Chiloscyllium; species Chiloscyllium plagiosum. Next base: position 69,819,666 of record NW_028270150.1, on the reverse strand, counting down.
AGTCCATGTATTCCAAAGGATACATGCAGTCTTGCCATCATTAAACCCGTGTTTGATGAATGAACTCTGTCCATGTCCAGCCACCTTGAGTGCACGTCCACACTGAATAAGAACATTGACCCTAGTCAATGTAGAACTGAGTCCAGGATTTATCTGACCATCCCCACAAATGCGGGGGAGCTGCTGGCAATAATTTCTGTCCTTGTTGGCATTCTGGACATTGCCACACCAACACGGCTATGGCTACATCCAATCCTGGCCACCAGACATAACCTCTCACCAACATCTACATTTTGGAAACCTTTGGATGAACCTGGTGGAATTCAAGTAGTATCTGCCAGCAGCCTTGGCTCAGGACAACCACTCTTGCTGCCTATCTTAATATGCCTACCTTCACATACTCTAGTCTCTCTGGATCCAAAAAGGTTTCAATTCTGGTTGTGACGGCCCTTTGGTTTCCCCCATCACCACCAGCTGTTTCAGTTTTGTCAGGGCCAGATCTTTCTGTGTCCAAATTCTAATTTTGTCAGCTGTGACTGCAAGTGTGTCCAGGAAATTTAAAACATTGTGGCTCTTCCAGTGGCGTGACCACTAGTATATCTTTCTCAACCAATTTTGCCTCATCATGCTCGGACCCGAGCCTTTTACTACAATCAGTGGTAACTGAACCAACTGCTTCTCACAAAAGACTGGAACAGTTGTTGTACCCTTAATCTCTAAAGGTTCCCCAGTATAGGTTCTCAGTAAAGCCGATATCTTGCATAAACTAGAGGATTAGAATCCAGAGCAAATTTTGTTAAGACTGCAATCACTAAAACAGTCGCGCTGGTACTAGATCTCCATTAGAACCCGTGACCATTTAACTAGACTTTTATTTTGTTTGGTTCTGATTTGGATATTGCTAAGCAATTTAACTGTTCCACATGAGATGAAGGTGAACTTTTCACGGTATGCACATTCCTGGATACTGGCTTTTGAGTTCTTTTACTCAAGTTTGGTCTCAAAGAGACTTTTTTGTTGTCTCAAGTCCACGTAGAGGCCTGGATTCTGAAGAAACTTTTAATTGTTTGGCTGAAGCTTGGCTTTGTTTTGGGGTTATGCTGTGCGCTGACCTAAAGAAGAACATATCCATGTTCAGGATATGTCCTGAGTGACGCTATGCAATTGCCTGCACTCAAGTGGTGTTCCCCAAGCTCAGTCAGACTGGTAAGGCTGTCCACTTAGAGTCATAGAGATGTACAGCATGGAAATAGACCCTTCGGTCCAACTCGTCCATGCCGACCAGATATCCCAACCCAATCTAGTCCCACTCAGCCCATATCCCTCCAAACCCTTCCTATTCATATACCCATCCAACTGCCTCTTAAATGTTGCAATTGTACCAGCCTCCACCATATCCTCTGGCAGCACATTCCATACACGTACCATCCTCTGCGTGAAAAAGTTGCCCCTTAGGTCTCTTTTATATCTTTCCCCACTCACCCTAAACCTATACCCTCCAGTTCTGGACTCCCCAGCCCCAGGGAAAATTCTTTGTCTATTTATCTTTTCTATGCCCCTCATAATTTTATAAACCTCTATAAGGTCATCCCTCAGCCTCCAATGCTCCAGGGAAAACAGCCCCAGCCTGTTCAGCCTCTCCCTGTAGCTCAGATCCTCGAACCCTGGCAACATCCTTGTAAATCTTTTCTGAACCCTTTCAAGTTTCACAACATCTTTCAGATAGGAAGGAGACCAGAATTGCACGCAATATTCCCACAGTGGCCTAACCAATGTCCTGTACAGCCGCAACATGACCTCCCAACTCCAGTACTTAATACTCTGACCAATAAAGGAAAGCATACCAAACGCCTTCTTCACTATCCTGTCTACCTGCGACTCCACTTTCAAGGAGCTATGAACCTGCACTCCAAGGTCTCTTTGTTCAGCAACACTCTCTGGGACCTTACCATTAAGTGTATAAGTCCTGCTAAGATTTGCTTTCCCAAAATGCAGCACCTCGCATTTATCTGAATTAAACTCCATCTGCCACTTCTCAGCCCATTGGCCCATCTGGTCCAGATTCTGTTGTAGTCTGAGGTAACCCTCTTCGCTGTCCACTTCACGTCCAATTTTGGTGTCATCTTCAAACTTACTAACTGTACCTCTTATGCTCGCATCCAAATCATTTATGTAAATGACAAAAAGTAGAGGACCCAGCACTGATCCTTGTGACACTCCACTGGTCACAGGCCTCCAGTCTGAAAAACAACCCTCCACCACCACCCTCTGTCTTCTACCTTTGACCCAGTTCTTTATCCAAATGGCGAGTTCTCCCTGTATTCCGTGAGATCTAACCTTGCTAATTAGTCTCCCATAGGGAACCTTGTCGAACACCTTACTGAAGTCCGTATAGATCACATCTACTGCTCTGCCCTCATCAATCTTCTTTGTTACTTCTTCAAAAAACTCAATCAAGTTTGTGAGACATGATTTCCCACGCACAAAGCCATGTTGACTATCCCGAATCAGTCCTTTCCTTTCCAAATACATGTTCTTCCTGTCCCTCAGGATTCCGTCCAACAACTTGCCCACCACCGACATCAAACTCACTGGTCTATAGTTCCCTGGCTTGTCTTTACTGCCCTTCTTAAACAGTGGCACCACGTTTGCCAACCTCCAATCTTTAGGCACCTCACCTGTGACTATCGATGATACAAATATCTCAGCTCTTCCATCAGAATACTCTGCTTCATTTGCCATGTTTTCCAGTGTTAAAACCAGTTGTATTGTCTGGTTGAAATCCAGTCGGGCTTCAGTTAGTAGGCACTTTTACGTGGTTACATCATTCAACGGTGCATACCAACCAGTCAGCATCTCATTAAGGGTCAATACAAAGATTAATGCCTCTGCCGGTCATCTTAAACTAGTCAAAAATCCTGACCTGGATTCCTCTAGTTTTTGAATTGCCGAGTAAAACTACAAGTGTCTCAGAATTAGGCGTGGTGTCATTATATTCCATCAACTCTTGAAAGTTTTTGGTATTTGGTGCCTCTATAATAGAAAAAGCTGCAGGTCCACAAGCTGTCAGGAGAATTACTCTTTGCTATTCACCTGCCCCAATGTCATTTGCCCAGAAAGAAAATCACATTCTTTCCACATTCTGGACCCAATCTTCAACAGCAGGGTCGAATGAGTCAAGCCTCTCAAATACAGGCATGATGCAAGCAATGTCTACCCCAACTCAAAGACAACTGTTGCAAGTAAGTTTCTTCAAGATGTGTCCCACTCTCATTGTCATTGAAATAAGTCCACAGAGGCAGGTATCCCATCACCAGGTCACCATTTATTCATAAGTGGAAAGTCCTTGACTCTGGTACAGCCTGGTCAAAGTCAACTCCCAGAGTGACAGGGTGTCTGACACTCCTGTTTATATCTGTCAGCCAGGGCTCCTTGATTGGGTCAGATTAACAGCCCCAGTCAGGGAACTCAGATTCTATGAGGTCCACCCAGCTAACTTGATTACAATCACGACAGTACTGCATTTTCCAAAGGTAGACAGAAAGCTATTCAAATAGATGTTCATAAGTAATATCAAACCCTGCAGTAAAATGGTATTTTAACAGGCATCTGCCTCAGGGGTAGACAATATCTGCATATTAACTTATATTTATAATATATATAAAATATATAAATATCGTTGATCCTAATTCAGCATTTACTCCACAACCAAATGAAATTAAATTGCCTTGTTTGAATTCAATGCAAATCTCTAAATGTCAATGATATCTCAGCAGGCCCATTCCATGAGTTTAGTTTTTGGTTGTTCTTTCTAATCAGTGTTGACAAATAGTTGAGATAAAGCAGTGAAAAGCTTATTAGGCCCATAGTACCTATCCCTGTTATTGTGACTATCTCTAATGTTTTGAACATATAACATTTAGATTGCCTTATAATTGGAAACCTGTTCAACTACTATTGTTTGGACAACTGCCATGTAATCACAGGGGAAACAAAAGTGAGATACTGTATGTAAATTTGGTTTTGCCAGCTTATTCATTGAGTAGAATAATTTTCTCCGAGAATTAGATACTCGGAATACTTCATTATCTTTGGGCTTTATTACAAGTGGTGCATAAAACTGAAAATATATTCCCAGTTTGGATGAAGATGTTCAGTGCAAGAAGCAACATGAATGATGTAAATTTATCATTGAGCTCTCAGTTCAGAATCATAAAAGTCACATCAAAGATTGAATATTGCTGAAATGAGAAAAAGGCCTCCCTTAATGGTGCTTAGATAGCCTAGAGATAAACATTCAGATAAATTTCAGCTTCAATTTCAGGTTGAACCTTTTTTTATGCATTATGTAATGTAGGTTTATGTTAAATTTTGTATGAGTTGCATAATGCTATGGGATGAATAGTTGAGCATACTATAATGTCCACTGCCAACATTAAGACCTGATTAGTCATACCAGACATTACCAGGTCATGACCAAAGTTTAAGGTACAGCCTGGTCAAAGTCAACTCCCAGAGTGGTCTTTACCCCAGAAATCTACCTTCATCACAATTTCACTGGAGCATTCACAATGTACTTTTGGCAAATGTGAAATTATCAGTTTGGAATTAATTTTCATGGAAAATAGGCAAAATTTATTGTTGTGTATTTATGCTTCCTAGAACCTGGGATAAAGTGACTTCAACTGATTTCAGAAAGAAGCTTTGCTATAAAAGAAACAGATCTTCATTTTGTGTCCTTCAAATTCTGCTGTGTCCTTCAAAATCTTAAGATAACATATGTAGATTATTTATGGGCTTCAACTGACAATCTTTCTAGCGAAAGCTCATTATAGTTGTCGTCTGAACTGAAGCCCAAGTAGTCTTTGAACTCTAGTGAATCAACTTAGTGAAGCTTTGAAGATCAATGGGCCCTATTCGTAAATTCCAATCAGATAGGAGAACACTTTCCATTTCCAAGAACTGTCAGAGGTTTTGAGCCCATTGATTTTTTCATAAAGCAATGATTTTAGAAAACTCCCACTTGTTTATTGCTGAATCGCAAACTATGACTGGGATAAGTTATCTCAGACATTTTGTTTCTAATATGAGCTGCTTAGTATCTTCTTATTTAGAATTGTTTGATGGAGCAACAATTATTGTAAGCTTATTTGTCATGTTTTTAGTTCAGATCAAGTAGTGTGTTAGGTGATGTCTGAGTTCAGTAGTGAAATGTGGAAGTTGTTTCCTCATAAATAAGTATTATGTTAGGAGCTTGAAATTTATTAGGTAGCATTACAAATAATTCTTGGAGGCAGGGGAAAGGGTATGGAGTTTTAACCACTCACCCAGCCAGGATGGGCAAAAGGATGGAGCAGGGAAGCAAGTTTAAAAATTTGAAAACAGGAAACCTCAGCCAAACCTGTTGTCAACATTTCCATTTTAAACAAAGGCAGTTTTGGAGCCTGGGGTATTGGGTGACTAACCTGCTGTCTGAAACTGATACTTAAATGTATATATTTTAATGAAGTTGCACGGCTTGAATTTTGGCTGCGTTTTAAATGTAATGGCTGCAGACCAGGTATCTCAGCTGTCAGGAAGTTTGGAACTTGGAGGAAGGTTTCAAGAGTCAGGTGTAATTTTCAGCCCTTCCAGTCAACTGGGAGGAGCAGACATGCTTCACTTCACTTGTCTGCCTACCTTTCTGTTCTGCCCCAAATAAAAACTGTTTCTCATTTAATGTGTTTGGATTAAACCTGAAATCAGAGCATTACAATTTCTCTATGGTCACCCTAATCTACCTAACTGAAGGTCTAATCATGGTCAACACCCTCAATGTTTCTACCTCCAGATAATCTCCTGTCACCTCCCACCTCTCCAATAACTATCATAGTGTATTCTCTTTTGTTGGAGATGGTCTTTGCCTGTCATTTGTGTCACTGACACTGAATGAGGCTTCCCATGTGTCAGCCCAAGCCTGAACATTGTCCTGGATCTAGCTGCACTTGGATGTGAACTACTCTGCCATCTGAGAAATTACAAATACAAATTGTGCTGCAAATTGTGCAATCATCGGTGAATATCCCCTCTTCTGATCTTCGAATGGAAGAATCAGAATTATTAATGCTGCTAAACACAATTGAACTTAAGACTCTACCCTGAGGAACCTTTGGCATTGATGTCCTGGAGTTTAGATGACTGACCCTGAGCAATTACAGTTATGTTCCTTTGTGCTAAGTATGACTCTAACCAGTGGAGAATATTCTTCCTGATACCCATTGTCTGTAGATATGGTAGAGCTCATTGATGCCATACTCTGTCAACTATTACCTTGTTGTCACTCTCACTTCCCTCCATGAGTTCAGCTCTTTTGTCCGTGTTTGGACCAAGACTATAAGAGGTCAGAAGATGATTGGCCTTGTGAAATCTAAAATGAGTATCAGTAAGCAGTTTATTGGAGGCTGGCTTGCTTGAGGGCAGTTTTCTATTATTGCTGTGTGGATGGCAGTGTTGTCAATATACTGAAACAGCTTAGCTGGGGCTGTGGCGAGTTGCGAAGCACATGGTTAATGTACTGTTGTCGGAATGTTGTCAGTGCTCTTAGTCTTTCCTGTAACCAGTGCCTTCAGGCATTTCTTGATATTGCATGGAGTTAACTGAATTGACTGAATACTTGATGTGATGTGGGGACCTCAGGAGGAGGACAAGAAGGATTGGATAGGAACTTCCTAAAGGAATAGCTGCAGTGATATTGACATCAACCTACATTGACATCACCCGACTAGCTGAAAAATCTTCTTAAAGGCAAACTGTTTGGAATTCCGTCAAGCTAATGGGGTCTCACCCACGATCAGCTCACTGGTGTGTGGAGGGGCATGTTGGTGGCAGTGGAATCACATGCCTTCAAATTCTTAAGTAGCCACTTTCGGGCTTTCTCAATGATTGTTGTCCCAGGCATGACAGTTTATGCCCACTGAGAGCTGCCAGGCAGTTGCAGGCTGATATCCCATCATTATGTCAGTGATAGCAGTAATATAGTAGATTATTGTGGGATCCTGACTAAAGGTGTTTGCAGACAAGAAGGAGGAAAAAGGCTGAATCAGCTCTGAAAAAAAAATCCATAAGCAAGATAGTATACAGTACTTGTGGTTCACAGCTAGAATCTACCCACAAGTAGAAGTTTGATGTTCTCTTTCCATCATGTACAGTCAGTAAACATTTGGGATTATTCATCAACACTGAGAATTCATGAATCTCACACATTCATAGATGCATTTAAGGAAACTAGAAAAACATGTAAAGGGCGGCACAGTGGCTCAGTGGTTAGCACTGCTGCCTCGCAGTGCCAGGAACCTGGGTTCGATTCCAGCCTCGAGTGACTGTCTGTGTGGAGTTTGCACATTCTCCCCGTGTCTGCTTGGTTTTCCTCCGGGTGCTCCGGTTTCCTCCCACAGTTCAAAGATGTGCAATTCGGGTGAATTGGCATGCTAAATTGCCCATAGTGATAGGTGCATTAATAGGGAGTAGCGGAATCGGTCTAGGTGGGTTACTCTTCGGCGGGTGGGTGTGGACTTGTTGGGCTGAAGGGCCTGTTTCTGTACTGTAAGGAATCTAAAAGAGTGGAACAGATGGTTGTATTGATAGAGTTAGTGGAGAGAAGTAGGAGGAGGCTTGAGTGGAGCATAAGCACCAGCATTATTGAGTTGGGCCAAATGATTTCTTTTAATGTTATAGCTCAATGTAACATGGAAGGACCCTGTTTGTTTCTAGTAAGTTATCTGGTAAGAAATTGAAAATTATACATATTTTATCTTGTTTTATACATTGTTTCCTTGATAAAGTTCAAACAAAGTCCTTAGATTGTATCCTCCATCAGGCTGATCACAGTAAGAATTAAATCAATGATGGTATTATGTTCCAAGACGATAATGCTAATGCTAAACAATGGACCTTCATTTGCTTAGCAATTATGGGCACAAAAGATATCTGTATCTAGCAGTTAATCCACACATACTCATACACCCACCTATGCTATTATTATTGGTGCATCAGATGTAATAGCACTCCAGACTAAGAGGCCAGTCACGAAATTGGCATATTAAATACCCCTTCCTCTTCAAAAATAACCTTTAATTTGATTGATGCTGAGTCAGAGATTACAAAGAGTCTATAACAAATTATTTCTGCAAAACCATGTCTGTTGTTACAGGCAGAGACCACCGTGGTGTCATAACTTTAAAATGATGCACACAATATATAGCAAAAAAAAGAAAAAGTTTAAACCTATTATACTTCAGTACACAGTGAATTGCTAAAAATGTTCAATCTGAATAAGAGAAAATAGTTTTTTTTTAAAAATCTCTTTACAATGATTAAATTATTGTGATTTAATTTAGTTTCAAATTGTAGTGTAAGTCTACATTCTGTTGGTAGGAATCAACTGCTTTGTAGCACAAAGGAACTGCAGAAACCTATCTTTACATCATACTGCACTTTAATGCAAACATTGAAAGGGTTCAGAAAAGATTTACAAAGATCTTTCCAGGGTTGGAGGATTTGAGCTATAGGGAGAGGCTTAACAGGCTGGGGCTGTTTTCCCTGGAGTGTCGGAAGTTGAGGGGTGACCTTATAGCGGTTTACAAAATTATGAGGGGCACAGATAGGGTAAATAAGCAAAGTTTTTTTTCCCTAGGGTCAGGGACTCCAGAACGAGAGGGCATAGGTTTAGGGTCAGAGGGGAAAGATATAAAACAGACCTATGGGGCAACTTTTCCACACAGAGGGTGGTACGTATATGGAATGAGCTGCCAGAGGAAGTGGTGGGGGCTGGTAAAGTTGCAGCATTTAAGAGGCATTTGGATGTGTATATGAATAGGAAGGGTTTGGAGGGATAGGGGCCGGGTGCTGGCAGGTGGGACTAGATTGGGTTGGGATATCTGGTTGGCATGGACGGGTTGGACCGAAAGGTCTGTTTCCATGCTGTACATCTCTATGACTCTATGACCATCTAAAGCAGAAGAGAGAACTCGTCTTGAGAGTAGACTGTGTTAAGCACAACAAAAGCGACAAGACTTGAATCATTTTGTTTACAGTGTGCAAAACATGTCGTCTAGAAATTTCTGTGCTTTCAGTCTAATTGTGAGTACAGCCACAATGCTGACCTCTGCCCAACAACTGACAAGTAATTTCTTGGTTTGTAAACTGGGACAAATCTAACCTGACAATTACCGTTCTATCAATCTACTCCTAGTCATTAGGAAAATAATGTGTTGTCAATATTTACAAACTAATACCTGGCAGCCTTGATCCAAACTGAATTCCACATGTGAGATGTGAGTGAATGCTCTTGATTTGTGGGAGTGTTGCTCAAAGAACTATTGTAAAACAGGGAGTGAGAGTCTCACTCCCAGTGATTGGACTCACATCTAGTACAAAACATCTTCTGGACGTTGGGTCGCAATCATCTCATCCCAGGGCAGAGTTTCATGCCCAGCTACCCTCAGCTGCTTCATTAATGACTTTCTCTCCATTATAACTCCTCCATCATGGCCTACTGCTACTCCTATATTCCTATATCAGAAGTGGGGGTGTGTCTTGGTAATTGCAATATATTTAACTATGTTTATAATTCCATTGGTAATGAAAAATTCCCACTTGCAAGACTAGGGTGACATGCAGATTTAGGCCAATAAATAACAAATAGCATTTGTCTCTTACAAGAACCAGACACTTTTACTGCATTCTAATGCACGGTGGCACAGTGGCTCAGTGGTTAGCATTGCTGCCTCACAGCGCCAGGGACCTGGGTTTGATTCCAGTCTTGGGCGACTGTCTGTGTGGAGTTTGCACGTTCTCCCCATGACTGTGTGGGTTTCCTCCGGGCACTCCGATTTCCTCCCACAGTCCAAAGATGTGCAGGTCAGGTGGATTGGCCATGCTAAATTGCCCATGGTGTTAGGTGCATTAGTCGGAGGGAAATGGATCTGGGTGGGTTACTCTTCGGAGGGTCGGTGTGGACTTGTTGGGCCAAAGCACCTGTTTTCACACTGCAGGGAATCTAATCTATTTAGTTAATCTAATTTCTCCTGAAATTAAATGGCATGACCATCATTAAGATTTCTACTATTATTGTTTTTGGGTCAATAGTAACCAGAAACTGAACTGGGACAACAATTTAAATGCTATATAATGGTGATTTAAGCAAGCATGAAGCTGGGGGTCTGTGGTGAGTAGCTCATGTCCTGATTTCCCAAAGCTGCTTCTCCATTTGCATGACAGAAATCACAAGTGTGATAAAGCTCTTCACTTATTTCCGTGGTTGTAGTGACTACAACGGGTTGGTGACGATTCACAACGGCACATTTGCCGCCGCCGATTAGCCACTGCCGGTTCGCCACCAGCATTTCTCCACTGGGGTCATTTGACATCTGGAGACTATTCGCCACCAGAAAGATATATATATGTACTGATTGTTTTCCCTCCCGCCTGTTCTTTCATACTTCTCAGTCCCCTTTATTTATACAACATAGTACATATTGATAAATATAAGGTGAAAGAAGTATCATTTTATTGGTTTATACATAAAAATGAGTTACAAACACTTGCGGTGGTGAATCATCCTCAGCGGCCAATGGACGGCAAAGCGTCCTCGGCGGTGATAGGGCAGTGGCTAATCGGCAGCGGCGAATGGTCCCATCCTGATTGCAACATTCAGGAAGCTCCACAACATTTAGATAAAGCAGTTCACATAATTGGACATCCATCACAAGATTAAATAACTACTTTTGCCTCCTAACAGTAGCTACAAGTGTGTATTATCCACAGAGTTCAGTGGGGCAACTTGATAGACTTTTTGAACAGCATCTTTCCAATTCTCAATTTTCACAATCTAGATAAGGGCAAAATGTGCATGAAAGTGTTGTTCTACTTAAGGTTCCTCTCTGAGCAACATGGTGTGATTAAAGCATATGTAATTTCTTCATGGTCACCTAAAAGGAGGTATCTTAACGACATAGATTGCTGTGGATCAAGAAGAAGACTGTCACCACCTAAGGATAATTAGTAATGGGCAATACTAGTAATGGCCCACATGTTCAGAATTTTTTTATTTAATTGTTTTCTTTTTGGTTCATTGTTAAACATAGGGTTCCCACTAATTTCTGCATTGGTGACCTCATTGAAAGCAATTATGGATCTCTAATTATTTAGTTGGTGGAACTAAGCTAAAGATAGAATTGCTGGGGGAGAAAGAAACAAAGGTCACATTCTAAGAAGGCAATTGTCGTTGTTAACACTCACACGTTATCATGTTTTCCTCATGCTGTATAACCATGATTTAAAGTTTGAGTTGCCAAACTATACACAATATATATCAAGGGTTTAGGTTGGGAAATCTAATGTAATTGTTTCCAAGCTTGTTGCACACACAAAAATAGATGGGAGTGTGAATGGTGCAGATGATATAAAGAGATTTCATGGTGTCTTAGACAAGTTTAGTGAGTGGACAAATGTGTGGAAGATGCAATATTTTATGGAGAAATGAGAAGTTTTCCACTTTGGTAAACAGAATGGTAGAGTATTATTGAAATGGTGGTGAATTGAGAAAGGTTGACCTAGGTGACCTTATACACTAGTCATTGAAAACAAGCATACACTGCAGCAAGCAATTAGGAAGGCAGATAATGCATTGGTCTTCATTGTCAGGCCATACCTGGATTACTGTGTGCAGTTCTATTCCCCTTACCTATGAAAAGATATACATACCATGAAGAGTGCGCAGTGAATGTTCACCAGACTAATTCTTGGGATGGTAGGTCCATTGTATGAGGAGAGATTGGGGGTACTGGGTCCATATTCACTGGAATTTAGAAGAATTAGATTGAAATATATCAAATCCTGACAGGTTGAGCAGACTGGATGCAGGGATGATGTTGCTATTGGCCAGTGAATCCAGAACAAAGCGTATAGGCTCAAGGTTCACGGTAGGTGAAATTTCATTGAGTGTAACAAACCTATGGGATTTTGATTCACAAAATATCTGGATGCAAAATCATGGAATATATCTAAGAAAAGAAAAGACTAACAGAAGTTAAAAGTGTCCAGCAATATGGGGAGAAAGCAGGAGTGTGACATTAAAATAGAGAATCAACCATAACGGTTAGCACAGTGGCTCAGTTGTGAGCATTGCTGCCTCACAGTGCCAAGAACCAAGCTTTGATTCACCCTCCAGCAACACTCTGTGTGGAGTTTGCACATTTTCCCTGTATCTACATGGGTTTTCTCCAGGTGCTTTGGTTTCCTCCCATAGTCCAAAGATGTGCAGGTTAGGTAGATTGCCAATTGTAAATTGCCCGTAGTGTCCAGGGATGTATAGGTTAGATGGATTTGCCATGGAAATGTTTGGTTACAGGAATAGAGTGGGCAGAATTTCTTTTAGAGGAACAGAGTGGACTCAATGGGCTCAATGGCCTGTTTCCACACTGGGGATTCTAAGAAGGAGGAGCGCTCTTAATTAACCAAATGTCATCTTCTGCTCCTATTTTCAATGTTCTAATCCTTAAGGATTTCTCTGGAGTCTCTAAGAATTGGAAATCTTGCCGGCTATTTCGGGATAAAAACAATTATCGGGGCATAAACATGTTGCATTCCTTTATGGACTTTGGATACGTTCAATTATTAATTATAAAAATATTGATGATGGAGAGAAAGGTTGTTTTGACCAGATAGGTCAGTAAGAAGTGAGAACTCATGATTAAACCTCTCAGAATATGTTCTTACAGAATTGGTAAACTTAATTGAAAGTGAGTGTATGACGCAGTTATAGCAACTATGGTGCAAAATATCCTGACACCTATCGCTACTGCCAAAACAGCAGTGGGTCACTGCTGTTGACCCCCTCATTGGTGTTTAATCTGGTCCCAAATCCAGGTTCAGTGTCATGTGCATGATGGAGGTGACCATATCATTTCCAGCATTTGTTTTTGAGTGGAGTGGGATAGAGTGAAACAAATTTTACAGTGGTGTTCTGCTGCTGCATTTCAGGCTGTTCTGCTTGAAGAAGACTCAAAACATTACTGCTTCTAAAACTTAAATAGTCACTTTTCCAATGAAAGCTAACTATTTTGTAATCAATTACTAGACGAGACTGGTCATTGCTCCAGTTATGGTCCCATGTCTACAAGGCTCTGTCACTTAGCATGCCTTTGTAATTGGTTTTGGACATACTAGACTGAAAAACTGTAAGCATGTCTGATGGTTTTGCCATGCCAGTCTAACTTCTTTTAAAGGGGGAGAAAAACTCTTTTAAAACAAAATCTGCACCAACTCCTGCAGAACATGCTGCTTTGTATAAGATTTGGAATTGGCAGAACTTTGTATAGCAGAGAGAAAGTTCGTTGCTAAGAGACTGAAAAGAAAATTACAAAATGTAAACCAGCAAAAGAAATTTCACCTTGAAAGTCTGATATTCACTGTTGCTAGTCAGGCTTTCCTGACTGTAAAGATGGAAGGTGAATCACTCTGCAAATAAAGCTTGAAGAATACTGCTGGAATAGAATAGAGGAAGAAAGAGCAATTGATTGATTTTACCAGCAGAAGTGTGTGTGTGTGTGTGTGTGGCAGAAATGTTAAATAATTACTTTGCTTCAGACTTTGCCAGAAAGATATGATCAAGTGGGTATGATACCGAAAGAATAGATTGCCATATTTAAAATAAAAAGGCAAGCAATATTAAGTAAATGAATCAATTTCAAAGAGGATAAAACCCCATTTTAAAAGAATCTAAAGCAGAGTTGCTAATACACGTAATTAATAATTCATGACCAAATGGTCTTGAGTCAATGGACTGGAGGAAAGCCACCTTCATACCTATATTGAGGAATGGTAATAGAAGATGCCCTGGGAAGTGATGATCAGTCACCTTAACACTGATATGAAAAATGATGAAATTCTTACTAAAGGAGGATCAGTGCCCAACCTCACTGATTCTTTGAAGAGGGCACAAAAAGAGTAGACAAAGATAATGCTGCCAATGTAATTTCTCCAAATTTTCTAAAAGTCCTTAATAAGGTGCAATGTAATGGTATAATATTAAAAGTCAGAGTTTGTAGAGTGAGAAAACAAGAAATAGAATGGATAACTTTCTGTATGCAAGGCTGAAAACATGTGATGGTAAAGAGGAGCAGTTCTGAAAGAAAGACGTTGGACAGTCAGGTCCCACAAGGTCACTGTTGTTCATAGTTTATATTAACAATCTTGCCCTTTGAACCAAAAAGACTGTTTCCAAATATGGGCTGGTGCAAGCATGGAGGTGATACTCAACACTGAGGCAAACTACAAGAAAATAATGAAAGAATAAATGCAGAGTAAACATGCAATTGACAGATAAATTTCAGAATAACTGTGTGAGATATTACATTTTGGTAAGTACAATAAAGCATTCCTGGACAGTATTTGAAATATGAATTTAAGTGGAGTAGAAGTGTAAATGAAGAATAAATTCACAACTTATTAAATTTATTTGATGAGGTCACAAAAACCAAGCCTTGTCCTTGGACTTATTTCCAGAAGCCAATTTATGCAAGAAACTTTGTTTAGACCACATTTGGATCACTTAGCACAATCCTGCCCATCATTTTATGGAATACTGCTTCCACTCCACCAACTAGTCTACCTTCATCAGAAGTGAAGTTAATGAACCACTTTGTGCATGCAAACTGAGTTTCTGCTCCAATTCCTGCAAAGCTACCATAGCTTTGCGGAAATTCCAGGACATTCCTTGTACAGTATGAATGGCAGAAGATTAATAAAATGTTTTTATGCATTCATAAATTCCTGATGTGTTGATTATTTTCCATAGAAAATGGAAGTGGAATTGAATAAATATTAACAGTGTACAAGTATTTGCAGTTATGAAGAATTATGTTCTTCTCCCTCTCAATTCACACTCCATGCCCAGTGTTATAAGAAGGAAGTTAATTTGCCAGTTAGTAAGAAGCCCCATTCATTTAATAGAAAAACACTGAAGACTATTCTTTTTCAGCTCATTTGTTGTTTTATTTCACATCTTCATGCTATTATGTTTGAATATCTTATTCAAAAAGGTGATATTCAATTCAATATGTTTATCCACACCATCCAATACTGTGGAAATTCCAATTTACTCCTGGTTGTAAGTCTTGGACAAACCCCCTTTGCTATAAGTCAGTATGTGGTACAGCCCCAAAACCACACTAGTCACCATAGGCATAATTTTTTGCTTGTTTAAATGTTGTCAAGTGTAATTACTTTCTACTGCTATAAACCAAATTAAGTGACTAATATGGGTAAAGGTTGTGTGACGATAAATTCCCTAAATATTTAAATTTGTGACAGTCACTAACTCATTCTTAATCCTCAGTTGAAAGTGTTGCAGAGTTCATAATTGGACATACAGCTGTGTTTATGAAAAGGCTATGCTAATGAAGCTGGCTAATGTGTGTGAAAATAAATGGTTTCACAGGGCCGGTGAGAGGGAGGCTGCGCTGGAAGCAGCCCTCAGATTGCTGCAGCAGTTCTATCTGGATTTGGACAAATTCCGGGCCTGGCTTACAGAAGCGGAGACCACTGCCAATGTCTTACAGGATGCCACCTATAAAGAAAGACTGTTGGATGACACCCAGCTGGTTCGACAGCTGACTAAACAATGGCAGGTACATGTGATGTTGTGTTTCTAATATATTAGCAGTTCTATCATAATAGCTTTGCTCTTGTACATATGATAGGCAATATCTAAATGTGGATTGGCAAAATGAGAATTGGTCAACTGGAGATCTTATTATTTTAATGAATTGTTGCTTAATAGCAGGATTTAAGCTCAGTAAGTTTATAGCGAAATGTTTTTAAAGTAGGACCCAAGAAGGCAGTTATCTGTCTTCAGCATCCATTGAGTTCTTTCTGTTTTCAGATGATTGAAAGAAGTTTATAAAACACATTTTTCAAAGAAGGAATTTATGGAATCCATCTTCTTCCTATCATTCTGCAGATAGTAATACCTATTTGAGTGAAATGGATGTGTCGTTTGCTGTATAACGTGCAGTTCTCTAAGCGTGAAATCTCAGGCACAGTTCACTTATCAGGAGATCCAGTGCATCTTTGGAATTGAGATTAATAGTATTCTTTGCCTGAACAGAACTGCTTAATGCCTGCTCAAAATTGTGCCCCACACATTCCCCATTGGCCACAGATAGAAGCATGTTCTTATTTTGATTAGCCTCCAGTCTGAGGAAGGGCCAGTGACCATATTATATAGCAATAGGAAATTTCAAAAGATTTGAGATACTTTGATAAGCACAGATTATATTACAGTAAACGTATGTTTTTAAAAGCCATTGGATTACAAAGCAAGGAAATCAAGAAGAGGAGAAAGATCACATAGACTTTGGATAAGCATGAGTTACTTCTGTTGCATGTTTATTCTCCTCTCAAGAGAGATCTGTATTGGAATATATCACCCTTAATCTGAGATTTAGAACCAGAGTCTTAATGTGTATGTTTTCAACATTCAAAGGGAAGGAAATGTTTTCAAAATGGTTTATGCATGGGAGAATAGGCATGTTTGTCTGTAATATATAGCTGCAGCTCAGACCCGTGTATTATGTTAATAAACACCTCAGACCTGTATACTATGTTGAGAAGCAGTTTATCCACTGAAGGGTCAACATAAAAGATTTCAAGCTCGAAGGACAATTTGTAAGTATCACAGAGGTCTTAACATAAGTCGAAAGAAAGCATGTCCGGAGTGAAAAGATCTGTAATTTAAATGCAAGAAGATAAACCATTTTCCATGCAAGTGTTTAGGTAGTAAGCAGACAAAGATGATTGCTATGAAACTGTCCAACATTGTTTAGATAAATCGCGGGTGGGTACGACGGGAGGTTGGAGGGAGATTCAAATCATTCAATTTACACTTTAGAGCAGGTTGGCAATGTCAAGTGTAAAGGAGAAAATGATTTATAACTGGTGCAATGAAGACAGCAAAATCAAGTGAAGTGTACCAGATGTCAATCATATCCTTGAAGATAAAGTTGAGACTCTGTGACCGAATGATGCTCACTCCAAAAGGACAAGTTAGTCTGAGAATCCAATATTGCAGCATATCTGAAGATCTGAAATTTTAGATATTGGACATGAAACTGAAGCTACTCAACTGAACAGAAGCAAGTCAAAAACACAGACTGGGAACCCTAAATGCTGCAGAAGTGATTTACAGTGTTTCACAGGCAATGACAACTGATGAACAGACAAGCAAATACAAGACAGAGAGCGGCTGACTGCAGGAACAGAAAGGAATCTTGTTCATGAGGGCACAAAAGCCAAAGACTGCATTGTCAGACAAACGTTTTCAGTTAATGAATTTAAAGGAAACAGGTGTTTAAGGCAACAGTGTAAATCAGGAGAGTCAGCTGAATCAGAGAACTCATCATGAGCAGTATGGTGGTTCAGTGGTTAGCACTGCTGCCTCACAATGCCAGGGGCCTGGGTTCAATTCCACTCTTGCGCGACTGTTTGCATGGAGTTTGCACATTTTTTTCTGTGTCTGCATGGGTTTCTTCTGGGTGCT
Organism: Chiloscyllium plagiosum; assembly: GCF_037043375.1. NCBI lineage: Eukaryota > Metazoa > Chordata > Chondrichthyes > Orectolobiformes > Hemiscylliidae > Chiloscyllium > Chiloscyllium plagiosum. The sequence goes on along the minus strand of NW_028270150.1, from coordinate 69,802,088 downwards.
CTGGTTTCCTCCCACAGTCCAAACAGTGTGGGTTAGATGGATTGGCCATGCTAAATTGTCTATAGTGTCCGGGGGTATGCATGCTTGGTGGATTACCCATAGGAAATGAAGGGGAGTGGGATGGGGTGGGAGGATCTGGGTGGAGGGTTGGTGTGGATATGATAGGCCAAATGGCCTACTTCCATACTGTCGAGATTCTAAATAATAAATATCATTCCAACCAGCAGATGTTGGAGAGAAAGCTGACAACCATCATGTGACACAAGTCCTTTTCTACCATGTGTATAAATAAACACACAAAAGTGGGACTAGCTGAAATAACAAACATTTGCAAATGTGGGACAATATATTGTTTATAACTTGGGTAACTTAAAATAGATATATTAATGCATTTTTTAAAAAAAATTCCACCCCTGTCCCAGAGGCTGATTGAGACCCTTAAGTGGCCACTTCAGTTTAACCATAGTGGACACAGGAATCAGCGAGTAGGACAATTGCCTGGCAAACCATATCTGATTGTCCATGCCCTTCGGTGGTATTCTTCATGTTTGGAGCTTGATCAAGTGTCCTCGAATCAGAGTGGATGGAGCCCATACAAAACCCTATTTTCTCCTTCATGTTGAATATCATTCCTCCCTTACACTCTGGCTTACCCTGCCCACGCCTTCATACTCCATTTCCCCCCACCTCCACCACCACCAACAAGCATTTCCCCAAGACCTCTATTCCATGTGCATTCACCTGTATTCTGGAGATACATTCATCAATCCTCAAGGTAGGCTCAATGTTATACTGACAGTGGCTGTTGCTTCAGATGGTGTCACAAGTACTGGAGATCTGCCAGTCTTTTGCCTTTTAGATTATGAGAATTCAAGAGATGAGTTACTGTGCACAGAATTCCTGGCCTCTGACGTGTTCTTGTAGTCATATTAATGATATGACTGGTCTAGTTCAGTTTCTGTTCAATGGTAGCTACTAGGATGTTGATAGTAGGGGGTTCAGCATGATAATGCCATTGAATGTCATGGTGTGTTCGTTAGATTCTGTCGGAGGAAGTCATTTCCTGGCATTTATGTGGTGTAAAGCTTGAATGTTGTCCCTGTATTTCCTCCTAACTGGGATCTTGATTGACATCTTCCAGGTAAGTGGCTGATCACCTGATAATTATGCCTGGCCTCTCAGAGAGAAACAATTTGCTACTCCGATTGACCCTCTAACTGGTTTGCAGCACATTCTATCACATTTAGCTCCGCTCAAAATAATTTGACAATTATTGAAATTCCTCCTTATCCTTATTTAACTTTATTCTGGTAACTCCTGTGCTCAATTTCATTGACAATGATTCCCTTCCAACAAAACATCCACACCCCCAGCTGTCCCACTATTGAATTTATTGACTCTTCTTAAAATCCCCTGCTTCGACAAAGGTCACCCCCAACAGACACATCTGTGACTCATCAAGTGTCTTTTGATTTTACTTCTGTGAAGGGCTTTCAATGTATTTCTGTCTTAATGGCATCACAAACGGACATTCTTAATGTCATTTCTATTCTTTAAGTACAGATTTTTATTTTGTAGTCCTAACACCTAATGAATAAATAATTACTTAAAAGCATTTCTGTTGTATCAGATCATTACAGGAAAAAAATTTGAAATTCATCTGTAACAATGTTGCATTTCTGTGACAAATGCCATTCTTAGAAAAGTTTGGTCACAGATAATGTTTTACTCAGTGCTTCTGCATTAGGGTAATTGAAAATGTGGTGACAGTTTCAAATTCATGAGAAACCAGCACAGTGTGTGAAATCCTGTGTACTGTATTCTGGCATAGTGTAACTAGTGGGTTTCCTGTGAATGCCTTTAGGCAATCTAACATTTGAAGTAAGACTCAAGAGAGAGAACAAACATTGCAATCTATCCAAGGTGACCTTACTCTGGTTTTATATACAGCATCAGTAACCTACTGTCAAATAGTCTACGGTTTCTGTACTGTTATTTTTCAATACAATGGATGGAAAGTTATGTTTCAGTAACATAGCTGGAAAATGAAAAGAAAGTCTGTCAGAGAAAAAAGGCACCATTTAGAAAATACTAATCAGAATGATTACCTTCAAAAATCCTCTTTTATTTAGGCAAATTTGAGGAGTCCCTAGGGTTCCAGTCTATCTTAGATTTTCAGTCATTTGGTTTTGTGTGCATTTCCTTTCCTTCCTGATGACTGATGCAGAGGTGATTGGCTAATATTAATATGCATCTATTGTTGCATCTATTTTTTTTCTAATAAAGAGCAAAATAGAAGCACCATACAATCTGAAAATCAAACCAGTCTAAATGCAATGCAGGTTTCGCACTCTCCCAGAAGGCACAGCTTAAGAAAGAAGATGCATTTATTCGTGCAGACCTGATTATGTTTTCTCAACCAGATGTTTTTACTAAAGCTGGGAAAGTAGGGTACTATTTAATTATTAATTTCCATGATTTCCAAACATAATTGTAGTATTGCCTTGATTACCACTACTGCACAAGGTGAGATATCCGCTGTCTCTATCAGTAAGAGATTTAACAGTAAGGGCTGTTTGAGGGAGTTACCTGCAATCATTCTCCTTTACCTGTACTTTGTCAAGGGCCTGTGTAATGATGTGTGGTAGGGGATACACCACTTTAGAGTCTTTACTGGAGACATTGTCCTTCATTCACAAGATAGTCTATTGCATAAAAGTGATAAATACAATTATAGAACTAGGCAGGCATAATTACTAGAACTGTTGGAACTGTATAGAATGCAAGTGTTCCCTATGAAAGCTAGCGTGGAACTTCTCTTCTCCACCTTTAGATTAAGTGACATCATCAGATTGTGTAGAACTGAACGTGACATGAACATTAGCTCCTTCAGAAACATGACCTTCTTAATGATTATGTCAACATGAGCCTTTTATAATTCACTGGTTTTAATGTCAGATTATCAAACAGTTTTGGTGTTTGACTAGGTTGTTAGTGGCTATCCTCTGAGCCTTTTCTAAGGTTACAATATCACCCACTATGTGAAGGAACCAAACTCAATCCAATAGCCAAGAAGTCTCGTTCATCTCTCTTGGAAAACAGGCATTGTGTTTGGATTTACATCACTGCAGCACTGGTACTCAACCTTGAAAGACTAATGTAGTTTAGTAACTGGATCTTTCTTGATGTTTTAGAGTTTTTGACCCTGGCATTAACTGGCTAGTCCTAAGCCTACTCATTCACTTGCCATATCTCTATGAAATGCACATTTTGGAAAATTATCCTATTTACCTTGGGAGCCAGCTGCAGTCTATTTTTTAATAGCTAAGTTTCTAATATCTGCATAAATCTTCATATCATTTGCAAAATTGAAAACCATCTACATCTTCATCCAGACCATTAATTAAAATGGTAAAAAGCGATAGCCCTAACTCTGATCTTTGTCAGACTCTACAAGTAACCAGTTCCCATATTAAAACCATTAACAATCTTGTTAAATGTGGAAAACTCTTCAATGAGCAAGACACCAAAATTAATCATCAAAAAAAAAAGCTTGTGTTCATATGACACCATGCGATCATGGAAGCCAATAACTCTAGATTTAGCAACTAATCTGGTTGAATCAATTTCCGTGAATTCAGTGTCACAATAGAAAGATAGAAGCACCGCCTTGCACATGTGTTTACTTTCTCACCATTTTCTTTCATGAACGGCCCGGTAAAGTGACGGGAATAAAGCACTTCCTTTTGCTGAGGGCTGTGTAACTAACCCCTTACTCTTTAAAAAAGTCCAGTCGCTGTTGCTTGACGTGCTTGTGCTTCTTTGTTTTTGCCAGCATTTTCACATGTTCTTCAGTACAGGTAAATCAAATTCACTTATTTCTTTGGTGTAGTGTTTTTATGGGACCTTGAGATCTTACTTGGATAATGCAAAATTCAGATAATTGACATTCGGATAATCAAGGTTCCTCTGTATGTGCTGCCTTTGTGATATCATTCAAAAGTATGGTTTGGTTTTTACACGTACCCTCTGACACCAAACTAATCTCACAGCACCACCTCTCTCTACTCCTCCACTGTTGCTAAATTGTCAGATTGCTTCTCTTTGATTCAGTACTGAGTGAGGAAAAGTTTCCACAAACTACATTCCCTGTTTATTGACCCAATACCACTTCCTTGTAATTATCTGAGATTAAGTGAGACTATTCACAACTTGTGTTATATTTGACCCTGAGATGAGCTTCTGACTGCACATTCACACCATTACTCACACCATCTACTATCATCTCTGTAATATTGCCCAACCTAGCCTGGTCTCCAGTCACCTGCAGCTGAAACCTTCATTCATGCTTTTGATACCTCTAGATTTGACCATTTCATTACACTACTGACTTGTTTCCTCTTCCACTCTATATTCCTGATGTAAGGGTGCCAGTGTTGGACTGAGGTGGACAAGGTCAGAAGTCACACGACACCAGGTTATAGTCCAACAGGTTTATTTGAAATCACAAGCTTTCAGAGCATTGCTCGTTCGTCAGGTGATCACTTACACCTGAAGTAAATAAGCTTGTGATGTCATGTGACTTCTGATTCAATGTTCTGTATATTTGAGATCACACAGAACTCTGCTGTCGACACCTTAACTTGAATCCACTTCCATTCGCCTATTACTCTTGTGTGCTTGTACCTATGTTGGCTCCCACTTAGGCAATGTTTTGTTTTTAAATTACTCATCCTTATTTTCAAATGCATCTCTGCCCTCTCCCCTCCACATTTCTGTAGCCTCTTCCAGCCCCACAACCCTCTGAGCTATCTGCACACTCCGTTAATTTTGGGCTAAGTGCAAAGTGATCCTGTAAAAAGTCTTGGGAGATAATGAAGCTGCTCGATGTGTATGTTGGTTGCAGTTGATGGTTTGGTCTGAAAGATTAGCTGTTTCAGAATCTGTGGTAGGACTGGGTCTGGGGAAGAGCTTCTGTTCTGGTTTCAGCTGAGTTTCTGCTATCCATGATCCACATGGCTAATGAGAGAACAAGGTCATTGAAGCTGCTAGGGTTGGGGATGAAGGTCCTGCTGATGACCCTGCCCCTTTATACACTATTGACCTTACTTTGGGTACGTGTATCTCTACCCCTTCTGGATTTAATGTGCCAGAATTACATAATTAGAACCACCCAGAGTTTTGGTCACTTTCTTTTTCAAAAACTCAGATTTTATTGCCCTATTGAATTTTTTTGACAAGGCAGTGATTGTATTGCATGACATGATTGAAACTAATGGGATTCATTGCTTAATAGTTTTCAATCATTGTTATTTTTGAGCTTGTAGGTGAAACATTTTTCTGAGGTGAATCTGTAATGTACTAATTCTCTGTCCTGAGTTTGTATTCTGCATTTGTATAAGCTGGTTTGTAGGTTAGTTATTCATTGTAATAAGAAAATTGAATGAGCTCAATTTGGGGAAAAGAAGCTAATGAATGCCAACCCAAGCAGTTGATTTCCAGAAAGCAAATGCACTTTCCTTGCAGTTGAAACAGCACAGTCGGCAAGTTTGTGTTTTAAATTTCTTCCATGACTGCAGGCTTGCCATAAATAGTATATGCAAAATTCTCTGAGCCACCAATCATTTTTAGAAGATTGCCAAAGGGCCACATGTAAAGTGTCATAGTTTCCACTTCAGTACAGCACACTCTCCGAATAGAGAGAAGTGAATGGTCCATGTTATAATTCAATACTAGTCAATCACTAGTTGACTTGCTTGTGTGTAATCTGTGACCCAGAACATGATTCTGATATTTAGATGCTGACTAGGCCTCTAACTTTCAGACCACTTACCTAAACAAGTAACTGTTGCTTCTTTTAATGTGTTGAGGTCAGTGAGTCAGGTAAGTGTAACTGAAAATGCTGGACCCTTCTATCATTTTCAAATTTAGGTTGTATCTCTGACAGATGGACAATAAATGTGTGTTGCTTAGAATATTATCATTTATTGCATTTCAATTTTGTGTTTGGGTTAAGTAAATAATAACACATTTGCAAAATACAAAAAAAGTTGTGAATAACCCCCTGCATGATTTCCGTACTTCATATTTGTGGTAACATTGCTTATCAATTAGCCTTACCAGGCATTGTGTTACCATTTCACAATGAGACGAAATATTTCATCACATGAAATTGAATTATGTATTCATGTTATGATATATCTGCTGTTTAAGACAAATCACTTACTCACCTCTGGTATTATTTCCCACCAGTGAGAGAGCCAACAAACACATTCTAAAATCTTGCCATCCATTCTTAATATATTTTCAACAATGATTGTTAAATGCAGCACCCAACTGTCCAGACATTTCACATCTCTCCGATCTTTCTGATCATCTTATCATGGTGCTGTAATCTGCTCCTGAATGTTCAATCAGTCTACAGCATTATGAAGATGGAGGGAATTAGATGCATTGATCTGACGTTTTCTCTGTCAGGGTGAATGGTGTCGATGGTCACACTGCTTCAGATGATGTAGCATTACCTATTAGCACTGAGAAAGAGTTTGAATTCCACTATGACCTAAACATTATAGGTCCTCTGACATGACCCTCAGTGGCTCTGTGTCAATGTGATGGTTGTTTAGAGTGTTTCTTTAAAACAGTAGAGTCATAGAGATATATACCACAGAAACAACTTGTCTGTGCCACCAGATATACTAAATAAGTCTAGTCCAATTTGCCAGCATTTGGCCCATATCCCTCTAAACCCTTCCTATTCATATACAGATCCAGATGCCTCTTAAATGTTCTAATTGTACCAGCCTCCATCACTTTCCCTGCCAGCTCATTCCAAACATGCACCTGCATGAAAAAGTTGTCTCTAAGATCCTCTTTAAATCTTGCCCCTCTCATCTTAAACCTATGCCCTCTAGTTTTGGACTCCCCCACCTGTGGAAGAGACTTTGTCTATTTACCCTATCCATCCCCCTCATGATTTTATAAACCTCTATAAGGTCACCCCTCAGCCTCTGACATTCCAGGGAAAATAGCCCCAACCTCTCCCTACAGCTCAAATCCTCCAACTTTGGCAATATCCTTGTAAATCTTTTCTGAACCCTTTCAAGTTTCACAACATCCTTCTGATAGCGTGCCTAACCAATGTCCTGTACAGCAGCAACATGATCTCCCAATTCCCATATTCAATGCACCAACCAATAAAGGCAAGCATACCAAAAGCCTTCTTCACTATCCTATCTACTTGCGACTCCGCTTGCAGGAAGCTATGAACCTGCACTCCAAGGTCTCTTTGTTCAGCAACACTCCCAAGGGCCTTATCATTTAAGTTTATAAGTCCTGCCCAAATTTTCCTTTCCAAAATGCAGCACCTCACATTAAACTGCACCTGCCACACCTCAGCCCATTGGCCCATTTGATTAAGGTCCCGTTGTACTTTGAGATAACTTTTGCTGTCCAATTTCAGTTTCATCTGCACCACTTACTAACCATACCTCTTGTATTCATATCCAAATCATTTATAGAAATGACAAAATGCAGTGGACCGAGCACCTTAAGCATCTAACTCTAGACTAATCTCTTGTCTGCCTACATTTCCCTTTTCATTTGAAACTTCTCCGGCATCTTCCATGACATTGACTGTACAAAATATGTTCACCATGTCACATGAAGGATCATCCACCAGGGATTGACTAACTTCATGTATTTTGAGCATTAACACATTCGAAGTTATGAAGCAGACATAGCAAACAAACTGACTCTATGCATGCTTGCAGACCCACTGCAAAGCCACACTATTGTATGCAAACACCACATGGAATTCTGAAAGGTGCACTCATTTAGAAGCAAGGTACACATACAATAATCCAGGAGAGCTGAAGACTGGAGTATTGACAGAGCAAAAGTCTTCTTTTATATAAAAAAAAGAGCTTGAGACCCGACAGAGCATGCTGCTTTTTAATAATACATAAAATTCAGAATCCCAAATGTTTGCTGCTCACTTCATCAAGCTGATTAGTTAGCATCTTTCTCATAGAGGCTACATGTTTCATGCAGTGATGCCACTTTCCACCTCCATTGAAACAGGTACTATATCATGAGGCTTTTGTCTCTCCAAGTTCTATTTTCTGTTAACCTGCTTCCTTACCAATTGCTTAGATTCTGTTGGGGAGTAGCTCCTGCAAACAATTCACTCCTCGGATTTGTAGAGCCTGCCTACGTCTTCTTTTGTTAATTGTCTGGCACAGAAACTTAGGATTTTGAGGAGAATGGGACCTTCTGGCAGGCAGACATCATAACTAATGACAGAACTCCTTCTGTCCAACCTTCAGCATTGCTGCAAAGCCCTTGACATTTTGAGACTCGAAAATCCAATTCAAATTTGAACAATTTTAGATAAATAAAATCCATAGAATTTTTTTTGCCTCTCCACATAGACAAGCCTTGAAGCCTTGCAGAACGACTTCAAAGTTTGGGGGCTAGTTACCAGTAACCAAGCCTACAACTGGAGGCATCTCATCATAAAGTTCTGCCCCTGATTATACCACCAAATCAACTTCCATCACAAGACTGCCCCAGAGCACTGATGGAACTGAGAGTGTGATCAAATCAGGCCAACCCAAAGCACGTTAGTTGGGCACTTTCCTTTGTGTACCCTGTGTTTGAACAAGAGAAAAAAGAATCAAACCTCCAATATTGTTCTAAATAGAATTGAAGTAAACATTTGGACTGATACATTATGGGGAAAGTAGGAAAATATGCATCTTTATATTTTGTCATAATGTTGGCACTAGCAGTGAGGCAATGATTATTTCTCAATTCAGCTGCCACCTATCCATTGTTTTTTAAAAAGATCCACTCAACTGTGTCGTCCACCTCATTCTGCCAATTACAAGAAACAGCTTTTCTTTAAACTAAAACAAAACATTGTATGCACATTTGCAGAGTGCCATCTGCCATTCCACATATGATAGATTCTGTGGTTCTTCATTGTTCAATTATACTACACTGTCAGTTCAGAACCATGAACTGGACTCCAAAAACAAGCAACTCAGTTTAGCATCTTTCAGCCAAAATTACATCCACATTGGCTGTGATGAGCAGCCAGTCTCTCTAAAACAGCTATCCATTCAGCTAACTGCCCTATTCTGTTTGCTTGCACAAAACCTCATAGGCACTGCTTACTTTCAACTCGATAAAGGATTCAGCTTAAACCCTGATTAATAAAAATGTACACAGTTGTGTTGCCTACTGAACATTGTGCAAATAACAAAATAACAAATGCAATTTAAAACCATTACACCTACATATTGTTTTGAAGTTGAAAGAATGTATGTTTAAGATAGAAAGTGTTTTCTGAATTTCTAAAGTAAATTTAAAGAAGAGCCCCCAAACTGTTACAACGCAGAGGTTGAACACCTGTGTTAACTAAACCAAACACCCAGAAAAGTCACTTCACCTTGTAATCTGTTAGAAATGTGAGGCATTAAATTTATTTAAAGAAAATTTAAATTCACTATTTAAAAAAAATTATTTTCCTAACAGAACACTAAATAAAAACTATTAACAAATCCAAGCCCCCTTTTTCTTAACCAATTACTATCTGACCCTAACTCTATAAAATGCTGCTCCAATAACACAATTCTAAACATTACATTAACTTAATCTCAAGTCCACACAGTCTCTGTCTTCTCTGCTGTTTTCAATCTTCTGTCTGCTGATCTCACTGAGTCGTTTTCTTACTTTTTACTGCTTATACAGGAAAAAGAACCTTTTGGTAGAGAGTGTTCTCTTATTTCTTTGAGAGCAAGCTGTTAGATGAGGAGTTAGCTCCTTGGCTCTACAACACTTGCTCTGCTGTTCCGTGGCAATTGTTCTGACCAATTTTCAAAATGCCCTGGTTTTATACCTCCCAACATCTTACCTCATCATTGGTCCAATGTTGTCAATACAATAAGTTCAAACTCAGTTGTGTTTTAGGATCCCATTGGTTAAAAATAAATTGTTGTCAAAACAGCAACCAAAACTCAGATACCCATTTAACAGCCATTTGCTTCGTCTATCTACTTGGAACATCTCTTAGCTATTCTGTTCTGCACCTGTGGTTGTACTTTAAATTTACTTTAAAAGTTCAGAAAGCACTCCCTATCTTAAAGTGAACATACACTATTGTGACTTTGTAACAAAATAGCATTATAATTTAAGATCATTTTGCATAATTCAAAAAACTATGCTAACAAAGGCAGCTACACCTAGTGAAATGTTTCAGTAGAAATTGCACCTTGCTGAGCCCAATCCAGAGGTGTAAAATGAGTGCAAAGAGCTTTAAATTTATACACTACCTCTTCCACCTAGAGTGAACAAGATCAGTTTTCACTAGCTTTGGCAGCCACTTAAAACACTTCAATTTTTCATTCAGACTTGGGATGTGAGTGTTTGGCAAGACCAATATTGATTCCCAACCTAATTTTCTTTGAGAAGGTGTTGATCTGCCTATACAAGATAACAAGGGCAAACCATCTGATTTTGGACATCTCACCAAAAATAGATTTCACCAAGCATGGGTTGTTGACCAACAGTCATAACTTAGTTGATGGTCACCAGATCGCAACCCCAGGACTTTGAAGAGTTAATTTTGAAAACTTTAAAATATTTTACATGGCACTGTGGACCCAGCTGGTTCACCTCTTAAGTTTCACACCATTACTGATGGTCCTAAGCAGCTCCATGTGGCCAGTGTTATCAATCACATACGTATGGATTCAGATTGAGCTGAAGAAGGTTCAAATTAGCCCAAGTGTTGCCAGAGGGGTGGCTGGAATGTTTTGTGGCCAAGGGTCAAGCTACCTATGAAACCTTGACATGTACAGGCAGTTGGCCTGCATTATTTAAATGAGCACCAATTTTGAACCAACTGGATGCATCCAGTGAGGATTCACATTCCAAACACCTTTCCACTTCAGGCCCAAGAATGTGCCCTAATCTACTAAATTGTTCTTACTCTATTATCTGTTCAAAAATTCAGTTCAAATGCAATTTTTGATAACTATTATGTAAAATACAGATCTAGTGGTAGGAAAACATAGAATGCAAGAACATATGTTTACTGTTCCTTTCCCACTTTCTTGAAGAAGGCTTTGTCTTAAAGAGATACCTCTATGTAGATGCTGGCAGTTCAGTGCTGATGGTAATACTTGTGGGGCTAAGGAAGTATCACAATTAAATTTGATGCTGCACTGATCGCACCTCCGCAGTACCACGCTTTCCCAAAGGCATGTTACCCAGAAGTGAGATTTTTGGCACAATACAAATATTGATCCACATGATACAAACACTGAAGCAGCAGTTGGAGTTGGTTATGCACTTTTAAATAATGGTAAATGTTAAAGGAAAGCATCAACGAAGTCTTTGCATTTGTTGGTTAGTTTAAAACTTCCCAAGACTGTGGTTTGATCGTTTTGCAAATGGGCAGAAAGAATCTACCTCAAAAAGAGAAAACAAAGTTTTGTGTATTACTTTTTTTCCCTACTTGTAAGTGGATCATTTTGTGATGAAGACAGGAATTGCTTGAGATTAGCAGTGAAGATGGTGAAGATTGAGGGGAGTGTTCTCATGCGGAAATACATGTGATGGTGGGATTTGCAATGCAACATTGCATTCTCATGTGATGAGGATATTTTTCCCCAAAGCTTTTTCAGTAAGGCTTACGGCATATATGGTAAATTTAATCAGTTCCAGCATTCAAAAGAGTACCGACATTCGCAATCTTGGATTTTATTGCTTTAATCATGGCTCTGCATTCTTCTTAATGCAATTTGAATGAGAATCATCCTCAAAGGTGCAGTTACTGGTACTTTTCCCAAAAAGTGCTTGCACACCTTTTTACAGTATGGAATAGCCAATATGATTGGGCATAATGCAGATTAAATTTATGCTGTAAAACATCCCTGCGTTAATTTTATGTTCATTGCTGTGATAGAATTGGCAAGTTCTAAGTTACTTTTCATCTTGACATTTCTAATAGTTCATCTTTGAAGTTCTTCCACCTGAATAATCTGTTCATGCTGTGCCAGTTCTGCATGGAAGCTGGGAAGCTGGCAGTCCCGCCAAAGACAAATTTGCCTGTTTCAGTAGGACCTGAGAGCAACAAGGCACGTCAGTAAAATAATTGCACTTCCCAGCTACCAGGCTTGGGAAATGTAGCAGGTTCACATTGGTGTTGTCACCATCTGTACATGGTCCATATATTGGAATTCAGCTACATCAGCATGAAAAGAGAAATAAATTGCATTTAAATAGTACACTATATGGCTTGAGGATGTCCCCAAAGTATCTGCACTCAACAAAGTACTTTTGGCATATTATCATTGTTAGTATGCAGGGAAATTGTAACAAACTAGTTCTTCAAGCAAGGATATTATACTGGAAAGAGAATCTCTTTTAGAGATGTTGATATCAGATCAATACTGACCAAGACAACAAGATAATTCAGCTGTTCTTCTTCAAAACCAGGTATTGCGATCTTTTACCTGAGGGAGAAAACATTCTTTGATTTAATGTCTCACCTGAAAAACAGGATTTCCAACAGTACAATTCTTTCTTAACCATAAGGATGTGATTTTAATTTCACATATTTCTAAGAGGGGCCTAAGTAAGGCAAAACATTACATGTGTAGTGTGCAATGTATGTTTTAGTCAAAATAACAAGATTAATAATTCAACTTTATATTTTTAATCTAATCAGACTTCCCAAGATCGTTGAGTGAAGGGTTATGAAACATAATATGACACCAAGCTGCACAGGACTCTACTGAGGAAGATAAGGCCCATGGTGTTAGCGGCAAGGTGCTAGTATAGATAAAAGCTTGGCTGTCTGGCAAAAGGCAGAGATTGGGGATAAAAGGGTCCTTCTCAGGATGGCAGCTGGTGACAAGTGGTGTTCCACAAGGCTCAGTCTTGGGACTACAACTTTTCACTTTAAACATTAATGATGTAGATGAAGGAACTGAGAACGTTCTGGGTAAGTTTGCAGATGATACAAAGATAGGTAGCGACACAGGTAGCGTTGAGGAGGGGGAAAGTTGTAGAAGGATTTGGACAGGTTAGGAGAGTGGGCAAAGAAATGTCAGATGGAGTACAATGTTGGAAAGTGTGAGGTCATGACCCCTACTTTCTAAATGGCAAGAAAATTCAGAAGTCTGAAATGCAAAGAGACTTAGGAGTTCTAGTCCAGGATTCTCTCGAGGTAAACTTGCAGGTTGAGTTGGTAGTTAGGAAGGCAATTGCAATGATGGCATTCATTTTGAGCGGACTTTAATATAAAAGTAGGGGTGTACTTCTGAGGTTCTGTAAGGCTCTGGTCAGACCACATTTGGAGTATTGTGCACAGTTATGACCCCCTCAGGGATATCTCAGGAAGGATGTGCTGGCCCTGGGGTGTGTTCAGAGAAGATTCACGAGAATGGTCCCAGGAATGAAAACCTTAACATATGAGGAATGTTTGAGGACTCTGGGTCTATACTCGATGGAGTTTGGAAGGATGAGGGGGGGATCTAATTGAAACTTACAGAATACTGAATGGCCTGGACAGAGTACATGTTGAGAAGATGTTTCCATTGGTAGGAGAAACTAGGACCCAAGGGCATAGCTTCAGAGTAAAGCGAAAGCCTTTTAGAACAGAAATAAGGATAAACTTCTTCAGCCAGAGAGTGGTAAATCTATGGAATTCATCGCCACAGAAGGCTGTGGAGACCATGTCATTGAGTATATTTAAGACTGAGGTAGATAGGTTCTTAAATGTCAAGGGGATCAAGGGTTACAGCGAGCAAGTGGGACAATGGGTTTGAGAAAATTATCAGCCATTGAATGGTGGAGCAGACTCAATGGGTTGAATGGCCTGATTTCTGCTCCAGTGTCTTATGGTCTTATAAGAAGACATTTATTTGGATGGCCAAGACCTTGGTCAAAAACTTTTATTTCAAGAAGTGCTGCAAGGAAGGTGTAACGAGAGAATTCCAAAGTATAGTGCCTGGGCAACTGAAAGCAAAGCTCCCCAGAGGAGTGATTCAAAACAAGGACGTGCAAGAATCAGGATTAGAAATATGCCAATATACTTGGAGGATTGAAACACTGGGGGAAGACTACAGAGATAGTGAGGAGTGATGCCATGGAGGAATATAAAATCATGATGTCATTTGATTGGGAATCAGTGTCGGGTTGCTGAATGAACTGGCTTTGTTGTGTGTAACATCATGGGCAGTTTTGGATGAGCTCAGCTTTACTAAGGATAGAATGAGGGTGACAAGCCAGGATGGAGTTAGAATCGCCAAGTGTAACAAGCCTAAGGGGTTCATCGACCTAATAATTACAAGATCAAGACCATCCAATCACTTGCCTCTTTGTCAAGTTGCCACCTGCTTTCTTTCCACTAGCCCCCATGACCAAATGCGAGAGGCATGAAAGTGTGTTTCAGCGGCAGATGAGCTGAAACAAGGCAAAGTCCGATAAAGTTCAGGACCTGTAAGTGGGCAATTTGAGTACAGAAGTGTGGTTGGAAGTTCATCTCAGTTGACACTTCATACCAAGGTTGTGAACAATCTGATTTATTCTTATAAAGTTGCTGGAGAGTGAATGGAGTAAATGGTAGGAATTGGAGTTTGGAATAGATCTAAAAATCATGTTTAGTTGGAAGAAATATACAGAAAGATGCAAGTTCAGGCCTTGGACTAAACAGCAGGATGTAGCTTTGGAGTACATTTGGTCATGGGAGCTGGTGGAAAGGAGACAAGTGGCAACTTGGCAAAGAGGCAAGTGATTGGATGGTCTTGATCTTGTAATTAGTAGGTCTATGAACGCCTTTGGTTTGTTATAGGATGTGAAAGTAAAGGAGAAAGGCAGGAAGGTTAGAAGAAATTGATTTACTGTTGAGACTATCTTCAGACAAGAGCAGGGCCAAAAGTTACTTTACATGGTCATTCCAGATCTGCTGTGAATGACTAAACAAGTTGAAAATGAGAAATCCATGAGCTCTAGGAATTGTTTGTGACTGTCAACCTGTGTCTCTTCCACTAACTCTCTGCTTCTTATTGCAAATGTTCAAGACTCTTGCAAACATAAGTATGCAACAGCCTGTACCTCTTTGCATGAAATGTCATAGAGATGAGCCTGAAAATAACTGTTGCTGGTATTGTCTTACAAATTATAATTTTTTTTTCAAATTCCTCTGAAATGTTAATGGAAGTGTGAGCTTATTTAAATTAATACTACCAATAGTTATTTCTATTCTTTGCTTTATATATATTTTTTCCAGGCCATGTGACAGTAAACAGGAAATTTATTTTAACCAGAAGGCCCTTGGTGTCATTGGGAATGTTTCAAATAATGACCTTTCAAAACTCTTTTTACTCACCAATAAAAATGTACAGTATGTGAGAGTTCTGTTCCTTAGAACTCCTGCAAATGATGAATTCACGAAGGGGGATCTCATTAAACATGGGTTAAAAATACATTAAAAATTGTGGATTTGCGAGTTTTGTCTGTGGATGTTGATTTTATGGTTACTTGATTTTTGGCGCATACAGGCAAACTTGTGATTTTTGTGGACACAGCAGATTTACTGCATTATGTCTGGGGGAGAAGGGAAAGCCAAGTTAAAATACAGGCACATCTCAAATTTTCGAACCACAGTTAAGTAACTCTTTGCTAAGAGATGAATTCTTTCCATGATACATTTTTGCAAAAGTGTAAAGCAAACCTACTATTAGTTTCAATTCACGATGGACAGAGCAGGTTGGGTAATTGGTTTTGGTCTGGGGGATGACTGAGAACTTTTGCAATAAGGAGCATAGAAGCAGCCAGAATGGTTAGTGAAGACTATTAGTTTATGTGCTGTAATGCCATCCCAGATTACCACTGCAAGATAAAGGCATCGAGCCTGGGCATCAAATTATCATGTAACTGAGATCTCTGAATTAATACACAAAGAAAACTAAAAAATTGGGTACTTTCAAAAAAGAGAGAGTTTAACCACAGTCAAGGCATATTCCATCAAAGGCAAGAGGCAGGTCAAAGAAATCCAGACTTTCCAGGACATCAAAGAGATAGAAATTAAGTTTAAGGTAAAGGAATGTGTTTATGACTGGTGTCAGGTGAATAATGTGAGGAGGAACCACACTGTCAACAGAAGGTTAGGAGGGGAAGTGAAAAATCTGAAAGGTAGAGAGAAAATGAAAAGAAACTAGCAATTAAGATAAATGGGGAGCCCCAAGATATCTGTAGGCATATAAATAGTAAAAGGGTGATAAAGTGAGGAGTGGGGCTGATAGGACCAAAAAGGGATTTTAGATGGATACAGAGACATAGCTGAAATAATAATCCCTGAATACTTTCCATCTGTCTTTACCGAACAAGTGCATGCTATCCAAGCCATGGTGAGAATAGAGATATACATAATACATGGAAGGATTTAAAATTAATAAGAAGATATTAGATCGGGTGTCTATACTTAAAGTCTACAAAGAACAAGGGCTAGAGGAGGTGCATCAGAAAATATTGAATGAAATGAGACAAAGTTGCAGGAGCACTGGCCATAATTATCCAGGCTTGCTTAAACTCAGGCATGCTGCCGGAGTACTGAAGAAGTGCATATGTTATGTACTCCCCAAAACAAGGTGTAATGATAAGACCAGCAATGACAGAGCCGTCAGTTTAATTTCAGCATTGAGGGATCTTAAGCAAACAATAATTCAGGAGAAAATTAACAAAGTATGAGCATATACAGGTTAATTAAGGGAAACCGGTATGGATTTCTTGGGAAAACCATCAGCTTGCTGGAATTGTTGAAAGAGGTAACACATGGTGGATAGTGGCAGCATTGTCCATGTGGTGGACGTCCAAAGGGTATTAAATGAAATAGCACGTAATAAATTTGCAAGAAAAGTTAAAATGGAATAAAATAGACAATATTAACTTTACTATGAAATTGACTAAGTAACAAAAGGCAGAGAGTAATGGTTGAAAGCATACTTTTTAAGCTGGAGATGTGTTTGTACTGGAGTTCCCCAAGTGTCAAGGGTTAGGAGTTTTGTCTTCCTTGTAATATATTAATGACCTCAGCCATGGTGTTCAGAGTATGATACCAATGTTTGAAATCAAACTTAGAAGTACTGTTAGCATCAAGGAGGATAGTGTAGAGTAACAAAAGGACAGAAACAAGTTGGTGGAGTGCAGGGTAACAAATGGCAGATGAAGTTCAATGCGGAGAAATGTGAAGGGTGTACATCTCTAAAGGGAGTTTAAATATCAGGGACCTGGTTATATACACATGCATAAGTTATTGAAGATAGCATGGCATGTTGAGAGAGTAGTTATCAAGGCTCAGAGTATCCTTCACTTTCTTGATAGGGGCATTGAGCACAAGAGCAAGGAGGTGATGTCGAGCTTGTACTAATTTGATCTCATACAGTGTTACGTTCAGTCTGTGCACCACACTTTAGGAAAGATGTAAGGGCATTGGAGAGAGTCGAGAAAGAATTCACGGAGTTGTTCCAAAGATAAGGAACTTCAATTAAGAAAATAGTTTGGAGAACTTGGGTGTGTTTTTCTTGGAGCAGAGAAGTTTTAATAGAGATCTTCAAAGTCATGATCATGAATAGACAAGGAGAAGCCATTCCCACTTGTGAAAGGATTGAGAATGAGAAGGCATGGATTTATATGAATTGATGAAAGAAGGAAGAAAGACTTTGAGGGGTGGGAAAGCTTTCTCACAGAGTGAAAGATTGAGGTCTAGGATGCCCTGCCTACAAGTGTAGTGGAGGCAGAATCCAAGCTTTTAAAATTAAATGAGATTATTATCTGAAAAGGAAAAGCATATTGGGTTCCAGAGAGAATAGCATGAGGTGAATTACTCATTCTGAGAAATGATCAGAGACATGATTGTTCAAATAACGTCCTTCTGCACTGTCACAACTCTGAGACGATATGAAGAGAAATATAGCTGCTGAGACTCTGTGAGAGAAGGCAATACTTCTTTAAATTAGAGAGTGAGGAAAAGCCCAACTCTGAGGAAAACAAAGTCACAGTATGGTCTGGAATTCAAGAAAGAGGGCAGCACTGGGAAGTGGAGCACAAGAAGGGTAATGAAGGAGGAATGTGGTCTTAGGATCAGGAGAGAGAGAGAACAGCAGAAGTCAATACTTCTGAAAGGAAATATGCAACTGTGGAAATTTAGACTTGGCAGAGCAATAGAATGGCAGCAGAAATCAGGATGCAAAGAAAGTAACTGCTGCAGAAGCAATGTAAAAGTTAGGAAAACCAGCAGTGTTATTGGGACACCAGAAGAGATAGAGAAGCTGCTGAATTCTTTACTTATATAAAGGGTCAGGTCAGTAAAGTAGGAAAGAAGCAGGGTTCCAATGGGAGACATAACTGTGCCCAAAAAGACCAGCAACATCTTGCTCAGTGAGGAATCTGGATTGTGGAAAGGTGAAGGGAAAAACATGTGAAGAATAGACTGTTATTTCCATGTCTGGAACCTTCTAGCTGACTTGAATGATATCAGAGATGGAAGGGCATTTTAAAAAGTTTCATTAGTTAAATTTTATATTTTATGATGGCATTCTGGACACTGCCTCTGTTTGAAGGTGCATTTTTGTTTTTTTCGCCTATTAACTTTATTCTGATAAAGTGATGGTCCTGGAACAGAGGAGAATTTAATTAACACTGCTGACATGTTCTGAATAACTAATGGTCTGATACTGCACTGTTATTCATGACCAAGAACCGCACACAGTTCTCAAATAATGTGAAATTAATAAAACATTATTTTATTGTAAACTGCAATCATTAGCGGCTTTTAATATTGAATTAGAATTTCAGCATTGAAATTAAGGCCTCAAAAATACTGGTAATGCAAATAATTTCAACAGGAGGTAGATGGGCTTTTGAAATAGTTGGGGGGGAGCGGTTGAGGGCTATGTGGAGAAAAAGGGCAGTTGAGATTTGGGGCAGGTCTTATTAAACTGCAAGGAAGGACTGAGGGGCTGAATTGGCTATTCCTATTCCTCTACTTTGTCATTTACATAAATGATTTGGATGTGAGCATAAGAGATACAGATGGTAAGTTTGCAGATGGCACCAAAATTGGAAGTGTAGTGGACAGGGAAGAAAGTTACCTCAGATTACAACAGGATCTTAAGCAGATGGGCCAATAGGCTGACAAGTGGCAGATGGAGTTTAATTCAGATAAATGCGAGGTGCTGCATTTTGGAAAAGCAAATCCTAGCAGGACTTATACACTTTATGCTAAGGTCCGAGGGAGTGATGCAAAACAAAGAGACCTTGGAGTGCAGGTTCATAGCTCCTTGAAAGTGGAGTCGCAGGTAGATAGGATAGTGAAGAAGGCGTTTGGTATGCTTTCCTTAATTGGTCAGAGTATTGAGTACAGGAGTTGGGAGGTCATGTTGCGGCTATACAGGACAGTGGTTAGGCCGCTGTTGGAATATTGCATGCAATTCTGGTCTCCTTCCTATCTGAAAGATGTTGTGAAACTTGGAAGGGTTCAGAAAAGATTTACAAGGATGTTGCCAGGGTTGGAGGATTTGAGCTACAGGGAGAGGCTGAACAGGCTGGGGCTGTTTTCCCTGGAGCGTCGGAGGCTGAGGGGTGACCTTATAGAGGTTTACAAAATTATGAGGGGCATGGAAAGGATAAATAGACAAAGTCTTTTTCCTGAGGTGGAGGAGTCCAGAACTAGAAGGCATAGGTTTAGGGTGAGAGGGGAAAGATATAAAAGGGACCTAAGGGGCAACTTTTTCACGTAGAGGGTGGTATGTGTATGGAATGAGCTGCCAGAGGATGTGGTGGAGGCTGGTACAATTGCAACATTTAAAAAGCATTTGGATGGGTATATGAATAGGAAGGATTTGGAGGGATAGGGGCCGGGTGCTGGCAGGTGGGACTAGATTGGGTTAGGATATCTGGTCGGCATGGACGAGTTGGACTGAAGGGTCTGTTTCCGTGCTATACATCTCTATGACTCTGACTCTATTTCTCATGTTCTTGTCTATCAAAAGTACATTTTGCTTTGCCTTGAATAAATTTAAAGATCGAGCTCCGTCTATCTTCTGGGAAAAAGAATCCCATGCTGTAATAACCCTTGGAGAAGAAAATGTGGAGAACCTCTCTATTCTGTCACATAAATGTAGCCTGAATTGATGAAATCCTTTCTTGTAGCAGCATACATCTAGAATTGTAACTTGTTAATTAAAGACAGAAATTTTGAACTGGTGTTTTAAGTACTAGGTAAAACGAAGCTTGGTGGGAGAGGAAATGGTAAACTGTAATGACAATGTGGCTATTCAATTGATATTGGGATTCTGATGTTAGGATTTTAGATTCTAAAGCTATAACTGACTATAACTATTGATTTTCCAATGTCACTGCTGGACAAATAACTTATAACAAAGTCAATATTAATGGAACATCATTTATGGCATATTTTTATCCCCACATATTGGCTGCTCCCTTGTTGGTTTACAAGGTTAAAAAATCTCTTACGATAAAATAAGTGCACCAAAACGAATGATCAAAAGGCATTTCCATGCCCAATATAGTGACTTCTACGACAGCTCTTAATGCTTAGAGACATGAGAGCTGACCACTTAACTGAGTAAGTTGGCAGCAAGCAGAGAGCACATTTGTCATACTGATGACATCTATTGTGGTCACTTTCTCCAGAGCATGGACAGTCTCAAAGAGGAGAGTAGTGGGTAGATCTATTATATGGGTGCATTTGGAGGCAGAAGAAAATTGCTTTGTAACAATGAAAAATAAAGGAAAACAAGCAAAAATTATTAAGTATTTAACAGAGCGTAATCCTCAGAGTGCTTCAGTCCAAGCAGCACTAATTGTTTAAAAGTCTCAAGTAGCTCTGACCTTATAATTATCATGCTGACAAATTGCAAAGTGCTGCTTTGTTACAAATCCTAGCAAAAACAAATTCATTACTCACAAATTGCAAAGTGCTGCTTTGTTACAAATCCTAACAAAAACAATTAAGTGACTAACTTTAAGTAATTTGCTATTTCAGCCAGTAGAAAAGTTTGTTGTTTCAGAATACTGCTTTCACTTCTAATAAAGTCCCTGCAGTGTGGAAACAAGCTATTTGGCCCATTGAGTCCACACTGCCCCTCTGAAGAGCATCCCACCCAGATTCACTCACCCATCTCCTATTCCTATTTCTCATGGCTAATCCACCTAGCTTGCACACCCCTGGAC
The DNA here is from genome assembly GCF_037043375.1 of Chiloscyllium plagiosum. NCBI lineage: Eukaryota > Metazoa > Chordata > Chondrichthyes > Orectolobiformes > Hemiscylliidae > Chiloscyllium > Chiloscyllium plagiosum. Next base: position 69,780,818 of record NW_028270150.1, on the reverse strand, counting down.
ACTATGGGCAATTTAGCATGGTCAATCTACCTAACCTGCTCGTCTTGGACTGTGGGAGGAAACTGGAGCACCTGGAGGAAACCCACGCAGACACGGGAAGAACATGCAAATTCCACACAGACAGTCACCTGAGATTGGAATGGAACTCAGCTCCCTGGTGCTGTGAGGCAGCAATGCTAACCACTGAGTTACCATGCCGTGATACCATTTCTGTGTTATTAAATTCTCATAACAAGCATAGCCTCCTTTTACACACAAGACATGTGCTTTCTTGGTGCTGATACTGACCATTTCCATCTTACTGGCTTCATCTCACAGCATTAATTCCCTTTGGATTTCCTTTGCAGCTAATGGCAAACGTTTAGCCCATATAACGTTATTACCCAGATCTCCCAATCCCCAGATAATTTGAGACCAGAAATATTCTGGCAGATGTACAGTGGGACCCCGCAGAATTATTAAAAACTGACCACACAGTAATTGCTCAGGACATTTCAACTTGCAGTAGGCAACAGCCTCACAATCAAACCCTCAAAAAAGTTTCCACTCTGAGTTTCAATTAGAATCAGAGACTTTGAAGGGTTCTGATTTACTTATCTTAATAGTCATCCAACAAATGTTAGTGTGATTAAAATCTGCTTTAACTCCTGGCTACATTTGCAAATGACACAAAGATAGGTGGAGGGACAAGTTGTGTTAGGAAGAGGGAAGGCTGCAGAATGACTTGGACAGGCGAGGATTGGGGACAAGGAAATGGCAAATGGACTACAATGTGGGAAAGTGTGAGGTTAGGCACTTTGGTAAGAAGAATTGAGGCATAGACTGCACTCTAAATAGGGAAAGGCTTTGGAAATCTGAAACACAAAGGGACTTGGGAGTTCTAGATCAGGATTCTCTTATGGTTAACATGCAGATTCTGCGGCAGTTAGGAAAGCAAATGCAATGTTAACATTCACTTCAAGAATACAGGAGTAGCAATGTACTGGTTAGGCTGCAGATGGGTTTGGTCAGACCACATTTGGAATATTGTTCGCAGTTTTGACCCCTTATGTGAGGATGGATGTACTGGGTTTGGAGGAGGTCCGAAGGATGTTTCCAAGAATGATCCCAGGGATGAAGGACTTGTCTTGTGAGCAGCGGTTGAGGACTCGAGGACTGTGCTCGATCGAGTTTAGAAGGATGAGGGGAGATCTCGTTGAAACCTACAGAATGTTGAGAGGCCTGGATAGAGTGAACGTGAAGAGATGTTTCCACTAGTGGGGGAGACTCAAAGTGAAGGGACAACCTTTAGAACTGAGATGAAAAGGAATTTCTTCAGCCAGAAAGTGGTTAATCCAGGGAACTCATTGTCACAGAGGGCTGTGAAGAAGACGCCTTTGCATGTACTTAAGACAGAGATAGATAGGTCCTTGATCAGTAAGGAGATCAAGGGTTATAGGGAGGAGGTGTGAGAATTGAGTTGAGAAGCACATCAGCAATGATTGGATGGCAGAGCAGACCCAATGGGTCGAATGGCCTAATTCTTTTCCAATGTCTTATGGTTTTGTGGCCTTTGGTACAGTGTTGAACCCCATCCTCTCATTAACTCCCAGGGAGGTGGGAGGAAAGGGGAGGGCACAGCTGGCAGCTGAGGATGAAAGGGTACGGAGGCTGTATGTTAGGCTTGCAGTGGGGGGAGGGATCTGGCAATTGGGTGTTGGGAATTTAAGGAGCTGGGCAAGAGTCATGAATTGGGGAGTTTAGGATAGGTGTTTGAGGGTTTGGTACGTGTGACTGACTGTACTCAATACTCTAACCAATAAAAGAAAGCATACCAAACGCCTTCTTCACTATCCTATCTACCTGCGACTCCACTTTCAAGGAGCTATGAACCTGCACTCCAAGGTCTCTTCGTTCAGCAACACTCTCTCAGACCTTACCATTAAGTGTTTATGTCCTGCTCAGATTTGCTTTCCCAAAATGCAGCACCTCGCATTTATCTGAAGTAAACTCCATCTGCCACTTCTCAGCACATTGGCCCATCTGGTCCAGATCCTGTTGTAATCTGAGGTAGCCCTCTTCACTGTCCACTACACCTCCAGTTTCGGTGTCATCTGAAAACTTACTAACTTTACCTCTTATGCTTGCATCCAAATCATTTATGTAAATGACAATAAGTAGAGGACCCAGCACCGATCCTTGTGGCACTCCACTGGTCACAAGCCTCCAGTTTGAAAAACAACCCTTCACTACCACTCTCTGTCTTCTACCTTTGAGCCAGTTCTGTATCCAAATGGCCAGTTCTCCCTGTATTCCATGAGATCTAACCTTGCTAATTAGTCTCCCATGGGGAACCTTGTCGAACGCCTTACTGAAGTCCATGTAGATCACTTCTACCACACTGCCATCATCAAGCCTCTTTGTTACTTCCTCAAAAAAACTCAATCAAGTTTGTGAGACGTGATTTTCCACACACAAAGCCATGTTGACTATCCCTAATCAGTCCTTGCCTTTCCAAATACATGTACATCCTGTCCCTCAGGATTCCCTCCAACAACTTGCCCACCACCGACATCAGGCTCACTGGTCTATAGTTCCCTGGTTTCTCCTTACCACCCTTCTTAAACAGTGGCACCATGTTAGCTAACTTCCAGTCTTCCGGTACCTCACCTGTGACTATTGATGATACAAATATCTCAGCAAGAGGCCCAGCCATCACTTCTCTAGCTTCCCACAGAGTTCTCGGGTACACCTGATCAGGTCCTGGGGATTTATCCACGTTTATGCGTTTGTGGTGCCCTAGGATGGCCAAGGAAAACAAAAAGGAATAGAATGTCATTCCCATGGTGATTACCATTCCTCTGAAGTTTTGTCCTAAAACATCAGCGTAGCAAAAGCAAAAAGCCTTTTCCTTCAGGAAAGTAACATGCAATAATACAAACTGACAAATCAAAGGTATTGACCTTTATGTTTGCCCTGACTCCCCATGCTTTTAATAAAACTATTTGAAAGACATCTGGTTTCAACTAAAACATGAAATCATGAAGAGACAGATATTCTAAGGATGTACTGAGCTTCAATAACATCCAGTCTATTATGTGATGATGTGGTGACTCTCTCTATAGAAGCAACTAGAAAGTTAAAGGCCAGTGTTCATATTGACCTATTCTTTCTATCTAATGGCATTTGAAAAGACAAAATAAGCAACTTTTTTCTTATCAGCAGGTTGTGGCTGTTGTGACTGCTTTGTTGCATCGACTGAAACTTTCAAGGCTTGAAAGGATTAAAACATCACCTATTAAGCTCATTCAAATCACTTCTGTATCAAACTGAAACTGAGGCAGCATGTCATGTTTTTCAGGGAAATTTCTCTAATAATTAAAATTAAAATGCATTTCTCCAACTTTTGCTGCTCATAAAAATCTCTCAATTTTCTCATTAGTAACACTTTTCCATCCAACTTATTGCCAAAAGATTGAGGTGGCACAGTGGCTCAGAGGTTAGCACTGCTGCCTCACAGTGCCGGGGACCTGGGTTTGATTCCACCCTTGAGCGAATGTCTATGTGGAGTTGGCACTTTGTCCCTGTGTCTGCGTGGGTTTCCACTGGGTGCTCCAGTTTCCATCCACAATCCAAAGACATGCATGTTCGGTGGATTGATCATGCTAAATTGCCTGAAGTGTCCAGGAATTGGATTAGATTAGATTCCCTACAGTGTGGAAACAGGCCCTCTGGCCCAACCAGTCCACACCGACCCTCCGAAGAGTAACCCACCCAGGCCCATTTCCCTCTGACTAATTGACCTAACACTATGGGGCAATTTAGCATGGCCAATTCACCCGATCTGCACACCTTTGGACTGTGGTAGGAAACCGGAGCACCCAGAGGAAACCCACGCAGACACAGGGAGAATATGCAAACTCTGCACTGACAGTCACCCGAGGCTGGAATTGAACCTGATGTACAGGCTCGATGGATAGGCATAATAAATGCAGTGTTACAGGGATAGGGTAGAGGGGGGTGGAGTCGAGAGTGTGGTGCTGGAAAAGCACAGCAAGTCAGGCAGTATCCGAGAGCAGGGAAATCGATGTTTTAGGTAAAAACATCGATTTTCCTGCTTCTCAGATGCTGCCTGATCTGCTGTGCTTTTCCAGTACCACACTTTCGACTCTAATCTCCAGCATCTGCAGTTCTCACTTTCACCTAGAGAGGGGTGGATCTGGGTGGGATGCTGCTTGGAGGGCCACATGGCCTGCTTCCCCATTGTACAGATTCTATGATTAATCCCATGTCAGAGATCTAGGCTTGCACTTATTGCAATACTGAGGGCGTGCTGCTGTCTTTTCAATGAAACTTGAAGTAGAGATTCCAAACACCCAGTTCAGCAGGTCATAATGGATTCCCTTGGCACTATTTTTAATAAGAGCAAGGTGCAGAGCACTATCGAATGCTTATTCTTCAACAGCAAGGACTGCTTAGAGATAGTCGGCATGGCTTTGTGCGTGGCCAATCAAGTCTCTTAAACTTGATTGAGTTTTTTGAAGAAGTAACAAAGAAGATTAATGAGAGCAGAGTGGTAGACATGATCTATTTGGAATTCAATAAGGCGGTCAACAAGGTTCCCCATGGGAGACTGATTAGCAAGGTTAGATCTCATAGCTACAGAACCATTTGGATACAGAAGGTAGAAGACAGAGGGTGGTGGTGGAGGGTTGCTTTTCAGACTGGAGGTCTGTGACCAGTGGAGAGCCACAAGGACCGATGCTGGGTTCAGTACTTTTCAACATTTATATAAATGATTTGAATGTAAACGTAGGAGGTATAGTTGGTAAGTTTGCAGATGACACCAAATTTGGAGCGAAGAAGGTTACCTCATATTACAACAGGAGCTTGATCAGATGGGCCAATGGGCTGAGAAGGTACAGGTGGAGTTTAATTTAGATAAATACAAGGTGCTGCATTTTTTGGGAAAGCAAATCAGAGCAGGACGTATACACTTAATGCTACGGTCCTAGGGAGTATTGCAGAACAAAGAGACCTTGGAGTGCAAGGTCCTAGAAAGTGGAGTCGCAGGTAGATAGGATAGTGAAGAAGGCATTTGGTATGCTTTCCTTTATTGGTCATAGTAGATTAGATTAGATTAGATGACTTTACAGTGTGGAAACAGGCCCTTTGGCCCAACAAGTCCAGACCGACCCGCCGAAGCGCACCCATCCAGACCCATTCTCCTACATTTACCCCTGCACCTAACACTACAGGCAATTTAGCGTGGCCAATTCACCTAATCTGCACATTTTTGGAGTGTGGGAGGAAACCGGAGCACCCAGAGGAAACCCACGCAGACACGGGGAGAATGTGCAAACTCCACACAGTCAGTCGCCTGAGGCGGGAAATGAACCCGGGTCTCTGGCGCTGTGAGGCAGCAGTGCTAACCACTGTGCCACCGTATAGTACTGAGTATAGGAATTAGGAGGTCATGTTGTGGCTGTACAGGACATTGGTTAGGCCACTGTTAGAATATTGCATGCAGTTCTGGCCTCCTTCCTATCGGAAAGATGCTGTGAAACTTGAAAGGGTTCAGAAAAGATTTAAAAAGATGTTGCCAGGGTTGGAGGATCTGAGCTATAGGGAGAGGCTGTACAGGCTGGGGCTGTTTTCCCTGGAGCGTTGGAGGCTGAGGAGTGACCTTATAGAGGTTTACAAAATTATGAGGGACATAGGGTAAATAGACAAAGGGGCTGTTTTCCCTGCAGTCGGGAAGTCCAGAACTAGAGGGCATAGGTTTAGGTTGAGAGGAGAAAGAGATAAAAGAGACCTAAGGGGCAATTTTTTCACACAGAAAGTGGTACATGTATGGAATGAGCTGCCAGAGGAAGTGGTGGAGGCTGGTACAAGGTGTTTGGATGGGTATATGAATAGGAAGGGATATAGGCTGGGTGCTGGCAGGTGGGACTAGATTGGGTTGGGATATCTGGTTGGCATGGACAGGTTGGACCGAAGGGTCTATTTCCGTGCTGTACATCTCAGTGACTCTATGACTCTACAGTGCCATCTTAGGTAAAAATGTCACATTTGGGATGTTCTGAGGTTTCGAATTGTTGTATAAAAATGCAAGTCTACCTTCCTTCCCTTTGTGATGTAAAATGAGAAGTTAAAAGGGGTCCATCTGTTTTCAGATGTAGAAGTTTGAAGAGATTAATTCTGTCTGAGTTCCTGCTTCATTATTCATAGCTTGAAAGCCTCTTCCTGTACTTATCCTTTAACCCTTTGTTATTTTCGTTCTGATGCTATTTGAGAGTTTTGCACTAAGTTTGTGAAGGCATTGTTTGGATAGGTACTCATACATACATGCTGTTACCTGAGTAATGTTGCTGCTCTTTCAAATGTCAATGCACCTGTACCTTTGCACAGTACGCACTGAACAGTCCATTGTCCAGGAAGCTCTTTTAAAATAATGATCCATTAAAAGTCCCAGTATTTATATGTTTCCACAATGTGATGTTCCTTAAGTTTTTGGGGGAATACGCTTCTTTCATATATACAAGGGAGATGGTCTTTCCAGTTTGTTAGACACTTGCTTCAAAGAACTAATCAGGTGAACACTTCGGCTGGGCTTTAAACAATGGAGCAACAAAGATTCATAGAGTCATGGACTTCTACAGCAAAGAAACAGACCCTTTAGTCCAACTCATCCACCCTGACCAGACATCCAGTCTGACCTAGTCCCATTTGCAGAACTTGGCCTATATTCCTCTAAAGCCTTCCAATTCATATACCCATCCAGATACCTTTTAAATGTTGTAGTTGTTGTACCAATCTCCACCACTTCATCTGGCAGCTCATTCCATCCACCCTCTGTGTGACAAGGTTACCCCTCAGGTTCTTTTGAAATCTTTCCCCTCTCACCTTAAACTTATGCCCTCTAGTTGTGGACTCCTCACCCTAGGACAAAGACCTTTTCTCTCTCCCCTAACCATGCCTCTCATGATTTTCTGAACCTCTAAAAAGTCACCCTCAGCATCTGATGACCCAGGGGGAAAGCCCAGCCTATTCAGCCTCTCTTGATAGCTCAAACTCTCCAATCCCAGCACATTTTTGTAAATCTTTACTGCACCATCTCAAGTTTAAGAAAATCCCATCTATAGAAGGGCAACCAGAATTGTACACAGTATTCTAAACAATGGTTTCACAAATGTCCCGTACATCACATTGTGGAAACATATAAAAACTGGGACTTTTAATGGATCATTATTTTAAAAGAGCTTCCTGGACAATGGACTGTTCAGTGCGTACTGTGCAAAGGTACAGGTGCATTGACATTTGAAAGAACAGCAACATTACCCAGGTAACAGCATGTATTTGTGAGTACCTATCCAAATAATGCCTTCACAAACTTAGTGCAAAACTCTCAACATGATGTCTCAACTCCTACACTCAATGCTCTGACCAATGAAGGCAAGAGTGCCAAACACCCTCTTCACCATCCTGTTCATCTGAAAGTCCACTTTCAAGGAACTATACACCTGCACCCCTGGGTCTCTTTGTTCGAAAACAATTCCCAGGTCCCTACTGTATACGTCCTGCCCTGGTTTGCCTTACCAAAATGCAACACTTCACATTTATCTAAATCAAACTTTATCTGCCACTCCTCGGCCCATCTGATAAAGGTCCTGTTGTAATCTGGGATAATCTTAACTATCCAATATATGCACTAACTATGCACTAATTATTTTGGTGTCATTTGCAAATTTACTAACCATTCCTCCTGTATTCACATCCAATACATTTATTTAAATCACAAAAATCTGTGGATCCAGCGTCTGGCACACCAGACCAAAGAGCCAACCCTCTACCACCACCTTCGCAAAGGCTCAACAAGATTAATTTGCAGTGGTAAGTAGATTGTAATTAGATAATGCTTCAGACAGAGTTTTAATCTTGGGTTTTAGAACAAACTTGCTGCAGAGAATATCTTTTACAAGCAGGGTTCATTTGAAATATTGAAAAATTGGAATCCTGTAGAGTTCTGAGTAATGTAGGATATGACTGGATGCAGAGGGTAGTGCATGTGTGGAACAAGATGCCTGAGGAAGTGATAGAGCTGGTACAATTACAACATTTAAGAGGCATCTGGATGAGTATTATGAACAGGAAGAGTTGAGAGGGACTTAGACCAAATGCTGGCAAATGGAACTAGATTAATTTAGAATATATTTAAGATTAATTAAGTACAACTCTCTGACTCTGTGTGTGGCAGAAGCAGGTTACAAGTGCCCATTGAGGCCCATCACAAGGTCCAAGTCAGCTCCCTCCCTCTTTGATTCTTGTCACATGTGGCGTGGCAAAGATTTCATTGGGAAGTGGTGAGTTGCCAACTGACGGTCATTATTGATTATTAAATGCCTTGTTAACAGCCCACCTACTTCATTAAAATTCACACCCCACCTTACTAAATTGACCAAATAGGCCTGATATCTGGAAAACACCCAGAACAAACACGAAGCCGATGCAAGCTTATCGCTTGTTCTGAACAACCTCCCTATTGGACACCAAGCACCAACGTATCAGGGCATGCTCCATGGTCTCTGTTCACAAAGCAAACTGCATCAACAGCCATTGGCATCCAGCCTGTGCCAGCCTCAAAGAGCTCTCATGGCACATCTCTGAGCAACTTACATTACCTTATTGCATCTTGGGACAAAACATCAACTATCATTGTAATGCTGTAGCAAGGCACTCAGGGACACACACAAGCTCATGGGCTGGACCAGGCTACATTTCATTGGCTCTGAGCTTACCTGGATGTTCACAGCATTTCTGCCTTGTCTTTCTACCCTTCTATCCCCCCCCCCCCCCCCCCCCCCTCCCTCCCTGAGCCAGAGATACTAGGCTTATGTTCCTTCTGTCTTGACCTATGATTTGATGCAGACACAAAACCAGAAGGCTTTTCGAGGTTGTCAGCAGGCCTCTATCAAGTCAAGAGTGAGACTTCATTCGTGTTAAGGGCAGCCTCTGACACCAGATCAAGGCCTGCTTTGGACAGAGTCAGGAACCTGTTTTCACAGAGAAGAAGAGCTGAAAGACAGGCAGCACCCCAATCGATTTGACTCTTTCTGCCCTACTGTGGGCTGTTTTCCTTCTGAAGTGAGAGACAGGCAGTTAGTACAGAAGGTGGAAGTGGTTGGCACAGCTATTGCTGTTTGTGCTGGTGGGGAGATGTCTAGAGTGAGTGTGTAGGCAGCACAGAGGGCATGCAGTGTTAGTGGTCAGTGGTCAGGGTGGAAAAGAGCAAGAGGGGAAGGGCAATAGCAACAGTGGTAAAGCATGAACCTTGGTAAAAGATCAGTATGGTGGCAGAGATAGATTGCATGCAATGTATTGGATGGAGGATGATAGCAGATACCTTGGTCAAGTGAAGACAAACATTGATCATCTTCTTCCTGGTTTCGTGGCCTCCATCTCTAGTCCAGAGACAGTTCCAAGTTGGCGCTACTCTGCCCAGCAGGACCTCCAGGTCCTTGCCTGCAAAGTGGATGATTGATTCTCTCCTGTATGACATGTCCAGGGCAAACGTCAGGAACTATGCAGGGCATATCCAGACTGATATGATGGTGCAAAAACAAGGGATGCTGGCATTTTAATGGATAGTTAGTGTATGGTATAGTATTATGGAAATGACCGTGGTATGATAAGGCAGAAATCAAATATGAAAGATGCCCTAGAAATATGGTGGGCAATTAATAAGGCAAGTTTGCTCAGGTGGAACTGAGAAAACACCTCACAGTGAGAAACCCTCCAGAAAACTCAGTGCAACTCAGGTGTCACCACAACAATGTAAAACTCAGTCCATTATGTTTTGGCGAAACAAATTTAAACTTTTTGTGGAGACAGTTAGCTGAGTTTGTTGGATAACTGGTTTGAAATGGAGAATGACACAAACAGCATGGGTTCCGTTCCTCTTCCAGCTAAGCTCTGAAACCCCAACTTCTCAACCTCACCCTTGTCTGTTGGGTCTGAGTAGGATGCTCTTTGGAGGTTCAGTGCAGACTCGATGGGCCTAATGGCCTGCTTTTTGCACTGCAGGAATTCTACGATTCTTCTATGATCTGATGAAAAACAATTAAATGTATTACTGGCCTGCACTGAGATTGAAGCAACACACAACACAGATTTTTCATTTAACTTTAGCTTACTTGATAATTGTTTCTGCATTTAACCTTTTACCACAAAAATTACCCTTGAGAATATTTCCTTTCACTCTTTAAGGTCGGCCATCTTATTTCGATATAAACTTCAATGGAGCTATTCACTGTAGTAATAAATCATGCCTCTCTGGGCCTGATATGGATTATCATCACCCTTGTTATTATTCATAAATGTAAGCTTAAATCTAATGTAGTCATTGGTTTTCTTTGTTATATTCAGTCCTTGTCACCTCCTCATTTATTCAGAATGGAAAGAGGGAGAGAGTGATGTCTTAAATCTTTAAGTGGAGAGAGTTTAATTTGTCCATGTCACTGTCGGCATGAGAGTAGACACTTTCCCAGCAATAAACAAAAGATAAATTTGCTTAAAAACATTCCTCACCCAATAATACATTGTAGCTATGTATATTCAGCTCATAAACAAAATATTTGTAGGTCTTCTATTTTCCATTCTTGACAGAATTGCATTTCACATGCTCATTTAACACTGTTCACTTGATTCAGTCTTTGTACCATGTTTGTCAAATTTCTGGGAGGAAGTGAGGACTGCAGATGCTGGAGGTTGGAGTCCGAGAGTGTGGTGCTGGAAAAGCACAGCAGGTCAGGCAGCATCCGAGGAGCAGGAGAATTGAGTTTCAAGGATAAGCCCTTCATCAGGGGTTATGCTCGAAACGTCGACTCTCCTGCTCCTCGGATGCTGCCTAACCAGCTGTGCTTTTCCAGCACCACACACTTTGTCAAATTTCTGTCACTGTTTATGAGGTGCCAGACATGGTAAAATGTTATTAGCTGATCAAAAATCATCTTCAGTTACTGAGATCAAGTTTCTGTTAATACCAATTATATGATGCCTGTCGGTTCTACATATCATTTTTGTTTCACTGCTGCTGAGAAGATCTGTTTATGAGAAGTTAGAAGTACACAGTATCCAAAAGCACTCTGCTTAGCATCAGCTTTGGTCCTACTGCTTGACATTGTGCTTTTCGTGTTTGCTTCCCTTCTAATTGAAGTTGCAAATGGGCTCCTTACAAACTTATCTAAAGTCTTTTTTTAGGAGGGCGGCACGGTGGCACAGTGGTTAGCACTGCTGCCTCACAGCGCCAGAGACCCGGGTTCAATTCCCGCCTCAGGTGACTGACTGTGTGGAGTTTGCACGTTCTCCCCGTGTCTGCGTGGGTTTCCTCCGGGTGCTCCGGTTTCCTCCCACAGTCCAAAGATGTGCAGGGCCGGGTGAATTGGCCATGCTAAATTGCCCATAGTGTTAGGTAAGGGGTAAATGTAGGGGAATGGGTGGGTTTCGCTTCGGCGGGGCGGTGTGGACTTGTTGGGCCGAAGGGCCTGTTTCCACACTGTAATCTAATCTAATCTAATCTTTTTCACGGCCAGTCCATAATGTCATCTGGCATTTTCTGTCTGGTATGTTTCTGATGGTTTTGTTGTGACAAATGGATAAACAGACAAAGGCATGGTTTTTACTGAACGCAATGTGGCAGGTTGGAGAATCTAAATTATTAATATTTGGAAAGTTTCTGAGAAATGCTTGCTATTTTGTTGATCACACTGAAGAAACATTGTTGTGAAGAACATAAAAAGTATGACAAAATACATTTTCAATTTCCTTAATGCAGAAAGCCTCTGAAACTATTGACAGATGGTCTGATTCTAAGCTTGATGTAAAGTCAATTTGAGTGAAGTTAATGGATGGTCCTTGAATGTTTTGCATGTCCAGCACTTTTGAGTGACTGCAGCAAAATAATGATGGCACTACTGTTCGAAGAGATATGTAATGGAAAACATTAAAGAACATGCAGCACAGAAGCAGGCCAATTGACCCAAATGATTTATAGCCATGTTCATACTCCTCATGAGCCTCCTCACAAACTGTTCAGCCTATCAACATATCATTGTGACTGCCTTGTCATTGGGGATTTTGGTATCACCGTGGAAAAGCTGTGACCTGAACTGAACAGTAAGAATCAGTTAGAATTGGAAACCTCATGCAAATGAGTTCTGTTGTGAACGAGTGGAGCATGGAGCACTCTGGTCTGCAAGTGATATTTCAAATTGCTGCCGAAGCATAGAGTCTTTCAGGAATGGAAATAAAATGACATTTCTAATAACGTTTCTGTGTTCAAAGGCAGGCCCTTGCCACAGCAATGATTCAATTACAGCAATGCAGTAGCTGATTAGATGACCTCTGTCTTTCTGATACTAGAGTGTGCTGTGGTCCCATGTCTGTGACTGACCTGATTTTGAAGCACTTCGGTAGGCAGGGACATGTGTGTTTGGGAAGAGATTAAAGATCCTCAGATTATGGTAGAAAATGCTGGAAACACATCAATTCAAGCAGCATCAGTGAATAAAGGAAAGTGGAATCATAGAATACTACAGTGCACAAGGAGGCCATGTGTGCCTGTGATAGCCTTCACAAAAACTTGTCCAATTTACAACCAAAAGAGAAAATGCTGGAAAATCTCAGCAGGTCTGGCAGCATCTGTAAGGAGAGAAAAGAGCTGACGTTTTGAGTCTAACTGACCCTTTGTCAAAGCTAAAAAAAGGGAGAAATAGGGGGAGGTATTTATACGAGGCTGAGAGAAAGTGAGTCATGACTCCAGAAGCAAAGGTAGCAATAAAGAGGTGATAATGACGGTGCATAGAGAGATTATGGGGAGATTAGGAGCTGTGAATGACCAAGGCTGAAGCCAGTGCTATGTGATAAAATATGCGGGGGATGGTGAAGCAGAGGCAAAATGGAAAACAGGGGAGAAGGGTAGGAAAGGGGGAAGAGGAGAGGAAAAAGGTGATGAGAGAATGGGGAGCGAGAGAAAGAGAGACAATCAAGAAATAAGAGGTACTGAACAGTGAAAAAAATATATAAAAAGATAAATACAATAAATGAAATAAAATTACGGAGCAGAATGAAAACAGAGGGGTCGAGGTGGGATAATCATCTGAATGTTGAGACCGACAGGGGGCCCACACAGTCATTTGGGCTCTGTTGACACCTCAGCTAAATATATGGATATATGATTGATAAACATGCAGACCTGTATATACAAATGATAAATTCTGATCTCTGTATGCAAAGAAATTGAATGTTTCCGTATGTATAGCATGACCAACTGTACAGACCATCAAAATAATTTATGAATGAAGTATATTTTTGAAATAAGAAAAAGCTCCTTTCTCTCCTTACAGATGCTGCCAGACCTGCTGAGATTTTCCAGCATTTTCTCTTTTGGTTTCAGATTCCAGCATCCGCAGTAATTTGATTTTGTCCAATTTACACTCCTATTTCAGCTTTCTCCACCTAATCCTGCAAATCAGTTCCAGTATAGCACATAGCCAATTGCTTTGAAAAACTCTTCATTTCGGTTATATAAGCTAATGGTTCTGAAATAGTTAAAACCAAATATTTCATTAAGCTCCACCCAATCTGATGATGCGACAAGGAGTTGGGTGAAGTAAAGCAGAGTATCTCGAGATCTCAAAGGACACAGACCTATTATCCTGGCATTTCCAGGGTCAGCCAGAGGGCAATTAATTTCCACAATTCAGGAGAGAGCAAATAGCTGCCTGGCACATACAATTAGAAAATGTTTGCACTTGCAGGAGCACCACAAGGACCCTAATCCAGGCACCAATTCCACTTATAAGACAACTCATAAAACAGATTTTTTTTTTTTAAATCTTTTTTTTAAAGAGGAAACTTGCCTCATCTGAAACTCTGTTGTATCCTTGCTGTCATTGCACTGAGCATTTCAGACATCAATTCTGTTCCCAGTCTTGCATGAGTCAGTAAACTGGGGACTCCCATAATAGCATTAAGCTAGGAGAGATCGAAATAAAGGCCGCAGTGTTTTGATTCTGCAGAATTTGGAGCCGGTTTTCCACCTGCTGTGAAGTCTCGATTCAGAACAGTGACCAAGTCATGTTGCACCAAAACCGGAAACTAATTAGTAATAAATAGATGATTCATCCCATGCAGTAGGGGGAGGTAAACTGCTCTGTGGAGATTGGAAGGTTAAAGAGTCACTGTATTCGTAGAGTTCTTGGAAAATTGCAATCACTTTACAACATAACAATGCAGATAAATTGACCTTGACTGGTTCAGAGTTTATGCTCCTCTTACACCTGCCTGCAAGCTTTAATCACATATATTTCTGATAAGTAAGGCATATTTTAGAAAAAATAACATTTGTAAAAATGGTTTCAATATCATTAAAGTATGATATTGTGTAAGCAAAATTACGGATCAAATCTATGCAGTACAGTATATGACACTCTAAGGTGCCTCACACATTGTCCAAAATATTAAAATATTTTCTGCATATGACCCCCCAAGGGGTTTTATTTGGATTTTATCACTTTAGTAACCACTCTGACCTTTCAGCAGCCACCTCAAGCTTCGGTCCATTTCTCAACACCCGGTTCTGGACTGTGGAATGTGCCAGTCTGAAACACATGGCTGGAAACAGCCCCTTGCTCTAGAAGGCCAACACGATTCAGGCAAATGAAATAGCACCTTTTATAAAGTTGCGTGTTTTCAAATAACAATTGGTTTTTTTAAATCTCCAAGTGTGTCCCTAGGAACAGACCATCCTGTGTGATGAGAAGAGAATCTGAGTTATGTAGTTGCTAAGATGAACCTCAAGAAAAGAAATCTGATTCTCTTTTCCACACATTCTTGCAATCTGCTTTCCTCCCCAGCTGCCTTAAAGACAGCATGCATTGGCACTGTGATCCCAGCTGTGCGTGAATAATCTGCTCGAGAGCCTGTTTCTCTCCACCTGCCTTGCTACATCTTGGTGCTTTGATAAAAATTCTGATAGCGAGGCATTCTGCCACCTAGCCTTAACAGTTTGCACAGAGAACTGTGCAACACAAACTCCAATCTCTTTTTCCTGTAGGGCCTCAAAGATGTCACACACAGACCACTATTATAGACTTTTGTTTAGAGATGCTTTTCTGCACCAAACTTTCCATGAACAACAGATTATACAGCATGATCTGTCTGAATGCCGATGGGATGTGATTTACCCAAGGATACTGAGAGAATTGAGACGGGAAATTGTGAAGACACTGTCTGTAAATTTTAAAATTTCTATAGACTTGGGGGTGGTCCCAGAAGACTGGAGAATTGTAAACGTAGCACCATTGTACATGTAAGAATGTAATGCTATACCCAGAAACTACAGGCCAATCAGTTTAACCACAGGAAGCTTCAAGAAGCTTTGAGAAACATTAGGCAGAATCGTACTGGGGTCTGAGTGATGAAGGCTATGTGGCAGAACGGTGTCACAAGTCCAGCAAGGCCCATCTTGATGTTGGGAGTATCTTGTGCCGCCTTTATGTTTTTGACAAGAAGCTTGGAGAGTTTCTCACTATGCAGCAGAAAGTGCCAATTAGGTCAAAATATTCAGTCACTTGCATGAATGTGTGTTATGTAAGAAAACCAGTGTGGATTTATTTAGGGCATATTCCATTTCACCAACTTGTGTGAATAATTTGGAGTAGTAGCAGACTGGATTGAAGAGTGTAACATTTTTAACATGGTTAACATAGACTTCAAAACAATGTAATAAATTACCACATAATAGACTTACTAGCAACATTACTAACCCCTTTAATCCACGAGTTATAGTGAAGTGAATGGAGAATTAACAGGTAACAGAGTAGTGGTTAATGGGTAGTTTCAGAATGGAGGAGGTTTTGTAGACTTTAGATTACATTACAGTGTGGAAACAGGCCCTTCGGCCCAACAAGTCCACACCGACCCACCGAAGCGCAACACACCCATACATTTACCTCTTACCTAACACAATGGACAATTTAGCATGGCCAATTCACCTGACCTGCACATCTTTGGACTGTGGGAGAAAACCGGAGGACCCGGAGGAAACCCACGCAGACACGGGGAGAATGTACAAACTCCACACAGTCAGTCGCCTGAGGCGGGAATTGATCCCGGGTCTCTGGCACTGTGAGGCAGCAGTGCTAACCACTGTGCCACCGTGCCGTCCCATAAGTTGATGTTTGGACCCTTGCTTGTCTTAGTATATATTAATGACTTGGACCTTGGTGTAAAGGGCTCAATTTCAATTGTTGAAGATTATTTGAATCTTGGAACTATGGTGAACAGTGAGGAGGATGGTGCAGAATTTCAAAAGGGCATTAACACATTAATGGAATGGGTAGACAAGTCACACATGAAGTTCAATGTGAAGACGTGTGAGGTGATACAGTGTGGTAGAAAAAACATGGACAGACAATATAAAATAAAGGATACAATTCAAAAGGTGAGGGCTCTTGAGCCACAGTGGTAGCGTCTCTACATCTGGGGCAGAAAGCTCAAATTGACCTTCCTCCTGTTCTAGAGGTGTGCCATAATATATCTGAGTAGGTTGATTAAATATACCTACAACTCTAAAGGGGTTGCAGGAGAAGAATGACCAGGGTGTATAAGTGCATTTGCATATCGGATATTTTGAGAATTTACTTAAAATATACAGTGTCTTAAGTTTCGTTGATAGTAACAAAGCACAAAAGAAAGAAAGATTCATAAATGGTTCCCAAAGATGTGGAGCTTCAGTTGAGGTGGTAGATCGGAGAGACTGGGATTATTTTCCTTGAAGAAGAGAAAGTTGAAAGGAGATTTGAAAATTTGATAGAGGTATTCAAATTCATGAGGTTCATGATAGAGTAGATAAGGAGAAACTGTTTCTGTTGATAGAAGGATTGAAAACCAGAGGACACAAATTTAAGGTGTTTCAGTAAAGAAGCAACGAATAGAGGTATGAGGAAGAATATTTTTATTGTTGAGATTTGGTGCTTAAGATTGGGAATGCACTCCTTGACAGTGTGGTGGAGATAGGATCTATTCCAGCATTTCAGAGGGAAACAGATTCATTTCTGAAAAGGAAGAATGCACAGGGTATGGGGGGAAAAGTTAGGAAAGTGGTTGCAGTTGAATTGCTCTTTCTGAGAGTCAGCACCAACGCAAAGGACTGAGTTGTATCTTGAAATGCTGTACACAAATTGTAAACCTGTCATCAGTGAGACTGGTATTGCACTATTTGAGCATCTAGCCTCTTACTTGGCTATTCCACCCGCCACCCCAAATTCTCATGCCAATCATGCTCAAACCATGCTTCCACGCACAGGACTAGTCACCCCCAAAAGGTGTCGTGAAGACGGCTGAATCAGACAGAGACCCTAATGACTTCAAGAAGCAGAAACCCTCTGAAACTTAAAACTAAGTTACTAATGTACAGCAGTGAAGGGGAATGCTCTCTGGGGGCCATGTGATGGAATTCCTTTCAGTGGTTTCACCAATGGGGCATGGAACATTCTGCCCCAGTGGTCCCCAGTGTTTGCAGGAGGACATCTCCATGATACTGGTGGACTCTCCACACACACAAAAGGTCAATTGATCACTAGTTTTACTGGGCCCAATATGCCAAACTCTCTTGCCATTTCAGCGAACCGTCCCGAAGTAAAGCCTTAAATGATTTACTTGGCTGTTTGCTTTCTTGAATCTGGCCTGTTTCACTGATATTTTTTCAGCGATGGCAGTACACGATATTTAAATAGAGAGTCGACAAAAAGCTTGGTGCACCCATACACAAAGTTGCCATCAGGGTGGGAGCATGTTAGGTCTATGTTTCCTGTTCTGTCTGGTGGTTTTTTTTTATATCATCTCCCTGTGGATACAGTCCATTTTCAACCTCCAGGTCAAGTAGAAGTTGATTTGAATGACTGCAAATGGTGCAGCAGCCTATTAGGGGCCAGACCAGCACCATATACAACAACATTAAGAGCAATTTGTATTTACCAAAGGTGAGGTACATGCTGCTGAGTCAGATGGAAGTATGGAGAAGGACCAGCGCTGCTACTTCCCTGTTTCAGTATAATTTTGGCTTCCATTTGGCTCCAGTCCTTGGCGCATCCATTGTCCCTTACAAATACTGCAGCATTTTCAGGTGGTTGGAGATGATGATGTGAGATTCATTGGTTGAGTCATCGAAGAACATAGTCTTGTTTTTCTTATGATTCACTCCAGCCTCTGAGACCAGTGTGATCTGTTCACTAAACTAGCAGACCTGAACAAAGGTAGTGACAGTGAGACAGCAAAAGCAGAGATGGATTGGTAGTGAATTGCCTTAAACAACCTTTACCAGTTGATAAGCTCACACCGGCTGAGATCGTCATAAAGATCCCAGCTTCTCGACCTTGGCTCACGAATGAGGTGTGGTAACCTTCAGGTTAAGCCACCACCAGTCCTCTCTCTGTCTTGCTCTCTCTCTCTGCCTCTGTTGCTGTCTCTCTCCAATGAACAGAGGCCTTATGATCCTCTGGGACTATGGCAACTTCATCTTTTACAGGTAAAGATGGCAGAGTGACCATGTGTGGTCATCTGGGAAAATACCGCAGCCTGGGTCAAGCAGATTCAATGTGTATAGTTCTTCCAGTCCTGTAATAGGCAACCATACTTCTATGTAGTGCAAGAGTCTCAGAGATCATCCTATTGGGAGTAGGGAGGTCTAAACTAGAAGGCTCACAGTTCCAGAGTAAGCCTGATCTGATTAGTAATGACTTTGGACAGAAAGTAATGTACATGTCAAAGTATCTGACCAATATATTCTTCTAACTTGAGGTTGGAGAAATGGCAGAACAATGTGTGAGATTCTCATCAGAATGCATTGTGTACAAGTGTCACAATGAGCATAACCCAAATTGTTCGCTCGTTCTGATTTTATTAAACGTCTGTCTCTCCTTTTTATTTTATTCCCTTTTTATAGGAAGCAAGAATGCCCTAATTAACTTGAATATTCATTTCCTTCTTTTTGAAACTCCCATATTTGCTGCTGGGAGTTTGAATCAAATGCACATTTCTGCTATCTCTGTGTTGCAGCTGTTTTGGTGAACCCATGGAATGTGAATAAAAGTGTGAAACTTGCTACTTCCCCTGAATGTGTGAAACAGAATATTCCCAATCTCTTTGGAGTGGTTTGAACAGCTGTCGATACTGAATAGATTCCTCTTTTGTTTCAGTGTGAATACAAATCCCTTAGGTGGAAACATTTGAGTCGCCAAAAAATGTCATCCCATTAACTACTGTATGAACAGAACTATGGAGAGCTGAATGAACTGCTCTTAAAGGGACTGTTGCACCTTAGTGAAAATGCTTGTCAAAGTGCCTTTATATTTGTATAGTAACCTCCTCTGCTGTCTTCTATAAAAAAGGCTTCCTGCATTTTTGTCACCATATGTGACACTTCCTTTCGATTGTCTCATCCAATGCTTCCAGCTTCTGTATTATAGTAGGGAAACCTAAGGCTTAAATCTATATCGGGATGATAGTGCGTATGAGATCAACTCCAAGTATGAGAACGGCACTATCCCATAATACTGCCACTTGCGCCAAATGTTAACTGATTTAGATTTGATTTACCTGCTAGTAGACAATAATTAGACCCATCACATCTTTTATTTACAGCCTATACCTGCCCACTCTTGGACTGGAACAACTGCAATAGTGATCTATAGACTTTCTCTGACACCTCACCACATTTTGGAGTTAACGACCTACATCTAAACTATGCTGGCTGATTTTTTTTTAATCCCTCAAAAACTTCGTTCTTAAAATTTCCAGAAATAAATGGCATAACTTTTTCAATTTGATATTACTTCAAGTACAATGTAAATCAATCTTTTTCAATGCAGAACATAAAGTGCTTCACTGCACTTGCTGTTACAAGTCATATTCATACTGTACATTTACATTTCATGTCAAATTTTCCTTGGTGTATACAGCTTGAGCAGTTTTACACTGTTTCCAGCACCTGTGAGTACTGTGCCAGGAGATGGCCTTTCCCCATCAATCCATTGTAGCAACTTCACAAAGCTTTAGCCCATCCCTCAGGACACTCCTGGACCTTGGAGTGTGCCATTCTGAACTACGTTAAAAATCACACAACACCAGGTTATAGTTCAACAGGTTCAAATACACCTGTTGGACCATAACCTGATGTTGTGGGATTTTAAACTTAGTCCACCCCAGTCCAACACCAGCACCTCCACATCAAGTTTGAACAATGGGTGCACTGCATGAAGGAATGATGATATTTGTTGAGATTAGATTCCCTCCACTATCAAAACAGACCCTTTGGCCCAGCAAGTCCATATCGACCCTCCAAAGAATAACACACCCAGACCCATTCCCCTACCCTATATTAACCCTGACTAATGCACCTAACACTATGGGCAATTTAGCATGGCCAATTCACATCTTTGGATTGTGGGAGGAAACCAGAGCATCTGGAGGAAACCCACACAGGCACAGGGAGAATGTGCAAACTCCACACAGACAGTCACCCGAGGTGGGAATCGAACCCAAGGTCCCTGACAATGTGAGGCAGCAGTGCTAACCAGTGAGCCACTATGCAGCCCCAACTATGCCTCCTATATTCACATCCATTTAAGTGCTTGTCTTAATGATTTCAAGGCAATATTGGCACAAGTCCTGTGAGGGGACTAGAGGATAAGAAAAATGAGTTAAAAAGTCATAATAAATAAAATGTATCAATATACTTCTCTATAACAGAACAAAGTGAAATGAGACATTGTAGTGGAATCATGGTTGTTTATTTTTTACACATAGCTTTCCTTGAGGAGCGTAAGACCAGGGAAGCTGGCAAAGACTGCAGAATCCACCAGATATGTATATGAGGCTAATTAACACTCTGTAAAAATACTGTTTTACCCCACATCAGGAAAGCAAAGCCCAGGAGAGTGTCACTCCATTTGCTACAATAGCTTTAATGACACAGCGGGTGGAAGGCAACATTTCTCTGAGAAAATCTTACTTTTTTTTTGCTCCTGGCTTTCGAGACTGCTGTCTTTTTGTTTCTATTGTGCCCTCCTGGCTGCCTATATTGTATGGGGAAATCAGTGCTAATTGGAAGCAGTGGGATGTGAGCGGAACTAATGGCAGCAGTAGCTGTTCTGCTTTATCCTGAAGGGCAATGGATTGCAGTGGAAATAGGCAGCGAGACCTTGGGTGGATCGCTGAGTGAAAGCAAGCTTTGTGTACTGGCACTGTTGTAACCTATGTTTTTTGTGAATGTGTGTATAAAGCCGAAGGGAATGTTTTCCGAGTCATTGGGAAGCTAAGAAGAGTTTTTAAAGAAAACGAGTACAAAAATAAATATCAGTGTAAGCTCTGAATAGGCTGAGGACAGTGATAGAAGATAAAGCAGTATGGAGCTAGACCTTAGCTGGAATTCCTGGGATTGGAACAAATCTTATTTCAGTACAGTGAGTACAATTTAACTGGACTGTGAAGTCAATTATACTACACTTGAACTTATGAGTTTATGAGTAACTTTCAAAAGGTATAAGGCCTGCTTTATGAGCTAGAGAAAACAGATTCATGGTTTGACAATAAATGATTTGATATCAACTGTTAGCTGGTATTTGATAATTAACAATTGCTAAGATGTATCTTTAACTGAATTAACAGAAAAAAAATGTCATGCATTAGAACCAGAAATTTGGGCTGCACTTAAAGCAAAAGCAATATGAGAAAATAGCTTTTTCACACGCTGAGTAGTTAGGATTTGGAATGACCGACCTGAAAATATAATCAAAGGAAGTTAAATCACCATTCGAAAGGTAAGTAGCCAGTTATTTGGAAAGAGACAGTGTATAGGGTTACAGAGAGACGGCAGGAGAATGGCATGAAGTAATATGCTCATTTGGAGAGCTGGCGCAGACATGATGGACTTAAAGCTTCCTTCTGCACCATAAACATTCTCTGTTCTCTCTGCTGGTACTTTCACGGTCAATGTAAACATGTTCAGAATAAACTGCCCAGGTAGATCACCTGTAAATTTAGTTTGGCACTTGACTCTTTTTTTTTTGACAGAAGAGATATAAGCAGAGTGATCTTCATACTTAGGTGTTTAATTAGCTACCTTTGAGCTGCGGTATGTGATGTGTTGCTTGGATATTATTGATTTCACATTTGGGATGTAAACCATTCGTGGCAGAGAGGAAGATAAACAAGGGGTAGTTTTAATGCTGAGATCAATTTGGATGCTACGCATCTGTCATCCCATCAACTTTACTTCACACTCTCACTTCTACTTGTTATATCAACCAATAAAGGTAATGGCTTGCCCATACAGCATTTAATGACTTTAACTGCTTGCCACAAATTAAGGAATTCACTGTTAATTTAGAAAGGATAGTGTATTCAGAAAGACCCACAGTATCTGTTTCAAAATGTTTTCTAGTTTGGCCAATGGATTTATGTTGCTGTAAAACAAAATTATTGGAGAGAAAGCTCAGCTCTATTCAAGTTGACAGTTCCGCAATCACATTTTACTGTTAGACTGTTTGCAGTTGTTTCATTATTGTCATTAGTGGGCTTATTTCTGCGAGAAAACTAAAAGCCGATTTCATCGCTGGTTATAATTTTGCTTCACTGTCAGATAGGTTATTTGACCTTTTGGTGCAATGGCAAACAGCAGAATAATGTTGAAACTTCACCTCAATAAGTCAGCAGCCTTGGATGTAAGAGAACACGGTAATTAGCATAGATGACTCAATCGGTGAAGGCAATTTGTAACTGAACTATGCACATCCAAGTTGAAACTTTATTGCTGGAACAGCACAGCAGGTCAGGCAGCATCCAGGGAACAGGAGATTCGACGTTTCGGGCACAGGCCCTTCTTCAGGAATGAGCAGAGAGTGTTCAGCAGGAGAAGATAAAAGGTAGGGAGGAGGGACTTGGAGGAGGGGCGTTGGAAATGTGATAGGTGGAAAGAGGTCAAGGTGAGGGTGATAGGTCGGAGTAGGATGGAGGCGGAGAGGTCAAGAAGAAGACTGCAGGTCAGGAAGGCGGTGCCGGGCTGGAGGGATCCGGCTGAGACAAGGTGGGGGGAGGGGGGATGAAGAAACTGGTGAAGTCCAAGTTCATCCCCTGCGGTTGGAGGGTTCCCAGTCGGAAGATAAGACGCTCCTCCTCCGACCGTCGGGTTGTTGTGGTTTGGCGGTGGATGAGTCCAATGACCTGCATATCCTCGGTGGAGTGGGAGGGGGAGTTGAAATGCTGTGCTACAGGTTGGTTGGGTTGGTTCGTCCGGGTGGCCCAGAGGTGCTCTCTGAATCACTCCGCAAGTAGGCGGCCTGTTTCCCCAATATAGAGGAGGCCACACCGGCTGCAGCGGATGCAGTAGATGATGTGGGTGGAGGTACAGGTGAATCTGTGGCCGATATGGAAGTTTCCTTTGGGGCCTTGGAGAGAAGTGAGGGGGGAGGTGTGGGCGCAAGTGTTGCACCTCCTGCGGTTGCAAGGGAAGGTGCCGGGAGTGGAGGTTGGGTCGGTGGGGGGTGTGGATCTGACAAGGGAGTCGCGGAGGGAGTGGTCTCTACGGAAAGCTGATAGGGGAGGGGAGGGAAATATATCCTTGGTGCTGGGGTCTGTTTGGAGGTGGCGGAAGTGACGGCGGATGATGCGCTGTACATGGAGATTGGTGGGGTGGTAGGTGAGGACCAGTGGGGTTCTGTCCTGGTGGCGGTTGGAGGGGCGGGGCTCAAGGGCGGAGGAGCGGGAAGTGGAGGAGATGCGGTGGAGGGCACCGTCGACCACGTCGGGGGGGAAATTGCGGTCCTTGAAGAAGGAGGCCATCTGTGTTGTACGTATTTTGAACTGGTCCTCCTGGGAGCAGATGCGGCGGAGACGAAGGAATTGGGAGAATGGGATGGCGTTTTTACAGGGGGCAGGATGGGAGGAGGTGTAGTCCAGGTAGCTGTGGGAGTCGGTTGGTTTGTAGTAGATGTCCGTGTTGATTCGGTCGCCTGAGATAGAAACAGAAAGGTCTAGGAAGGGGAGGGAGGAGTCCGAGACTGTCCAGGTGAATTTGAGGTCGGGGTGGAAGGTGTTAGTGTAGTGGATGAACTGTTCAACCTCCTCGTGGGAGCACGAGGTAGCGCCGATACAGTCATCAATGTAGCGAAGGAAAAGATGGGGGGTGGGGCCAGTGTAGTTGCGGAAGATGGATTGTTCCACATACCCTACGAAGAGGCAGGCATAGCTGGGGCCCATGCGGGTGCCCATGGCTACTCCTTTTGTTTGGAGAAAGTGGGAGGATTGGAAAGAAAAGTTGTTCAGGGTGAGGACCAGTTCGGTCAGTCGAAGGAGGGTGTCGGTGGAAGGGTACTGGGTGGTACGGCGGGAAAGGAAGAAGCGGAGTGCTTTGAGTCCTTCGTGATGGGGGATGGAGGTGTACAGGGACTGGATGTCCATGGTGAAGATGAGGCGTTGGGGACCGGGGAAGCGGAAATCCTGGAGGAGGTGGAGGGCGTGGGTGGTGTCACGAACGTAGGTGGGGAGTTCTTGGACTAATGGAGACAGGACCGTGTCGAGGTATGCCGAGATGAGTTCGGTTGGGCAGAAGCAGGCTGAGACGATGGGTCGTCCGGGGCAGTCAGGTTTGTGGATTTTGGGCAGGAGGTAGAAACGGGCGGTGCGGGGTTGTGGGACTATGAGGTTGGAGGCGGTGGATGGGAGGTCCCCTGAGGTGATGAGGTTATGGATGGTCTGGGAGATGATGGTTTGGTGGTGGGGAGTGGGGTCATGGTCAAGGGGACGGTAGGAGGAGGTATCTGCGAGCTGGCGTCTGGCCTCAGCGGTGTAAAGGTCAGTGCGCCAAACTACTACTGCGCCTCCCTTGTCAGCTGGTTTGATGGTGAGGTTGGGGTTGGAACGGAGGGAGTGGAGGGCTGCGCGTTCCGAGGGTGAGAGGTTGGAGTGGGTGGGAGGGGTGGGGGAGTTCAGGTGTACAACACAGATGGCCTCCTTCTTCAAGGACCGCAATTTCCCCCCCGACGTGGTCGACGGTGCCCTCCACCGCATCTCCTCCACTTCCCGCTCCTCCGCCCTTGAGCCCCGCCCCTCCAACCGCCACCAGGACAGAACCCCACTGGTCCTCACCTACCACCCCACCAATCTCCATGTACAGCGCATCATCCGCCGTCACTTCCGCCACCTCCAAACAGACCCCAGCACCAAGGATATATTTCCCTCCCCTCCCCTATCAGCTTTCCGTAGAGACCACTCCCTCCGCGACTCCCTTGTCAGATCCACACCCCCCACCGACCCAACCTCCACTCCCGGCACCTTCCCTTGCAACCGCAGGAGGTGCAACACTTGCGCCCACACCTCCCCCCTCACTTCTCTCCAAGGCCCCAAAGGAAACTTCCATATCCACCACAGATTCACCTGCACCTCCACCCACATCATCTACAGCATCCGCTGCAGCCGGTGTGGCCTCCTCTATATTGGGGAGACAGGCCGCCTACTTGCGGAATGATTCAGAGAGCACCTCTGGGCCACCCGGACGAACCAACCCAACCAACCTGTAGCACAGCATTTCAACTCCCCCTCCCACTCCACCGAGGATATGCAGGTCATTGGACTCATCCACCGCCAAACCACAACAACCCGACGGTCGGAGGAGGAGCGTCTTATCTTCCGACTGGGAACCCTCCAACCGCAGGGGATGAACTTGGACTTCACCAGTTTCTTCATCCCCCCTCCCCCCACCTTGTCTCAGCCGGATCCCTCCAGCCCGGCACCGCCTTCCTGACCTGCAGTCTTCTTCTTGACCTCTCCGCCTCCATCCTACTCCGACCTATCACCCTCACCTTGACCTCTTTCCACCTATCACATTTCCAACGCCCCTCCTCCAAGTCCCTCCTCCCTACCTTTTATCTTCTCCTGCTGAACACTCTCTGCTCATTCCTGAAGAAGGGCCTGTGCCCGAAACGTCGAATCTCCTGTTCCCTGGATGCTGCCTGACCTGCTGTGCTGTTCCAGCAATAAAGTTTCAACTTTGATCTCCAGCATCTGCAGACCTCACTTTCTCCTATGCACATCCAAGCTTGAGTGTTGAAAATCAGCTGTTCTCAACTATGTAGCAGTAGTTTTTTTGACATTACAGAGTGTCACTGGTCGCTAAAGAGCAAATTAACCTGGAGTTTTGCTCTTGTTTGCCATTCAGTAGCCCCTGCTGGAAATTCAACATATGTGAATGCTTGGTGAGGACAAGTTTAGTCCTAAGTGTGATATGTTTTATGGTCAATAGCTGCAGACTCAGCTTGGAAAGTTGGAGGAGGTCCTGAAAGTGGACAAGAATCCTGTATTAGAATGAATCAGTGTCTTCCCTTGTGGATGAGAAAAAAAACAATAAATTGCATTTAAAGTTGAAGTGATAATTTGCATTATGTTGAATAAGTTCAAATATTTAGAATGCTTGAAAAGAAATAATTGAGCAGACCTTACATTCTACGTCAATCTGTTTTAATATTATCAGTTTTTTTTGATGACCTCTTAAACTTTCTTTCCTTGTATTGAGGCTACAATGGCACAAGTAATCACACAATCAGCCCAAAGGCTTGGTGGTTAGCACTGCTGTCTTGCAGCGCCAGGGACCCGGGTTCAATTCCAACCTTGGGTGACTGACTGTGTGGAGTTTGCACCTTCTCCCCGTGTCTACGTGAGGCTGCTCTGGTTTCCTCCCACCATCCAAAGATGTGTGTGTTTGGTACATTCGCCATGTTAAATTGCCCAGAGATGTGCAGGCTCAATGGATTAGCTATGCTAAATCCAGGGATATGGAGGCTTGGGTCTGGATAAGATGCTGTTCGGAGAGTCAGTGCAAACTCAAGGGGCTGAATGGCTTCTTTCCACAATGATGAGAACTACCTGTTCTTTTAAATTTTCATATAAAACTATGTAGTGCCTTTACTAGATTAAATCTGTATATTTTGATGCAAAAAGGATTTATGCGACACATGCAATGTTTCCCTGGGAGCCAACAAAAGCCTAGGAATTACAGCGCACGATGTTAACAAATGACCTTTACGATATTACATGATCTGCTGTTTTAACAAGTCATGGATGTGTTAATCAAACACATTGGTCATTTATCAGCAGAGTGGGATTATCCTTCTGTTAAAGAACAAAGTAATGTGACATCTGTGCGCTCAGCATTTATGAAACAATCATATAATTTTCATCTTAAACTTTGTGGTTATGATTCTGCATTTGCTTGCCTTTTAAGTGAAACAAACTATGGGTTTTTAACTAAAATATTACCTGAAAAAGGAAGGAAAATATTGAATCAGAACATGAATTTTAAGATGTGGTTCAAATGATATTATTATTCAACATATTTTGACTCTCGGTGCCTTGTGTCCTCCATAATAACCTCATGACATATGCGGAAAAACTGTAGGAGGAAAGAATAACTCAAGAGTGTCAGATATGGGATATGACAGCTTAGTGCTGG
This sequence comes from Chiloscyllium plagiosum, assembly GCF_037043375.1. Taxonomy (NCBI): domain Eukaryota; kingdom Metazoa; phylum Chordata; class Chondrichthyes; order Orectolobiformes; family Hemiscylliidae; genus Chiloscyllium; species Chiloscyllium plagiosum. The sequence goes on along the minus strand of NW_028270150.1, from coordinate 69,753,274 downwards.
TAATAAAGATAGGAATGGCCAGCAGCATATTGTCAATCCACAAAGGTGTTTAAACAGCCATTGGTATATGCATGGAATGTCTTTCTATTTTGTGGAGCTGCACCTGATGAGAGTTTTGAATTGAGATGCACTCACATGAGCTGATCGTATACCCGTGTATCACATTCTCTCTTTTACTCAATGTTGTTAAGAGTTGATGCTGTAGTGTGATGTGACATTATTTAACCAGTGCTGAAGAGCAGGTGTTTTCATTTATTTTCTCCTTTGGGACCTCTCTTAACACTATCTGAGCATTGTAATAGGAAAGTCTATTTGAAGAATAAATTGTGTCTCAGACTTATGGCCTGATTGTAAATCAAATCACAGTGGAATCAATAGCTCTGGTGTACTCAGTTAGAATGTTGATTCTACTGTGTTAATTCTATCCTCCAGACATCGAAATAGCTCATGCCTTGTGGGAAGAACGAGCTGTCTTTTTATGTTGCAATTCAGTTTAGAACCTATTGACATGATTTCAACTGCCACCCCTCAAGACAGAAGTTAAGTGAAGGGGTGTGGTGCAATCATGTAACAGGACTTTCTGAATAGCCTTGATCGGATTTCCTATGTGCTATGATCCCATACCACATGGTCCTTCGAGCAGATAGAGTCATACAGCTGTACAGCACGGAAACAGACCCTTTGGTCCAACTCGTCCATGTTGACCAGGTATCCTCGATTAATCTAGACCCATTTGCCAGCATTTGGCCCATATCCCTCTAAACCCTTCCTATTCATATACCCATCTGGATGCCTTTTAAGTTTTGTAATTGTACTAGCCTCCACCGCTTCCTTTGGCAGCTCATTCCATACATGCACCTCCCTCTGTGTGAAAAAATTGCCCCTTAGGTCAATATTTCCAATTATTTTCAATATTTCCCCTCTCACCCTAAACCAATGCCGCCTAGTTTTAGACTCCGCCACTCTGGGGAAAAGACTTTCTCTATTCACTATATCCGTGTCCCTCATGATTTTATTAACCTCTATGAGACCACCCCTTTGAAGCTCCAGGAAAAACAGCCCAGCCTATTCACCTCTCCCTATGGCTCAGACCCTCCAACCTTAGCAACATCCTTATAAATCTTTTCTGAATTATTTCAAATTTCACATCTTTCCTATGTCAGGGAGACCAGAATTGAATGCAGTATTCTAAAATACCAATGTCCTGTACAGCTGCAATATGACCCCCAACTCCTATACTCAATGCACTAACCAATAAAGACAAGCACACCAAATACCTTCTTCACTATCCTGTTTACCTGCAACTCCACTTTCAAGGAACTATGAACCTGCACTCCAAGGTCTGTTTGTTCAGCAACACTCCCCAGGACCTTATCATTACGTGTGTAAGTCCTGTCCTGATTTGTCTTTCAAAATTGCAGCACCTTGCATTTATCTAAAATAAACTCCAGGTGAGCAGGACAAGGAAGCTAGTTCTGGGATACCATCAGAAATCAAGCTACAGTTTCAAGCTGAGGCCTCGATAGACAGTAGTGAGGTTCAGTGCCTGTTCATTAAAACCTGCTGGAAGTAGGATCTACTACCACAAGAGGTGCAAAAAGTCTGGTTTTACTTTTCAGCTTTTCTTGTGGACGGGAAAGAAAAGCATTAATCCCCACACTTCTGTTGTGCTAGTATAGCAGTTTCCTCCTCCACACCTCTCCGCCCAAGATCTCTATTGTTGTTCTCCCAACACCAACCCTGTCAATATGAATTAGCAAATAAGAGATGCAAAAATGACTGAAAGCAGCTGAAAATTGCACATCACTTTTGACCTGAAAAAAATCTCTGAAAGTTTCACCCTTGTACCACAGCAACATGAAATGAATTCCTCCCCGTAAACATACCTTGTTCAAGGTAGATCATGGAAATTAGTTTGGAGGTTAGAGTATGATGTTTAGTTATTTCGCTTTCCTAAGTTATAACATGGTGAGGAGAATGAAAATCCCCAGGAGTTCAATTTGGGATCTCAACAGTTTCTAAATCATATTCTAATAGATTCAGAAACCCAAAGGTAGGTTGGTCAAAATTGGAGGGGGAGGGAGGGGTGTAGTCTCAAAGGAGACACCAGAGAAATTGCAACCTGACCTAAAGCAAATATGTGAGTTAAAAGATGAAATTGAATGCAAAAAAGTGTAAAATACTGTGCAGAAGAATTAAAATGGACAAGTTGCTTTTAACTAATCTGCTGGTAACATTGAGCAGTATTACCAGACAAATCGCAACAGATACGGTGGCACGGTGGTTAGCACTGCTGCCTCACAGCACCAGAGACCTGGGTTCAATTCCCGCCTCAGGCAACTATCAGTGTGGAGTTTGCATGTTGTCCCCGTGACTGTGCGGATTTGCTCCGGTTTCCTCCCACAGTCCAAATAAAATCTGCCTCATTAGGTGAATTGGCCATGCTAAATTGCCTGTAGTGTTAGGTGTAGGGGAATGGGTCTGGGTGGGTTGCTGTTTGGAGGGTCGGTGTAAACTTGTTGGGCCTGTTTCCACACTGTAAGTAATCTAATAATTTTTTTTACTGTATGTTTCAGAAAAAAACTTCAACTAAAACCAGTGTTCAATGGTTAAGATAAGGTATCATGGATAGATTGGTTGAATGTCCAGAAGCAATCGCGGATTTTTGATTTAATTTGTTCATGGGATGTAGGTGTTTTTGGCTGGGCCAACTTTTGTCACTAATCCATAGTTGGCCATGAGAAGGTGATAGTGAGCTGCCTTCTTGAATCACTGCTGTCCTTTGGGTATTTCATGTGGTGTATGAAATGGCTAGTCTCAAAACCTTTCTTTGTGTTTAATGACATCCAGAGCTCTCAAGAGCATGGGAGGCACAGGATCCAAAGGTAACTATTAACCAAACAGTCCCACTTTCATTAAAATCATACTTGCATGTACTATAATGTGCAAGTTATTCCACATAATACATCAGTAAAATTATCACACATGAGCAAAAATCCATTTGTGCTTTCTAGTTGTCATAATTCAATTTGTCCCTACACACACATTCATGTATAGTCCTTATAAGAATTAACATCCTCTTATAGCACACATGCAAGTCATTATTGTTTGTTCACCTGGTTTCTTCCAGTTCCTGGAGTGATATTGCTTCTCAGGGGAATTTTGTTGCCATCCCAAGACTTACTGCTGTGGTAATTGTTGTGACTGATGCATTGCACTTGTTGGTGAATTTGCTGACTCCTGAGACTAATGGTCATTCTGTTCCTTGCTCAGTTGGCAAAATAAAATCTGCCTCATCAGCTGACTATTGTGAAGGAACGGCTTCTCTAGTTCCACACAAATGTCTGAGTTTGTACTGTGGTCATTTAAGAAGAGACTTGCTCAACGCTCATCCATGGTCTCCCTGGGTTGTCATGAATGGCTTATCGGCTTGCTTAGATTAATGTTCATTGCAGGCATTGCACAGGCTGATGTCACCTCATTCTCTTTGCTGATGTTCAGCCAGTAGAGTCCCTCTCTTGCTGTACACAGATTGGACTAAATTCTTTGGTAGTTTGCCTGGACGCACTTCAGATTCACTTTCCAAATCTGTTTAAGGAAAATGATTTTAGTCTGTCTGTAAAAGACGTCATATTGTGTGATCACTTCACCCCTGTGTCTTGGATGGTTTCAAACCATCCTTTCATCACAACTTCCCGCAGCACTTGAAGAGCTGTATTTCAATGTGGAGTTTGCTTTGAGCACCATGATCATCTTTCAGGATCTGTTCAACAGTCCATGTCTTGATATCATGCAATCTCTTCTGACACTTGAATGTGTACCAGTCCAAGCTTTTGATTTTTTTCAGTGAAATGAGGGCATTTCGTTTAGAGTCTAGTGTTTGAAACTGCATATCTTTTTTCACATTATTTTGCACGCTCAGCTTTATCTCTCTTGGCTTTCAATTGGAGTTAGCATTATTTCACTGGTGTTAAGCTCACAATTGACTAAGCCATTCACAAATAATCCATCCTGTCTTCCTGTACATGCCCCAAAACTCCCTTACTGTGAAATGGAGATGAATACATAAATATTCTATCAGGATATATTAAAGCACAAGCAAAATTTGGTATTGGAGAAGCTGATCTGCATTTTGTAGAATTTGCAGCAGAGAAGAAGGCCATTCGGCTTTTACGCTCCCATATACTTTATCCGACTAATTATCTTCTTTTTCACCCTGCTGCCATATTCCACTATTCCTTTGAAGAAGTTCTCTTATTAGGATAGTGAGTAAAGTATTGTGAATTATTTTAAGTTTGCAGGCTATAAGTTGCAAATTCATTAATCAAGTGAAATAATTGTATTACCTTTTGGTTACATTTTTTTATTTTTCATAGTACTGATTCATAGTTCTTATCCTCAGTCCTTTGATTGCATTGTCCCATTCTTTTTTCATGTGAAGACTGTGAGTCTCTAGTGAATTAAAATAGTAATCTGATCGACTGGTCATGGTTGCATTACCGTCCATGATGTGTAAAAGATGAAACTTCAGTTTATAGAAAATGAAAGGTCATTAACAGAAGTGATCTTTGATCCACTCTGAATTGACTGCCTGCTGATGTACAAGCTCTACCTTAGAAAAAAAACTCAAGCCATTTATTCTTTTTCTCTCGAACTCTCCATGCAATAGTACAACTATAATTAGGAACTCTGCATATGAGAAATTTCACAGAAAATATCTCATATTGTTACAGTGGCATAGCACATAGCAAATATCTATTTTCTCAGAACATTTATTGTATCCATGCAAGTTCCCTGATGAAGGGCTTTTGCCTGAAACGTCGATTTTACTGCTCCTCGGATGCTGCCTGAACTGCTGTGCTATTCCAGTACCACTAATCCAGAATCTGGTTTCCAGCATCTGCAGTCATTATTTTTACCTAATAAAATATTGCTGTCCACTGAGCTAATATGATTTAAAATGTCAGTAATTCACTAGATATCTTGAGACTACCTAAAAAAATTACAACTGTTGTTTTTAATTATTATACAGAGCCATATTTTCCAAATGTTGTCATATTCATTTAGTTTGCATTTTTCTTTGTTGGTAACTGTTATTTGAAAGACAATCTTAGCAGCATTCATAGAACTTGAGACTTTCCCAGTGCTGGTTTAACAAGTGGAATGTGTCATTTATTAGGACAGTCAATTCCAGATTGGCACATACCAATTATGAAATAAATGGTTCATGATTTTATCTTGCTCTGTGTTTCAAATTCAAAAGCTCTGTTCGCCTCTCTGCAATGCATGACAATTTTAAGTTAGCAAACACTTAACAATTCTTTATTCAGATATTAATGGTGCAGTTGTTTTGAAGCACTAATTAACAGTCATAACAAGGAGGCACATCCTGTTGTCCTCAATGTTTGAGTGACCTCTGTGTTTGACTCTTTGAACTGAATTTTACCTGAAATTGACAAAGTATCCAAATTGGGGTGTTTCCTGGTGGCTTTCTCATTTTGAGTTTTAGAAGGTTTACTCAGGTTATTCTTTACAGATTGTCTCATTAGCTTTGTAACTTGTGTACTCCTATGCTATCCTCCACTCAGCTGTGGTGGAGGTAAGGCTACATTCCCAGGCCTAGCACCATTTTTAAGGCCCAGCCATACATGGGCTTGAGTGCTGCTAGCTAGGAGCTGCCTTTCATAGTGTGGGTAGGGGGAGGAAAACAAAAATGCCTTGCTTCTGAGGGCACAGAGGTGGCACAACTGACACGTCATTGCAAATACATGTTCACATTTGACAAATGTAATGCTGTTTTACAACATCATCGGTCTGACTGACAGTCATTGCAACTTCAGCTATCAGAATTAAAAGCTGCAGAGATTAACCTTCCTTAGCATCATTCCCATCTTAGAACCCTCTCTGAGGAAGAGATATGCTTTCCCTAATACCCAACATAGCATAACATCCTTTCATTGTGCAATATGAGGACATGCCACACTTAACCATATTTAAATGGCTGAAAATGTTCAGTTTTATTCAACATGTCAGGGTATAGTGCTGATGTTCCTCCTGCTCAGTGTCATCATCTTCCTCATCAGAAGACTGCTGCCTCTCCCCCACATCTTCAGTTTCCATCATGTCCCCTGTTTGCCAAAGTACAGGACTCAAGGATTATGTGGAGCATTCTGTCTGGAGTGTACTACTCACACCATACTCCCCAAAACTAATCCAAGTATTCAAACTCATTTACAGTAGGCCTATCCATTGGGGCTGAAGTTGAAGAATGGGCTGCATTGTATTTATACACAGTTTCAGTCAAGGTTAGGTCAAGGAATTGTAAGTCATGGTTTAAGAGGGTATTCCTTATCTCCATTTCGGGCAACCAGCCCTCAAAGTAAAGAAAGAACATACCAGTTCTCCAGAGTATAGATGTAATATCAGCTTCTATGGTACCTGGTGCAGGCTTCTTAGCTTTGGAATCAATGTTCACAGATGACTTGTACATTGAAGGAATGGAAAGCTTTTTTACTGATGAAGTCAGTTGTGTTATGGTACAGTGCTTTTAATGCAATAAAGCAACCTGCACCTCGGGGAAGCCAGCTATGTTGCTAAAGGCTACTGCCCAGGCTGAAGGACTGACCTTACTTTGCAGGGAAATGAGATGAATACATGTTGTCTGGTGCATCAGTACCAACCTTGATACATTAGGGATCAAAGATTGAGAGAACAAACACAGGTCCCCATTGGATCCTTTAAAGCAGCCATTTGCTGATGATTGAATACAGCAGTCACCATGATGGCAATTGGCATACAATGGCCATCCCCCCTTCAGGTTGCGGGACCCACTCCAGCAGTTAGCATCGCTCTGGGACAATGTCCTGGGATGTCTGCAATATGTGGTGTCACTGCACCTCATTCCTCTGGAAGAAATGGCATCGACGAGGATAGTCTTCAGGCATCCTGTGTCCCCTGGACATCATGAGAAGATGTTCAGCTGCAATCTCTACACATGGGGGCTGTTTGACAGTCAGCAGTGGTTTGTTCTTGGCCTGGGTTTGCTGGCATTCATGCTCCTTCTCAAATTCCTGCTCAGACAGGAACATGAAACATAAGATGTGAAAATAAGCCTCGTACTGCTCACTTGTGGGAATCTCCCCATACCATTCAAAACTTGGTTCCAGAATTGAGCTTCTTGATGTCAAGGCTTTCATTTTTATGATCTCACCATATTTTCTCAACTGACTCGTCATTGCCTATGCTGTTCAGGGGCTGGGAAGATCCCATCCAGTATTTTATAAAGTTGAGTTTCTTTCTATTTCTTTTTGTTTTGTCGTGTCGTTTTTGTTCTTCACAGAAGACTATTGTTACTAAATGTGCATCTGTTATCTGTGCTGATTTAAACAATCTGTTTTATATACCACCATCAGACTGTTAGATATTATCTGTAATGAGCGAGGTTAAAGTCACCTTGCTGAATCAAATACTCTACTTAATTTCTCATAAAGTGCTATTACTACACAGCTTATAAACTACAGACATAGACAATTTGTACCATAGTCACTGGGTCCTGACTTATGTATTACTGTCAGTTTAAGCTGTGAAGTAATAACTGGGGGCTAATTTTGAGTTATTGTCAGATGTAATAAGACTTGTTACTAATTAAACCTCGACCATTAATTTTTCTCGGGTATTAGGTTTGCGTGGTAATCAGGTTTGCAAATTGACTTGAGAATTTCCTTGTGGAGGTGTTTATTGTAACCTCGAAAATGGTCTCGGTGATCTTAATTAGTCAGAGATTAATTTACAGTGATTGGAATATACCTCTTTGGACTTGGCACCACTATGTGATACTGTGATGATGGTTTATGCATGTTAGTCATTTCTATGTTGAGCAGTTGCATTGATCTTGTTGTTTAAGAAACCCTTAATGTTCTGGCACCAAATTCATCCCCATGCTATTTTAACTGGGACTTTAGTCTGTTCAACTGCGCTTTGCATGTAATCTCCAATCTTTTAAAATAAAACTATATGAGAATACAATCACAGAGCAAGTCATCAGCTCTGAAAAGAAAAGTGTTAAGGTAATTTTTCTTTGTGGATATATTTCTATTGAAGCTGCGAAATGAGTAAGATAAGACTTTTGTCATTTCTTTTATTTCAAATTGATTGTTCAGTCTTTAAATATAATTCCTTGGAAATCGTTTTTCGTATTAATTTAGGGAATGTGAGTTTCAATGGCTAGTCCAACATTTATTACCTGTCCCTAGTTGTCCAGCAGAAGATGGTGATCAATTGCTGCCTTGAATTGATGCATCTATTTGGTGTAGGTAGACCCACAATATCAGTTATGGAGCGAGTTCCAGGATTATACCCAGTAACATTGAAGGAATTGTGAGATAATTCCAAGTCAGGATGATGAGTGGTGAGGAGAGGCGATAGTATTCCATATATCTGCTTCCCTTGACATTCTAGATGGTGGTCATGGATTTGGAAGGTGCTGTCTAAGGAATGTCACTGAATTTCTGTAGTGTGTCTTGTAGATGGTGCACACTGTTTCTACTGTACATCAGTAATGGAAGGAGTGAATCTCTGTGGATGTGGTGCCTCGTCAAGTGAACTGCTTTGTCTTGGATGGTGTCAAGTGTCATCCAAGCATGTGGGGAGTATTCCAACACACATCACATTCATTGTGGACAGGAGGCTTTGAGGAGTCAGAAGATGAGTTATTTACGGCAAAATTCTGAGACTCTGACCTGTTCTTGTAGCCCTATATATGAGATATCCATCTGAAATAGATACTGGAGTGTCAAGTTTTCTAAGCATGAGGTACTTCAAATATTACTATAAGTAAGTTCAAAAGTTGAAATATTCTTCAGAGCCATTGGATTGTTTGCAGCAAAGTGCAGTTGGCAGTCAAATAAAGACCTGCTCTTTAGTTTGTGGTTCAGGAATGGAAATCAATGGGAACAAGAAGAGAACTTGTTATATGTCTGTAGAGATGGGGTCTTGTCTTAAAACCTCATTCAGAATCTTAGCAAGCCTGACCCAGCAGCATTCCTTCACTAGTACATGAACATTACAGAAAACAATTGTGAACGTTTTTCATTGTATATTCATCAGGACAAACATAGGAATGCCAATTTTCAGAAGATCACAACAATTTACATGGCAGAATCAATGGGATTTGATTGGTTGGCAAGTTGACACTAATTAGCCAAGGTGTTACCATGGAAAAAGCAATAGGAAGCCTCATCACTGAATATAAAAAGCTTTGGCAACAAGTCTTTTTTTCTGCAACCTATTCAGATGCATGTTGATGGGTGACAAAGGGCTTTAGCTAGATATTTCATGGATGGCTGCAATCCAAAGTTATACCTGCCCTTCCAGGACACACAAGGAATTCACTCATGAACAAGAGAAAAAAAACTCCAGTAATAGCTTCAAGTTCTTTTTTAGATTGTCTTGAGAGTTCTGAGTAGCACTGTTGTTTTATATCATGCAATATCGCATAGATTTCAACATACTGGTAGAAAAAAAAGGCAATTTTCTTCTGTGGCACTGGTAAACAGCTCGAGGTTGTGAATTCATTGTCGATGATGCACCCTGCCTGACCTATCTATTCACACAGGGTATCAGGCAGGTAGCTAACAACTAACAATTAATTTATAACCACAAATTTCTCATCCATGCTGAAAGTGAATTTTAAGCTCTATGTCTGAAATGAATTATGCTATTAAATTATTCTCACTGTTAACTGAATGTTATAAGACACTTTCTTTTATCATTATTTAATATATAATAGTAGTTATGGTTTCAACAATCAGTTAGAACAGTAGACTATTTCATCATTGTGTACACATGATAAAAAGGATCAAAGAAATCAGTTTTCATGCTGAGGTATTATTTATTTAATTCAACCATATTTTTGCTTTTCAAACAAAGAACTAGTGAAAAGAAATATGGCCTTAACCATTATACTTGAAGGATAAACACAGAGTATTGGAGAAACTCAGCATGCCTGGGAGAACATGTGAAAAGCAACAGAATTAACATTTTGAGTTCAATTTGGCTCTTCTTCAGAAATGAAAGGGATTGGAAGAAGATGGGTTTTATGCTGTGGTAAGAAGACGAGGAGGAGTAAGTGGAATAGATAGTGAGGATGCCCAGAGCCAAAGACAAAGGGATTACTAATTCCAGTGACGAAGAAACAGAGATGTAAAATGGGTGTAAATGAAGGTGTGAGAAGGAGGAAATGGGTCTACTCTGCTGACAGCAAAGTCAACAGGACACAAACAAGAAATGGCAGTATTTGTGTTTGTATGTGTTGGGGGAGGGTGTGATGTAATAAAAATCAAGAACTGAGCGATCATGCTCTGAAGTTGTAAATTTCTACATTTACACCTTGAGCATGTAAAATGCCTGAACAGAAAGTGAGGTGTTGTTCCTCAAGCTTGCATTGTACCACATTGGAACTCTGCAGCAGGCCCAGGACAAAAATGTTTGCATAAGAGCATGGTGGTTTACTGAAATGGCAAGGAACAGGGCTATTCCTATTGACAGAGCAGAGAAGTTTCACAAGGCAGTCACCCAGTCTACATTTGGTCATACTTATTTAAAGGAGATCACATTGCGAGCAGCAGATTTCTAGCATCCTTAGTATTTTGCTTTTATACTCAGAGAATCTTGCTCAATGATTATGGAAATATGACTATAAATATTTATTTTATGAAACCGAGACTTGCTATTTTTCTGGTCTGATATTCAAAAAACACAGCAAAAAACTTAGTTGCAGAAATGAAATTGTATAAGTCAGCATTGTTCACATCAAACTAAAAGCCTGTTTTGACAATAAGTTATAAGGATGGTGACATTAGCTTGGAATTACTATGACTGATGTGATTTGTGTCCATACACAGCAAGATCTTGACAACTTTCAGGTTTGGGGTTGACAAGTGGAATGTAATATTCATTCTGCTCAAGTCCCAAGCAATAACCATTTCTATTAAAAGAGGATTTAACCACTTACCCTTGACATTCATTGGCATGGCTATTGACCAGAAATATAATTGGATGAGCTAAATAAAGACTGTGGCTACAAGATAGGAAAGAAGCTGGAAATCTTTGGTGAGTAATTTGACCCAGTGATAGAAATTTCACAGCGCTTTGGGGCAGAGAATTCCAAGAATGTTTGGCGCATTATGCTGAGTCTGTGACCCATGTTTTAGATTTCCTGGCCATCAGAAATAATCTCTCAGCATCAAACCTATCAAGCTATTGTCAAATCTTATGTGTTACATTGCTTTTGTTACAAGCACCAATACTTTATCATTTAATGCTCAGTCCAACTACAAGTTATATAAGTTACAACTACTGCTAGGCGGCATGGTCTCAAATTCTGACATGTTTTCTGACTCTTGTTATCACTAATCTCCAATCGTAATGATTTTGTGATCTTCTGGGGCCAAATCCTTTCCTACTCATGTCTTCATAATATCCTTTACTATCAGGGGTATCCCAACTCTTTCATGTTCTTTTTGGCTCTCCGAAGTCAGGAAGGTGATGAAATATCTTGACTGGATGAGAACAGCTCCAGGAGCACTTAGGAAACTCAACGGCATCAGGACAATGCAGCCCACTGGATTGGTGCCACATCCACAATCTTCACTCTCTTCTCCACATTGGAGAAGTGTTTACCCTACATCTCTATGACTCTATGGCTCTATTTACCATATCATTCCTAATGAAGGGCTTATGCCCAAAACTTTGATTCTCCTGCTCCTCAGATGCTGTCTGACCTGCTGTGCTTTTCCAGTGCCACACTCTCGACTCTGATCTCCAGCATCTGCAGTCCTCACTTTCTCCTAAGTGTTTACCATATGTAAGATTCACTACAGTAGCTTGCCAATGTTCCTTTGGAAGAATCTTCCAAACACTCTATCACCTAGAAAGACCGTGCAGCTGGTTGTGGGAACACAACCATCTGAAAGTTCCCTTCCACGCCACTCATTATCCTGACTTGCAACTGATATTACCATTCTTGCATTGTCAATGCTTGGAAAAGGCTGGAAACCACTTCCTCACAGTTCTGTGGATGCACCAGATGGACTGCAACAGAGAAGGCAACTCACCACTACCCAATCAAGAGCAATTCACTGTAAGCAACACATGCTGTCCTCGCCAGAGACACCCACTTCTCATGGAAAGAAAAGTCATCAAAGTATATATACCATGATGTGAGAGGAGAAGTTTTTAAAATGTATTCATTCACAGGATGTAGGCATCGCTGGCTAGGCCAATATTTATTGCCCATTCCTCATTACCCAGAGGGCAGTTAAGTGTCAACCACATTGCTCTGGGTTTGGAGTGATATGTAGGCCCAGAGCAGATTAGGTTGGCAGTTTCCTTCTCTGAAGGACATTAGTAAACCAGATGGGCTTTTCTGGCAATCTACAGTAGTTTCATGATGATCATTAGACTCTTAATCCCAAAGTTTTATTGAATTCAAATTCCAATACCTGGCATGGCAGGATTTGAGCCTGAGTCCCCAGAACATTACCTGTGTTTCTGGATTAACAGTCCACCATAATACCTCTAGACCATCGCTGAGTGACAGCCTTGGGTATCAAGGCTGTATTTGACCAATTATAGCATCAAGAAGCCTGAGAAAAACAGGATTAAATGGGAATCAGATTTTAAAAAACATCTCCGCTGATTGGAATCATATCTGTACAGAGGAATATGTTTGTGGTTGTTGGGGGTCAGTCATCTCAGCTTCAGGACATCTCTGCAGGAGGTCTTCAGAGCAATATCCTAGACCTAACCATTTTCAGCTGCTTCATCAATATCCTTCCCTCCATCATAAGGTCAGAAGTGGCGATATTCCCTGATGGTTCCCCAATGTTCAGCACAGTTTATAACTCCTCAGGTATTGAAGCAGACCACATATATAATTGCAACAAGACCTTGACAAGATCCAGGCTTGGGCTGAAAAGTGGCAAGTAACATTCATGTCACGCAAATGCCAGGCAATAACCGTCTCCAATGAGAGACAATCTAACTACCACCCATTGATATTCAATAGCATTACCATCAATGATACCCCCATTATCAGCCTCCTAGGCATTACCCATGACCGGAAACTCAACTGGACTACAGTGGCTACAAGAGCAAGTCAGAAGCTAGTAATATTGCAATGAGTAACTCACTTCTTGACTCCCCAAAGCCTGTCCACAATCTACAAGACACAAGTCAGGATGAGTGCAGCTCCAACAACCTGTTTGATTGGCACCAAATCCACAAGCATTCATTCCCTTCACCATCAATGCTTAGTCGCAGCAGTGTGTACTATCTACAAGATATACTGCAGAAATTCACCAACGATCCTTAGACAGCATCTTTCAAACCCATGATCCCTTCCATCCACAAGATGAAGGGCCGCAGACATATGGGAAGACCACCACCTTCAAGTTCCTCTTCCAGCCACTCACCATCCTGACATAGAAATATATCGCAATTCCTTTACGCTATTGGATTGAAATCCTGGAATTCTCTCCCTTATGGCATGGATCTACCTACAGCACATGGAATACAGGAAAGCAGCTTACCACCACCTTTTCAAGGGTAACTAGCCATGGGTAATAAATGCTGGCCAGCCAGCAAAGCCCAAGTCCTGTGAGTGAATTTTTAAAAAAATGTATGTATCTAATCCCTCTGTGGAATTTAAATGAAGAAGTTCACTCCCCTGAAATAACATCAAAGTGTTTGATAGAGGTATGTGGTGTCCACAGTAGCATTTCTGACAGTCATTTCCAGGCTTTATATGTTCACAAAAGCACTTTTGTGTTGTCCTGCAGCTTTTGGGCTCAAGATATATCACTTTAATTGATTGTTGTGCATAAACAGAATTTTATTGCTTAATGAGCTATATAAGGATAAAATAGGAAATGTATCAATAAGATGAGCAGCCATAATAAATCACTTCATGGGAGAGTGAAGGTACATCTAAATTTTATGAAGAAACATTAACCTGTTCCAGTTATCATTCTATTAAAAGTTTACATTTCGGCTGTAAAGGTTAAGCGAAGTTTGCTTCAACCTGATTTGAAAGGTTGCTTTTTAAATCTTTGAAAATACAACTGCAGTATTGGTAGCTTACTATGTAATCTATCTTGGGCCTCATAAATAAGCTGTCAAAAAGTGAATCTGTCCCACTTTCCTGCTTTTGACTTGTATTATGTAATGAGTGTTGATATAAAATCCTTACATGTCTTTGTAATATGTCTATAACATGCTAGTTGGCTTCCTATGATATTGCACATGGGGTCTGAATTGCAATCAGTTTGAAGGCTATAACCTGAGCATTCAACATTCTGAAAGGGTACTGACTCAAATCCATCAGGGACATTTTTGGGTACGTACTTTGGAGGGTAGGATATGAGAGATTGAGTCTTTTGTTGCCATTTTATTCATACATCATAAATATTTTGCCAAGAAATGAGAAGATTGAGAAATAATCAAATTAGTTTGACAGGTTAGATCTTGGGAGGTGAGAATGTTTCCAGTGACTCAGTGTATAGAACTGAGATCGCAGTCTCAGAATAAAGGGTCAACCATTTAAAACTGAAATCAGGAGAAATTTCCTGAGTCAGAGTATTGTAGATGCTCACGTTGAGTTTAATCAAAACAGAGGTTGATTCATTTTTGAATACTATCACAATTAAGAATATGGAGATAGTCCTGAAGGATAAAGTTGAGGTGGAAATTCAGCTGTGATCTTATTGAATAGTGGAGCAAGCTTGAATTGTCCACCTATGACTCTGATTTTTTTTTGATATCCAGCTTTGCTAAAAGCATCACTTTTACTGTCAACATAGATTTCTCAATGGAAATCTTTTTTAATTTAATATTTGACAAACATACGAAATAGGTGCAGAGGTCGGCCATTTGGCCCCTCAAGACTACTATGCTACTCAATAAGATCAGTTTGTGTTTCACTTTCCACATTCCTAACCATTCCCCTTGACTTCCTTGTTTTGCAAACGTCTATTCACATTTGGTAAAAATATTTAAGAACCCAACATCCACTGCCTTGGTAGACAAAATATTTCAATCTCAGACAACCCCCAGAGAGAAAAGTATTCTCCTCATCTCTGTCTTAAAAGGGTTAATGCAGTGTTCCCCTAGTTCTTTAGAATTATAATTAGAATCCTTACAGAGTGGAAACAGGCCCTTTGGCCCAACAAGCCCACACCGACTCTCCAAAACGTATCCCACCCAAACGCATTCCCCATTACTCTACATTTGTCCCTGACTAATTCACCTAACCGACACATCCCTGAACAATATCAGCAATTTAGCATGGCCAATTCACTTGGCCTGCACATGTTTGGATTGTGAGAGGAACTGGAACACCCGGAGGAAACCCACACAGACACTGGGAGAATGTGTAAACTCCATACAGACAATTGCCTGAGGCTGGAATTGAACCCGGGTCCCTGGTGCTGTGAAGAAGCAGTGCTAACCACTGAGCCACAATCTGGCATCTGGGCTGGCTCATTTCCATGCCCATCTTGTTAAGACCATTCAGGATCTAATGCACTTCAATCAAGTTAGCCTTGAATCTTCTAAACTCTGCTGGAAACAAGCTCAAACTGTACAAACTGTGCTTGTAAGATCAGACATTCATTGCAAGCATCAATCTAATAAACCTCTTCTGAGCTGCCTCGGATATATCGACATTCTTCCGAAAATGTGAAAACCAAAACTGCACACAGTATTTGAGATATCTCACCAATGACCTGTATAACTGAAGCATAAGATCCTCATTGTTACATTTGATTGTGGTATAGTTTCAACTCAGTGATTTAGAGGAAAATGTGCAAGTGCTGATGTTCCATGCATTGGATGGCCTCGTACTTGTTGGAGTTTGAGAGTTTGGAAGGTAATTGTAAAGGAGGTTTAGTAAATGATACAGAGCAATGAATCTTTAACATTATGGATTGGGTACCAATGAAATGGGCTGCTTTGTCCTGGATTCCATCAACTGTCCTGAGATTGTTGCATTCATCCAGGCAAATCGACAGTATTCCATCACATACCTGACTTGTGCCTCATAGGGAGTGGAAAAGCTTTTCAGAGTTGTGCAATGAGTTTCCAATCTCAGAATTCTAAATTTCTGATCCGGCCTTCCAGGCACAGTAGTTGTATGGCTGGACTAGTTAGATGTCTGGTCACTCGTAATCCCTGAGATGTTAATGATGGGTGATTTGGTGATGATCATCTTATTGATTGTCAAGGAAAGATAGTTCAATGCTTCTTTGTAGAGATAATTGTTTCTTGCCATATATGTGACATAGATGTTATTTCCCAAATGTTATTTTTGTGTGCAAAATTCAGCAGAAAGAGCCTGGAAAATCATCCCATCCTTTGTACAGCTATTTAATAACAGGACGACCCTTTGTGTCAACTGAATTTACTTCGTTCAGTTCTTTTCTACAACTTCTATGAAGTATTCCCTCGGTGAAGTGAGATTAAACAGTGGGTGACCATAATGGTTCTGTTGGAGATTTAGAGACCTGAGGTCTCAGGGTAATGGCTGTTTCAGAGAATTCAATTTCTGGCAGCTTGATGTTTGCTGCAGTCAAAACTATGTCTGAAGTTGTCTTGTATCATGACCTTAATGGAGTGTTTCATTGCCTTTTGGAACAGCAGGAATGCCTCCACCAAACAATAATGCAGACCATTATTTCCAACTATGCCCTCAAATCTATGTAACTAACAACTGAATAGTTCCAATGAAACCTTGGAAGCATTTTACAAGTGTAACACTCCGGTTGGTCCTCAAGGCACCCACTGACCAAATGGTAATTCTCACACCAAAGTCTTGATAAGCTTTTCCTGTCTACTTATTGATACAAAAATATTCCAGGCTGCTACAATCTAACTGGAATTTTACAAGTTGTGAGATACTTCTTCCGATGTCTAGCAGAGATGTTTATTAGAGTCATAGAGATGTACAGCATGGAAACAGACCCTTCGGTCCAACCCGTCCATGCCAACCAGATATCCCAACCCAACCTGGTCCCACCTGCCAGCACCTGGCCCATATCCCCCCAAACCCTTCCTATTCCTCCACCACTTCCTCTGGCAGCTCATTCCATACACGTACCATCCTCTGTGTGAAAAAGTTGCCCCTTAGGTCTCTTTTATATCTTTCCCCTCTCACCCTAAACCTACGCCCTCTAGTTCTGGACTCCCCGACCCCAGGGAAAAGACTTTGCCTATTTACCTTATCCATGCCCCTCATAATTTTGTAAACCTCTATAAGGTCACCTCTCAGCCTCTGATGCTCCAGGGAAAACAGCCCGAGCCTGTTCAGCCTCTCCCTATAGCTCAACTCCTCCAACCCTGGCAACATCCTTGTAAATCTTTTCTGAACCCTTTCAAGTTTCACAACATCTTTCCAATAGGAAGGAGACCAGAATTGCACGCAATATTCCAACAGTGGCCTAACCAATGTCCTGTACAGCCACAACATGACCTCCCAACACCTGTACTCAATACTCTGACCAATAAAGGAAAGCATACCAAACGCCGCCTTCACTATCCTATCTACCTGCGACTCCACTTTCAAGCGAAGATAGTTAGTCTCTTTATTGGGGCTGTGTTTTTGTCTGGCCCTTATGTTGCCTGAATATTACTTGCCACTTATTAGTTCAAGGAGAAAGTGAGGTCTGCAGATGCTGGAGATCAGAGCTGAAAATGTGTTGCTGGAAAAGCGCAGCAGGTCAGGCAGCATCCAGGGAACAGGAGAATCGACGTTTCGGGCATAAGCCCTTCTTCAGGATTCCTGAAGAAGGGCTTATGCCCGAAACGTCGATTCTCCTGTTCCCTGGATGCTGCCTGACCTGCTGCGCTTTTCCAGCAACACATTTTCAGCACTTATTAGTTCAAGTCTGGGTGTTTTCCATATTTTATTAGCAGAGATTGTTTCATTATTTGAGAAACTGTGACTGGTTAAAACATCAAATTTGCTGATGGACCCGCTCTGTATCTCCAAGATCTTCCATCTTACCTTGAGTATGAACATGTGCTTATTCCCTAGCTGTGGGTTTTTTGGAAGATACAGTTAGTTGTTTTAGTTGAGTTTATAATTTACATGGAGTGAGTGTCTCAACTGTTTGTCTTATGAGTAAACTGTCTCTCACTTGGGATTTATTCCTCTTGACAGTTCTGTCAGAGTTTCCTGCATGGATCCACTCAGAGATATACTTCTTTCTTTGAGAGGATGCATGTAGGAAGGGGCATAAAGCTGAAAAGGAAACAATTGGTTGATGTACAGAACAGCAAAACTCTCACTTCATATTATACAGTCAGCTCAATCAAGCCTGTAGGTGGGTTGGTATGCTGGTCTATGCTTAACTGTTTGCACATTGGCATGTGGCATCTGTTTGAGGAATGTTCACTTGCTGGAGCCCTTTAAAATTTAAAGAGAATTGAGAACTGTGATGCTTTTCTATTCTATAAAAAAACAAAGCTAATTTTATGACTGGCCTATTCAACTGTTGTGTTGCTGAAAGGCCACTACCCTGAATGATGGTTTTGTGTCCTTTAGCGTGGTTATGCAATAGTGAATGTTGAGGCTGGTTCCTATCCAGTCACACATTATTGAGCAGAAAGCACACAAGAATCTGTGCTTTCTTGAGTAACTATCTCGGGCATAATGCAGGCACCTCAAAACCTTTGTATTCTTCCAAGGCTTAGACTCAAAATGTTGCAAAGAAAAACTTATTACATAAAGGTCAGTGATGTCAATAGTGCAATTTTTGTTTTGTTTTATTTTATTGTCAATTTTATTTCCAATCTAATATTGAATCGAGTAAAGCATGAAGTCAGGCACAGTTCAGTGATTGTCCTGACTGTAAGATCCCATTTCTGACAAATCGATAGATACAAAATAAATGTATTTTGTAATCTGTCTTCTTTGACAGGATCTCCAATCAGAAATTGATGCTCACACTGATACTTATCATAACTTGGATGAAAATGGACAAAAAATACTCAAAGGTCTGGAAGGTGCAGAGGATGGGGTTCTGCTACGGAGACGTCTTGATGACATGAATTTTCATTGGACTGAGCTCAGGAAAAAATCACTGAATATTAGGTAAGGCCTTTCACCTGTGCTAATCTGAAAATAATAATATTTGCTTTTGATTCCTGTATTTAGCATTTGGAGTTTAGCATTTCTACTCAGAATGTTACTTCAGAATTGTTAGGAATCTACAGTGATGTTACAATTTATGAGATAAAACTTTGGATATCTAATTTATCCTGATAGAAGTTTGCGAAGTGTGAAGTACAGTGTGGTGTGATACCAAGCCTTACAGATCACCTGATACTCACTGGCCATAGGCTCTCATACATAGGTCCTCAAAGAAGGGACTGGCTGACATCCTCAGAACTGTGTAACTAAGTCAGCAACAACAACCTGATGAAGGAGCAGCGCTCCGAAAGCTAGTGCTTCCAAGTGAACCTGTTGGATTATAACCTGGTGTTGTGTGATTTTTAACTTTGTACACCCCAGTCCAACACCGGCATCTCCAAATCATGACTGTTGCAGTATGTTGATGTCTAATATCTCCAAACTGCCGTGTAAGCTGGTGGTGTGCTAACATTGAGAAAATCTTTGTCCTGCCATTACACAGGGGGAAATGTTTATAGCCGGAAATGTAACTTTTTAGTGAAATTCTTTTCACAAGATGGAGAGCCTGCTTTGGGAAAACTAATGATGGATTCTCCTGTCTTTGTGGGAAGTTAATGTGCAATGACTGTGCACTGACTGTTGGATTTAGGACTCACTCTGCTGCCCTCTCTCCCACTGGAAATCACTCAATAGTATAGTTGTTGGCTGGAAAACAATATAGTACTGTGTAGTAAGTGGCATTGTGTTCCTCATACAGTACTCATAAATCTCTGCTCAGCATTCTCACAGTGTCAGCACTGAAATGCTAAAGGATCATATTTCAGGAATGCACTAACATGACATTGGAATTATTTACCATAACCATCCATTGATTCTGTGTCAGGTCCCTTTGACTCTTTAATACGTTGATTCCTTTAAAATGTACTTTTAATTCTGAGCTCTTGCTTGGGAAGTGAAAACCTTTAACATTTGTGTGATAGCTGAAAAACAAAACATTTTAAAATGTGCTAGGACTGAAAGCTTAGTTTCCAGACAGGAGCCCTTTTTTGATTACTTATCAAAGACTTAATGGCATGGTGCATTCTCAACATGATCGAGTTGGTTTTGACATTCAAGTATGGAATAATCTTCCGATGGTGCCGCTTTCTTTTCCTTTCGTTCTGCATATCATAACTTTAAACAGCACAGATTTGAAACTGCAAACTTTAATCACCTGTGAAAGTAACTCATTTAGTGTGTCAGAGGGTAGAATTCTTGCCTAAAGCTTGAGTGAAGTTGATGAGCCTCATTAACCTTCAATATTAATGACTCTTTAATGTTATTTATATAAATCAACACATCTTCTAAATGGTGATGTACATTATATCTTGGATGCTGTCAAAGGGCAGTCAATTTTTTTTTGCATATTCCACATTTCCAGATTTATGTCGACAATGATATTTGTTTGTCCTCTACAACTCCGCAAGGATCATCAGCATTAACCTTGATTCTTGTCAAGAAATTTGCACTCGCGCATGCTCTTACATGAATATGTAGATTCTTGAGGCACAGCAATAGATTAACTGACAAATATATTATCGTGCACAAGATAAACAGCAAAAAAAAGGCACAGATTAAAATATCTGCAATCAGGTAAGTAGTAACAGGGTCTCATTTGTCACTGCAGACATTCAGTTCCTGAGACAATTAGGAATAGCTTTCACTAAACAAACTGTGAGCCTGTCTGTATGATTTCCTGAGATGGTATTGCTGTGTCTACATCTACCACAATGTGAAAATCCCCCAAGGCATTTTACACATAGTTGCCTTACTTTTTATTAAAAGTAAAGATAACAAGAATTTAGGTGTGACCCATAATAACATTTGTCACAGCGAAAATGCTCGAATCCGTTCTTAAGGAGGTTAGCAGAGCACTTTGGAAATGTTAATGTCATCAGGTGGAGTCAACTTGATTTTGTGAAAGGGAAATTATGTTTCATTAATTTCTTTGTATTTTTGGAAGAAGAAACAACTAACACATATCAAGGGGTACGAGAGTTCCAAATACTTAGATTTCCAAAAGTAAATGAATAAGATGCCATAGTAAAGAACAAAGAACAAAAAATAAGAACTGATGGTGTAGGGGATAATATATTGGGTTGGATAGAGGATTGATAGTGAATTGGAAACTGGGAGAAGGGATAAATGGGTCATTTTCAGATTGGTGATCTACTGGCTTGTTGAGTAACTAATGATGTATATCAAGGCTTCAACAATTTACAATCTATATCAATATTTTAGGTGAAGGAACTGAATGTATAGTTGCCAAATTTGTTGATGACACAGATATTGGACAATCTGTTGTGAAGGTGATGTAAATCATCTGAAATGGGCCATAGTTTGAGTAGGAAAATAATTTATAGATGATGTATAGTATGTGGAACTGTAAACCTGTCCAGGGAGAAAAAAAATGAAAAGCAGCTTATTTTTTAAATGGGGAGAAATTATGAAACTCTACAGTTCAGGTGATCAGGATATTGTTGTACATGAATCACAAAGAGTTAGCATGCAGGTACAAAAAGTGATTAAGAGGCCAGTAAGAAACGTTCTTGCTTTCTGAAATGGAATTTAAAATATAAGTTGGGAAGGTTTGCTATAATTACACAGGGCATTGGTGAGACTACATTTCAACTACCTTTTCGCTCCCTAACTTAAGAAAGGATATAAATTCATCACAGAAAGTTCAGAAAGGGTTCTCTCAAATGATTCTTGGGAAGAAGAATTCATCTTATGAGGAAAAGTTAAATAGGTTGGGTGCATATCAATTTTGGGTTTGGAAAAAGGAGATGTGATCTTATTGAAACATAGAAGGTCCTGAGGGGACTTGACGGGGTGAATGTTGAAAAGATGTTTTCCTTACATTGAGATATGAGACAAAAGGATACAATTTAAATTTAAGTATTCATCCATTTCAAAGTGAGATTATGAGAACACATTTCCCTCAGAGGCCATTTGTCTTTGGAGTTCTCTTTCCCCAGAGAGCAGATGGGGGCAAGTTCATTGAATTTACTCAAGGTAACTTCTTGATTGACAAGGGAATCATTGGGTATAGGAGATAGGCAAGAAAGTAGGATTGTGGCCCTTATCCAATGGTAGAGCAGACTTAAGGAACTCTACAGCCTGCTCTTGCTACTAATTTATTTGTTTTTGTATAGATTGCATATCTAATAATTTCTGTGTACCCTCCTCTTTATTTAAATGTGGAAAACTGTCTGGTGAATAATCTTCTGCCTGGTATTGGAAGGCAAATTGTCACTGTACTGGCATACTGTGGGAATGTGGTCTAAAGTGGTTGCTTGTTCAATTTTTATCATGTCCTGAGCAAACTGATTCATGTCTACTTGCAGCATTTGACCCAACTTACCATTCTCAGCATGAGCTTGGACATAGTGCCAGCAAGTAACGCGACAATGAGAATCAGAGTCAGGAGTGTGGTGCTGGAAAAGAACAGGTCAGGCAGTATCCAAGGAGCAGGTGAATTGACTCTCCATCAGGAAGGGCTGATGCCCGAAACATCAATTATCCTGCTCCTCAGATGCTACCTGATCTGCTGTGCTTTCCCAACACCACACTCCTGACTATGATCTCCAGCATCTGTAATCCTCACTTTCTCCAATGAGAATTATAGCCAATCATTATCCAGACCCCATTGAGAATGGTGAGGAGCAGAACTCCTAGCTGTTTGTTGCCCCCACTTTCCATAATCCTTACCCTCTCCTTAGACTCATGGCTTGGGGTTCTCTTGGGAACTTTGACTGTTCTAATATGAGGTTAGGGTTGGCTGACTCAGTACAGAGCAAGAGTCAAAACTGCACTCGTCCTGGTCGATGTGACCCACAGCCACATTTAAAACCACATTGAGAATCCAAGGGAGCAACCAAGGACTGATAAATGTTGACATTGAGTTTGAACAATCAAACATCATCTTCAATTTCTCAACATATTCATTTACCTTTACTGCGCAATGTCCATGAAATAAATTGTCAACTAATTCTGTATTGATGACATGAAATAGGTATTCCTGATTTCAATGAAGTTCTCATACCATGCACAGTTTTGATAAGGGGTTTTCACATCTCTATATTTTTTTCTTTTCTAAACTAATAAAAGTAAACCTTGTCTTCCAGCAAACTGATGATATGGTATCAGACATTCTACAGCATCCAGAGATGATTCCATTTCTTTGGCCAGATGATATCAGTCTCTCATTTAAATAAATCCAATAAACTGACTACTCTATTGTAATAAGATTTAGAGTTGCATTGAGGATTATGCTTTCTTCCAGGCACCTGTCAGTCTGTCAAGCATATAATCATTGCGAGACTGCTTACTCACACATTTCATTTCATTTATTTTATCTTTAAATGTTTTAACCTAGCTTGCCTACTAATAAATAACATAGCTCCACTGTAAAAACACAAACACGTATTTTCGGCTTGTGGACACAGACTGAGCTTTCATTTTATTCCAAGTGAACATAGCACATTTATAGATTTTATTTCTATCCTGATACCTAATAAGAATTTTTATTTGTCGAGGTCGGTAGGTTTTCCACTGATGTGCAGAGCTTGTTTATGAAATCACAGCAACGTTCCTCCAAATACGTGTCTGCATGGATCAGAAAGACAGACAGTTTAAAATGTACTGTTTGATGTTTGAAGGGCATCGATCTTCCTTTGGAGGTGAAATCAGATTAGGTGCAAGTTTGCAGAAATCCAGATCCAGATGGGGGAATCGTTGACAGGTTGTGGAGGGGGGTTTGCAGAGACGTTTGCAGAGTTGACTGTGGTTTTAAATGTGAGTGGCACAGGCAGGATTTTTCCCCAACTAATCTTGTCCAGTCTAATGAATACGCCAATTTTCTCGTGGCATTAAGTCCCATAATACTTTAATCCATGCCTCAGTGGTCAGAATTGCTCTAAATTGGAAAAAAAAAGAGTTATGGAGATGTACAACATGGAAGTCGGCCCTTTCAGTCCAACTTGTCCATGCCGACCAGGTATCCTAAATAAATATACTCCCATTTGGTAGCATTTGATCCATGTCCCTCTACACTCTTTCTATTCACACACCTATCCAGATGCCTTTTAAATGTTGTAATTGTACCAGGCTCCACTGCTTCCTCTGACAGCTTATTCCATATGCTCATCACTCTCTGCATGAAAATGTTGTCCCGTAGGTCCCTTTTCAACCTTTCCTGTCTCACCTTAAACCTATGCCCTCTAGTTTTGGATCCCCCACCCCAGGGAAAAGATCTTGTCTGTTTACCCTATTTCCCAGGGCAGAAATGACTAACACGAGGGGTCATAGTTTTAAGCTGGTTGGAGGAAAGTATAGAGGGGATGTCAGAAGCGGGTTCTTTACACAGAGAGTTGTGAGAGCATGGAATGCATTGCCAGCAGCAGTTGTAGAAGCAAGGTCATTGGGGACATTTGAGAGACTACTGGACATGCATATGGTCACAGAAATTTGAGGGTGCATACATGAGGATCAGTGGTCGGCACAACATCGTGGGCTGAAGGGCCTTTTCTGTGCTGTACTGTTCTATGTTCTATGCCCCTCATAATTTTATAAATCTCTAGAAGGTCACCCCTCAGCCTCTGATGCTGCAGGGAAAATAGCCCACATGTTTTACCTATAAAAGGGAAAATTGTATTCGCTTGTTCATATATTGATTATATTAAGATTTATTTGGCACACAGTTTTCACTTGCAATCAGGTTTTTGAACAGCAAATGTGAATTCCAATGCTTGCAACAAATGGAATACTTTTTAGCTATATATCTTTGGAATAAAATGTGCAGCAGATGTACAGTTGTAAGAGGGGCAGTCCTTAGTTATGGGAAGTGTTGATTTTTGCTTTCTTTGTTCACCAATTACCTGACATTATCACATGGATGCCTTTCACCGTCTTGCACTTACTCAGTTGATACCATCAGTTATTCAAACACATGATACATTCTGGCTAATTCACTTTTATCCGACTGAATGTTTCATGTCACCACACCTCCAGCTGTGGTTATTGTTGAATAGCAATTATATTGGGATTCCTGACTGATTTTCATCACTCCCAACTCAGGGCTTCAGAGACCGCGTGTACATGACTCCTGTCCAACATGAGATCAGCAAACCTAACACAGTCTTTTGTAGTACTTGATTCTCTAGGTTGTATTGTTCAGTTGTTAATTGCCTTCCTCATCAGAGTCACATGGACGGAATCTGAAACTGCATAAGGAGAGAAGCCATATATGCAGAATATAAGTGTAGTATCAAGAAGCATCCGAATTGCTACTGGTAACTGTTATTATTCCTACTAATGTGTTACTAGTATTGTTTCACTCATAGTATTTCTATGATAATGGTGCCAGTTAGCTGAGGATATTAAGTCATATAATTCTGTCTATACTTAGACACAGGGAGTTTTGCAAAATCTCTCCTTTCGCATGCACATATGAATATGTGCATGTATCTATTCCCCTCAGTAACCATTAGAATTTCAGGGTTGAAAAGCCAACGAAAGAATTATTACAGCAGCCCATGCAAAGCTGAAGTTGTATGAGTCAGCCTCGCTGAGCTGGTCTTGCATCACTTATTGCAACATAAATTTAGCTACTTAATTTCCATATCTTGACTGCTGAATTAATGAAAGCCAGGAATTCAACCCAACCTCAGCCTCCATTGCTTTTTAATCATTTGCCTGAGAATAATTCCTTCTTGAGGTATATTGTAGAATTGCAAACCAAACAATACATGAACCGCTTTCAAATTGTAGTCTTTTTTTTGATTGAGCAATATTAAAGCTGCCAATAACCATTGCGGTCCAGCGCCCATTCCCTGATGATTATTGATGTCTGATAGGGGAGAAGTTCATATGTGGACCGAGCAACTGCTTTCAGCTTGTGTCAACAGAATAAGTCTTTATGAGTGACAAAAACACTATTCAGAAAGCAAAAGTATTGACATAAAGATCCATCTTGTTCAAAAAACCGGCAACATCAGATAATGGTAATGCCATTCTTTCTGCTATTAGGAGTCAGAAATAGAGGAATATTCAAGGGCTATTAATAAAGATGTCAACTTCTTTTGACCTTTTACTCGAGCTTACTTATTAAATGGTCTACTTTAATTGCTGAATCAAGAAGAAAGCTATGTAGCTTGATGGTTTTGAATTACAGACAAAACACTAATATACATTTTAAAGGCTTATTGATTGCCATTTGATGTTTTTTTGTTGATAGGTTTAGTTTGGAAAACAACCTGCCCTGATAGCTCCATTGCAGAATTGCTAAACTAGCTGATGAGAGGATTCATGAAGCAGTGAGCAGCCTTCTCTCTCAGTTGGTTTCTTCAACAGATGTGTTTGTCTTTTCAAACAAACAGGCATTTTGAAAGTCAGACAGAGAGTAACTGTCATTGACATTGTAACTGCCACCAAGAAAGACTGCTGTTCAAAAACACTCTCTATCAAAGGTACCTTATTCATATGAAAAATATTGTTAACCCACGGATAATCGCTGTATGACTTTCAAAATGCTTGTTTCTTTTTTAGCCCAAACATCAGATTGTCTCATTGGTTCAAGGTTGGCAAAAACAATAAATTAAAATGCGATTGGGTTTTATTATCCTGGGGCATAATTTAAGCTGATTGGTTAAATTCAAATTGTTGTCAAAACAGCAGCCAACTCAGGTATCTATTTCACAGCCAAATGTTACATATATTCAATTCTCCAGTACATTCTGAGACTGCTAGCTAGTCATCAGAGATGCAATCCAGCTGTCAGTTCAGAACAGCATTCACTCTCTCTTAAAGGTACAGTACATGTCTTCAACTTGATAACCCACCTCGCCCCATAAGAAAAACTGAACCATCATATTCAATCTTTTTTCTAATTCTTAATCCTATTGCAATGAAATACATAGGACATTAATCTAAGTTCATATTAATTTCTGCACATATATATAACATTGGTATCTGTTCAATCTGATCTGTACTTTATCCTTTAAATCCATGATAACACATCTACAGTTACATTTTTACGACCTGCAACATGTACAATTTGTAAATTAAAAGTCTGTAACATAAGACGCCAATGAAATAGTCTCATATTCTTGTCTTTAAATCATTCCAAGAATGTAAGAGGATTGTGATCAGTGCACACAACTGTCTCCGACACATTGCTCATCACATAAACATTAAAATGTTGTACGGCCAGTAGCAAAATCAATAATTCCTTTTTGATGGTAGAGTATTTTCTCTGTTAAGTGTTGAGCTTCTTTGAAAAGTAGCCAATTGGACAATCAATTCCATCATCATCATCCTGTAGCAGTACAGCTCCAACTCCTATATCACTAACATCAATTGCAACTTTGAAGAGTTTCAAAAAATTTGGTGCAGCTAAAACTGGTGTGGTGGTTAATACTGCTTTGAAATTGTGAAATGCCTCCTGGCATTTTTCTGTCCATCAAAATTTTGTGTTCTTCAGTAAATCTGTAAGCGGTTACACATGCTCCTGAAGTTTGGAATAAACTTCTGGTAGAATCTGCTTAGTTGCAAAAATTGAAGTACTTCTTTCTTTGAGGTTGGTCATGGAAATTCCTCGATGGCCTTCATCTTTTCATTCCTTGAGATCAATCTTCCATGACTGATGTTATGTCCCAAGAATGTCACCTCTGCCTTTTTTAAATTCAGTTTTTTAAAGTTCATTACCAGTAATCATTCAAACAGCTCTGCCAACTCAACCATGTGATCTTTCCAAGATTCACTTAAGATCACTACATCATCCAGATAGACTGTTTGTAAACCCAGCCACAACTCTGTTCATGAGTCTTTGAATGTGGCTGGTGCATTCTTCATTCCAAAAGGCATCACTTTGAATTGGTATAACCCATTTGAGGTTGCAAAAGCAGAAACTTCTTTCGCTTTCTCTGCCAATAACTATGCAGTAAGTCCAATTTTGTTATGTAACTGGCTTGTACCACTTTCTCTATACAGTTCTGCAATCTTGGTGTTGAGTATGAGTCCAATTTTGTTATGGCATTGACCTTCTAATAGTCCGCACAAAATCGTTGAGTTCCATCAACTAACATGATTGGCAAATTCCACTTATTCTGACTCAATTCAATGATATCTTTGTTAAGCATCACATCCACTTCCTTCTGGGCCTGTGTGGCTTTGAAAGGATTAAGTTGGTAGGTGTGTTGTTTTATTGGAACAACACTTCCTACTTCTACCACATGCACAGTAGCATTAATCCTCCCCATCTTATTCCTGCATATGTCCTCATACCACTACAACAAACCTTTCAGCTGCGTTCTTTGATCCTGAGACAGATAGTTTGTTAACCTATCCCACTCCTCAAGGACTTCCTCATTGTTTAACATATTTTGAGGCACATCAAATTCCACAACATCTGGATTTAATAACTCACTCTGCAGGTCAGTAACTAACACCTGGATCTCCAATTCCCTCACTCTATCAACATATTCAAATGACATACCCGATACAGTTTTATTCTAGCTTGCATCTTTACCAGATAGTTTGCCTGACCTAATTTTTTCTCAGTTTGATACACACCATTAAACCTGGCTTTGCAGGGATCTCTGACCACTGGTAACAATACTAATACATTCTCCCCATAGGAAAACATCCGAATTTCAGAGTTGTATCTGCTGCCTGCTTTAATCTATGCTGTACCCTCTTCAGATGCTGTTTAGTTAACTCACCTAGCCAATTTAGTCTCTCCCTCACCTCAGATCCAAGTGCGAAATCTCCAACTTCTGTTCTATCAATTTATCTTTAATTAAATTCAAGGGTTTCATGTCCAAGTATTAACTCAAAGGGAGTAAACTGAATAGATTCATTTGGGGCATCTCTAATGGCAAACAATATGAATGGGATACCTTTATCACAAACATTGGCTAATTCTGACAGTATGCTCCCAACATGTCCTTCAGGGTTTGATGCCACCTTTCTAAAGCTACCTGAGATTCAGAACGATACGCACTTGATTTAAAGTGCTACATACCTAAGCTACCAATGACTTCCTTAAATAGCCCAGCAGTAAAATTAGACCCTTGGTCTGACTGAATCTCTTTGGGTAGCCCATACTGCGTGAAGAAAGCTATTAACTCCTCGACCACCCTTTTTGCCTTAATACTCTGTAATGGAATTGCCTCCGGAAATCTAGTAGACACATCCATTATAGTTAGCAAGTACTGGTTCCCACTTTTAGGAAGGGGATCTACAGAATCAATCATAACCCACGTTAAAGGTTCTTTGATGGTGGGAATTGGCAACAAAGGTGTTGCAAGCAGTTTACCTACCCTTTGGCACATATGACATGTACGTCAAAAGTTAACCACATCCTTATGCATTCCAGGTCTTCAGAAATGCTTTTGTACCTTAACCTGAATCTTCCTCACACCTCGGTGACCTCCCACAGGTAGTTTGTGTGCTACACATGACAATTTGTGTCTGTATGCTACCAGCAACACAATCTGGTGCACTTCTGCCCATTTCTCCTCTGCACTAACCTACTATGGTCTCCATTTTTGTTTTTGAATTTTATCTTTATATAATAACCCTTAGAAATACATTCTGACTCCTTTTTTGAATATGAATCAACAGATCAATCTTTTATTGTCTCATCTTTCAATTCTAAATCCATTAGTCTTTCAGAACTAAACACTTCTGCCTAACCCTCTGCCTGTTCAGGTTTTTCCTGCACCATTACATCAAACATGATGTCCGCTAACTGAACCTCAACTGCTTTGTCTTTCTCTTTACTTTTCACTTCATGCTGTGACACGTTACTGGGGGATCTTGCTACTACACAGTCTGGGAAAATACCACGATATTTCTGTTCCTCAGTTCCTCAGTTTCTTGGTCTTCCTTGGGCTTCTCCACAACAAGGGTGTCACTCCCACCTTGGATTCTGCTAAATCATTTTCAAGAACAAACTGTATTCCTGCAACTGACACTGTCAATCACTCCCACTGTTACTTTCCCAGTCTTTTTGGCACTCTAGTCTGATCTTCCATAGGGAATGCTAAATTTCTGTCCATCTATCCCACAAATTACCTCTCTCTCAGGTCACAGATCAGAAAGAGTGCAAATACGTTCATCTCTTACTGTTGGAGACTGATTAGATCCTGTATCTCTCAAAATTACAACTCCTTTCCCTTCTCCCCCTGTTCTTTCTGAGTAAACTTTACCCATAGTTGCAAAGTCTTTATAGAGATCAGGCACTAACTCCATACCCAGTGCCGGCCTAGGCAGTGCATTGTCCTGCAGCTCCTGAACCTTTCTTGGGGTTTCCTTTACTAATTCCATAATGCCACTGGCTTAATCTCTTTTACCACATTTTTTCCCACAGTGCCTTTCTTTAACGACCAGTACTGTGCACTTTCTGGCAGTGACAACACCTTTTCCCAGTGCCTTTCTTAAACCATTGGCACTATAATTTTCTGTGTCCCACTCCATTTCAGTGAAAACACCTGAGGTCTTTCACCTCTTGGGCTTCTTTTTTAACCGGTGGTAAACAATTATCAATGTGCTCTACTCTTTGTTTGGAAGTATAGGATCTCCCCCTCTCCCAATTTCTATCCCTCACAGGACAAATTTCTGGCCGGAAGCTTGTCTTATGCACCAATATGTAGTCATCTGCTAAATCTGCTGCTCTTCTCACTTCTTGAACTTTCTTTTCCTCCACATGAATTCTTACCATCTCTGGAAGTGAGTTTTAAAACTCCTCCAGCAGAATAATCTTTCTTAGAGCCTCATAAGTTTTATCTCTTTTTAAGGCCTGCACCTATCTGTCAAAATTATTATGTTTAATTCTTTCAAACTCAACATAAGTCTGACCTGATTCCTTCTTTATGTTTCTGAACTGCTGTCTATCTGCTTCTGGTAGCAATTCATAAACACTTACGATAGCCTGTTTGACATTTGCATACTCTCTTGACTCCTCATGTCACAGCGCAGGAAATACCTCACTAGCGCTGCCTACCAGCTTAGTCTGAATAGCATTACCCACAAGTTCTCTATCCACTCCACCTGCCTAGCCAATTCTTAAAATGAAATAAAGAAGGCTTCGAATTCGTTCTCATCAAAATGTGGCAATGTTTTAACAAATTTGTAAATATCACTACAGTTTGTCTTCATCTCCATCCTGTTAACTTGACTTTCCTGACTAATTCGAGAGTGTGGTGCTGGAAAAGTACAGCAGGTCAGGCAGCAGCCTAGGAGCAGGAAAGTCGATGTTTCGGGCAAGAGTTTGGGGGGAGGTGGTGGGTTACATTTCTTTTTACCAGGATTGCCTAGGGTCAAAATTTGGATGGGATGGGTTGAACACCCACTTTTAATCTTCTTGTTGTAAGACGCGTGTAACTTTTTCGTAACTTTGTTTTGTCTGGACTTGGGGCGCGGCTTCAGGCAAAAGGAGCTGTGGAGAGGCCCTTAGAGCCAATCCTTATCCTGAAGTTACGGATCTGACTTGCTGACTTCCCTTACCTACATTGTTCTAACATGCCAGAGGCTGTTCACCTTGGAGACCTGCTGCAGATATGGTTACGGCCCGGCGTGAGATTTATACCATCTCCCCCGGATTTTCAAGGGCCAGCAAGAGCTCACCGGATGCCGCCGGAACCGCGATGCTTTCCAAAGCACGGGCCCCTCTCTCGGGTAGAACCCATTCCAGGGTGCCCTGCCCTTCACAAAGAAAAGAGATCTCTCCCCAGGGCTCCCGCCGGCTTCTCCGGGATCATTTGCGTTACCGCACTGGACTCAGTGAGGCGCCCATCTCCGCCACTCCGGATTCGGGGATCTGAATCCGACTCCCTTTTGATCGGCTGAGGGCAACGGAGGGCATCACCCGTCCCTTCGGAACGGCAGTTGCCTATCTCTTAGGACCGACTGCCCCGTGTTCAACTGCTGTTCACATGGCACCCTTCTCCACTTTGACCTCCAAAGTTCTCATTTGAATATTTGCTACAACCACCAAGATCTGCACCTGCGGCAGCTCCACCTGGGCCCACGCCCTAGGCTTCAGTGCTCACCGCAGTGGTCCTCCTACTCGTCGCAGCTTAGCCCCCGCGGGCTCTGCATTGCCAGTGAGTAGTATGAGCGTTCCCTGTGGGCAAGGAGGAAATTCTCCTTTTAGTTGTGTTTTATGTTGGTTCACTGTAGAAGTAGTTGTTAGAAGTTTTGATTTGGTAGTTTATGCAAACTGTTTACTGCTTTCACTCAGCGTGCTATAAATGGGTTTCTTCCTCCCGGCGGGTCACAGGCTGCTTCCGCTGGCTATGGCAAACCACTCGTTTAAATGGTGCGCCTGGAATGTTAAGGGGAGTCATTCACTGATTAAGGGAAAAAGATACTTTCATGCCTTAGAAAGGAAAGGGTTGATGTAGCCTTGCTGCAAGAAACAGATCTAACCGATAAGGAGCACTTAAAGTTACAGCAGGGAGGTTTCGACCGGGTGTTTTCTTCATCCTTTAGTTTGAAAAGTAGAGGAGTAGCTATACTCATTCAGAAAAACCTTCCATTTCAATTGTTAGGGCAAATTAAGGACGAATGTAGGCGGGCTCTGATCCTTAAAACTTTAATATATGGTGAGAAATATAGGATTTTGAATATATATTGCCCACTGGCACACTCCCTCAAACGTTCAATTGCGTTATCCAGGTTTGATGGTCCTTGGGGCATGTCATACAATTATAGGGGGAGACTTTAACCGACTTATGGATCCCGAGGTGGACAGGATGCCGAGGGGTTTTGCAGGTATTTCCCGATAATCCAGGTAGCTGGTGGACCTGAACAGGGAGCTGGGGTTGGTGGATGTGTGGAGATGCCAGGTGGCCAGGTGAGTGGCAGTGTTATAGTGATCCTAAAGCAGTGGTTCTCACTAATGGTATAAGGTCTGACAAGTTTAGCATTGGCAGAGGCAGCCAACAAGGGTGTCCCCTTTCACTGTTACTATTCACATTAGTGATTGAGCCGTTGGCAGAGGCCATCCGGAGGGACCCAATATAACTGTCCCAGAGGTAGGGTCAGGAAGGCGTAAGATCATCCTTTACGCAGATGATGTTCTTCTCTTTCTAACTAACCTGACAATATCTGTGCCCTCATTAATACAAGTGATTCATTTATTTGGCTCTTTCTCAGGATAGAAAATCAATTTTATGAAACTGGAGGCCATGTTTGTCGCGGGTCTTATTAGAGTACCCGATCTTGGGGGTGGAGCCCGATTCCCTTTCAGGTGGTCACAGGGAGGTTTCCCGTACTTAGGCATTTTTATCATGCCAGCCTTTGATCAATTATATAAAGCTAACTTTTTGCAGTTGCCAGAGAAGATAAGACAGGACCTTCGGCACTGGCAGGATCTTCCGATGTCCTGGTTGGGTAGAATAGCTCTGGTTAAAATGAATGTTCTTCCTTGTTTATTATATCCCATGCGAATGCTTCCTTTGGTGATGCCTAATCAGACGCTATGGAGGCTTAACAGTTGACTCAGCTCTTTTATCTGGCGTCACAAGTGGCCTCTTATTAAATTTGCCAAATTGCAGCTTCTGCAGGGGATGGTGGGGTGGGATGTGGATTTTCCAGATGTTAAGAAATACTAACTAAGTTCCCTACTATTCTGTGTGGCTGCTTGCACTTGCCAGGACCCGCGGTCAGTTTGGCTAGACATCGAAGCCTCCCAAGCAAAATGTCCCCACATTAATCTGTTGTTCATGGACAAAATGAGGACTGTTATGGACCATTGCAGAAATCCAATTGTCCTTAACACAGTTAAAGCATGGAGAATGATGTGACAAAATTTACAAAAAAAACCTCTCCTTTAATCCCATAGTAGGATTGGGAGAATTCCGGCTGGGATCGATGGATTCCGGATTTAGGCTCTGGGAGTCCAGAGGTGTTTCCTTTTTGGGAGACTTATTTGACAAGGAGGTTATGATGTCTTTCGAGCAGCTGAGCCAGAAATAATGAGCTATCTAGGCGGGACCTCTTTCATTACATTCAGATTAGGGACTTTATGCAGAAAAAGACTACATTAATGGTTAGTCCCATCTAAGTTGGATATGGGGAGGAGTGCGCTTCGGTCCACGGACACTCTTTCAGTTAGCACCCTCTATCATTTATTAGGAGGTAGTGTCTCAAAGGACATCGAACGGCTGTGTGGAATTTGGGTTCAGGAATTAGGGGTGAACATCTCACTAGAGGAGTGGGAGGATACTTGGGAGAACATAAGGAAGATTTCAACTTGCAATAGGATGTAGGCTATGCAATTGAAAGTACTCCACAGGGTTTATTTGGCACTGGAGCAGCTTGCGAAATTTAAGATAGAAGCGTCCCCAGTGTGCTCCAAATGTAAAATAGATGTTGGTGCTCTTACTTATTGCTTATGGTTTTGCCACAAGCTTTGTGGGTATTGGGGTGCTATAGTGAGTGTTTTGGATGAGGTCTTGGGAATCGAGGTCAAGGTAGATCCAGTGTCCGTCCACTTGGATGCTCCGAATCTCCCCTCTTCGGACGCGCATGGGAAAATATTATTCAGTATTCTTTCATTTTGTGCAAGGAAGAACATTCTGATGAACTGGGTGTCAGAATATCCCCCAGGACTCTTGGGGTGGCCTAAGTTAGTTATGGAGCACATCCCTCTGGACTTCCTTACAAGTATGGTGCACTAGAAAACTGAATTTTTTTATAGGATATGACAGCTGTTTTTGAACCATATAGAAGCGGACTTATCAGCTATATTGGTTAGGGCCTTCTGTGTGGCCATGAGGGCTGTGTCTGGTGGCCCAGGGCCCCTGGGAGAAAGAATTCTGAACAAATACGGGTATGCCAACTGATGCTCCCAGTGGTGGGGAGCTTTGGTGGGATTGTGCTGAGTGTTGTAATTTAATGTAATTTAATTTAATTTGCCTTAGTTCAGCTCAGTTTAATTTATTTTTTTTTGTTTTGCTTTAGTTATTTATTGAAGTGTAGTTTGTATAGATTTTGTTTTTCTCCTAAATTGTTTATGGAGTAAAGTAGTAATTCGTTTACTGTTATTGTTGGTATATTGCAAGATTGTTCTATTATTTTGTAGTAATTTTATATTTCTGTAAAAAAAATCAAAATCTTCTTCTCAATATTTTAGTTATTTATTAAATATTTATTAAATAAAATCTGCTGGGATCTATCGTATCCAAAATCTGTTCGAATCTGTCCAAATTTCAGACTGGATTTGTCTAAACCCGTCCAAATCACGGACCCAAGCCCCTCAAACTGTTTTGATACGGCGGTGAACCCTCCTGCGAATTAAACTAAACACCCAGAAAAGTTCACCTCACCTCGTAATCTGTTAAAGTATGAGTGACAGAGAACTCCCAAATTCCACTGTTTAAAGAAAAATAATATCAATTTATTCCTTAACTCTAAAAGTGAACATTAAACCACAACTATTCACAGCGCTAAGCCCCTGCTTTCTCTTAACTGTTTGTATTCTGCCTACAACTCTATAGCGATGTACTGTTCCAATAAACACCAGGATTAAAATGACATCAACTTACTTGCAAAACCATATTGCGGCTGTTGTCGTTAGTGTCTGCCTTCTTTCGGCTCAAGATCTCCCTGGGTTGTTGTCTTTCTTTTACTGCAAATATTTTTCATATGAGAAAGATACCTTTGATAGAGAATGTTTTTGAACAGCAGTCTTTCTTAATGGCAGTTACTCTGTCAAGGGCAGTTACTCTCTGTCAATGACAGTTACTCTTTGTCTGACTTTTAAAATGCCTGCTTTTTTTATTGCCCAAGCATCAGATTGTCTCATTGGTTCAAGGTTGGCAAAAACAATAAAGTAAAACTCGATTGGGTTTTGGTATCCTGAGGCATAATTTAAACTGATTGGGTAAATTTGAATTGTTGTCAAAACAGCAGCCAACTCAGGTATCTATTTCACAGCTAAATGTTACATATTTTCAATTTTCCAGTACAGAGAAGCAAGGAGAGAGCTTGGCAATGAACAGACCTGCATGATACTTTGGAACAAAGAGTTTAGATGGTGGTATTTCTCCACTGTGCCTTGGCGGCAGCTGCCCCAAGCTTTAGTGCATTCCTCAGCACATAGTGCTGGACCTTGGAATGCGCTAGAGTGTAATACTTGGTCGAAGTTACCACTTTGCACTGGAAGACCAGCATGTTTGGGCGAGCATCGTTCAATGAGTTCATTGATTGGGTGAATGGGAGCACTACTCCCTCCTCATTGCAGGAATAAACCTGGTCATCGGGCGTGAGGTATTCCTAGAGTTGACCATGAGCCCATTGCTGTTCCACCGAAACAGCCATTCTTCACATGTGCTGTTTCTGCAGTTAAATCAGATTTCAGCTCAAAGTTCTGGATTGGCATCCTATTTATTGAGGGTTATTGGTTCGTTGTCAGAAGCAGTAGTGTTGCTTTGTCATTTTCTTCATTACTGTCTTGAGGCTGATTGAAGCAAACTTATTGGTTTGGTTTGGGTTAACAGCACAATCCAAGCGATAAATCTGAGACCTTCCTGGTTGACATAAAATCAGACAAGGTAGCTGCTGAAATTGAACAATAGGTTCTTGTGAGATTCTTTGAGGTTTCTGAGCAGATTGATGTTGGGAGTGAGGAGGTATTGGAGGGTTAGTGAGTTTAAAAGTGGACAAATCCCAAGATCTGGATGAGTTGAATCCCAGGCTGCTCTGGGGGATGAGAGAGGAAATCGCGGGCGTCCTGACCCCAATTTTAATTCCTCTCTGCCCTCAAGGGAGATGCCAGAAGGCTAGAAGACAGCCAATGTGCTTCCACTGTGCAAAAAGGGTAAACCAAGGAATTGCAGAACAGTGAGTGAGTGGTAAGGATATTATTAGAGAAAATTCTAAAGGCTGAATTAATTTCCATTTAGCAAATAAGGTTTGATCAGCAATAGTCAGCATGGCGTTGTGAGAGAGAAGTTATGCCTAACAAATCTGATTGAATTTTTCAAAGAAGTGATCAAGTATTCAGATGAGGGTTGTGTAGTTGACGTTGTATTTCAGCAAATACTTTGACAAGGTTCCCCTATGTAATAAAGATACTGATAAAGGTTAACTTAGCAAGGTGGATCCAAAATTAAGGAAACAGAGGGTGATGGTAAAAAGCTGTTTGGGTGAGTGGAGGCCAATGTTGAGTGGCATACCACAGGCATTGGTGCTGACCCGCTTATTGTTTATGGTATATATAAACAATGTAGATGTGAATCTGGGGAGGGTTAATAAGTAAGTTTGCAAGTAACATGAAGATTAGCCGGGAGTTGACAGTGAGGAATAAGGTCTTAGGTTACATGAGGATATAAATGGGTTGGTCAGGTGGACAGATCTCTTGGAAATGGAACATATCTCATTTAACCATAATAAGTGTGAGGTGATGCACTTTGGAAGAGGTGACAAGACAAAGGAGTACAGTTGAATGACAGAACACAAGAAAGCTCAGAAGGACAGAGGGATCTTGGAGTGCTTGCCCACAGATTCCTGAGGTGGTAGAGCAGGTTATCAGGGAGTTAAGAAAGCATATGGGACACAGTCAGGAAAGACATAGATTGTAAGAACAGGGAGGTTATCTCAGAACTATGTAGGACTTTGTTTAAGCCACATCCAGAATACTGTGTGCAGTTCAGGTCTCTGCATTCTAGGAAGGATGTGGTCTTGCTGGAGGGGATGCAGAGGAGATTAACCAGAATGTTGTCGAGGATGGAACATTTTAGCTTTCAAGAAAAGTTGGGTAAGCTTGTTCCTTTTTCTTTGGAGTAGAGAAAGTTGAGAGAAGACTGGTGGAGGTAAATAGGATTGAGGACATGGACAGGGTGAAGAGAAAGCAGCTGTTTCCCTGAATTGAATGGTCAATAATAAGGGATCTGATGTGGTCCCAAGAATAGAGGCATGAATGGATCCTGGTGGGGAGAGAGGGGTTTTAAAGGAACTGGATCTGGGGTAACATTCATTACAGAGACTGAAAGTTATGACATAAGACTTTCCAAGATCTGGAGGAAATTACCCTTATCTCTGACAAATGATGGAAAAATAAGATCACAGAAGTCATCGGTTGTGTGGGGTTAAAACTGGAAGGTGAGCAGTTGTCAGAGAATCAAGTAAGATTGAGAAAAGTAGTGCTATGTGTCATGAGCATTGAGGCAAAAGCTGCTGCCCCATTCTTTTGGATAATATCACTCAAAGCAGTTTGCAAGACAGGAAAAGGAAGAGATGAAGGGGATTTCTAAGGTAATGGGTTGACGATAGATATAAAATTCAATTCTGGCAATTCTGTGACTGCAGTCAAGAATGTAAAAGTGAAACCAAATGAGAACAATCCTATGTAGTTTCACCAGAGAGTAGAGAGTTAAAGGGTAAATGTGTGGTTAGCATTTTAAAAGCTTTATAGGGGTTCAGGATGGTGTATAATTGATAATGCAATGAATGTTACAGTCACAGAAAAATCGCTTGACTTTGATGGGATGGGTCATTTCATGGCTGTGGGAGAGGCAGCATTCATGCAGGTAGTTTGTGGGAGGGATAGTTACAAATTTGGAGCATGGAATTGAACAATGATTCTGTCACTAAGAAGATTTTGACAAGGAATAACATTCAAATGTGTTTAAAAACAAACTTTCTTCCTACAAGCCTGAGTGGAAATGTGGTTAAGAATGCAATCAGTCAGCTGTGGATCAACCTCATAGTCCCACAACCCCGCACCACCCGTTTCTACCTCCTGCCCAAAATCCACAAACCTGACTGCCCCGACCGACCCATTGTCTCAGCCTGCTCCTGCCCCACCGAACTCATCTCTGCATACCTCGACATGGTCCTGTCCCCCTTAGTCCAAGAACTCCCCACCTGCGTTGGGGACACCACCCACGCCCTCCACCTCCTCCATGATTTTCGCTTCCCCGGTCACCAACGTCTTATCTTCACCATGGACATCCAGTCCCTGTACACCTCCATCCCCATCACGAAGGACTCAAAGTCCTCCACTTCTTCCTTTCCCGCCGTACCAACCAGTACCCTTCCAATGACACCCTCCTTCAACTGACTGAACTGGTCCTCACTCTGAACAACTTCGCTTTCCAATCCTCCCACTTCCACCAAACCAACGGAGTAGCCATGGGCACCCGCATGTGCCCCAGCTATGCCTGCCTCTTCGTAGGATATGTGGAACAGTCCATCTTCCGCAGCTACACTGGCACCACCTCCCTCCTTTTCTTCCGCTACATCAATGGC
This sequence comes from Chiloscyllium plagiosum, assembly GCF_037043375.1. Taxonomy (NCBI): domain Eukaryota; kingdom Metazoa; phylum Chordata; class Chondrichthyes; order Orectolobiformes; family Hemiscylliidae; genus Chiloscyllium; species Chiloscyllium plagiosum. The sequence goes on along the minus strand of NW_028270150.1, from coordinate 69,713,787 downwards.
TGTATCGGCGCTGCCTCGTGCTACCACGAGGAGGTTGAACAGTTCATCCACTTTATCAACACCTTCCACCCCGACCTCAAATTTACCTGGACTGTCTCAGACTCCTCCCTCTCCTTCCTAGACCTCTCCATTTCTATCTCGGGCGACCAAATCAACATGGATATTTACTATAAACCGACCGACAGCTACCTAGACTACACCTCCTACCACCCTGCCACCTGTAAAAACGCCATCCCATATTCCCAATTCCTTCGTCTCCGCCGCATCTGCTCCCAGGAGGACCACTTCTAATACCGTACAACCCAGATGGCCTCCTTCCTCAAAGACCGCAATTTCCCCCCCAGACGTGATCGACGATGCTCTCCACCACATCTCCTCCACTTCCCGCTCCTCTGCCCTTGCACCCCGCCCCTCCAATCGCCACCAGGACAGAACCCCACTGGTCCTCACCTACCACCCCACCAACCTCCATATACATCGTATCATCCGTCGTCATTTACGCCACATCCAAACGGACCCCACCACCAGGGATATATTTCCCTCCCCTCCCCTATCAGCGTTCCGAAAAGACAACTCCCTCCGTGACTCCCTCGTCAGGTCCACACCCCCCACCAACCCAACCTCCACTCCCGGCACCTTCCTCTGCAACCGCAAGAAATGCAAAACTTGCACCCAGACCTCCCCTCTTACTTCCCTCCAAGGCCCCAAGGGATACTTCCATATCCACCACAAATTCACCTGCACCTCCACACACATCATTTACTGCATCCGCTGCACCCGATGTTGCCTCCCTTATATTGGGGAGACACGCTGCCTACTTGCGGAACGTTTCAGAGAACACCTCTGGGACACCCGGACCAACCAACCCAACCACCCCGTGGCTCAACACTTCAACTCCCCCTCTCACTCCACCAAGGACATGCAGGTCCTTGGACTCCTCCATCACCAGACCATAGCAACGCAACGGCTGGAGGAAGAGTGCCTCATCTTCCGCCTAGGAACCCTCCAACCACAAGGGATGAACTCAGATTTCTCCAGTTTCCTCATTTCCCCTCCCCCCACCTTGTCTCAGTCCCAACCCTCGAACTCAGCACCACCTTCCTAACCTGTAATCTTCTTCCTGACCTCTCCGCCCCTACCCCCACTCCGGCCTATCACCGTCACCTTTACCTCCTTCTACCTATCGCATTTCCTACGCCCCTCGCCCAAGTCCCTCCTCCCTACCTTTTATCTTAGCCTGCTTGAAGAAGGGCTCATGCCCGAAACGTTGATTCTCCTGCTCCTTGGATGCTGCCTGACCTGCTGCGCTTTTCCAGTAACACATTTTCAAGCTGTGTATCAGCCTATCTTGATTATCGAGACACACCACACTCTTTTGCTGGCTGGTCTCTGATCATGGGTGGTCAGCAAGACAGTATTTAGCATAGGATTTCCCCTTAAGTAATAAGCAGGATGAAAAAAGTCACAGAATGTGCATCAAAGTTTTAAACAGAAAGCTCCCCAGGCCAGCTTTCACCAGGCTCAGTAGGTGACTACATGATGGCTATTATTTTGCAAATAAAGGAAGATGACTGATGCAAGGAATCTTGTGTTCCAGTTTTTCTTCATTGTGGAAGGACATGTTGTAGTGATGGAATTTAAAGAGTCTGATCAATACTGTTGTGCTGTATGTTCACATGCAGTGAAATAATGCAACTTCATATTTCATTCCATGCCCGATTTTCCAAAGTGTTTTCTCATTCCATTGCTGAAGAAATTGTGAATGAAAATGGGACATATGTGGAAGACATAACATCTGCTTCAGATCATCAGAGACCCTTGGGTTACACTAGGCAGGGTGAGTCAGTGCTAGCACATATGGGAAAGAGTTCTGTTTATTGGAGCCGCAGAAAATGGGGGAGATACTAAATGAGTATTTTGCATCAGTATTTACGGTGGGAAAGGATATGGAAGATATAGACTGTAGGGAAATAGATGGTAACATCTTGCAAAATATCCAGATTACAAAGGAGGAAGTGCTGATGTCTTGAAACGGGTAAAGGTGGATAACTCCGCAGGACCTGATCAGGTGTACCCAAGAACTCTGTGGGAAGCTAGAGAAGTGATTGCTGAGCCTCTTGCTGAGATACTTGTATCATCGATAGTCACAGGTGAGATGCCGGAAGACTGGAGGTTGACAAACATGGTGCCACTGTTTAAGAAGGGTGGTAAAGACAAGCCAGGGAACTATAGACCAGTGAGCCTGATGTCAGTGGTGGGCAAGTTGTTGGAGGGAAACCTGAGGGACAGGATGTACATGTATTTGGAAAGGTAAGGACTGATTAGGGATAGTCAACATGGCTTTGTGTGTGGCAAATCATGTCTTACAAAAATGATTGAGTTTTTTGAAGAAGTAACAAAGAGAATTGATGAGGGCAGAGCGGTAGATGTGATTTATATGAACGTCAGTAAGGCGTTCGACAAGGTTCCCCATGGGAGACTGATTAGCAAGGTAAGATCTCATGGAATACAGGGAGAACTAGCCATTTGGATACACAGCTGGCTCAAAGGTAGAAGACAGAGGATGGTGGTGGAGGGTTGTTTTTCAGACTGGAGGCCTGTGAGCAGTGGAGTGCCACAAGGATCGGTGCTGGGTCCACTACTTTTCGACATTTACATAAATGATTTGGATGCAAGCATAAGAGGTACAATTAGTAAGTTTGCAGATGATACCAAAATTGGAGGTGTAGTGGACAGCGAAGAGGGTTACCTCAGATTACAACAGGATCTGGACCAGATGGGCCAATGGGCTGAGAAGTGGCAGATGGAGTTTAATTCAGATAAATGAGAGGTGCTGCATTTTGGGAAAGCAAATCTTAGCAGGACTTATACACTTCATGGTAAGGTCCGAGGGAGTGTTGCTGAACAAAGAGGCCTTGGAGTCGCAGGTAGATATGATAGTGAAGAAGGCGTTTGATATGCTTTCTTTTATTGGTCAGAGTTTTGTGTACAGGAGTTGGTAGGTCATGTTGCAGCTGTACAGGACATTGGTTCAGTCACTGTTGGAATATTACGTGCAATTCTAGTCTCCTTTCTATCGGAAAGATGTTGTGAAACTTGAAAGGGTTCAGAAAAGATTTGCAAGGATGTTGCCAGGGTTTGAGGATTTGAGCTACAGGGAGAGGCTGAACAGGCTGGGGCTGTTTTCCCTGGAGCATCGGAGGCTGAGGGGTGACCTTATCGAAGTTTACAAAATTATGAAGGGCATGAATAGGATAAATAGACTGGGTTCAGGGAGTCCAGAACTAGAGGGCATAGGTTTAGGGTGAGGGGGAAAGATATAAAAGAGACCTAAGGGGCAACTTTTTCACATAGAGGGTGGTATGGGTATGGAATGAGCTGCCAGAGGAAATGTGGAGTCTGGTACAATTGCAACATTTAAGAGGCATTTGAATGGGTATATGAATAGGAAGGGTTTGGAGGGATTTGGGCCGGGTGCTGGCAGGTGGGACGAGATTGGGTTGGGATATCTGGTCAGCGTGGATGGGTTGGACCGAAGGGTTTGTTTCCATGCTGTACATCTCTATGACTCCATGAGTGGCTCGGAGCACCTGAAGTTTCAATAATTTAGACGTAGGGATGATGATTATGAAATTTTTTAAAAGGAAAACGAAGCACTGCTCAATGAGTGGGAAAATTTGGAATATTAGTTAACAAGCGAATCAAGCTGAGAAATTAGATGGTTAACACTGTAGTGAGGATGGAGCGAAGAGAGCAGGAATGGGTCTCAAGGACGAGAGATGACATGCACTTCTCCAACAAGAAATATGAAATTACACAGAACCACCATGTCTTCTCCCCATTTTGTTTTTTTTGTATATGATTCTGTATTGTGACTAGCCATATTATAGTGGTCACATGGTATGGTTTTCATATTACTTTTGATCATTAATGGGAACTAGGGTTTATGGGATTGGCCTCTCAAGTTCGTGTTCAATGCTGTGGTGAGGTTGGGTAAAACATAACTTGAATCAACTGTAGCTTTGAGATTTGAACTGATTATGTTAAGAAATTCCCACCTGTGGATAGAAATTTTTAGTGTATTTGATATTTGTCAAAGCGTTTTTTCTCTTTTTCTGGGTATGGCTGTGGTCAGTTCTTCAGTATCTGTATGTGAAGTGAGATGGATAATTCTAAGTGTTTCTCAACAATGAAAGTCAACCACGGTGCCTGATCTTGTTCCTTTTGACATACCTTCTGGAACATTTTCTTGCAAAGGTCACTGCATAACAATCAGTGAATAAAGTACCTGACTGAGGATTCGTCAGAGTATTGAGTACAGGAATTGGGAGGTCATGTTGCGGCTGTAAGGACATTAGTTAGGCCACTGTTGGAATATTGTGTACAATTCTGGTCTCCTTCATTGGAAAGATGTTGTGAAACTTGAAAGGGTTCAGAAAGGATTGCAAGGATGTTACCAGGGTTGGAGGATTTACGCTATAGGGAGAGGTTAAACGGGCTGGGGGCTGTTTTCCTTGGAGGTCGGAGGCTGAGTGGTGACCTTATAGAGGTTTATAAAATCATGAGGGTGATGGATAGGATAAATAGACAAAGTCTTTTCCCTGAGGTGAGGAAGTCCAGAACTAGGTTTAGGGTGAGAGGGGAAAGATACAAAGATACAAGGGGCAATGTTTTCACGCAGAGGGTGGAACATGTATAGAATGAGCTGCCAGTGGAAGTGGTGGAGGCTCGTGCAATTGCAACATTTAAAATACATCTGGACGGGTATATGAATAGGAAGGGTATGGAGGGTAATGGACCACGTGCTGGCAGGTGGGACTAGATTGGGTTGGAATATCTGGTTAGCATGGACAAGTTGGACCGAAAGGTTTGTTTCTGTGCTGTACATCTCTATGAGTATGGCTGAAAGTTCACACTGACCATGTGGGATGATGATACACCACCCAGTGCCTTTGTAGCACTCTAAGATGAGGGTTTTTTCAGGAGGCCATCACACCCGCGAGATTAAATAATTCAAATTTGGTTAGTGATCAGGAACAACAGGGTGTGACTGTAAGTGAGGCAGGTAGGGGGATTCTGGGTTCAGGAGTGGAGGAGCCTCAGCCCTTGACCTTGTCCAACAGGTATGAAATTTTTGCTCCCTGTCTGGATGAGGAAAAGGGCTGTGTACAGGGTGAGCCAGTTGACCACGGCACTGTGGTGCAGTAGGCCACTCAAGAAGGGGGAGCAAAAAGACAAGTAGTTGTTATAGGGGATTCTATAATTAGGGCGACAGATATTATCCTTTGTGAGCTGGATCGGGAATCCTGCATGGTGTGTTCCCTGCCTGGTGCCAGGTGCAGGACATCTCCAACCGGCTTGAAAGGATATTGGAGTTGGAGGGGGAGGATCCAGTTGTTGTGGTCCATGTTGGCACAAACAACATAGGCAAGATTAGGAAGGAGGACCTGTTTGGGAGTATCAAGCTCTCAGAAGGAAATTGAAGACCAGGTCCTCGAGGGTCATAATCTCTGGATTACTGCCCAAGCCACGTGCTAAATGGGTCGGGATAAGAAAATTACGTAAATATACACGTGGCTAAGAGATTGGTATGGGAAAAAGGGATTCCATTTCATGGGAAATGGCATCAGTTTTGGAAGCGGGGAGATCTATACCAATGGGACGGTCTCCACCCGAACCGATCTGGAACCAGTGTTCTAGCAAAAAGGATAAATAGGGCGGTCGCTCAGACTTTAAACTTGAGTCGGAGGGAATGGAAAGGGAAAGCAACAGGGAGCATGGATCAAGTAGAAAGATAAGCAGCGGGTTAGCATGTGTGCAGGGTTTAAGTTTGGGGCAGACTAGAAATGAAGCAAAAAGGAAGGATAACTTAGGACATATTACTAGAGATGACGGATATCATGAGGATAAGAAAATTAGCATTAAGGTGTTTTACCTGAATGCTTGTAGTATTGGTAACAAAGTAGATGAATTAATAGCAGAGCATCGTGAATAATTATGCTGTGGTAGGCAACACAGAGATGTGGTTGCAGGGCTTTCAGGACTGGCAGTTAAACATCGAAGGATTTACAGCTTATCGAAAAGACAGGGAGGTGGGCAAAGGGAGTGGGGTTACTTTGTCAGTTAAGAATGAAATTAAATCTATGGCACTGAATAGCGTAAGGTCAGATGATGTGGAGTCTGTGTGAGTGGAGTTGAGGAACCACAAAGGCGAAAAAAACCATAATGAGAGTTATGTACAGACCTCCCAGCAGTGGTCAGGACCAGGGGAACAAGATGTACCAGGAAATAGATAGGGCATGTCAGAAAGGCAAGGTCACGGTGACCATGGGGGACTTCAATATGCAAATTGACTGGGTGAATAATGTTGACAGAGGATCCAAAGAAAGGGAATTCATGGAATGCTTACAGGTTGGCTTTTTGGAACAGCTTGTGATGGAGCCCAGAAGCGAGCAGGCTATTCTGGACTTACTGCTATGTAATGAGCCAGACTGTATAAAAGATCCTAAAGAAAGGGAACACCGAGGAGGCAGCGATCATAATATGGTAGAGTTCAGTCTGCAGTTTGAAAGAGGGAAGGCAAAATTGGATGTAATGGTGTTACAGTTAAATAAAGAGAGAGGAACTAACTAAAATCGACTGGAAGCAGAGCCTAGTGGGGAAGACAGTAGAGCAACAATGGCAGGAATTTCTGGGTGTAATTGAGGACACAGTTCATCCCAAAGAAAAGAAAGATTATCCGGTGGGGTGGGGGGGGGAGTTTACACAGTGTTGGCTGACAAAGGAATTCAAGAAATGTATCATAGAAAAACAGAGAGTCTATAAAGTGGCCAAGAGCACTGGGAAATCAGTAGATTGGGAAGACTACAAAAGCAAACAGAGGATAACAAAGAGAGAAATAAGGAAGGAGAGGATCAAATCTGAAGGTAAGCTTGCCGGTAATATTAAATATGATTGTAAAAGCTTCTTTCAATGCATAAGAACTGTAGTAGAAATTGGGCTGTTCCAATTTGATGTAGGAAGGCTCATGATGGGAGATAATGAAATAGCTGAAGAACTTAATAAGTACTTTGTGCCAGTCTTCACAGTGGAAGACATGAGTAATATCCCAACGGTTAAGGACAGTTGGGGTAGAGTTGAGTATGGTAGTCATTACAAAAGAGAATGTACTAGAAAAACTAAAAGGTCTAAAAATCAATAAATCTCCTGGCTCCGATGGGCTACATCCTAGAGTTCTGAGGGAGATGGCTGAGAAATAGCGGAGGCGCTGGTTGTAATCTTTCAAAAAACACTGGAGTCAGGGAAAATCCCAGATGATTGAAAAATTGCTGTTGTAACCCCCTTGTTCAAGAAGGGATCAAGACAAATGATGGAAAATTATAGGTTGATTAGCCTAACCTCGGTTGAAGGTAAAATTCCAGAATCCATCATTAAGGATGAGATTTCTAAATTCTTGCAAGTGCAGGGTCGGATTAGAATAAGTCAGCATGGATTTAGTAAGAGGAGGTCGTGCCTGACAAACCTGCTAGAATTCTTTGAAGAGGTAACAAGTAGACTCGGGAAACCCAGTGGATGCTATCTACCTTGACTTCCAAAAGGCCTTTGATAAGGTGCCTCACGGGTGGCTGCTGAGTAAGTGAGGGCCCATGGTGTTCAAGGTGAGCTACTGGCATGGATTGAGGATTGACAGAAGACAGAGAGTTGGGATGAAAACGTCTTTTTAGAAATGGCAGCTGGTGACAAGTGGTGTCCTACAGGGTTCAGTGTTGGGGCCGCAGCTGTTCACTTTAGATTAGATTACATTACATTACAGTGTGGAAACAGGCCCTTCGGCCCAACAAATCCACACCGACCCACCCATACCCCTCCATTTACCCCTTACCTAACACTACGGTCAATTTAGCATGGCCAATTCACCTGACCTGCACATCTTTAGACTATGGGAGGAAACCGGAGGACCCGTAGGAAACCCACGCAGACACGGGGAGAACGTGCAAACTCCACACAGTCAGTCGCCTGAGGTGGGAATTGAACCCGGGTCTCTGGCGCTGTGAGGCAGCAGTGCTAACCACTGTGCCACCTTGCCGCCCACTTTACATATAAATGATCTGGATGAAGGGACTGTGGGGACATTCTGGTGAAGTTTGCCTGTGATACGAAGTTAGGCGGACAGGCAGGTAGTTCTGAGGAAGTGGGGAGGCTGATGAAATTCAATGTGAGCAAATGCAAGGTCTTGCACTTTGGAAAAAAGAATACAGGGACAGATTATTTTCTAAATGGTGAGAAAATTCACAAAGCCAAAGTACAAAGACATCTGGGAGTGCTGGTCTTGGATTTCTAAAGGTTGATTTGCAGGTTGAGTCCATGGTTAAGAAACTAAATGTAATGTTGTCATTTATCTCAAAAGGGTTGGAATGTAAAAGCAGTGATGTGCTACTCAGACTTTATAAAGCCCTGGTTAGGCCCCATTTAGAAGACTGTGTCCAATTTTGGGCCCCACACTTCAGGAAGGACATACAGGCACTGGAGTGTGACTAGCGGAGATTCACACGGATGATCCCTGGAATGGTCGGCCTAACGGCTGAGGATCCTGGAATTGTATTCATTAGAGTTGAGAAATTTGAGAGGAGATCTAATAGAAACTTACAAGATAATGCATGGCTTAGAAAGGGTGGAAACTGGGAAGTTGTTTACGCCAGGTAGGGCTACCAGGACTCGTGGGCACACCCTTAGAATTAGAGGGGATCAATTTAAAACAGAAATGAGGAGACATTTCTTCAACCAGAGAGTGGTGGGCCTGTGGAATTCATTGTCACAGAGCACAGTGGAGGCCGGGACGTTGGGTGTCTTCAAGGTAGTGATTGATAACTTATTAATCTTGCAAGGAATTAAGGGATGTGGGGAGAGCGCGGGTAAGTGGCATTGAAATTCCCATCAGCCATGATGAATGGCGGAGTGGACTTGATGGGTGGAATGGCCTTACTTCCACTCCTATGTCTGATGGGTCTTATGGGGTTGGGGGTGGGGTGTGTGGGGGGTGGCAGGAGGGGGGAACAGCAGATCTTTCCATAAAATTGGAATTAACACATACCACATGGTATGTGTTATGTTGTATGTGTTACACCAGCCTAGGAATTTATATTGTTTGTTTTATTTATTTGACTCATTTTGGACAAAAATGAACATAATTTATACAAATATTCAGAATATTTAATGGCATGACAAATACTGTAGATAATATTCAGTATGGGATATATTTGTCCTGTAGTGTTTCATTTCTAATCACATGTTTTCTCAGAAAAGCATTTAAATTGATTTTAGAAAGCAGGATATGCTTTGAATAGTCTGCCATAAGAGGTGCTTGTTTACATGTTAATGGAAAGAAACATTCTTCAGGGTATGCAGAATAGAACCTACTTGGAGTAGTTGGCTGCAGTTGGTAGGTGAAGCTGTTTTGTACAGTGTAATTAATGTAGTTATCATTGTTATATGGGTAATAGAGTGCTGAGGTACTTTTTTTTTAAATCCCTTTCTAGAGCCTGTCTGGAAACGAGTGCTGAACAGTGGAAGCGGCTGCATGTCTCTCTTCAGGACTTACTAGCATGGCTAAATTTGAAGAATGATGAGCTGACAAGACAAAAGCCTATTGGTGGTGATGTTCCTACTGTACAACAACAGAATGATGTTCACCGAGTAAGGAAAAACTTTCACTGCTTCAAAACGTTATCACAAAGTATATTCCTAGCTCCATTTCTGCTGTGAGGGCTGAGTGGTATTGCTAAAGAAATGGCTTATTACATTCTATTGCAGATGTGAAGTTTTCTTAGATTATAATTTGATCACTGTATATAACAAAGCATGCTTAACTTGCCAAATTCATTCCATACAAAATTAACATAATAAAAAGGAACATGTATGGATACTGTTCGAGATGATGGAAAGCATGTTTGAGTTTTGTTTACAACATTGGAAGTGTAATGCAAACAGCTTTTGTTGTGTTCCTGGGATGTGAACAACATCTTTGAGTTGCATTTTAGCAAAGTTTTGTTGATTGATGATTAGATGTTTGAAATCTGCTCTCAATCATGTAAAAGCAAAGGATTTTTAAAATAAAGTTTGGTCATGAATTTAATGAAGTCAGCCGAGAAGAAGTTTGGAAAAAGCTGAAATAACTTGAACTCCTTCCGAGCAGCTAAAATAAGTACGAAATGGAAACTACGGCCTGAATTTTACATTTAATTTAGCTAGGTATCTTTTGTCGAGTTTCATGGCAGGTTTTCTATAAACACCTAAAAGGGTTTCCTGCTGCATCTGACCAAAATGCGTCATTAACAACCTACCCTACTCCTGTGACACCCTGCTGACCTGACTCTAGTCCCATCCAAGAATTGCCATTCACATAACATGCCAGAATGGACTGACATCCCAAGCACTGATACTACCTTTAAAAGATTGTTGTGCCCCTGGACAGGCACTGTCATTCCAAAGCTGCCCTGCGTGGTTGCTGACATTTGTCCAAGACTTTGCAAACAGGAGGAAGTTGGTGAGCCACTTTGCGGAGAGGAATCTGGAGGTCCTGGTGGGTGGGATGGAGTAGATGTGGGACGTCCTTGGCTCCCATGACTAGCAAGGGACACTGAGATCACATGCTGATAGCCTCAGCTCGCTGAAGGAATGCAAAGAAGTATCGAGATCATTGGCTTCTCCACTCCACCAGTATAGGCACCACCATTTTTTGTTTGATGCCTCATATTTACATTATTTCTACTCCTGTATCCACCTCCCATCAAGTCTCATGCTCTCCCACTCTCACTATTGCCTGAAACATCTTTCCCCACCTGCTGTCATGCATCCCAACCTCAAACATCATTAATCTTGCATGTCTTCTGTGCTACCTACTTACTCTCACAGGATACCGCCCCACTTTCATCGGCTTTAACTGCTATGCCACTCCCTTCAGACCTGCATCTCTTTTATTGCAGGAGAGAAAAGAGTTTAGATCCGAGTGGTGCTAGAAAAGCACAGCAAGTCAGGCATCATATGAGGAGCAAGAAAATCAAGGTTTCGGGCAAAAACCCTTCATCGGGAATAGAGGCAGGAAGCCTTGAGGGTGGAGAGATAAATGGGGGGGGGGGGGGGGGGGAGGGTGTGGGTGGGCTGGGGAGAAGGTAGCAAAGAGTACAATAGGTGAATGGGGGTATGGATGGAGGTGATAGGTCACAGGGGAGGGTGGAGTGAATAGGTGGGAAGGGAGATTGGCAGGTAGGACAGGTCTTGAGGACAGTGCTGAGCTGGAAGGTTGGAGCTAGGGTAAGGTGGGGGGAGGGGAGATGAGGAAACTGGTGAAATCCACAATGATGCCCTGGGGTTGAATTGTTCCGAGGCGGAAGATGAGGCGTTCTTCCTCCAGGCGTCGGGTGGTGAGGGAGGGGTGGTGGAGGAGGCCCAGGACCTGCATTTTCTCAGCAGAGTGGGAGGGGGAATTGAAATGTGGGGCCACAGGGCGGTGTGGTTAATTGGTACGGGTGTCCCGGAGATGTTCCCTAAAGCGCTCTGTGAGGAGATGTCCGGTCTCCCCAATGTAGAGGAGACCGCATCGGGAGCAACGGATACAATAAATGATATTGGTGGATGTGCAGGTGAAGCAAAGCCCACAATAGGACTGAAAGAGTTCAGGTTGCATGACATTCAGATTTTTTTACCTCTCTACCCTGGAGGCTCCTACCTCATTCCTGATGAAGAGCTTTTGCCCGAAACGCCGATTTTCCTGCTCCTCGGATGCTGCCTGACCTGCTGTGCTTTTCCAGCACCACTCTAATCTAGATTCAGATCCTCACCCCTTCTGAGGAAACGATCCTGACTTTGACTGCCCTAATGGCTGATTGACTGCATCCAAACCCCTTGGCTGGTATCAGAGGCTGCCTTTGTCTTACTGTTGCGAGATGCCACAAATGAGGGTTATCTCCCTTCACTTGAATGAGGACTGCTAACAACCTTGCCAAGCTGCCTGGCTTTGTGTGTCTGTTGAATAGCACAGCAATGCAGCAGTAATATGAGCCTGATATTTCTGAGGCAAGATGCAAAAAGGAAAGGCAATGTAAGACATCCAGTCCTGCTCAGAGTGAGTGAACTCTATGAGAGCAAGCAAACAGCTAGGAGGTGCAGCCTAGTCCAGTCCATGCGCTAGGTATGGATCCCTGAACGTAAAATGTACTCGCTGCAGCATTGCTATTTTGTCCTGCCATGCAGAGGTGCACTGCAAGTTGCTCAGAGATGAGGGATCTGGCACATGTCAAACGTGGATATAGGATATATGATGGCTGGTGTCCATGAAATGCTGGTTCCTAATGCCCAACATGGAGTTCCTTTGGAGCAAGGGGTGAGCCCTGGGGTATGAGTGGATGTGAAGGAAAGGTGCTCTCACTCAACATATTTCAATGTCAGTTTAGATCAAAATATATGATTTAATTACATGTTCGATGTCAATGTGAAGTATAAACTATAAAGTTATCCCATTCCTGATCAAATTTTGAATTAACTGAAAGAGGAAAATAGTTTCCTCCAAAATTTGGGCGACACAGTGGCTCAATTGTTAGCACTGCTGCCTCACAGTGCCTGGAATCCAGGTTCAATTCTAGCCCTGGGCGACTGACTGTGTGGAGTGTGCACATTCTCCCTATGTCTGCATGAGTTTCCTCCGGGTGCTCTGATTTCCTCCCACAGTCCAAAGATGTGCAGGTCAGGTGATTTGGCCATTCTAAATTGCCCATAGTGTTAGCTGTATTAGTCAGAGGAAAATGAGTCTGGGTGGGTTACTCTTCAGAGGGTCAGTATGGACTTGTTGGGCTGAAGGACTTGTTTCCACACTGTAGATAATCTAATCTAAAAGTACACATCAGAGTTTCTGATTATTTCCATGCAGTAGGTAGAGAGAATCTTAATAGAAGTTATTGTTCTTAATTCTGATAGCTGTGGAATTTGCATTAATTTGGCTGTAATTTACCTTTGTAATAAATTTCCACCCTATGTTTCTTCCTTTGCTGCTTAGAGATATTGACTAAAATACCTGGGGGCTCTTCACAGTAACTATAATGTGCAAGAGCAACATGTGCTGTAGCAAGAAATATGAATGTTACTGATTTTCACAGGTGTTGCAATGAAAAAAAAACTTGATTATTTGCATCCTCCATAAATTCTGCCTCTTGTTTACGTAACTGCAATCCTATATCACTTGACTTTCACGCATTTACAGCAATAATGTGCGAGCGCAATTGCTGAAGTTTTCAGGCACAGCAGAGCCTGAAGTTGTCTGATATCAGTGTAATAATTATTCCTGCAGTTTTCTAGCAATTATGATGTTTTATTGTGCCGCACTATGCTCAACCAAAGGTTGGAAAAGAAAGTGAGCATACGAGGTTCTAAGAGTGAGATGCCAGAGCACAAGGCATTAGCCCACTCTGTATTATCCCGCTTCACAATGTTGCAGTGGACCTTGTATTATGCTAGTTTTAAGTTCAATGTAGGCAAGTTAAGATTAGATTCCCTACAGTGTGGAAACAGGCCCGTCGCCCAACATGTCCACACCGACCCTCAGAAGAGCAACCCACCCAGACCCATTCCCCTCTGACTAATGCACCTAACACTACGGGCAATTTAGCATGGCCCGTTCACCTGACCTGCACATCTTTGGACTGTCGGAGGAAACCGGAGCACCTGGAGGAAATCCACGCAGACACGGGGAGAATGTGCATACTCAACACAGACAGTTGCAGGAATTGAACCCGGGTCCCTGGCACTGTGAGGCAGCAGTGCTGACCACTGAGCCCACAAATTTGCAGGAAATGTGGATGCAAATTATTATTGACAAGATTGATATACAGACTTGCATAAACTTTGGACATAAATAGGATTGAGCAAATTCCAGGTGTGTGCTTCTTGTTAGGCTGTAATTAACCCAATGACCCATTGGCCAAACTGCAAGTGACTGAAAGTGTAGAATGTAGGGAAATAGATGGTGACATCTTGAAAAAATGTCCATATTATAGAGAAGGAAGTGCTGGATGTCTTGAAACACATAAAAGTAGATAAATCCCCAGGACCTGATCAGGTGTACCCTCAAACTCTGTGGGAAGCTAGAGAAGTGATTGCTGGCCCCCTTGCTGAGATATTTGTATCACTGATAGTCACAAGTGAGGTGCAGGAAGACTAGAGGGTGGCTAACGTGGTGCCACTGTTTAAGAAAGATGGTAAGGACAAGTCAGGAAACTATAGACCAGTGATCTTGACATCGATGGTGGGCAAATTGTTTGAGGGAATCCTGAGGGACAGGATGTACATGTATTTGGAAAGGCAAGGACTGATTAGGGATAGTCAACATGGCTTTGTGCATGGGAAATCATTTCTCACAAACTTGATTGAGTTTTTGAAGAAGTGACAAAGAGGATTAATCAGGGCAGAGCGGTAGACATGATCTATATGGACTTCAATAAGGCATTCAACAAGGTTCCCCATGGGACATTGGTTAGCAAGGTTAGATCTCATGGAATACAGGGAGAACTAGCCATTTGGATCCAATTTTGCCTCAAAGGTAGAAGAGAGAGGGTGGTGGTGGAGGGTTGTTTTTCAGACTGGAGGCATGTGACCTGTGAAGTGTCACAAGGATTGGTGCTGGGTCCACTACTTTTCCTCACAGAGTCATAGAGATGTACAGTATGGAAACAGACCCTTCGGTCCAACTCATCCGTGCTGACCAGATATCCCAACCCAATCTAGTTTCCACCTGCCAGCACCCGGCCCATATCCCTCCAAACCCTTCCTATTCATATAGGTAAAAACAATGACTGTAGATGCTGGAAACCAGATTCTGGATTAGTGATGCTGGAAGAGCACAGCAGTTCAGGCAGCATCCGAGGAGCAGTAAAATCGACGTTTCGGGCAAAAGCCCTTCATCAGGAAGCTGAAAATGTGTTGCTGGAACAGCGCAGCAGGTCAGGCAGCATCCAGGGAACAGGAGAATCGACGTTTCGGGTATAAGCCCTTCTTCAGGAATAAAGGCAGAGAGCCTGAAGGGTGGAGAGATAAGGGTGGGGTGGGGAGAAAGTAGCATAGAGTACAATAGGTGAGTGGGTGAGGGGATGAAGGTGATAGGTCAGGAAGGAGGGTGGAGTGGATAGGTGGAAAAGAAGATAGGGAGGTAGGACAAGTCATGTGGACAGTGCTGAGCTGGAAGTTTGGAACTAGGGTGAGGTGGGGGAAGGGGAAATGAGGAAACTGTTGAAGTCCACATTGATGCCCTGGGGTGAAGTGTTCCAATCAACCACACCGCCCTGTGGCCCAACATTTCAACTCCCCCTCCCACTCTGCCGAGGACATGGAGGTCCTGGGCGTCCTTCACCGCCGCTCCCTCACCACCAGATGCCTGGAGGAAGAACGCCTCATCTTCCGCCTCGGAACACGTCTTTATTCCTGATGAAGGACTTTTGCCTGAAACGTTGATTTTACTGCTCCTCGGATGCTGCCTGAACTGCTGTGCTCTTCCAGCACCACTAATCCAGAACCTTCCTATGCATATACCCATCCAAATTCCTTTTAAATGTTGCAATTTTACCAGCCTCCATCACTTCCTTTCGCAGCTCATTCCATACAAGTACCACCCTCTGTGTGAAAAGATTACCCCTGAGGTCTCTTTTATATCTTTCCCCTCTCACCCTAAACCTATGCCCTCTAGTTCTGGACTCCCCCACCCCAGGAAAAAGACTTTGTCTATTTATCCTATCCATGCCTCTCATAATTTTGTAAACCTCTATAAGGTCACCCTTCAGCCTCCAACACTCCAGGGAAAACAGCCCCAGCCTGTTCAGCCTCTCCCTGTAGCTCAAATCCTCCAACCCTGGCAACATCCTTGTAAATCTTTTCTGAACCCTTTCAAGTTTCACAACATCTTTCCAATAGGAAGGAGACCAGAATTGCACACAATATTCTAAAAGTGGCCTAACCAATGTCCTGTACAGCTGCAACATGACCTCCCAACTCCTGTACTCAATACTCTGACCAATAAAGGAATGCATACAATACACCTTCTTCACTATCTTATCTACCTGCAACTCTACTTTCAAGGAGCTATGAACCTGCACTCCAAGGTCTTTTTGTTCAGCAACACGCCCTAGGACCTTACCACTAAGTGTATAAGTCCTGCTAAGATTTGCTTTCCCAAAATGCAGCACCTCACATTTATCTGAATTAAACTCCATCTGCCATTGGTTAAGGTCTTCAAAGCTGGTGTACCTTTGTTCACATCAAAACTCCACACACACATCCAACAAATTTGGGAGGATAAAGAACTCTGGCCCATGAAAGTCAGAAATGTGACTATTTAAGAGGGGAAGTTAACAACACTATTGATTCTATTGTAATATTTTCAATTGGCCATAACAGGGAAAATCCTGAAACGCACGCTTCCTGATTGCCTACATCCTGTGACTGCCAGAGAGACAGTGTGGTTTAAAACTTTACAGAGAAACCTCTGATTATGTTTGTTGTTAGAAACCTCCTTTCTTCCATCTAGAAAAAAGGACATTTTGATTTGATCTTGCTCTACGAATGGCCCTTGTGACTTCTGAAGAACTTTATATGTCGTAATGGTAAACGTATTACTGGATCTTGTTTAAGATTCCTCCTTGTATCTCATGACCGTTATTTTCTAAACTTGTGTTTGGATGTCAAGCTTGATCTTTTGGAATGCTATCTTCTCACTTGTCACCTTGCGTTGTTCCAGTCCATGCAAGCTGCTCATTTTTGTTCGAGAAGTCACATAACTGCTGCTGTCATCAAATTAGTCAAACCTGGTTTTGACAATGTTCAAAAACAATGGTTTGGCCATAGGAGACTGACAGACTTCATTTGATCACTGTTCTCGAATTGAGTTGGATGTGTGAAGATTTTCCAGATTAGTTATGAGCTGAATTTAAAATTTCTCTTTTGGGCTGGGCTGATTTGGGTAAAGACATTGATATTTTTTCTCTTGAAGTTTTGGGCCTTGTCATATTTTGGTGCTAGGTCAATGTTCATCAAATAATCAAGTAAGTCACCAAGAAAGAAGTCAGTGATTTATACTGATCTCTGATAAGAAATCACATTGATCTTTAAACCAAACAGTAGCCATGGGTTTGATGAAAGATGCGTCCATTTAGTGTTGCATTTGTCCTTCTGGCAGAAGGGAATGTTTGTTGTAGTGAAGTACGTTGAGCACACTTTGCCAGCAGGAGGACAGCATTTCAACATCATAGTCATTGACTATTTTTCAGGCACCTTTTCTAGCCCTTTTCTCATTTGGGGTGAGAAAAGGGTATCTCTGAAGAGGACTGCATACTTACAGATTCTGCTGTCATAAGATACCTCTGACCAACGTCAGATATCCAACAAATTTCTTGTGTTGCCGCCTCTGTGCAGATCCTTGAGTAGGTACTTCCAGGTTGACAGCGCTGTTGTCATTGACAATTTTCCGTTATCACGGGATTGGTAAATGGACCTTGACAGAATCTTACATTTGATTGTTTAGCAAGTTAAACCCATCATCATTCACATGATTGTGAAAGACTGGTGATCAAATATTGGTACTGTGATGATTGTGGGACCATATTGCTGCTGCTACCTTCCTTAGACATTGTTTGTCTTAGTCTGTTCTGCCATTGAGGGCTTTATGAACTATATTTTGTCCAGTACTTCCTCCTGAACATAGCACCATAGGTGGTCCTCCAGGGAGCAAGGATGATGTAACCTTGATGGCATAATTCAGGGAATCATGAAATTATCCTCACCATTCCATCACATTAGGTGACAATCATTGAAGGATTGGTACAATCAGGTGAGTCGGGTGATTCAGCTCCCCTCATTTCAAATCCTCCCATGAGTCGTAAGATTTTTTTTTCTTTTAGCATATAACTATATATCAAACATCAATTAAAGATGAAGTTAACGAGATCAAGAAGAAATGGGGAATTACAAGGTTTCTTGGGAAAAAAAGAAAGGCGAATTTTATTGCTTTTGAGAAAGAGAAACAATGTGACACTGCATGCAAACATAAAGCCAGGAAATAATCTTAAACGAAAGAATGTCTGGTACAGGCATGAAGAATAAATGCTGTGCAATTTAAAAGTCCTTAGACATCTTGATGTGTAAACTATTTAATTGTTGACTCATATTTTCAACAATGGTCAAGCTTGTAGAGATCTTTGAGTTCCCACTGAATGGCTGTTGTCCCAGTTTGTTTCTTTACTATGCATCATCTTCCAAGATCATGCAGGGTGTAAGATAGCACACCTCCAGTTCTGCTGTTGTCAATAAATTTTCCTTCTCTGTCTGATCTGGCAAAGAGCTACTGCAAAACAACTCCTTTCTGCATTCTCATGTTAAACTTAATTGGTTTACTGCAAGCTGGATAATCCACAGCTGATGTTAACCCCAATATATGAAACTACTAGAAAGCTGTAAGTCAAAAATAGAAGATGAAGGTTTCATTCACAGTTGACCTAGTTTTATTGCCTTTTGATAAAAATGTTAATTTTGGCTCAAGCTGTCTTTATTTATATCATCATGGTTTCATAAGCTTGGTTCAAGCTCAGGTAACCACCAAGGCCATAGAAAGTTTTCTTTTATAAAAAACCACTTTAGTCCATGAATCATATGGTGGGAATTGAAAATTGATCATACATATTTCACCACAACCATGGCAGATGAAATGTAATGGTGGTACAATTCCAGTAGGTTCACTTGTACTTCTCTGGTTCATGAATTGGTTTTAATGCTTTTTTAGTCGCTGTGTAAGTAAAGCTATAATAATATGTTGTACTCTTCTAGACATTCAGACGGGAGCTGAAGGCTAAGGAACCAGTGATCATGAGTGTTTTGGACACAGTGCGTCAATTCTTGGCAGATCAGACTATCGAAGGACCTGAAAGTGTTTTGGCATCACCGAAAGGTAATTACTCCACTTGTTCTCAGAATTCCAGTAATGATGAAGTAACAACTATTCAGTCACTGTTGCCTGATTTACTGAAAACTAATTAGTGAAGTGCATTCAAGGACTATTAATGTTCAATTGCAGATCTCTTAATGATAAGATGAGGCTTTATGTTTGCCTCAGGCCCAAGTAAATAGGATTGAATAATTTGCTGTCCTTGCGGCTCCACACTCTTTAAAAAGTGGATTCTGTACAACATCAGGCTTGGTTGATTTCTGTTGCTTTTTCATTTCAAAATTAATGTATTGTTACTCTGCTAGAGACTATTAAAAGCAAAGAAATTTGAGAATAATAGTGAGAGAGGTACTCATACCATTGGAAAAATCAGGAGCTTTGGTCATTTGTTTTTAAAAGTAAGATATGTTGCATATTGTCTATCTTTTGGAAAAGGAAGCCCTGCTTATAGGTGGTAATAAAGGATTGAAACCACAGTCTTATCTCCCCTCCATTGTTCAGGAATGGTGAGTTTATTTCTTGTTGTCTACCACAGGTCTACATGATTTGATACTCGTCAGTTTAATGATGAACCCAGTGGAAAACAAAACCTGCTTGCTTCTCATGTCTGTTCTAGTATAGAGTACGACTTGAGGTTACCTTACTCACCATGTTGTTGGTATATATTTCAACAAACTTCGCTCTTTTTTTCTTAGACAGTGGGTTCCTTCCTAACAGGAACAATTTTTTTTAATACAACGTCCCACTTATTCATCTTCCCAAGGAGTCATTTCAGGAATCTTTAGGTGAATTACTTTCTTCTCAGAATTATGTTTCATAGATTTTGATGTAAAAGTTAATCTTAGAAGATTCAAAAACCCTTCCAAAAACAGATTGTCTTACTCACCAAATATAGAATATGAGCTGTTAGTGCCTTGATTGCTGTTCTGAAATGATCTTTAATTGCCATAGAGTGTACTCTGTGTGTCTTAAACTTCCAAGCATCCTGTTGGCGACATGGTCTGTATTGCCTGCTTGATCACATGCATCAATAAACAATGCAAAGAATTATGTATTTCTGTGCTGAAAAATCAAAGTCAATTCCAAATGCATGAATAGCCTAAAATATGCATGTATTTGCTGAAAAATAGGGAGTCAAGGTAGATACTGAGTATAGGTCTAAACTTCACTGTGAAATGCAGGGGTCATTTTATATGTCAAATCCACTCATATATCATGATCAATGGTACGTCAGTGCAACAGAATGGAATATGCTCCTCATTAACCACGTTGTATCAGCTTCATTCTTGGCTCAGTTTTCAGTGGTCAGCTGCAGACTAATCTGAATGTTCATACTCTTCCGACAGTATGTCTCTGTACAATTCTGGCTCATCTGCAAGATTCCAATTATTCATGACTCTGACGGAATATGAGTGCAATTGCCATTGTAATGCCTTTAGGAAAATTGTGGGCAGTTTGGTGTTATGGGAAAACAAAATTGGTTGAAAGTATATAAAACCATTTCACGTTGTTTCCTTGTGGGCTGCAGTGGTAAGGACAGCTTCCATTGCTTTATTCTGATTGCATTTGAAATCAGTTGATAGAAAGGGAAAAAACTGTGTAACAATTTGTGTATCACGTCTCAGGACCCTAAATGTATTTCAATTGATTTTTAATGACAAAATACCTACCATTTCATAATTTGCATATTCCAAAGGTTTAGAAATAAGTTGCAAATTATTGATATCTCAGGAGGCAATGGCCTAGTGGTATTGTTACTGGACCTATTAATCTAAGGTCCTGTGTTCAAATCCCACCATGGCAGCTGATGGAATTTGCATTTGATTTTTAAAAACCTGGAACTATGAGTTTAACAATGACCAAGTCACCGTTGTTGATTATCAGCAAACCAGTCTTGTTCACTCATGTCCTTTGAGGAAGGAAACTGTTCTTCGTATCTGGCCTGGCCTACATGTGACTCTGGACCCACAGCAATGTGGTTGACTTGTAACTGCCCTCTAGGCAGTTAGGGATGGGCAATAAAATGTTGGCCTAGCCACTGATGCTCGCATCCCATGAATTAATTTTAAAAACACTTTTTTTAATTTGTTCATGTGATGAGTGTGTTGCTGGCTAGGCTATTATTTATTTCCCATCCTTAACTGCCCTTGAGAAGGTTTCAGTGAAGCAGTTTTCTGGAACTACTGCAGTCCATATGGCAGAGGTATACCCATAGTGCTGTTGGAAAGGCAACTGCAGGATCTTGACGCTGAAGAAATGGTGATATATTTTCAAGTCAGGTTGATAAGTGGTAAATTGGATGGAAACTTGAAGGTGGTAGTTTTTTCCATGCATCTATTATTCTTGCCTTCCAAATGCTGGAGTTGCTGTAGATTTGAAGTGTGTTGGTGATGGCTCCTGGGTGAGTTGCTGCAGTTCATCTTGTACATGATATCCACCATTACCATGTTCTTCAGTGGTGAAGGGAGTGAATGTTGAAGGTGATTGATGAGGTGATACTCAAGCAGGTTTGTTTGTCCTAGATAGTACCAAACCTCTTGAATGTTGTTAGGTCAGCACCCATCTAGGCAAGTGATTCCATCACAATTCAGTCTTGTGCCTGTGGAAGGTAGAGAGGCACTGGAGAGACAAGATGTGAGTTATTCACTGCTGAATTCCTCGTGTTAAACATGCTGTTCCTGCCTCATAAGAGCAGAAGAATTAAGAACAGGAGTAGGCCATCTGGCTCTTCGAGGCTGTTCCGCCATTCAAGAAGATCATGGCTGAGTTTTTAGTGCACTCAGCTCCACTTACCCGCACTCTCACCATATCCCTTAATTCCTTTATTGTTCAAAAAAAATCTATTTTAGCCTTAAAAACATTTATTGAAGTAGTGTCAACTACTTCACTGGGCAGGGAATTCCATAGATTCACAAGCATTTGGATGAAGAAGTTCCTTCTCAATTCAGTCCCAAATCTGAGCTCACTAATTTAGAGGCTATGCCCACTTGCCCTAGTTTCATCCGCCAATGGAAACATCCTCTCGACATCTATTTTGACTATTCCCTTAATAATTTTATATGTTTCGATATGATCCCCCTCATTCTTCTAAATTTTAATGAATATAATCCCAGTCTACTCAGTCTCTCTCATAAGGCAACCCACTCAACTCTAGAGTCAACCTAGTGAACCTACTCTGCACTCCCTCCAGTGCCAATGCATCCTTTCTCAAGTAAGGAGACCAAAACTGCACACAGTACTCCAGGTGTGGCCTCACCAGCGTCCTATACAACTGCAACATAACCTCCCTGCTTTTAAACTCAATCCCTTTAGCAACGAAGGACAAAATTCCGTTTGTCTTCCTAATTACCTGTTGTACCTGCAGACCAACCTCTATGATTCATTCACAAGGACACCCAGGTCCCTCTGCACAGCAGCATGCTGCAATGTTTTACCATTCTAGTAATAGCTCTTTTTACTGTTATTCCTACCAAAATGGATGACTTCACATTTATTAACATTGTATTCCATCTGCCAGACCCATGCCCACTCACTTAAAGTATCCATGTTCCTCTGCAAAGTTTCACAGTCCTCTGCACACTTTGTTTTGCCATTCATCTTAGTGTAATTTGCAAACTTTGACACACTACACGTCATCCCTAACTCCAAATCATCTATGTAAATTGTGAATAATTGCATCCCAACACTGACCCTGAGAAACACTGGTAATTATTGATTGCCAGCCAGCCAGAATAACACTTACTTATCCCCACTCTTTGCTTCCTGTTAGTAAAGCAATCTTCTATCCATGCTAATACTTTACCTGTAATGTCACGTATCTTTATCTTATGCATCAGCCTGTTGAGCGGCAACTTGTCGAATGCCTTTTGGAAATCCAAGGTACACCACAGGTACTGAGTCCCCACATATTTATATGGCTAATCTAGGTCAGTGTCTGGTCAGTGATCACTCTAGAATGTCAGTAAGGGGGGGGATTCATTGATGATAATGATACTAAATCTCAAGGGGAGATGGTTAGATTCTTTTCTATAAGCCAAGGTCATTACCTGGCCTTTGTGTGATATGAATGTTACTCATCAATTATCAGCCCAGGCTCGGCTGTTGTCCTGGCCTTGCTGCACATTTACTTGTGTTGTAAACATTGTGTGTAGATTCTGACTTAATAACAGTAACCAATTAATTAAACTGTGTGACAAATAAAAGAATATTCCAGTTCGGCCCAATGTATGGGTCAGACCTTTCATACAAGAATCCAAACTGAGTTACACTCTTTCTCACTTGATCCTTTCTTTTGGCATCATCTGACATCTGTTAATGTACCTTATTACATTTGAGGTCAAAGATGCTTGTTGCTAATTTCAACTGTTGCAGTTAGTGTCACCAATATTCTATGAGGAGTTGTAGAATTTGGATTCACAGTTGCAAGAGCCCAGTTGTTACCCTTCTGGACTGGGACACTACTGGATAAAAATAAATGGAGCCAAAGTACCATCATTTAAGACACATCAATAGATGTTACTTTCTAGCCATCCTTCACTGAGCAGCGTCACAGAGACCTGAGGGTTGCCTGTTATTTCCTCCCACTTGGCATAGGAACTCCAGTAAAGATGACAAAATGATCAAAGGAGACTTTGTGGCACAATGAATTACCACTTCGCCTTTTTTTCTTCTGGGACCTGTTTGAATGCAGCTCAGATGAATAGGATAAGTCTTCCCTTTGTGAAAATTCTTTATTGTCTAACTCAAAGGAGTTTGTATAATAACAACTAGCACCTGGGGAATACAAGCCCATAGCACAATTGCAGCCTTAATTTGCGATTAATTGGGAGAAGATTGTGACTGTCATACAGAAAGACAGCTTTTTTGTACAAAAAAAACTGCAATAAAGGGAGTGAATTCTTGGAGGTGTGAATTACTCAAGGTTGCCAACATATTAAAAATTGCGTAAGAAGACTGACTATGTTATGAAGCATGGCTAAGTGCCTGTGGAAAAGTAGCATGCAAACGTCAGTACTTCAAATGAAATGGGACAAATACTAGCAACAATAAAGTTGGGAGTGTGTAATTATGTTTCAAATGCTTTAGCAAGTTGTGTCTGATTTCAAAATTATTTTTGCCCATTATAAATTCTACAGAAAGATGCTATTAACTTGATATTAAATTTGAATCATCATTAATCTTGTGAATGCAACTTATATATTAGAGTCATTGAGTCATACAGCACAGAAGCAGACCCTTTGGTCCAACTCGTTCATGCCGGCCAAGTTTTCCAAACAAAATTAGTTCTTCTAATCTTCACGTTCTGCTCGTTAGTTGGTACAGCTGGATCCCATTGGGGAAAAAAAAAGATTTCTTCATTTCTGTCATGGTGTCAGTCTCAACAATTTGTTTACGCCAGTTAGTCTGATGGTATCATCACTGCTCATGGTTTCACTTAATTTGCACTTTTTGAGCATTTTTGGCATAGCCAGGTTCCAAGGCAGCAAACAATGAAACTGTTTCAGAGCAGCTGTATTGGCCAAGGATAGATTATAATTCAGCAGTTGCTGTTGCAAATGATTGAGATGTGGATAACATAGGAACGCTTTATTCATCTTGTCTTATTGCCAGTTTTACTCCCCATCTCATCTGAGGTTAGTGACACATGCCAGCACAGATATACACTGAAACTGGACCCCTCCCGGAACCTCAAATTAATAATTGTTCATTCAGGTATGAATCTAGGATCTGATTGTTGGCATGCTATTCAACTGGGAGAAAGTGAGGACTGCAGATGCTGGAGGTCAAAGTCAAAAAGTGGGGTGCGGGAAATGCACAGCAGGTCAGGCAGCATCTGAAGAACAGTAGAATCAATGTTTCGAGCATAAGCTCTTCATCAGAAAATGTTGACTGTCCTGCTCGTCAGATGCTGCCTGACCGGCTGTGCTTTTCCAGCTCCACACGTTTTGATGCTATTCAACTGTACATGATGTCACAGCTCAACCAATATTTTCCTCATCCAAATCAGTACATGAATAATTTTTCAGTCCATCTATATTGAGAACCCTGATTGGTACTTTGTTTCCCTTGTCCATGGCTGCTGTTACCTTCTCCAATTCATATTATAATCAAACATCATATTTTTAAATTCAACATTATAGTTTTCAAAAGAAAATCAATGAAATATGATCCATCACAGCCCTCCCAATGTGGTCCACTTCTTGGCTGACAAATGGATATGCCTCCCAAGACTGGTTATTCATATGGAAGATCATAAAGACTCATTGCATCCTAAACACTGGTCAGTGTTCACCTCAAAAATGTACCAACAAAACAGCGCTATTATTGTACAGCTTATAAGTATTTTATAACCTGCTCACCGATGCCCAGTTTGGGTTCTACCAGACCACTCAGCTCCTAACCTCATTACAGCCTGAGTTAAACACAAACAAAACAGCTGAATTCCAACATTAAGGTGAGAGTGACAGTAATTGACATCAAGGCTGCACTCAATCGATTGTGGCATCAAGGAGCTCTCACAAAACTGGACTCAATGGGTTTGAGGGCGGAAACTCTCCCCTGGTTGGAGTCATACTTGGCACATAAAAAGATGGTTGTGGTTGTTGAAGGTCAATCATCTTAGCTCCAGGATATCTCCACAGGAGTTCTTCAGGGTAATCCTAGGACCTGCCATCTTCAACTGCTTCATCAATGACCTTCCCTCCATAATAAGGTCAGAAGAAGGAATGTTCATCGATGATCTTATGATATTCAGCACCATTTATGATTCCTCACATATCGAATCAGTCCATGTTCAAATATAAGATCTGGATAATATCCAGCCTTGGGCTGTCAAGTGGCAAGTAACATTCATGCCAAACAAGTGCCAGGTAATGACCATCTCCACTAAGAGACAATCTAACCACTGCCCCTTGACATCCAATGGTATCACATCACTGCATTACGGACTATAAACATTCTTGGGGTTACCATTGACCAGAAATTCAACTGTACTCACCACATAATCATGGTGTCTACAAGTGCAGGTCATAGACTAGGACTAATGGCGAGTAACTCACCTCCTGATTCCCCAAAGCCCATCCATCATCTACAAGGCACATGTCAGGGGTTTGATGGAATGCCTTCCACTTGCCTGGACGAGTGCAGACCCAACAGCACTCAAGAAGGTTGACATCATCCAGGACAAAGCAGCCCACTTGATTGGCACTACATCCACAACCACCAGCTCCCTACACTACCGATGCTCAAGAGCAATAGTGTGTGCAATCTACAAGATACACTAAAGAATTTCACCAAAATTCCTCAGACAGCACCTTCCAAATCTACAATCACCATGATCTTGAAGGACAACGAAAGCAGATACATGGGAACACCACCGCCTGCAAGTTCAGCTCTGAACCACTCACCATCCTGACTCAGAAATATATGACTGTCGCTTGGTCAAAATCCTGGAATTCCCTCTCTAATGGCAATGTGAGGCAAACCACAGCAGGTGGACGGCAGCACTTCAAGAAGGTAGCTCACCATCACCTTCCAAGGACAACTAGGGATGGGCAATAAATGCTGGCAAGACAGCAATGCCCATGTCCCATGAGTGAATAAACAAAATACCCCTCCCCCCCCAAAACTTGTGCTGCATGGTTAGTGTCTGTAACTCCATTAAGTAGACCTGATTAGAACTTTATGGGATAGATTTTGCAAACTAATCTTTGCTGGCATTGAGTTTTTTGAAATTGGGGTAAACATGGGGAATTCTGATTGACACTTCTGATGCACACTTGATAATGGATGAAAAAGGATGATGGTGAACATTTGCACCGAATCCACACCATCTCTTTATGTGGGGTCATTAAATTGCAAATGTTCATCTTACAATGTAATTACATTTTATCCAATAAAATAGCTTCTTCACATTTCTTCACTTAATATGGGTCTTATAACCGTGTTCTGTCACAGTGAGTTATATAACTTTTTCTTAGTAACTTTAATAAATAAAGATCAACCAAAAGTCTTCATAAGAGTGCAATCTGAAATTAGATGTTAACTCAAAAGAGTAGGATGGGTCATCAAAGGTATGATGAAGGAATTAGGTTTTAAAGTATAAAGGGACTATTTCCTATTCCTTTCATGAACTATAATGCCATAACAAAATTCTCCTTCCTGTTTATTCAGTGAGAACCCCTGAAGAGAATGCACAGGCTGTTGCCAGAGTGATTCGGAAACATGCTGAGGAAGTAAAATTAGAGTGGGATAAGTTGAGCACTCGCTCTGCTGATTGGCAGAAGCGTATAGATGAGGCCCTGCAGAGGCTCCTGGAATTACAAGATGCAATGGATGAATTGAACCGCAAACTGAGACAGGCAGAGGCTACCAGAGATACCTGGCAACCTGTGGGGGACCTGCTGATAGACTCTCTACAGGACCATATTGAAAAAGTCAAGGTAAGTGCCAAGTAAATTCACCTGCAGTGAGATGGATGATTTAGCAACAATATACATATTGTGTTTATTGTCCTTTTACATTCAAATCTCTCTCTTTTGATCGACAGTTCAACTCGATAGAATTCAATTCAAATTGTTAATAATTTATGCAGTGGTTGGCTCAAATGGTTGTTCCAAATGATTTTACTGTAGGTCTGTTTCCACTGAAGCTCTACTTCTTAACAATAACTTCCCTCTTTTTATCAAACATCTGGGCAATACAAATGAAAAGAAAATCCTGTTTCCTTGCTACCAAAAGCAATGTTAGTAATTGTGAATGCAGCATTTGCCTCCCCTTCCCCCCCCCCCCCCCCCCCCCCACCACCACCGGCCCCTGATCAGTTATGTTAAGGGCTAGGTGCAGAGTAAAGCTTCCTGTGATTGAGGGAAAGTGAATACTCACAATGTTATGCAGTTCCTTTAACCTTTAACCCAGAAGATTTGACCTGACAGGATTGATTTCATTAAAAAGCATCCCCAGCAGTGAGCCTTGCCCACAGGATGTACTTCACAAGAAATTATGGCCTTGCCTCTCCATAGTTATCTGCCAAGGTTTGTAAAATTGGACCTCAACTGCAAGACAGAAAAAAATTTATTAATTGTGCAACAGGGTGCAGAAGATAGGTGTGTGCTAAGACTTAAAAAGTACATGAAATAATCTCAAACCATCACACAGCCAACTGCTGTTTCCTGGAGACGTAAAACAAAGTCACATCCTTGACCAAAGTATTGGAAATGGGAATCACTGCAGAGAAGGATGGAATGAGCTAGTAGGAATTGTCAGAAGTAAGGACGTGGTGTCCTCCATAAATGACAAAATGTGAGATAGATATCTACACAAACTATAAAGACCATTGTTTCCAGGATACCGTGTCAGGAAGGAGAATCCCACAATGGAAGAAGTTGCCAAAGAAAATAATCACAGATCTATCAATTGAAATATTCAAGATCTATCTTCAGATTATTGTAATTTATAAGTTTTCATCATCAAGACTACCATCTCAGCAGGTCATGCCTTTGTTAGCTCTCACTACCCTTATAAATATTGGCAAGGGCTCTTGTGGCACAGATGAAGTGCCCCTATGTTTGAGCCGGAAGACCTGGGTCCAAGTCCTATCTGTTCTA
Organism: Chiloscyllium plagiosum; assembly: GCF_037043375.1. Taxonomy (NCBI): domain Eukaryota; kingdom Metazoa; phylum Chordata; class Chondrichthyes; order Orectolobiformes; family Hemiscylliidae; genus Chiloscyllium; species Chiloscyllium plagiosum. The sequence goes on along the minus strand of NW_028270150.1, from coordinate 69,685,209 downwards.
GACATGTGTCACAATAATCAGAACAGGTTGATTAAAAATGTCCATAAATGTTGACTCTGCTACCAACGTCCATCCTGTAGTGGCCGAGACCATGGATTCCGGAAAAGAATTTCTAAGGTCCTACTTGTTAATTTTTGATCGAGTTCCCTAAATTCAGAGTGAGGACCACCATCCCTCCTTCCTAATTATTGTTTTGATAAAACCATGGGGCACAACCTCTGGCTGATCACCTTCCATGGAGAATGTTCTGCAGCTGTTCTCTGACACTGGGGAGAGGCTCATACCATCCAGGAGTTACAAGTACAGCTGAAGAAAGCTTGGTTATTCCCTCAACAAATCCTATCACCCCTGCTCTTCTACTCTGTACATCATGAAATAATTATGGTAAAATAAAGCAACAGATAAAAGGAGACACTAGAGGTAATTATTAAGAGCCAAGATAGATTTGTTATAGGCAGATCATGCTTGAATAATACAACCTTTTTGATGAGTTCACAAATGTATATGGTGTGTTTTGTCTACATGTATTTTAAGAAAGTGTTTGAAAACATCCCTCATAAAAGATTGGCAAATAAAGTTAAGGTTAATGGAATATTCTCATAGAATAGGCAGTGTGCAACTGGATTAGAAAATGGTATATGGACAGTAAGCAGTGAGTTCTGGCCAATGGCTGTTTTTGGAATGGAACAGAGTGATGTTTCCCAAGAATCAGTAAGCAAACAATTGTTTCTTTTGGTAAATATTAGTGTCACTATGGTGATAAAATATGTACTGTCGATTTTTAAATTCCATCATCTAATTTTAATGCCTGGAACTTTCAATTGAAATGGTTTTAAACAGGGATAAAGCAGTGACTTAATATGCCACAGCAAACACCTGACCACAAAGGTTATCCAAATCTCATGAAACCAGCTTGCACTAAATGAAATTTTATCAAGCGGCACTGAAACCAGTCAACATACTCAGGCATGAACAGACCCTCATTTCCTGTTTAAGTTTACAACCCCCTCCCCCCTTCACCAATTAACGTATTCCACTCACTGTGATCACAACCATCACACTCCCCACACTCCACCCTGCCGACCCGCCAATCCCAGCAATCATTTATTTTCCATCAAGATCTCCAACTCTCTCACCCCCAAACCAATCCACAAACCTGCACTGATCGTTGTCCAAGCATTCCATGTGATCAACACCTGTGATCACCGCCCCACAGCAACCACTGACCCAGCTACTCCTGGGCCATGGCCTTGTGCTGAACAATTTCCCTGCCCAGCAGGACTAGGCCTTATTAATAAAACTGGCTCTGGAACCTACTTTTTAAGAAGACATGTACTATGTGCATCTAAATCACCATAATATTCATCCCATGATAAGTCCTTTCTCCCTACCTTGCAGCAAAACCTATCCCAATAAATGTCAGGGCGACAGACTCCTTTATTGAGAGAGGGTATTACTGATGACAGACATCATTAATTTACTTCTATTCCTCTGTGAACCAAAACATGTTGACCAATAAATAGCAAATAAGAAATTGTTACATTTTAAAATGGAGATCAGATGGGTGGTTTTCTATTCCAGTTTTTTATTGGACAGAAGTAGACATTACAAGCTAATTGTCCTCCTTTCGGGGAATTTGAAGCTCAGTGGTGTCCCTTAACTATTACCACAACACAGACCAACTAGTCCAACCTGGTTGAAAGATGAAACTCCAGTTCTTCTTGCCTTTTTTTAAAAAACAGTGCTTCAGAATGCACTGCCTGAAAAGGCTGTGAAAGCAGATTGGCAGTAAATTTCAAAAGATAACTGGATTGACACTGAGAAAAAATGAAATGTTCAGACCTTTGTGAAACATAAAGCGCATGGAATTAATTGCATAGCTGTTTCAAATAATTGGTGCAGACACAATGGACTGAATGGCCTCCATCTGTGCTATATGGTTCTTTTACTCTTTTCGAGAGCATTGCTCACTCTCCAAAGTGTAGATTTTGTTTTAAAATTATAGCCTTCTTCCCATGTTGTTTTCCCAACAGCTAATTATTCAGTGACTTGTATATTGCCTTCACTGATGTGACAAGTCAATTTTATATGAATAACAATGGTCCAAAGACAAATTCCTTGTGGGGGCTTCACTGATCACAACAGTGGCCATCGACAAATAACTGCAGTTCCTGTTTTATAATCTATTATTAATATTCCCTTAAAATGTTTCATTATTCAAGCATGCAAAGAACTGTTACTAACATTATTTCAGTAGGTTCATTAGGTTCCAAAATATATATTTTTAAATGTATTTGGTAACAGCAAATGGGAAGAATTTTTCAAGGCTTTATTTTTGCTTGTTTAATCTTAACATATTACATCAAGTGAGTAGATGATAGTTCACAAGACTAATGGCTTCAGTAGCAGAACTATTATTGTCAACAACTAGATTGAATTTTCACAGGGACAGTGTGGAATTGGCATTTTGAATGCCCCTTTGCACTGTTTTACTAAATCAAGCCATCGAGATTGTTTGTCGTTAATAAATTTTCAGAAGACTCATTTAGGTAGTGCAGCTATCAGGTATTCAGGTACCATTACAGCAATTTTATTGGAGCATAAGCGAGTCAATGAGCAAAATAGAATCAATTTATCAAGCGCGTGAGAAAGCACATTGTAATTAGTCAGGGACATCAGGAGAGACTCACAGAATAGAAATGAGACTGACTCATTAGTTAGGTTATTACTTGACTTTGAACACACAACCTCAACTGAAGGAACAAGAGTATTTCTGCTCAGCGTTTGGAAAAGTGTTTTAGAAGGAAAACATGCTTATCTAGGCATATAATCAGACTGGTTTTTGTTTCCAGTAATGTTAACAATTTCCAATAATGTAGCACTGGAGGGATGAAACACTTATTTCCCCATTTGTTTTACTATTTTCATCATGAGAACATCAGTGGGTTCTCAATTTCATTTAACTTAAAATTCCAAACAAATAGAAATGGCATTTTGAGCAGTAGTGAAAAATCTCAGAAATTACTGCACTCAGAAATAACTTACTCTTCTATCTCTGGCATGTAGCAGAAAGGGCCGATGGAGCTTGTGTTTTCACTTGTAATTTCTCCACATGTTTCAGTGTATGATTTCAAATATGCCACTCTGAGCATGATGACAGGCATTAGGTCCACCTCAGGTAAACCAGTAATCATTCCATTTGAACCAAGTACCTGATCCATATATTTTGTAATTTTGCTATACATCTTAGAGCATTTAAGAGCATTCTCTTGATTTTTTTTTCTCATCAAATTGTAATAAATGAAGAACATGCCCAATGCTAAAGCTTAGTTCTGGTGGCAAATTGCAATTAAACAATTCATAGAGGAAGTCTCAGAGAGTGGCCACTCTGTGGAAGGCGAGGAAGTGGGCTGCAGCCGTTGTCTACCTCTGTCGTAAGTGCTACTGTCTATAGATAGGAAAGGGTGAATTGAAGAACTTAAAACAAAACAGTTGAACTTGTTTGGAAATTTCCAGTTAAAGTCCATGCAAATGACTCAGAGGTAAATAGACATAAGTATTATTGAATGAGAAGATTTTGAGTTCAAGCATTCCCTTGGCATCTTGCCTGAAACCTATTCTGCAATGAAACCATCTGCAACGAAACTATCTGCGATATCAACTTATTTAGGAACAGGGGAGACAATCCAGTCTCAGTCTAAATTAACTCCTGCCCCCAAATAGAAGCATAAGAGTTGATAATTGTTCAGAAAGGAAGAAAAGATTTTCTTTTTTTTTAATTCATTCATGGGATGGTGAGCATCACAGCATTTATTACTCATCCTTCATTGCCTCTGAATTTTGCTGAATCGTGTAACAATCCTGTAAATTTCCAGTTCATAGCTTTGGGCAGGTCAGTATCTATGTGATCTGCCTCACAAACAATTGAAAGACTCTCACTGCCCTCCCATTTTTGGGAAAAGCAATGTAGTCGTACAGAATTGCTGTCATGCAATAAATCTTCTTGATATGTAAAAACAATGTCTCTTCAATAAAATGGATAGTTTGAGTAGTCAAGGTCTTTTCCCTGGATGGGGATGCGGGTGTTCTAAACATAGAGGGCACAGGTTTTAGATGAGAGGGGAAAGATTTAAAAGGGACCAAAGGGAAATTTTTCACATGGTGCGTGTATGGAATGAGCTTCCAGAGGAGATGATGGAGGCTGATACAATTACAACATTTCAAAGGCATCCAGATAGGTGTATGAACAGAATGGGTTTAGAGAGATATGGGCAGCACGGTGGCTCAGTGGTTAGCACTGCAGCCTCACAGCACCAGGGACCCAGGTTCGATTCCAGCCTCGGGTGACTGTCTGTGTGGAGTTTGCACATTCTCCCTGTGTCTGCATGGGTTTCCTCTGGGTGCTCCGGTTTCAGCCCACACTCCAAAGATGTGCAGGTCAGGTGGATTGGCCATGGTAAATTGCCCATAGTGTTAGGTGCATTAGTCAGAGAGAAATGGGTCTGGGTGGGTTACTCTTCGGAGGGTCGGTGTGGACTTGTTGGGCCGAAGGGCCTGTTTCCACACTGTAGGGAATATAATCTAAGCATATCTGGTCGGCATGGATGAGTTGGACTGAAAGGTCTGTACATCTCTATGAAACTAATAATTAGCTTACAGTGATATATCCTCTACCAATTATCACTAGATAGGCACAAGAAAAAAACAAAGACCAAGAATTGGTGGCAGTGGGTCTCAAATAACCCTTACCCAACACGACAGTTCCGAGGACGTTTAATAGATTGATACCTGGAACAGCTAAGTCGTCCTGTGAGGAAAGATTGGACAAGCTGGGCTTGCTTTCACTGGAGATCAGAAAAGTGAGGGGTAGTGTGATTGAACTTTATAAGATCCTGAATGATCTTTACAAGGTTGACATGAAGAGGATATTCAGTCGTATGGGTGAGTCCAGAATTGGAGGACACCATTTTAAAATTAGGGATCGCCCTTTCACTACAGAGGTGAATGGCTTCTTTTTCTCTCAGGGTGTGTGTGGCTTTGAAATACTCAGAAGATGGTGAATGCAACATGATTTAATATTTTTAAGGCAGAGATTGATATATTTTTGATATGCAAGGGAATTAAAGGTTTTTCGCAATGGTTCAGAATGTGGAATTTGGAACACAAACATATAAATCATGATATTTTTGAATAATGCTACTTTTGACCTAATTTATATGTTTGTTGGCATCAAATACCAAAAGGTATCAGGGAGGGTCATCTGGGAGAATGCCACAGGTCTGACGGTGTTTGTAGCAAGGTCATAATGGTGCTGATTTACTTGATGTAATGATCTGCAAGAATTGGTCTTACTCTCTTTAGTTCTAGAGTTAATGAGGAAATGTATGGAATATATATGCTGAGATCCCATTCCAGATTACTTTTCAGTTGTCTTGCTGTAAAATTGTGTGCATGTGGTCATTTGGTTAAAGATTATCGTGCTTTTGTTTGTTGAATAATCTGACATTGGGAATACCAAAAGGCTTACAGAACGGTACTAACCAGTCATTGACTCTGCAGGAGAAGGGAGAACAAGAGAAAGTATGTCAGGACATCTGAAAAAAGCCTATTGATACTTTTATCATAACCTACATTTTTGATAATTGCTGCAGAGCTTCACCCCATCTGTCACTTGCACTTTGTGCCTGCAGTGCCTGGCTCTGCTGTAGAAAGGTAGAACTGAATGTCCAATTCTCTTCATGTACCTGGCTCTCGAATCCAAGCCCTGAGTTAAATGTTTGGAATTCCTTAAGGTTACGCCTGGCACAAATCGGAAGATCCTGTGTTAAAGATTCAGCAAGTTTCTGTTGGGTGGATACTTGGATGTGAAGATTTTGCAACAGGAGCGAACAGCTCACACCTTACTAGAGCCAACACAGAAGGGATTTGTTAAATCTAAGGCTTCATGAGCCTGGCAGGGTCACTTATACAGTGTAGTGCAGGCTTCTTGTTAGCTTTGATAACATAACATGTTCAGTGGCTCTGCAGTGAAGCAATAAGAGCTACTAGTACTGAGGGGTTGTTATGTTCTTTTCTAGTCCCTGAACCATATATTTCAGCAGGTGACCTTACAGATGTTTATAAATTACCGACGGGCATAGATCAGGTGAAAAGCAAATGTATTTTCCCTAAGATGAAGGAATTCAAAACTAGGAGGCATATTTTTAAGGTGAGAGGAGAAGGTTTTAAAATGACATGGGACAACCTTTTTACATTGTGAGTAGTTCATGTGTGGAATGAACTGTCAGAGGAAGTAGTGGCTGCAGGTACACCGTGGGCGGCACGGTGGTTAGCACTGCTGCCTCACAACGCCAGAGACCCGGGTTCAATTCCTGCCTCAGGCGACTGACTGTGTGGAGTTTGCACATTCTCCCCGTGTCTGCGTGGGTTTCCTCCGGGTGCTCCGGTTTCCTCCCACAATCACAAAGATGTGCAGGTCAGGTGAATTGGCCATGCTAAATTGCCCATAGTGTTAGGTAAGGGGTAAATGTAGGGGTATGGATGGGTTGCGCTTCGGCGGGTCGGTGTGGACTTGTTGGGCCGAAGGGCCTGTTTCCACACAATAATGTAATCTAATCTAATCTACATGTTTAAAAAACATTCAGATAAGCACATGAACAAAAAAGGGTTGAAGGGATATGGGCCAAATGCTGGTAAGTGGGTCTAATTTAGTTTGGGAAAATGGTTAGTGTTGACTAGTTGGACCGAAGGGTCTGTTTCCATGCTGTATGACTTTAAGACTCGATAATAAACACTGAAGCATCCTTATTTGTTTACTACCTACTCCAGTTAATGTTTTTAATGCAGTACATGAAATTGTATCACAGTGTAAAAATGAGTGAACATAACATGGTCAAAGTTCTACATTCAACTTCGAGTTAAAAATTAGTTGAAATTTGAAGTGACATGCACCAGTGGTGCATCAGATTTAATCAGAATAATTAGAGATCAACTGAGTTTATTGTAGTTTCTATCTGCCAAAAGAGTAGGGGGTGATAAAATTTTGAGCTGTTACATTGCACTTAACTACTTTATACAATGCAAAGCAAAGTTGTAATCCTCATTTCATCTTGTCCAGTGCAGTGTGTCATATTACATTTATTTACGTTACACACTCAGACTCAGTATAAAGTGAAAATGTCATTCACCCACTGTCCTTTGTGATTGTTGAATCATATTTGTGGTGCATTCAAATATTGTCAGGTTACAGATTTCAAGATCTGATTATCCATAGTGTTATGCCAGGCAGTATCCTACTGGGCAAAGCAAGCTTTATAAATGCAAGTGATACAGGACTTCGAAACAGATTGAAAATGAAGATTCTTAGTTTTCACGTCATTTTTGTGTTACAAATTTCCTCTGCTTTCCCAAACACATTGATCTTGAGCAGTAATTCAAAACAGGCCAGAGCAAATTGGCAGGCTATTTAATGCCATGATTGCAGTGGACAAGAATATTGGGTGGAATAGAATTCATTAATGATTGCTTTATGCTATCATCAAGGGTAAAGTTTTCCCTCTGAATGTTGTGCAGTGGCTGCATTGTGAAGAAGAATTAATTAATTGTTTAAGTTCTTGTGGTGCTGCAGTCAGGTTCTTGGGACTAGATTCCTTGCATTGATATGCCCTCACTACCTTTGCACTAGTAAATTTTTAAATATTTGTTCATGCATGTGGGCATCCCTGGCCAGACCAGCACTACTGCCATCCCTATTTGCCCTGGTGAAGTTGGTTATGAGCTTCCTACTTGGAGGCTTTGGAGTGTAGGAAGGGAGTTAGACCCAGCAACAGTGAAGGAATGGTGATAAAGTTCCAAGTAAGAATGGGTGAGTGAGTGGCTTCGAGAGGAATTTGCAAGTGATCATATTCGCATGTGTCTGCTATCATTATCCTGAAGGGCCTCCTGGTCTCCAATGGATATGCAGTTATTGCATCTCCTCCACCAGTGCCTCCAGGGCATGTTGAAAGACTAGAGTGTCTCCCCATTCAGCCATTCTTTCCTGGGCCAGATTCAACTCATATAGGACGCCCAGTCAAGCACCAGCATGTTTAGCATCAACTGTGAGTAGACATCATGCTAGTAAGCAGGGTCCCAATTTTAAAGGCTCTCAATTTAGCCCTCAATTAGTTCAATCAGTACAATTAATATTCATAAAATTATAGGAAAAAAACATAGAGCATGACACTGTCCCTGCTTTGGTGGGTGTCTCATATTAACTGAGACAAACTGCTCACTGTACATTCAGCGTAGGGAAGGACCTTTCTCCTTGCAGCATTGTCCTTTCTAACCATCTCATAATATTTCCTGCTTCAGTCATTGTTTGGTGCTTTTGTTTTTTAAATGTCTGACTCCAGTATCAACTTTCTACCATTTCCCAAGAGCAGAGTCCAGAATGCAACTTGGCAATGGCTTTATTGAGTTTCAATAAGTAGGATTACTGCAGCAGTAGTGAGTGAAACCAGATACCAGAATGACAAATTATCTTTCATTCTCTCCAGAACACAGGTTTGAGATGCTTTGTCTGGAATTTAGTTCGTGCCGATCATACTAAGTGCTGTGAATTGACACCTGACGGAAATAATTAATTTAATGCACACTTTTAAATAATTCATAACTTCGATCTTTATTGTGTAAAAACAGTGCAGGCAAAAAATTAGAAATGTCATCTAGGTCAACTGGGATTTCAAAACTGAGATTTGTAGACTAAACAAAAAACAAAGAACACGGCACGGTGGCACAGTGGTTAGCACTGCTGCCTTACAGTGCCAGAGACCCAGGTTCAATTCCCGCCTCAGGCAACCGTCTTTGTGGAGTTTGCGCATTCTTCCCACGTCTGCGTGGGTTTCCTCCCACAGTCCAAAAATGCCCAGATTAGGTGGATTGGCCACGCTAAATTGCCCGTAGTGTTAGGTGAAGGGGTAAATGTAGGGGAATGGGTCTGGGTGAGTTGCTCTTCGGAGAGTTGGTGTAGACTTGTTGGGCGGAAGGGCCTGTTTCCACACTGTAAGTAATCTAATTTAATCAGATTCTGGAAATCTGAAACAAAGATAGAAATATCTGGACAAACTCAGCAGATCTGGCAGCACCTGTGGAGAAAAAGCAGAGTCAGTGATTTGGCTCCAGTGACCCTTCTTCAGAACTGTCCAAAGTGACTCTGCTTTCTCTCCACAGTTGCTGCCAGATCTCTACTGAGTTTCTCCAGCCATTTTTGTTTTTGTTATGTTATAGAATTAAGTTAAGCAGGTGATGTCAAGACATAATCTCATTGATTGACAAAACTTGCTTGAAGAGCTGAATGACTTAGAAATTTTCCCATGACCCGACTGTAAGAGGAAAATAGAAAAAAAAGTGCTTTCCCATTCAGGAAATAATTGTTCTATTGGCTTTGATCAGGGCATATAACTGTGGTTGGTGGTAATTTTGGAGGTTATTTCACATGACTTTCTGACCACATGACTTTTACAAATATTATTATATTTAATTTACAAGGGATAGAACCCCTAATGCTGTGCATTTTTGCTTATGGTTTTGAACCAGCAACTGTTGTATGATAACTTCCCAAAACTAGGTGACCATCTGAGGTGACCACCAGTGTGTAGCTAAAGAGAGCAAACTGTGGGTGTGCTAACAGGTATCTGAGGGCAGGGAATGAGAAGAAACTGTTGTTAGTAAAAAGGGTAAACTAAAGGCAGCAGGACAGAAAATTGAAGGTGGTGAAATTGAGAACAGGGGAACTAAGAGGTTGATGGAGCTGCAGGCTCCTAATCAAGGTTAGGGAAGGGGAAACTGAACAAAGGTTAAGAAAACTGAAGAGGAAATGCTGAGATTAGAGAATAAACTGAGGGCATAGGGGAAATTGAGGGACAAATGGTGGTTCCACATTTTGCAGTCGGGACACTAGAAGTGGCAGGGACTTTGATTCCAGTAGTAATTAATGATAACTCGCTGAAATGGCACTAATAATTAACAGGAAACACTCAGTTTCCCCTCATAACCAACTGTAAATCACTGATTCATGCAACTTGCTGTAATAGGTGTATGCCTCATATTCTACATGGAAGTGGTAGCTGTGATCTGCTGAGAGACAGATGTTCTGCACATTGCTCCAAGCCTCGCAGTCCTGCACTCTTCTCTCCAATTGTTTATTGAAGCCTCTCGTTTTCAATTTCAACTTGCCTTCCTCTGTTTTGACCTACATCTCTTTAAGCTTCCTGCAACCACCACCTTCAGCAATAAAAGCAGAATACTGCAGAAATCTACAATAGTAAAAATGGACACTGCTGCTGAAGCTCATCTGTGGAAAGAGGAACCCAGTGATTGTTTCAAGTTGAATAATTCTTCTTTGGTTCCAGATGCTGCTGTCTGCTTACTATTTTTTCTCAACACTTTATCTTTTTATCTCCTTCAGCAAGTTCTAAAATTCCAGATTATGACTAGTACAATTTTGCTGGCTTATCATGATGATATTCATAAATTATCCACTATCTTAAGAATTTCTTCATTGCAGTTGTTGTGGGTATGTTCGGCGAGCTGGGAAGTTGGTTTGCAGGTGCTTCGTCTCCTTTCTAGATCCTCCATGCTGTGCAGCTTCCTGTACTGTGTGGTTTCATTCCTGTTGTTTCCGATTGTTCGTTGCAGTGGTCAGTATATTGGGTCCAGGTCAATGCATTTATTGATGGAGTCCATGAGTGAGTGCCATGCTTCTAGAAATTCTATGGCTGTCCTTTGTTTGGCTTGTCCTATTATTGTTGTGGTGTCCCAGTCGAATTTGTGGTCCTTGGTGTCAGTGTGTATAGATACTAGGGACAACTGATCATCGCATTTAGTGGCTAGTTGATGTTCATGAATGTGGTTCGCTAGTTATCTGCCTGTTTATCTGCCTGTTTTGTGCAGTCTCTGCATGGAATCTTGTATACCATGCTTGTCCTGTATATGATGGGTATTGGGTTTTTTGTTCATGAGAGTTGTTGTCTGAGTGTGGCTGTCAGTTTGTGTGCTGTCATAAATCCAAATGGTTGAAGGAGTCTGGCAGTCAGTTCCGACATTTTTTATGTAAGGTAAAGTGGTTAGTGTGTTGGGTCATTGCATGTCCTTGTTGCATTGTTTGTCTGCCAGGCATCTGCAGATGAAGTTACAGTGATATCCGTTCTTGAGCAGGACAAACTTGGTGTACAAGATTCCCTGCAGAGACTGCATGAAACACTATATAGGACAAGCTGGCAGAGAATTAGCGAACCGCATTCATGAACATCAACTTGTCATTAACCGCCACAATCAGCTGTCCCTAGTATCTACACGCACTGACGACAAGGACCACAAATTCAACTGGGACAACACAATGATGATAGGACAAGCCAAACAGAGGACAGCCAAAGAATTCCTAGAAGCATGGCACTCATCCTTGGACTGAATCAAGAAACACATTGTCCTTGACCTAATATAGTGACCACTGCAACAAACAACCGGAACCAGCAACGTAAAGCAGCGGGAACAAAACCACATAAATTCTAACCGACACGGGACAGCAGCGCATCACAGAAGACTTCAGAGCATTGAGGATGCCACCTAGAAAGGGGACAAAACATCTAAAAATCAACTTCCCAGCTTGGCAAAAATACCCACAATAACTATAACCAGCAGTTGAGAGTGTGTTGCTGGAAAAGCACAGCAGGTCAGGCAGCATCCAAGGAGCAGGAAAATGGATGTTTTGGGCCGTAGCCCTTCCTGATGAAGGGCTCCAGCCTGAAATGTTGATTTTCCTGCTCCTCGGATGCTGCCTGAGCTGCTGTGCCTTTTCAGCAACACACCCTCAACTCTGATCTCCAGCATCTGCTGTCCTCACTGTCTCCAACTATAACCGGCACCCAAGCTACAAATCTTGCACAAACCTTGAATTTCTTCATTGCTTTTGTATTCTGTCCACTTAGCCTGTTCCATCTTCTACAGAAGCATATTCCCTGATTTTCTTGACTTTGGATGTTTGCTTTTTTGAAATCCATAATTTGTCTCCAACAACAAGGCTCTGTTAAGCGCAATGTTGACCAGTTTTTCCATAAGGCATCTACGCATTTCAAGAAGTAAGAATTAGAGAATAAGTAGTAACCCTAAAACTCACTGGAGTCGCAGGTAGATAGGATAGTGAAAAAGGCGTTTGGTATGCTTTCCTTTATTGGTCAGAGTATTGAGTACAGGAGTTGGGAGGTCATGTTGCGCCTGTACAGGACATTGGTTAGGCCACTGTTGGAATATTGCATGCAATTCTGGTCTCCTTCCTATCGGAAAGATGTTGTGAAACTTGAAAGGGTTCAGAAAAGATTTCCAAGGGTATTGCCAAGGTTGGAGGATTTGAACTAAAGGGAGAGGCTAAACAGGTTGGGGCTGTTTTCCCTGGAGCATCGGAGGATGAGGGGTGACCTTATAGAGGTTTACAAAATTATGAGGGGCATGGATAGGGTAAATAGACAAAGTCTTTTCCCTGGGGTCAGGGACTCCAGAACTAGAGGGCATAGGTTTAGGGTGAGAGGAGAAAGATGTAAAAGAGACCTGCGGGGCAACTTTTTCACCAGAGAATGGTACGTGTATGGAATGAGCTGCCAGAGGATGTGGTGGAGGCTGGTACAATTGCAACATTTAAGAGGCATTTGGATGGGTATATGAATAGGAAGGGTTTGGAGGATATGGACCGGGTGCTGGCAGATGGGACTAGATTGGGTTGGGATATCTTGTCGGCATGGACGGGTTGGACCGAAGGGTCTGTTTCCATGCTGTACATCTCTCTGACTCCATGACTCATTGAAATGCGCAGTGAGGTCACAGCTAGAATCACTTCATTTTACAAGGTTTGATCAGGCTTTCCAGTGACTACCTTTGAGCATTCTCCTTATTTTCTTGACCTCTGGTTCCACATGAAGGCAATGACTCAATTAAGAAGCAAAGTTAGAGCTATTCTGTATTTGGCCTTCACACAGTATATCTATAGAATACAGAGCACCCTGAGCCAATTGGTGAATTTACACAATGGGTCAGGGTTCAGCGTTGGGGACAGTTCTCACAGGTTGCATTGTCCTAAACATAGCTGAACACGCAATTTGTAAACTATTCAATAAGCTCAGACTCCATTAAAACTATTCATTCAACAGAGGTTATTATTAAAGATGTTATATCAGTGCACTTGGATAAGTTCAAAGTTATCAGACAGAGTCAACATGGTTTTGTCAAAGGGATATCGTGTTTAATTCACATAATGAGTTCTGTGAAGAAATAGCTTATGTAGTAGGTAAAGAGCCACCACTGGATATGTTGTATTTAAATTTCCAAAATGTATTTACAAGAGTACCATGTGGAAAATGAAAGCTCATGTTCTTAGAGGTAACATATTGGAATAGATATACGATTGACTGCTTAACAGGAAGCAGATAATATGAATAAGTAGGTCTTCTTCAGGCTGGCAAGATGTCATGAGTGATGTATAATAGGGATCCATGCTGGGCCTTAATGCTTTATAATTGATGTAAATGATTTGGGTGAAGGGATCAAAGGTATGTAGCTAAATTAGCTGATGACACAAAGATAAGCAGGAAAGTGAGCAGTGAAGAAAACACAAGGAGCCTACAAAGGAATATAGATAGGTTACAGAAGTGTGCAAAGATCTGGCAAATAGAGTATAATGTGGAAAAAACTTGAATTGTCTATTTTGACAGAATTTTAAAAAGACATATTATCTTAATGGTGAGAGGCTGCAGAACTCTGAGGTTGTCTGCATGAATCACAGAACGGTCAGTATGCTGATACAGCAAGCAATCAGCAAACCTAGTAAAATGTTATGGTTTGTTGTGAGGGGAATTGAAATCAAGAATAGGGATGTTGTACTTCATGATTACAGGGCATTGGTGAAGTATTCTGTACAGTACTGGTCACCATATTTATGAAAAGATGTTGATGCATTGGAAGCACTTCAGAGAATGTTGACTAGACTAATATCCGTAAGGCAAGACAGGCAAGGCCTGTACACTGTGGAGTTTAGAAGAGCCAAAGATTATTTAATTGAAGCATGTAAGATCCTGAGGGGCCTTTACAAGGTGAATATTGGAAGGACACTTCCTCTAATGGGTGAATCTCAAACTAGGGGTCCTAGTTTGAAAATAAGAGGCCAGCATTTAAAACAAAGAGAAAGAAAGTTTTTTTTTAGTGTTTGGACTTCTCTTCCTCAAAAGGCAGCAGATGCAGAATCTTTAAGTATTTTGAAGACAGAGGTAGATAGATTTGTGGGACTAAATGGCCTGCTATTGCTTCTTGTTCATATCTTCATATGTCCAACATTTAGTAACCCAGTTGAAGGGGAAATATTGCAGCAGCAAGTATATGCATTTATTCTCATTTGTTTAAAATGTTTGATGAAAATTAAATCAATTTCCATCAAAATGTCATTTGTGTGCAATGCAATTCCGGTGCAACTAACCTAAGCTCCTCTTCCTGTTTAAACAGCAGAAAAAAAACCTAGTCATCAAGAACATAGATTGTTTTAAAAGACATGTCATTAATTTTTCTTTTTGTCCAATTAAAAAGTAAGCACTGACCATTTTGGTACAATAGTAGGAAAGTGCAGTTAAAAACCAGATACTTAACATCAACAGGCTGTGAAAGCAAGCACTAGTGATGAAAAATAAGACCATAACACTGTAAGATAAAGGAGCAGAATTAGGCCATTTAGCCCATCGAATCTGGTCTGCCATTTAATCATGGCTGATTTGTTTCTCAGCCCTATTCTCCTGACTTCTCCACAGAACCCATGAACCCCTTACTAAGCAAGAATCTATCTTTGTCTGAAATACCCTCGATGTCTTAGCCTCCACCACCCTCTGTACAATGACCTCTGGCTGTAGAAATTCCTCCTGACCTCAGTTCTAAAGGGCTGTCCCTTCAGTCTGAGCCCATGCCCTTGGGTCCTCGTCTCTCCTACTAGTGAAAACATCTTCTTCACATCCATTCTATCCCAGGCCTCTCAGTAATATATAAGTTTCAAATTAATTTCCTCCAATCCTTCTCAAGTCAATCCAGTCCAGGCCTAGAGTCTTTAACGGCTCCTCATGTGACAACCCTTGGCCCCGGGATCATTCTTGTAATCCTCCTTTGAACCCTCTCTAATGCCGGTAGATTCTTCCTTAGATATGGGACACAAACTGCTCACAATGTTCCAAATCCAGTCTTACCAGAAACAGCTTAAGGAAAACAACTCAGCTGTTGTTCCTAGCCATCTTGAAATGAATGTTAACATTGAAATTGACTTCCTAACTGCCAAATTAACCTACAAGTTAATCACAAGAGAATCTTGAACTTGGACTCCCAAGTCCCTTTGGATTTCTGAAGCTTTTCCCAGTTTAAAAAATAATCTGTTCTTCCTTTCAAAATGTATAACCTTATAATTTGCCATATGGTATTCCATCTGCCACTTCTTTGCCCACTCTCCTATCCTGTCCAAGTTTTTCTGCAGCCTTCTTGTTTCCTAAACACTACCTGTTCCTCCATCTATATTTGTGTCATCTGCAAATTTAACAACAATGCCCTCAGTTCCTTTGTTCAGACCATTAATGTATAACGTGGACAGTTGTAGTTCCAACACTGACCCCTGTGGAACTCCGCTAGTCATCAGTTGCCATCCTGAGAAAGACCCTTTTATGCCCACTCTCTGCCTTCTACCAGTCAGCCAGTCCTCTATCTATTATGGTACCATACCCCTAACACTATGGGTTCTTATTTTATTTTGCAGCGTCCGGTGCTGCACTTGTAAAAAAAACCTTCTGGAAAGCCAAATAAATCATGTCCAATGGCTCTGCTTTGTCTAACTTGCTTGTTACCTCCTCAAAGCATTCTACCAGGTTTGCCAGGCATGACCTCCCCTTGACAAAGCCATGCTGACTTTGTCCTGTTTTGCTTCCAAGTACTCCACAATCTGATCCTTAACAATGGACTTAAATCTTACCAATGACAGTTTTCTGTCTTCTGCTTCCTTCCCTTCTATAACATAGGTATTACATTAGCCACTTTTCAATCCTCTAAGACCCTCCCTGACTACATTGATTCCGAAAGATCACCACTAATTGCTGTATAATCTGCTCAGCTATCTCCTTCAGAAGTATTGGGTGCAGCCCATCCAGCCAGGCTGATTTATCTGCTTCAGACTTTTCAATTCCCCAGCACCGCACCTCTGACCCCTGACTTTCTTGAAGTTCTGGATGCTGCTGGTGCATTGCACTGTAAAAACTGATGCCAAACACCCATTCAGTTGCTCCGCCATTTCTTTGGTCCACATTAATACTTCTCCAGCCTCATTTTCCTGCAGTCCAATGTCAACACTTGCTTGGCTCTTCCATTTTAGATGTCTAAAAAGAAACTCCTGCAAATTTTGTATGACTAGCGAACTCACTCTCATAATTTCATCTTTACCCCCTTATTTATTTTTAATTATCCTCTACTGGTTTTTAAAGGCTTCCCCATTCTCTGGCTTCCCACTAACCTTCACCACATTGCATGCATTTTTGTTTGCTTTTATACTGGCTTCCCTTGTCAGCCCTTGCCTGATCCTCCCCTTAATGTTACTTCTACCTTGGAATAAATTTCTGCTGCGCTTCCCAAATTACCCTCAGGAACTCCAGCCATTATTGCTCATGATCTTGTTAGGTTTTCCTTCCAATCATCTCTGGGCAGCCATTATGTCTTTTAGTCACCTGAGAAATTTCTTCCATATATCCCACAAAGAAATTAGGAAGTTCCCAGCAGGCAACAAATGACCGGAGATATTTTGTTTGAAAGCTGAGCTGAGAATTTAAGTGGATGCTTTGTAATGTCTTACAGATATTCCACAACTCTCCTGTTGGAGATGGACTTCAGTTAATTGGGTGATTTGGCTTCTCATGCTGCAGCAAATTTAAGTATAGGTTGTAAAGGAAGTAAAATAGGGTCACGTTCAGCATGCCTTTGTCAAGGGGAGGTCATGCCTGGCAAATCTGGTAGAATTCTTTGAGGAGGTAACATCCTCAAAGATATACTTGGCATTTGTGCCATATTTGCCTTGCAGCATAAGCACAAGAATAAACATGCATGATTCCCTGTTAATCTCCTGTTAATGCCTTGCCTTTGCTGTCAGAGCCTTTTTTAAATTTTATAAGGTGGTATTGTAAATCATACATGACATTCAGGGTTTTTTTCTTCTTTTGGATGCAGGCATTCAGAGCAGAGATCGCACCTTTGAAAGAGAATGTAACCCACATGAACGATCTCGCCCGCCAGTTCACACCACCAGACATCCAGCTTTCTCCATACAATCTAAACCAGCTGGAGGACCTGAATACACGTTGGAAGCTCTTACAGGTGGGTCTAACCCCTGTCAGAATTCAAAAAAACCTAGCCCCTCACAGTAATGTTTGTGTTTCCTCTTGAGGCTTTCTATGGTTGAGTTAGACTTACCAGTGTAAACCACAAACAGTCCAGCAGAGACCCCTGCAATAAGTCCCGAACAAATGCCTGTGTAAATAGTCTATTGAGGAAGGCTTTCCAAGCCCGTTACTTACTCTTGTGCATTAAAAGGCTGAAATTTAACCAAGAATTATGAAAATTATCAAGAAGTGCTGATGTGAGGTGATTTATATGAAAGGATTTCATGGCTTTTAGGATTTACAGGGTCTTGCTTTTGGAGATATTGACAGTTTGTTTTCACAAAGGCAACTGTTTACAAATACATGGCAGATTTTCTTTTTACCTGGACATGCTATTTTCAGTTCTCTACTCTGCTCTGTTTTCCTGATCTGAAATGTTTCAATCCTTACGAAGAACACTATCCTAAAGTCTTGGCTCATCTGCAACAATTTACTTCAGTTGCCATTAATTATATGTGAATATTTAAAGTGTTAAATGGCAGAACGTTGGATATGGGAAGTATGGTAGCCAAAACTGATCATGTTCTTACCTTTTTCCCATCTTCACACAAGTAGAAAAATTTGATTCCAAACAATAAATTGGGAAATGTGGCTGATTCTTAATCCAGGGAGCTCAAAAGTTAACTGCAACGGCTGTCAAGATCATCTAATTTGTTACAGAATAAAACTAGATCAACATAGCAACATAGGAATTTGGAGCGGGAGTAGGCAATTCAGACCTTTGAACAGTTCTGTAAGTTAACATGATCATGGTTGATCTTATCCTGGTCTCATTTCCACTTTGCTACCCATAGCACTTTATCCTGCTTTTCATGAGAGATCAGGGATCATAGTGTTCTTTATACATTACCATTCATTTGCTTTATTAACTAAGCCAACATAGATATACCCTTCTGGTACCTTCCTTTCTTGGGAAATAATTAAAGTATATTGCTGGTGTGTATTTTTATTTTGCTCAGTCCTGGAGAATTGAGGTTAACTTGCTTCCACTCCTGTTTGATGGTTTGCCTGAGAAGTGTAATGCTAGATTGCAGACTCTGCCAAATGTGGGAAAGGTGGAGCTTGAAGCATTGGGTAGATGGATTGTTTGGCTGTTCGTATGCTCTGTCCATTGCCTGATTTCACCTCTGTATACTCCTGACAAAGTCTCTCGACATTCAGTGCCTTTCCAGAGGAGCTGTCTCTGTTGACTTTGGTCACAAGCCAGGGACTTCCCATGCATTGGCAGAATGTGGTGTCCCCTCTGCTTATGTTTTAAGAATATCTCTGAGACATTTGAACTAACTGCCTGGAATTTTCCTGCCGTGATTGAGTCCCGAGTTCAACAACTGCTTCAAAGGTCTGGTGTCAAGCATAAGAACTACATGTTCTCCCCAGTGGAGCTAATTTTGATTGGTCGGAACCTGCACCAGCACATCTGGAGGAACCCTTCAATTAGCCATAAAACATGCCCCCTTTGGCTCCCTCAGTGGCTACATTGAAACCACGTTTGCCCTTTTCTACTGTTTCATATCACACACCACTTCATATTTAGTTTGTGAACAACGCTGAAGCTGCTGTCGGCAGCAAATTGTGAATCTAAAAGTACACTAAGTATCTGATCACCTTTTAAAAGTAAGCGATTAACACTTCGGGAAGCTTTTGTGAAGTGACAATGGGTGATTAATGGGGCAGGCTTCAGGACAAAGAGATGCAAGGTCACCTTAACTCACTGAAACTCTGTAACAGCTGAAAAAAAAACTCTTGTTGAAGGGTTGCGACAATCAGAAAGCTTGGCTAATAGTGATAAGAAATCCATCAGCCAAGGTTCCTGATTATAAAGGCTACATGCAAGGCAATTTAAGTGACCTTGTCACTTTATTTCCTGAAGTCTGAGCCAGTAATAAGTACAGGCAATTCAGAAAATATAAACAACGCCATGTAATCACTGTTCAAAGTTGTGGATGCGTAAGGGGAGAGAATGTGGTGAGTCCAAGATGACATACAAATGCTACCCCAAACACAAATAGGAAGCTTGTGGGTATGGTTTTCCCCTCCCTGGAATGGGGTGGTAAGTTGATGTACCAGGATGAGGGCCCTGTTAGGGCCCAAAACCCATAGTCTAGGGATCGCTGTGCTAGGGACCAGTGTCCAAGATCAGTGTCCAGTGTCTAAGGCCCATGATAACTGTCACTGACCCACCATAGGCCAGCTTAGCTGCCTTTCTCGCAGATAGAAAAAAGTGACTGCCTTCCCCACAGGGAATACAGGGTGACCTGTCTGTCTGGATGTGTGATGCAATCGGGGGCAAAGAGTTCCTTGTTCAAAGCCATCCCTCTCTCAAGAGCCTTACTTCATGAGCTCACCCTAAAAACACACTTCTTTCCACTGGTGCAGATCTTCACAGCTACACAATCTCAGTCTCCAATGACTCTCTTCAGCTCACAACTGGACGGGTAGATCACTGTAGTTGTGTGCTTTCATGCTGGTGGGGATGGGATATAAGTTGCTTGCCTCAATAGGGTCATAGGGTCATAGAATCATAGAGATGTACAGCATGGAAACAGACCCTTCAGTCCAACTCATCCATGCCGACCAGATATCCCAACCCAATCTAGTCCCACCTGCCAGCACGTGGCCCATATCCTTCCAAACCCTTCCTATTCATATTCCTTTTAAATCTTGCAATTGTACTAGCCTCCACCACTGCCTCTGGCAGCCCATTCCACACACACACTACCCTCTGCATGAAAAAGTTGCCCCTTAGGTCTCTTTTATTTTTTTCCCCTCTCACCTTAAACCTATGCTCTCTAGTTCTGGACTCCCCCACCCCAGGGAAAAGACTTTAAATATCCATGCCCCTCATGATTTTATAAATCTCTATGAGATCACCCCTCAGCCTCCGACGCTCCAGAGAAAACAGCCCCAACCTATTCAACCTCTCCCTTTAGCTGAAATCCTCCAACCCTGACAACATCCTTGTAAATCTTTTCTGAATACTTAGTGCACTGTGCATAAAATTCAATTAAAGTTTGAGAACCATTGTAGGGCTTGCAATCTGTCTTTGGATTAAACAGCTCATGTCATTAAATATGCAAAACTAGCCCGAGGTTCCTGTGTCCTTGGATCAGGGTATACCTATTGACACCCAAACTGGCACTATTTTTCTGTATCTGAAAATTCCTACAGAATTTCTTGCCCCTCCCCATGACATCCAGTAAATATTTTCTCCAAGTAAGTTTTAGAAATACCAACATCTTCGAACCCCTAAATGAATATTGCCCGCAACCTTAGATTCTGTTTCTCTCCCTGACTACTGAACCAGATTGTTTGCAACTTCAACATTCGAACAAAGGTTATCTATTTCCACCCTGTTAATATTGTCTGTCTCTCCACCTGTTGCTGAAACACTCAGCTCAGAAATGCTTCCTTCATTATTTACTATTCCAATGCTTTCCTGGCCACCTTGGAACCATATAGACCCTCTTGTGAACTTAAAATTATTGGAAGCTTTGATATCATAACCCACATAAGGATATATTATCCTTGTGGTCAATGATTTTAGCTTCTCGTCCAGTGATGCTTCAAATTTATAATTCTCATCCTTGCATTCAGATACCTTTGTGGCCTTACCCCACGCTATATCTGCAACTTCTTTCAACTCTACAACCCTCCTCAAATCTGTCTGGTCCTTCACTTCTGGCCTCTTGTGTATCGTTGATTCCCTTCACCACATCATCAACCAGGTGCCTTCAGCTTTCTGGACCATATGCCTTGGAATGCTTCTCATAAACTGTCTACCTATCTACATTTCTTATTACATTAAGATAGTCCTTAACATTTCCCTCTTTATCCAAGCTTCTGGTCACTTATCTCATTGTTGTATGTCAAATTTTCTCTCTAGCTAAGGGCCTTGGAATATTTCACTTATTTAAAATGACTTTAAAATGCCAGTTGTTGGTTTCTATATCTTGTTTGTTTGCTGATTAAACTTACACAGCAAATATTTGTTTATTTGGTTATGTCCATTGGCAACATATTTGGTACAGCAATTTAAACATGTATACGTTCCTCAGTGTCGTGGTTTATTCATATTTTTACAACTAATTTAGAAACAAGTACGCAATACCTCAACATGGTGTAACAAAATCAAGTGATTTAATAGTGCAGTTGTTTAGTTAGGGTCACATTTGACATGCTGTCAAATCTATCAATGCACTTAGAGAATGGAATTGGCCCTGAAAGACATCATTACTTCTGAAAATTCTCAAGACAATTTATTGTTGTGACAAAAAAAAATGACAGCCATCTGTTCAGCTAAGTCTTCATTACCAGAAAATCTTTGTTTTATGGATAGTTTTATGTCTCCTTTACTGTATGCATAGGATAAATAGGAAACATCGTCTTGATATTTTTCAGACAGCCCTCCATTTTCCCAGATATGTGATTGATTGAAAATTCACTGCATAGGCAGTTTGATGCCTGTACAGCATAGCAACAATCTATCATTTAATATGTAACCATGCCCTTACAGTAAAGCATGTGAAATTGAAATGTGTGACTGGACATTGCCTTTCTAGGACCTTCTATGCAGTAGAATAAATCGTGTCTTTGGGGCATGTCCAAGAACATGACCTGCCATGTTCTGAAATATTTGGATGAAGTAAAGAATGCAGTTAGGTAGGTCAGTAAAGTTGGTGATCTTTATCTAAGGGGTGAAGCATTAAAAAGAAAAACAATAATTATTTAACCTTCTAAATATGGTGCTCGTACTGTAATGATATCACATTTTTATTACTTAAAGAATAGAAATTTGTTCAGTTTATCACCAGAGGGAGCTCTCCATGAGGCTGGAGCTCACTGCTTAACTTCAGCACTCCTCCTTCAGGCTGTTTCTGCTCAACTGATCCTGAGAGTTTTTGTTTCTGGACCTGCTTTATTTCTTAAATTTATATGTGCAAGCTTGCAGAGTATTTGGCTGGAACTCTTTGTTCCTTCCTGCTCTTTGCTTTGCTCCTTTGTCATCCTGTGTCCACCAAAATTTTCACATAGAAAACTTTCAACCTTTTTGATGCAATTTTTCATTGTTGATCAAAAATGTCAACTTTTTGCAACTTTGATTATAAATATAGTATTTTGCTACTGGTTTCATAAACCACATGCAACTGTTTAAACCTCAACATTGCTGGTAGTCATTTCATTGCAAGGTAGATGCGTGATCCTTATTCTTCAGCCCTTACGTCCATTTATGCTTTAAATTCTAATTAAGAAGGACAGGAGAACCTGGAATATCCCTGGCAAATCAAACAATGACTGGAGAAAGGTAAAAAAGCTGATGTAAAACATTATCTAAAAATCAGTATAACCTATTATTTTTATTACATTTAAGCAGGCATGGACACAAAACGATGCTGCACAATTTCACTATCTGTTGTCCATGATTTCAACTACATATTAAACTACTCATGGTAAAATTGTTAAGGCCTCTGTTCAGACAGCCGCCAAATAAAACTGGACATGTTAAAGGTTCAAACTTGAGTGTTACTCAGCATAGTTTCAAGACACAAGTTTGTTTTGTCTTTCCATGAAAGAATTGAATGTTTTTGTAAGACACACAAAGCCTTTTGTGTCCACCAAATAGAGAAATGTTAAGTGTAAGAAGGGGAAGCATTTCAACTTTGATTGACTAGCGTCAGCATCAAATATGCTGACTTTTGTACGTACCATGACCAGATGCATTAAAACTCTCTTTGGTCTTACCTAACCACAAATTCAGAACAACTGAGTTTGCTACAACAGTGTGACATTTTCAGTTCTCATGTCGACTATTTTTTATGTGAATGTTGACTTCAAGCTAATTTTTGCCAAATTATTTCCTTTTAATCCTGTGACTTCATATCAACTGGAACCGAATGGAACTTATCAATGCAGCAGTAAAGTTAAAGTGGATGCTGTGTTTTGATTAGATTAGGTTCCCCACAGTATGGAAACAGGTCTTCTGCCCAACAAGTCCATGCCGACCCTCCGAAGAGTCACCCACCCAGACCCATTCCCCTACGCATGAGCTTATCACTATGGGCAATTTAGCATGGCCAATTCACCTAACCTGAACATCTTTGAACTGTGGGAGGAAACCAGAGCACCCAGAGGAAACCCACACAGACACCAGGAGAATGTGAAAACTCCATGCAGACAGTTGCCTGAGGCTGGAATCGAACCCAGGTCCTTGGCGCTGAGAGGCAGCAGTGCTAACCACTGAACAGCCGTGCCACTCGTATGCTTTGTATATCTATCCAGGACACTTTTTGAGCATTTCATTGGCAAACTTCCAAGTCATTAGTCATCTCATTTGCATATGTTAACGAGAATGACACACTATGCCTGAATGCTTTAGCACCCTTAATAACTTAGTTAAAAATCACAGAACACCAAGTTATAGTCCAACAGGTTTATTTGGAAGTACTAACTTTCGGAGCGTTGCCCCTTCATCAGGTAGTTTTATAGCAAAAGGTCTCCAAAGCAAAAGATCTTTTAATAAGAGGCCATGTGTAATGCCTGCTTCCAAAGTTTTAGGCTAAACAGATGAAGTGTAGTTGGGCATTTTCACCTGAAGTCTGAAGTAAAAGTTATTGCACTTCAAAAACATCTTGGATCCCTCCATTTTGCTTTGGTTACCAACAGAAGTCAGCCATATAGCCTCTTGAACCCTTTCTGCCATTCAAAGAGATCATGGTTGCTCTGTGATTTCATTGAATTTACCCATCAGTTTATCACCAGAGGGAGCTCTCCATGAGGCTGGAGCTCATCGATATTTGCTACATATCCTTTAACATTGGTTAAGAAGAAAAAATTGGTTCAGAGAAAAGGATTCGATTTCAGATTCATCAACTGCCATTTGGGGAATAGCATTCCAAACACTATGAGCAGTTGCATACCAAAATTTTCCTAATGTCACTCTTGAAGTGCCTGATACCAATTTTAAGCCTGTACCCTTTAGCCCTCACCTGAATAGTCATCAGACCTTGGTTCTCTCTAACTTCCCCATCAGTTCTTCTTAATACCTTAATAACCTTGATCAATTGCTCCCTAACCTTCTAAATTGCAGGGAATATGACCCTAGTTTGTGAAGTCTTTCTTCATAATTTATTTGATTTGGTTTGATTTATTGTTGTCATGTGTACAGTGAAAAGCTTTGTTTGCAAGCAGTATAGGAAGATCATAGTAAGTAAGGTCATATTTATCATACGGTGAAAAAAAACTTAGAGACAAATGAGTTACATCACACAGGGCATGTGGTAAACAAGATCAGCATTAATTGAAGTTAGAGAGTCCATTCATCAGTCTGATAATGGCCGGGAAAAAGCTGTTCCTGAACCTGTTGATGCATATATTCAAGCTTCTGTATCTTCCTCCTGATGGAAGAAGTTATAGGAAAGTATTACTGAGGTGTGATGGATCTTTGATGATGTTGGCAGCCTTTCTCCTGCAGTGACCTGTGTAAATGGAGCCCATGGATGGAAGCTTGGCTTTCGTGATGGTCTGGGCTGTGCACACAACCATCTGCAGTTTCTTCTGGTCCTGGGCAGAGCAGTTGCCATACCAGGTCATTATGCACCTGGATAGTATGCTTTCAATTTAACCCTGTCATTCTCGTAAATTTATGCTGAACTCCTTCTCAGCTTAATACAAGTTGTATCCTTCCTTAGGTGTGATAGCCAGAACTGAATGCAATACTCCAGGGTGTCATTCAGTTTGAACTGTATACAGTCATAGCATATCTTCTTCTCCCTTGTATTCTGGTCCTTTAAGTATAGAGAATAGTTACCTGTAAAAAATATTTCAATATATTTGGTAGACTTAATTGGGAATAGGATTTACAACAAAAGACTGAGAAAAATTGCTATATTTTAAAATAAATGTTCTTGAAACTCATTGTTGCTTTGCAAGCAGTGGGTGAGGGTGTAAATGAATAATCTGGCACTGGAGTTTATGTACAAACTAAGATCCACTGGCAATGAATAGCTAATTGGCTTGTGGAATTGTGACCAGTTGTAGATGCTATAGGTCAACTCTCTGGCCCCTAAGGAGCTGAACAGGTTGTAGGTATGAACGATACAGTGAGAAATCCTTGGTCTTCAGGGAGGGAAGGTAGTGTGTGTATATATCTCCAATGAAATTCCCAAAGCAAAAGAATGCCAGTTACTTTATCACCCCTACTGCTGTAAGGTAATGCTGTTAGTCAGTAAGTGAGAGGATTCATAATTTATGAGCCAGTCACTATGTGCCTATCATAAAAAAGTAAAAGAACCCAAAGGAAAAGCTCAGAGATATAAAATACTGAGGAAATAAAAAGAATCCTCCATCGAATCCTAAGGACTGGTGCCATTGAACTGTTACTTATTTTTTTGTTTTCCCATCTATCCTTAACACCAATGTTTTTTGTCTGCACAGATATGCTGGGTGGGTTACAAGAGAGCTTAGAGTTTTAACTGGTATGGTAATATGCTGAAAGTACATAGTTGTTTATCTGTGGTTAGAATTTAATTATTTGTAAAGTATAATAATATGTAATTATTATAAATAGAAACCTGGTTCATGTTTTCTTTTAACCTGCATCTATCAGAGCTTGTGTACTTTGATAAAAAAATTTTAACTTCTGTGATAACTCAACAAAAATGGGGCTTTAGGTCCAGCATGTTATCTCAACAAGGTTTAACAATTCCCTTAACTTTTTTGATTATTTTCTTGTTGTGATCTTTTACCTATTAGTGTACATCTCTTTCAAGCTTCACTGTTTCTAGCTTTTTACCATTTTCGAACATACTCAGACTATATTTATTAAGTTCAAAGGGAGTTACCTCACACTTGCCTATATTGTCATTTAACACAGTTTTGCTGATTCAGTTAATCTGTTACTATCTTGGTAATTTTATGCTTGTATCAATATTGTTTACAATGTTGCCTATCTTTGTATTCTTTTGTATTGGGTATGGTGATCTTCATCCAATCATTTGAGTTGTTAACAGTGTATTGAACAATTGAGGCACCTACACTTCACAGTGTCATTCGTCACATTATGCCAATTATCCCTGCGCTCTGTTTCCTACCACTCAGCTAATTTTTTAACCAGGTCAATAATTTGCTAGAAACTGGCTTGTCCAGGTCCAATTTCCTTTAGACTGGATCATAAATATCCCAAGAATCTAAAGTCCTCTCTCCTGCACCTTCTTTCCAGCAACATATTCAATAGCTTTATCCCCCTATTACCATACTCACTTGGAATAATCCTCAGGTTCCAACTTTTGAGATCCTGCTTGCTAATTTTCTACATAGCCCACTAAGTGCTGACTGCAGGACCACATCCCTTTTTCTACCTATGTTATTGGTGAATATGACTGCTGACTATTCACCCTTTCTCTCAGGATACTCAGCAGCTGATCAGTTTTGCAAGTGGTTCAGCAAAGTGATATCAACAAGTTAGAGTAATTCCCTCCCCCGTGTATATACGTTAAATGAAAGGCATTACATAGAAATGCACTGCTTTTTTATAGGTTGCTAAAATGCCTGCATAGTTGTCAAATTTGAGTCCCCTAGTGACTATGATAGCTCTGCACAAATTAAGATCTCATTTAATGATTAAATAGCTTCTGGATGAATTTATTGCATTTTTAGGTACGTATGGAGCTTGCACTGTGATAGCAATATGCCTGATCAGGTCCTGTGGTTTAGTGTTCATTTAATGTTCAGTTGAAACTTATCCATACAGATGGAACATGCCTACAGTATTACTTTGAAAACATTTTCTGTAAAAATACAAAGAGTACCTTGGTGGTGGTTCAACAACTACGCATTAACACCAGAAGGAAATATGTACAAGGTTTAAAAGCAGAAGTTAGAAGTGTTTCTTTTCTTCCAAACTTAACACCTCATTCTTTCACCAGGATGCAGTTCCATTGCTGTTAACTATGTATCCACATAACTTCAGAGTGGTTATATAAAGGTTTTGAAAATGTATGTCAACAGGTTGCTATATGGGAGCATCAAAACAAAATCAGCGATTCTGCTATCTAGCATTCAGCTGGGATCATTTGTTGGTAATCAAGGTTAAAAAAAGGGTTTCTAAAATAAAACTTTCCCATCATTCCTTAGAGATACCACTTAACAATCCACATACATGGAATATCTTTAAGGAGTAACTTACTCTGTGTACACAGATCCAATGAAGGTTTGTCAGATTTTCTGTTTATCTTTCTCTGTGGGCCTCCACTAAGTATACCAGGTCAAGATTTTGTTGTTTGTAATGCCACAACTTTAACATTCACTGGAAAAGGAAAAGGGGGTCTTGTTCAAGGGATGTTGCACATAAGTCAAATATGTTCACAGCGTTCGACTGAAGGATCAGCCTAGATCATTGGGTCTTTGCCATTACAAGAACCAAAAGTCTGTTTTCACATTTTCCTATTCCAGCGCTGTGACTTAAATTGGAGCAGCTCAATATTTCCAGAGCTTATCATGTGAAGCCTGGGAATAGAACTCAGGCCATTCACATCTCAGTGCCTTGTAGAGTGAAGAACTGATTTTAATAGAATAGATTGCCTACAGTGCGGGAACAGGCCTTTCTGCCCAACGAGTCCATAGTGACCCTCCAAAGAGTAACCCACCCAGACCTATTCCACATACCCTATAATTACCCCCAACTAATGCACCTAGCCTATACATCTCTGAACTCTATGGGCAATTTAGCACAGCCAATTCACCAAACCTGCACATCTTTGGACTGTGAGAGGAAACCTGAGCACCCAGAGGAAACCCATATAGACACCCAGAGAATGTGCAAACTCCACAAAGACAGGCAGCCGAGGCTGTACTTGAACCCGGGTCCCTGGTGCTGTGAGGTAGCAGTGCTAACCACTGAGCAACTGTGCCAACCCCTTTTTTTCCAGTACCTTGCCAATATTATAAGATGTTTAATTTGGTTGCTGGATTGTGGATAAATTCACGTGTAGTGATAAAATAGCATAGAAGATTTGTGCCAATGGAGCAAATATACATTGTATCCAAGAGCATTTTTCAAGATTAATGTAATTTTTTTTATTGTTTTGTGAACTGTAAGTTATATATCCTCCAATGTCTATCGACTTTTGGAAGCAAAGGGCTTTTGTCTTTCTTGCTGGATTCCCATCATTGTGGATTGATGTAACATGTTATTAACTTTCCGTGAATCATCTAGTACTGTGAAGAAGCAATATCCTTTCGAGATGGAACTTGAGAACTATTGGGGAATAGCACTCTGGATTTTCTTGCCAGTTTTCAAGTGATATAGAGGTGCTGGTGTTGGACTGGGGTGGACAAAGTCAGAAGTCACATGACACCAGGTTATAGTCCAACAGGTTTATTTGAAATCACAAGCTTTTGGAGCACTGCTCTTTCATCAGGTGAAGTCAACTTCGTCTGGTATCATATGACTTCTGACAGTTTTCGAGTTAACCAGGAATGCCTTTGGCTGGACGTTAGGAACGGGAGGTCCAACACAGGGCTCTGACCCTAAAATAACTCACTAACATTTTCCTCTGCCCGCCCATTGTCATGAATGTTGGCCGTCCACCTTTGCTTACATATTAAAAAGCAAAAAAACACATTGATGAAAGTAGAGCAGTGGATGGGGTAAACATAGATTTTAGCAAGGCATTTGATAAGGTTCCCCATCATAGGCTCATTCAGAAATTAAGGAGGCATGGAATACATGGAAACCTATCTGTCTAGATACAGAATTGGCTGGCCCATAGAAGACAGAGGGTGCTGGTCGATGGAAAGTATTCAGCCTGGAGCTCGGTGACCACTGGTGTTCCGCAGAGAACGGTTCTGGGACCTCTGCTGTTCGTGATTTTTATAAATGACTTGGATGAGGAATTGGAAGGGTGGGTTAGAAAGCTTGCCAGTGACACAAAGGTTGGTGGAGTTGTGGAAAGCATGGAGGGCTGTTGTAGGTTGCAATGGGACATTGACTGGATGCAGAACTGGGCTGATAAGTGGCAGATGGAGTTCAACCTGGAAAAGTGTGAAGTCATTCATTTTGGAAGGTCAAATTTGAATGTAGAATATAGGGTTAAAGGCAGGATTCTTGGTATTGTGGAGGAACAGAGGGATCTTAGGGTCCATGTCCATCGATCGCTCAAGGTTGCCACCCAAGTTGATAGAGTTGTTAACAAGGTCTATAGTGTGTTGGCTTTCATTAGCAGAGGGATTGAGTTTAAGAGCCACAAAGTTATCCTGTAGCTCTATAGAGCCCTGGTTAGACCACACTTGGATTATTGTGTCCTGTTCTGATCGCCTCATTAGAGAAAAGATGTGGAAGCTTTAGAGAGTACAGAGGAGATTTACCAGGATGCTGCCTGGACTGGAGGGTATGTCTTCTGAAGGAAAGTTGTGGGAGCTAAGGCTTTTATCATCGGAGCAAAGAAGGACGAGAGGTGACTCAATCGAGGTGCACAAGATGTTGACAGGCATAGATAGAGTGGACAGTCAGAGACTTTTTCCCATGGCAGAAATGGCTAACACGAGGGGGCATAATTCTAAGATGATTCAAGGAAGGTTTAGAGGAGATGTCAGAGATAGGTTCTTTACACAGAGTGCTGGGTGCATGGAAATCACTGATGGCAGTGGTAGTAGAGTGAGATACATTAGGGACATTTAAGCGAATCTTGAATAGGCACATGGATGATAGTACAATGACGGGTATGTCGGTTAGTCTGATTTTAGAGTAGGATAAAAGGTCAGCACAACATCAAGGGCTGAATGGCCTGTACTATGCTGTACTGTTCTATGTTCTGTGTTTTAACGCTTGAAGCGGCAAAAGCTGTTTGCGTATCACTTTGAATATAATAACATATCAAGGCAATTCACAGGAATGTTAACAAACAAAATGTGGCACTCAACCACAAATGCTTACTAGGACAGATTAAAGAGACAGATTCTAAGGAGTGTTTTGAAGAAGGAGAGAGAAGTTGAAATAGGGGGAAATTTAGAATCTGATTTCTAAACCTTCCAGCCGAGTTATTTTAAAGTCTGACTGTCAATATTGGAGTGATTGAAATTGAGGCAGTGCAAGAGGCTAGATTTGAAGAGGCACAAGATCTTAGGAAGATTATACCACCTTCCTGCCAGTGTAGCACTAATGGGAACCAAGATTGATTTGGAGGTGCCAGTGTTGGACTGGGGTGTACAAAGTTAAAAATCACACAACACCAGGTTATAGTCCAACAGGTTTATTTGGAAGCACAGTGTGGTATAACTGAAATTATATCTTGAAAAATACCTGGATTGTTTGTTAAATCAGTTACATCACACTGTAAACTTTTGCTATAAATTCTGTGTCTTACAATCTTATTCTCCACAAACACCTGATGAAGGAGCAGCGCTCCAAAAGCTAGTGCTTCCAAACAAACCTGTTGGACTATAGCCTGGTGTTGTGTGATTTTTAACATAGAACCAAGATTGTTATCAAGTAGACAGCAACTCGCAGCAAGTATCAAAATACTTGATGTAATCACCTTTACTTCTCATATCGAATTTAGTTCCTTCATTATATCAGAACGACTCAATTCTACCCCAGAGGACACCATGAAATACTTAGGAAGCTGCACTTTTCCTTGATCCCAATCACATTTCCAAGAATGATTTTTTATTTGTGTCTATATAGTTATTTCAGTTCCTCATAAAATTTATCTGTTTGCAGTCTCTGTGGACTGAAGCATGGGGACAACTTCCATATAAATCATCCTGGTGACACCTAACTTTATCACAGCCAGCATGACTCCATGTCTACTGTTGAGCTGGCTGTTTGCCAGTCTGACTAGCTGGACCACAGTCATCTTGATTCATTCTTGTCACAAGCTATATTTTAGCCTTTGGTTCCATCCCTCTTCCTAGTGTCACACTGAGGGATGAATCTAATAGTGCATCATCTCATTGTTGTGTTTGTTTTTAGATGAATGTTATGCCTGATGGTCTGAATAACACAATTGCCTCTGAAATATTAACCTACCAAATTCCATTTGCACCTTCAGCATCAGTGAAACTTGAATTCACATCCTAATCATGTCTAAGCTCCACTTCCTCAGTGTTCTTCATAAAGCTTTCTAAGTTCAACTTCCAAACCATTGGAAAACTGTACTCAACACCCAACTCATTACTTGTCTGTATTATTGAACTTACTGATTATGTCTATTCTTTCCAATCTCCATAACTTCCCCATCTGGCATACTTCAAGGTCTTTATCTTCCATTAATTATTATTTCATGACTTCATTCCACCCTACCATTATTTCAATTTAATAGCTCGAGCCAGAACAGTGCCACTGAAAATAATCCACATCATGTATCACACACTATAGGGTACCTTTGAATTGCTCTGCAATTGTTTAACTATACAAGTTGATTGTAGACCCTATGTTATATTTACAGCTAACCAGTCAGATCATATTTAACATATTATAAAAAGAATAAAGAAGTATCGAAGAGGGTGGAAAAATGTTTACATTGATGATCAGGAAACAATAGACAGCTTAGCTCGAAGAGATGACCGAAAATTGACCGAATAAAGGATGTAGAATTATGGAGGGTTTTGATAAAATAGACACAGTAAGAGAATTTTTCCATTTTTGCCAGTAGCAAGAGTAGAGGACATTGATATATGATATGACTAAAAAAATCAAACATGGTAGTGGGAAGAACTTTTTTTTTAACTTAGAGGCTGGTATGAATGTGCAACTAGGTACCACAGAGAGTGGCTGGTGGTGAAGAGGAATTGGAGTGATTCTTTTAATAAAGTTCAGTTGGAGATAAAGTTCAAAGTCAATTTAATGGTCAGAGAGTTTCTTTATACTGTCACTTCTTGGAAGTTAGATAAACAGAGCTAGCAATTGAACCAGACATTTCTCCTCAGCAACAATATATTCTGCAGCACAATTTGGCTCAAACTGATATTGTGTTTTGCACAGTTTGCGAAGAGCTAACTGCAAAAATACCCAAAATGCTCTGGTATGTATACCAAATACACTTCCATTAAAATATTAGGTTCAGTTAATGTGACCAGGTTCCTTTATATGCTAAGGGAAATATGCTTTATTTAAAATATTATACACAAATTCATCCATCGCCCAGAACATGTTTTCCTTTGCACCTTTTCAACTGTGTCTGATTGCAACCATTTAACACTAAACTAATTAAGAGAATGAATACAAAATTAAATGAATATTGAATTCTATTTTGAATATCTGGAATGTACAAGGTACAATTTTAACTTCTATCACAGTGTAAAATTGGTAATGTGGAATAAACCGACCATTCCTTTTATTCATTGTTTCCACTGAAGGAATTGAAGCTATGCAGAAAGAGGCTGAACTGATATCTGGTTGTTTTACATGTATCAATCAATATTTCCCCTGTGAAGTGAAAACCATCGAAGGGTTTAGTTTGATTGAGTGAGTTGAATGGTGCAGATGTGGAGTGTGGGGAGAGAGTGATGGGGAAGTGGAAGACTGTAAAATTGGGTGCTGTGCCAGTGTCACTTCACCAATCACCCACCTGCCTTTGGCATTTTATCTACATTGAAGGATGCGTCAGGCAGCTTGTCTGCCCTGGAGGCTCTTGAGTGGTGGAGATTTTGGAGGTGTTAGATTCCTTCTGTTCATATACCCTGTGCCCCCTAGACACCTCTTCCACTTTACTCACCCTCCACCAACCATGGGTTTTTCCACACCCACCATGCTGCACATGGTCCTCCACTCCACACACTGGCAGAAGGCTCCAACTTAGTCAGTGGGCTCTCTGACGAATTGCCATTGGTAGCACTGCTGGGACTCAAAAGCTGCGGGTTATCTGATCGACTGTCAGCTCCTGGAGGCAAGATTCCCTCTCAGACGGAGGTGAACCCCTCCCAGATGGGGGCCTGTGTCTTGCTCCACGTCAGGTGACTTTTTGACAAGCATAAAATCAACTCAGGACTACCCAACCAAGCAGACCTGAGCTCATCCTTAACTTTTCAGTCAATGTTGGCTTCATCAATCCATGTAAACTTCAATCCATGATGGAAGGATGGAACCAAAAACACTGGTCTGTTTGTGCCTTAATAATTCAGTTTGTCAAAATAATAAAGCAGTTGTTAACATAATAAGAATGGTTATGGCATTTGAGAAGGAAGTCTTTCACATTTTGACCTCATAAAAGATAGATAGAGCTGCAAAACAAAGCAGAAAACGGTATGTTTTCTGATGAGAGGACAGATGGAAACTTAAAAAAAAACTTCTTAACATGTCAGTAAGTGAGCATTAAATTGTAATTGTTACTTTGAGGTGGTCATCTAAATTCAATTGCTTCCCCCCATCTCCATGAGTAACATTTGCTGTTATGTACCTCTTCCTGGAAATGGTGACAGATGCAATAAGGAATGAACATTGTAAGGCTGCTCAGTCGAGCTGTTCCAGTGGCTCTACAAGTTTATTTAGTGAGAAGCTGAACTGTATAGTGCCGGGCCATGCTGCATTAGCTGATGTCAGCCAGTGTTTATAATTAATCACTGTGCCCTTGGTTAGGAGGAGTAAATAAATTGAACTTCAACTCTTGATCGCTCCCTGGAAATTTTGCTTGCAAGACTGCAGGCCTGACAGAGCAGAATTCAGCTTGACAATGGTGTATTGCCAATTCACTCCCCAGGCTTACCCAAAATAAAATATTACCTTTCCGGAACCAAACAAATTGCTGGAAAAACTCGGCAGGTCAGGCAACATCTGTGGAGAGAAAGCAGAGTTAACACTTCAGATTCTTCAGAACTGACAATACCATTCCAAGTATTGTCCACAAAATCAGCCTTTTTTCTCAGACTTTACAGTGGCTGTAAACATGTAGCCGAGCATTGATAACAACTATAGTTAAGACTGTTGAATGATTCCAATATCCTAAAGTGGGACGATCTGTAAAGGCACCTAAATCTGATCTTTATCTCAATTGCTTGCTGAAAATGTATGTGAACATAGGATGTGTGTAAAACATGTATCGGTCTTGATACTCTCCAGATGGAATAACCCGTGTACATCCACTCTTTAGACTGACAAAATATATGGGCGAAAGTGAGGACTGCAGATGCTGGAGATAGAGTCGAGAGTGTGGTGCTGGAAAAGCACAGCAGGTCAGGCAGCATCCAAGGAACATGAGAGTTGACGTTTCGGGCAAAAGCCCTTCTTGTGGATGAAGCCTCATCCCATATAATAAATGGGAATGGGTTCAAATAATGTCAGTTGACAATCTTCCAGCACAAGTCTGTACTTAGAGCAGTCAGAAGTAAGTTACTCAATCAAAAGTCTGTGAGAAGATTTGTAGCTCGGGTGCTCGTTGTTGTGGTTCTGTTCGCCGAGCTGGGAATTTGTGTTGCAGACATTTCGTCCCCTGTCTAGGTGACATCCTCAGTGCTTGGGAGCCTCCTGTGAAGCGCTTCTGTGATGTTTCCTTCGGGATTTGTAGTGGTTTGAATCTGCCGCTTCCGGTTGTCAGTTCCAGCTGTCCGCTGCAGTAACCGGTATATTGGGTCCAGGTCGATGTGCTTATTGATTGAATTTGTGGATGAGTGCCATGCCTCTAGGAATTCCCTGGCTGTTCTCTGTTTGGCTTGTCCTATAATAGTAGTGTTGTCCCAGTCGAATTCATGTTGCTTGTCATCTGCATGTGTGGCTACTAAGGATAGCTGGTCGTGTCGTTTCGTGGCTAGTTGGTGTTCATGGATGCGGATCGTTAGCTGTCTTCCGGGTTGAATTTGCGGTAAGACTGTTTGTTCTAACCTTTGCATTACAGCTTCTGCTATGAGTCCAGAGATGGGTGTGCCGTTGATTTGTTCATATATTTGGTTGTTGAATGTGAAGTGTGTTGTGAGGCACAGGTCCAGTAGTTTGAGTATGCCGTCTTTGTTGATAGGTTCAATGTCCTGTTGTCTGCGCAGTCTTAGCGCAAATTCAACCCAAACTCTGGGTCAGATATGTCGATGATACCTTTGTAATCATTAAAAACACAGAAATAGAGAACACACACCGGATCATCAACTCCAAGAATCTCTATACCACTACCTTAAAACTGTACAATGGTGCCGCCTCCACCATTTTCTGGGGAAGACAGTTCCAAAGACTCATGACCCTCTGAGAGAAAAGTCACTCTTTATCTCTGTTTTAAATGAGACACCATTTATGTTTTAAAATTACACTTATTTGTAGTCTGTCCCAAAAGTCAAACATCCTTTCAGGATCCATCCTGGTAAGCCCCCTCAGGATATTATACATATATGTGAGAGGCAAGCAAGAGAAAGATTTTTGTTTTAATCTAGTCACAATGAACAGAGTTTGTTCACTGTTTTAAACAGTGCATCCAGTTCCTCAATTATATTGATTTCCATGATCTTGATCCAGTACAAAATATCCAGTACAAAATGCTTGTGGCTCGAGAAAGAAAAATAAAGCGGCCTGTGCATCTAGTTAGTTTATGAAACAGTCGTTTGGATTGAGAGTCCTTTTAGGAGTGTCCTGTGGGCCAGCATTAAATGTGTAAATTTTTAACATGGATATCTGCATTAATTCTACCTATTATCTGCCACTGTTGTTCAGAAGTTTCCTTAACGTGTTCTTCTTGCTAATGCACTTGTGCTGCAGAGGTACACATGTTCTGTTTACTTTCTGCTACTTACAGTGCACTGCTTTGGAAAAGTACCCTGGAGTGACAAAAGGGGCAACTTTTTTTGTACACAGCTTACAGAGCAGTTTGTCTACTTCAACATCTAACCAAAACGTCTCTGTCACTCAGTGACTTACCTTGTTCCTATCTCTTTAATTTTATCATCTGTACTCTTTCATTTAATAGTCTCCATTGTTCACACTTACCATGTCAATCAAATGGTGCAATCAATTTCAATTATCACATGAGCCAATTACAAAGAATCTACTTATGGCATGTTAAGCATGCCGGCTGTTTTGGGCAGTTCATTAAAATCTTCAATAAATTTGTAGTTCATTAATCAACTGCATTGGTAAGATCAGCCCTTTGTCTAAATAATTGATTTTTATCAAAGCCCTCAAAATGGGACCATGAAATGGAAATAAAATAAGGAAGAATTGCTCAGTTGAAATCAGCCATGGTTTCATAGACTGCTGTCTAATCCTTATTGCCAAAATATATCAAATAAAAAACCTGCCAAAAATACATTAGCTATCTTCAGTCTGTTACGACAAAACGAGAAGTCTTATCACTAAAATTGACATAATTTATTATGGTTTAATCAGACATTGCTTATCATGGCAACCATGTTAATGACAGTGTGCTCACTATTAACTACTGAGATCTGTATTTTTTGCAACTCAATGACTTTGGCTTGGCATTAGTCTACTCTTTAAATGGCTGCTGCAACCTTGTATGTCTTCTTTTCTTCATGCAATTTCAGTGTCCCCCTCCTTTCTCTCCATACCCCGTGATCCCTTTAGCCGCAAGGATTACATCCAGTTCCTCTTGAATATATCTAATGAACTGGTCCCAATAGCTTCCCATGGTAGAGAATTCTACAGGTTCACAAATCTCCTAAGTGAAGAAATTCTTCCTCATCTCAGTCCTGAATGGCATGCCCCTTATTTTGTGACCCCTAGTTCTGGACTTGCCCAACATCAGGACCATTCTTCCCACATCTAGCCTGTCCAGTCCCATCAGGATTTTATATGTTTCATTGATATCCTCCATCATTCTTCTCTTAGTTTCTTCCATTTTCCCTGGAATAGTCATAATATTTGTTGATTATCCTCTGCATCTCCTGCTGTCATTCACCCATTCCTCTTCAATCCTGCTGCATTAAAGTCTCTCAATATAATGTCCTTCCATCTGATCTTAAATCTTCTTTCCTTTCGTCCAAGCAATCTGATCTTTGTCACTCAACTCAACACATACCTTTGCTGTCTCCCTAGAAAAATGACTATTTCAATTTCTTCTTGGCCTTTTTCTTCAATGCTCCCACAATCTTCACTGACCTTCTCTGATGTTCTGGCTCCTGATTGTTGTTTCTCCTCAGTTCACATATCCATCTGAGCATTCATATCTCATTTCATCAGTGTCCAGATATTGTCCCCCACTTCTTGATGTTGCCCATATTTCTAAATGAAATAAAAAAGTCTTCATCATTGGGCCAAACACGGAAAAAAAGTCTCCTGCTCGTCACTACCTACTATCCCAGCTCAGCTAATTATCAATACCCCACTATGTTACACAATTTGGAAGAATCCCTAGGGGTAACATGGTTACAATGTAATCTGGATGGGGTACTTCAGTGAGGCTTGCACCAGTACTGACCAAATTGGTCAAGTCCCAAGGTTCATAGCTACTAAACTGAATTTGTGGCAGATAGTGAGGAAATAATCTATTTGTTCTTGTCCTTGACAACCTACTTCCTATAAATGCGCTTGTCCATGTCAGTAAGAATTACATGTGCCTGATTATTGTGGAGACAATATATATTTGTGGACAAACTGCAAAGACTATGGGCCTTCACAACATTTCATCTGTACCTCGAACCAAGCTGTTCAAGTGCAACTACAACACTAACAATGCGGAAAATTGCTCAGGTATGTCAAAAAGCAGGACAAATCCAACTCCGCCAAATACACAATATCAGTCTACTCTGAATTATCAGCAAAATGCTGTAGGGGGTCATTGCCCCTGCTAACAAGTGGCACTCTCAAAGGAATAACCTGTCCATCAGTGCTCAGTTCAGGCTCCATCAAGGCTATCTGGCTTCTGACTTCATTACAGCCTTGGTGTAAACATTGATAAAAAAAATTCTGAATTCCAGAGATGAGGTGAAATTGACTACCCTTGTCATCTAGACAACTTCAACTGTGGCATCAGGGAGCCATAGCAAACTGCGAGTCAATAGGAATGGGAGATGGAGGAGAAAACTCTCTCCTCTGATGGATACACATCTAGACAGAGCTGGTTGAGGTTGTTAAGGCTCCATCATCTCAGTCCAGGATCACATCTGAAGGAGTTCTTAGAATAGTGTCCTAGGCCTAACCATACTCAGTTGCTTCATCAATAAGCTTCCATCCATTATAAGATCAGAAATGGGGATGTTTGCTGCTAATTACACAATGTTCAGCATTATTCAAGACTCTTCTGAAGCAGACTAGATCCATATGTTGACCATACCTAGTCAACAGTCAGGCTTGAGTTGATAAGTGACAAATGTAAAGACTGTATCTTTTTATTTTTCTTTATTTTTAATTATAGAACCAAAACAGGAAAAGGATTGTTTAAATAAAGCAAGGGATTTTTGAAGGATCTCTGTACTTTTTCAAAGCAAGTTAACTGACTCTCATTGTCAGTGCTGTTCAGAGAGCTGTTAGTTCAAGCTTTAGGGCAAGCCTAGTTACAGACAATCTGGAGCCTGAGAGCTGTGTATGAACAGAGATTTGACCAGCAACACGTCACTAACTGGTCTCTAAAATGGTCACCAGTTATCAATGATGAAGACCTCCTGCCAACAACTACGTGACTGAAACCTGTGACATTTAGTTAATAATTCAGAGACCTTTATAAGTATGAGCCAGTCACCTTGTGTCTCCTGCAAATGATTACATGTACCTGGAGAAGCAAGATCAATGAGCAATGTCCTGATCAGCAGAAGGATCATTTCAACAAACATTACAGACAGGGACCACAGAACTGCCTTTCCAGTCTTCACCTCTGCCATAAGACCCAGACTGTTTTTATGTACAGCTGTTTGTATATGTGTAGATCTAACTTCTCTAGTTCTGTTAGAATTCATCCATTTCTAAGCGATCTCCACTCATTCTTTTGAACTCCAGTGTGCCTGCACACTTAGTTGCAGTGACTGGTGCATGAGGACACCCAGGTCTCATTGGACAATCCCCTCTGTTAATTTACAGCTATTTAAATAATAATTACTTTCCTATTTTTGCTACCGAAGTGGATAACCTCTGTATTACTGCACTGCCATGCATGTTCCTACTTGCTCAGCCTGTCCAAATCACACCGCAACATCTCTGCATCCTCTTTGCAGCTCACTCTTCCATCCAGTTTTGTGTCATGTGCAAATATTTGAATATTACATTTTGTTCCCTTATCTAAATCATTAACATATATTGTGAATGGCTGGGGTCCTTGTACCAATCCCTGCGGTATTCCACTAGCCACTACATGTTGTTCTGAAAATGACCCATTTATTCCTACTTTGTTTCCTGTCTGCTGTCAAAACTACCAATTTTGTATCCACCTCAATACACTAGGTCCCAATCCTGTGCACTTTAATTTTATACATGAATCGTTTATGTGAGACTTTGTCAAAAGCCATCTGAAAGTCCAAATGAACCACATTGACTGGCTCTCCTAATTCTATGTCACAAAGCTGGTCTTTTTTTCCTAAAAGCTGATCCTTTTCTCAAGGGTACTGTATCCTTGATTTTTTTTTCAGAGGGTCGTAAAACACTCTGGGCTCCAAAACGACTGGGTTTGGTATAGAGATAAAAGGGTATTGGAGGCCTTTTTTGTTTATACATAAACAGATGAGACTTTAGTTTTTTGAAGTAACCTGTATAAGTCAAGGGGGCGTGGCCAGCTC
The DNA here is from genome assembly GCF_037043375.1 of Chiloscyllium plagiosum. Classification (NCBI taxonomy): domain Eukaryota; kingdom Metazoa; phylum Chordata; class Chondrichthyes; order Orectolobiformes; family Hemiscylliidae; genus Chiloscyllium; species Chiloscyllium plagiosum. Next base: position 69,645,106 of record NW_028270150.1, on the reverse strand, counting down.
TCTAGCTGGGCAGTTTAGTTCAAACTTTATTTGGGAGTTCAGCTGTGGAGCTGTATGGAAACAGCTGCTTGAGTCTCTCTCCTGCTGCCCTTCTAACTTCGACCTGTAAGCCTTTGTTTCATTTTTACTGTGTTTAAAGGGTTTGTTTATTGGGGCTGTTGTGCATATTCGGAACAGCATGATTAAGTCTAGTTTGGATTGACTGTGTTCTGTAGGTGTTCTTTATTGTGTTCTTTGTATTTCAGTCCGTAATTTTGTCAACCTTGCTAACTTGCTCAGGGTAATTTTCACTGTACACTTATCGAAACAAATTGCAAAGTTATGGTCTGGGCTGCCTGCTGAAGAACGTTTTGAGTGGTCTGGCTTAGTCATAACATCTATCAGTTATATCCTCAAAAAATTCCAGTAGATTTGTTGAGCATGATTTCCCTTTTGTAAATCCATGCTGACAGTGTCTGATTTTACCACTGATCTATGATTCCTGAATTTCTTTCTACCTCTCTTTTTAAATAGTGGGGATAAATTAGCTACCCTCCAGTCTGTATGAACTGTACCAGAGTCTTTAGCATTTTGAAAAATGACTGCCATTTCATCAACTATTTCTAGGCCACTTCCTTAAATACTCTGGCATGTAGATTACCACATCCTACAGAGTTATCAGCCTTCAATCACATCAATTTCTCCAACACCATTTCACTACTAATACAGATTTGTTTTGATTCCTCCTTGTCACTAAACCCTGTATTCACCATCATTTCTGTTACATTATATACATCTTCCTTAATGAAGACAGAAACAAAGTATGAACTTAGTTCATCAGCCATTTCTTTGTTCCAATTATACATTCCCCTGCTTCTTATTGTCAGGGGCCTACTTAGTTTTCACTAATCTTTTACTCTTCACATACTATAAAAACTTTTACAGTTAAGTCTTATGTTCCCAGAAAGCTTACTCTCATACTCTATTTTCCCCTTCTTAATCAATCCTTTGGTTCTCCTTTGCTTACATTTTAAACTATTCCCAATTCTCAGATTTTATTGCTTGTATCTTGTGAATTTGTATACCCCATTTTTGCATCTAATGTTATCTCATTTCCATTGTAAGCCATGGTTGGGCCACTGTTCTGTTTCCACTCTTGCACCAAACAGAAATAATTTTTTTTTGTACTTCACTCATTCACTCTTTGAATGGTTGTCATTGCCTCGCCACCGTCATTCCTTTCAGTAACATTTTCTTCTCCATCAAAGTCAACTCATGCCTCATACCATTGTAGTTTCCTTTATGAAGATTCAGGACCCTCGTCTCAGAATTAATTACCTCACTGTCCATCTGATAGAATTCTATCATATTATCATCACTTATCCCCAAGGGGATTCTCCCAGCTACATTACCAATATTCCTTTCTCATTCTAAAATGGCCTGTTCTCCAGTTGATTCCAGAAAGCCATCCCATATGCACGCTAGGAATTCCTCTTCTACACTATTGAGAATAATTTGATTCACTCAATTTATAAGCAGGTTAAAGTCCCCTTTATATTGCTTAATCTCCATGCTTATACTGCTGCAGCCCTTTATACAGTTCAGCATAGTACATTCCCCTTATGCTGACAGTGAGAATTTCCAGCAGTAGAAACATTTTCTGTTGGGAGTTCACAGTGTACATTGAAACAGTTTGATGGTCATTGAACTCAGATATGTGAGAGAGTTCTGTTACCTGAATGTTCAAATTAGAAATGGAAAACTTACATGCGGGATTAAAGAAACCAGATGTAGCCAGAAACAAGGTTAAACTCCAATCCATTTGATCCAACACTTTGTTTCAACTTTGTGCTCATTGTGAATTACCCATTTTGGTCATCTATCTCTACATTGGAACTCTAATTTTTGTGTGTTCTATACTATATATTCACATTGATTGGAAATTGGGTTATGGGTCCTCTGACAAGTAACCTCAAACTCATTTTACACAGCTGTCGTGACACGTCGAGCAGTTGGGGAGATAACCTTGTCTATTTTCAGTTCAGGTTGGATTTGTGCTCAGGTTTAGACCATCATTCAGTCCACAGTCCTCACAGATTAGTTAAAAAGGACTGTAGCGACAGCAGTTTCTTGTGTCTGTATCTTAGAATAGATTCTTCAGAAAATCTACTAGAACAACAGCTTGCGGTCATTTTATAAAGTGGTCAAGAAAATCGATTTAAAGTGAAAAGATTGTAATGCCCAGACATCAATGTTCTCCAGATTGTTCTCTAATGCCTTTCCAAAAGGTGGAGAGTGAAAAGTTTGTAAGAAAGCAGCCATTAAACCAATATCATTCTTAATATTTTTCAAGAGTATAAAAATGTATAACAATTGGAAGATCTTGATCCTCCGTTGTGAAAACTTCAAGCACGGTTGTTAAAGATGATAAGTTTTATTTCAGTCTTGTACCCTATTCAGAATATCAAGGATAATACAGCATGTCAAGTATCTGGTGTTTTGTAGGTTAATAAAAGGCAGAATTCTTTTTGCTTTTTATGAACTCCATCAATAGTAATCCATTTGCAATTTACTTCAGTAGTTATCTTTGGATAGGAGACTACTGTCTATTTGAATTTGCTTTACTATGAAAGAAAGGGAGGAAGATCGAATCACATTCCATATTGATCTGTTAAGAAAAGCTTTGTGTTGATGCGACAGCTGAAAGCCAACAGGAAAATAACACACTTTCAAATGTTTGAGGCAGTTTAGTATGTTATTAAAAGAGATCTTGGTCAGTGGTGATCTTTATGGCAAAGATTCATTGGGGATTCAAATGATCTGATTATGAGTATTTTGATTCTTAAATAAGCATGTATTTTGCAAATATTACATGTAAAACACAATATTGAAACGATAGGAAGTAAGTCACAAGACAATTAAAACTCTGCACAGTGTGAGATGTTTGTGTCACATTGTACAGGTTGCAATAGTTCATGTTATAGTTCAAGCACGATGCTGACTTCATCAATATTAAATCCTATTTATCCCTAAAATTGCAATCTGAGAGCATTTTTATCATTAAAGCTGTGGCTGAATTGGTTGCATTGTCATCAATGAGTGACAAAGCCAAGGGTTCAAGTTCCAATACAGAATCTTAAAACAAAGTTCAAGTCTGACACTCCACTGCTGTACTGAGGGAATGCTGCACTGTCAGAGGTACTGTTTCTCTGACGTGATGTTAAAGCATGTCCCTATCCACCTTCTTGAGTGAATGTAAAAGATCCCAATTTGAGAAAAAAAAGGATGTTATCCCTGGTGCAGAAAACAGAATGACTCAGATACTCTGATTGCCAGAGTTGTTGGAGCAACACAAACTGGAGTTGCACTTTGGCTATGCAGAAATCCCAATGCAGTTAGAGGTTTATAAATGTACTCTAACTCCTGAGTGAACTCCTGATTCAGCAATGACATCCCACCTACCGATATTAGCATCGCCCTCTCCTTCCTACAACCCCCCCTAGCCTCTGGCAGTCTCCAGACCTGATAACCCTATCCTCCACCTGTCTCAACTACCCTTGACCTAACAATGCCATGTAAAAGACCCAAATGCGACCCGATCAGACCCAGGATAAGCAGCCAATTACTGCTTTGTCGAAGGTGGTTATTGTGTGGCATGGCTGTTACATGCCCGTCATCAGCCCAAAATGGAATATTGTTCAGGTCTTGCTGCGTGCAGACATGGACTGCACATGTATCTTGTCTGAGGCTCTATGAAGAGAACAGAATATTGAAAACAGGAAAATAAACATTTGAACTTCTGATGAAGTAAAGGTCATTGATGAACATCACAAGTGAAGATGGTTGAAGCCTGGCATTAGGATAATTACAGAGCTGTGTGTGACTCAGAAAGTTACTGTGACTCTAGCCTTTTACGTTTTGGGCTTCTTCTAATTGGTGGGTATCATTAGTAATATCTGAGTTAGCTGTGCACACTATAGCTCAAGAGGTCACAGGTATGGGTTTTTCTCACTGTCAGGAATTCTTCACCGTCTCTGATGTTGACCTGCAGTAGAAGATTAGATTCCCTACAGTGTGAAAACAGGCCCTTTGGTCAACAAGTCCACACCGACCCTCCAAAGAGCAACCCACAGAGTCCCATTCCCCTACATTTACCCCTGACTAATGCACCGAGTACTACAGGCAATTTAGCATGGCCAATTCACCTAACCTGCACATCTTTGGACTTTGGGAGGAAACCGAAGAGAGAAAAATAATTTGTTCCCTTGAAAGATGGAGGGTCAATGACTGCAAGCATGTACATGTTCCCTGCCTGCTTCAGTGCAAGACCAAACCCTCTATTATATATAGTAAGGGATTCTTCCTTAAATGTGCAACATCTTTGTGACCATTCGCATTGAGTTACACATTTCTGTGTCTGTTATCCTGGCATTATTGATCTGCAATGATATTAATCTGTATCAATCTTTAGCAGCCACTGTCTTGAATCCAGATTGTTCAGATGTTAGCCCTGCTGTTTTGTGGTGATTTACCCACTGAACACCTTGGCTTGTTACTCCTGTTGGCAACCTGGGTACAATCATATTGTATGTTTTCGGTAATGGTCATGCCATACCTAGGGCTCACAGAGAAAAAGTCTTTAAACTCTTTGAGCTGAGATTCCAACAGTTGTGAAATCACTGATCTCTGTCTAAAGCACGATGATTCTGCTGTTCAGTGGGCACATAGTTCACCAGGGTAGCATAATTTTGAGGTAGGACTGTGCTACAAATGGCATTTTTTTAAGATTAGATTACTTACAGTGTGGAAACAGGCCCTTTGGCCTAACAAGCCCACACCGACCCTCCGAAGAGCAACCCACCCAAACCCATTCCCCTACATTTACCCCTTCACCTAACACTACAGGCAATTTAGCATGGCCAATTCACCTAACCGGCACATTTTTGGAATGTGGGAGGAAACCGGAGCACCCAGAGGAAACCCACGCAGACATGGGGAGAATGTGCAAACTCCACACAGATAGTCACCTGAGGCAGGAATTGAACCCGGGTCTCTAGCACTGTGAGGCAGCAATTCTAACCACTGTGCCACCGTGTCGCCCCTTACCAACTCACGTATTGTATTTTCATAATCTACCACAACTTTCAGTCAAATTTACTGTAAATATAAGTTGAAATTTTCATTTTTGGCCAGAGATTGTGTCACTATAACTATAGATGCCAAGTAAGTCCTAGTGGTGACACTTCTAAACATGTACTTATAATCTTTCTTATCAGAATATAAGGAACTTGGAAGGAGAAAGGAAGATAAATCCCATTAAAGTTATTCTCCCATTGATCTTTTTTAGTTACTTGTCATAGGGTTTGTCGAAAGATTTTAGCCTCGTGAAGAAAATTAGATGAAAATTTATTGGTCACAGAAAGTGAAGATTGGTGTACGACGATATTCACATTTTAACTCCTTGACAACCTTGTCAATGAGGAAATGTTCTTTTGCAATTAATAAAAATAGCAGTTGGATATATCCTTTCAGCCACTCTAATAATTCCTTCTCTTTCTTTTCAGATATCCATAGATGAACGCTTGAAGCAGTTGCATGAAGCACATAGAGATTTTGGTCCTACATCCCAACACTTCCTGTCCAGTAAGTATTAGATTTTTGATATTCTGAAGTGGTCCTCCAGTCACATTCTGGAAGTGCTTTCTGCATGTAAAACAATATGTTAAATTTTATAATTTTTTCCATTCACAAGAGTATATAAATATAACATAATGGGGAGAATAAAATTAAAAATATTTATTTCACATACTTTATATTCCAATTACATTGATTTTCGCTTCACTAAACTAAATCTTTCATTTTCTTTGAACACTTGCTTCACTTTAATCGAACCAGAGATGTTTTGAATTAACTTTTTTTTAAAAAATGTGAGTTTAGCTAAATGATTAAAGAAGCTAATGGTGGGTTAATTGCTGAAGTGTTTAACTTTTGTTGAACTTTTATGACCGAGAGAAAGAAGAGCCAGAGGCCTAAAGCAGATTCAGTTCAGAATAAAATGCTCTAGCAGCAGACATAATGTTCAACAGATAACACAATGTAGACTTAGTCATAGAAAAGTCAACAAATTGCCTCTCCTACATGTCTCAGAAAGAGATTGAGAGATTCACATGTGGTGCATATGCAGAAAATCACCAAAAGGAAACACTTGCAACCTCAACAATTAAGTGAGCAATGGAAGAGTAAAGAGAGAAACATGGAATATAGGAGCAGAAACAGCCCATTCAGCCCTTCAAGCCTGCTCCTACTCAGTACACTGCTCCCATTTTCTCCCCATATCCTTTGATTCCTTTAATCCTCAGAACTATGTCGACACCTTTCTTGAAAATCTTCAGTGTTTTGCCCTGAACTATGTTCAGTGTTTGCTGTGGCAGAGATCTCCACAAGCTTGTGACTCTCCAGGTGAAGAGGTTCCTTCTCATCTTTGTCCTAAAAGATTAAGCCCCTTGTCCTGGTTCTGGATTCCCCAGTTGTTGAGAATATCCTTCTTGCACCTACTTTTTCTGGTCCTATTAGAATGTTAAGTTTTCTGAGGCTTCCCCTCATTCTTTTAATTGCTACAAAATACAGTCCTAGCCTATCTAGTCTCTCTGCATATATCAGACCTGCCATCCCAGGAATCAGTTTGTAAAACTTTATGGCACTCCATCAGTAATCAGAACATCCTTCCTCAAATAAGGCAAGCAAATCTGCAGATGATACTCCAGGTGTAGTTGGAGCAAGACATCCCTGCTCCTGTAGTGGAACCCTCTCACCATGAAGACCAACTTACCATTTGCCTTCTTCAACAACTATTACACCTGCCAAGGAGCGATACTTCACTGCAGCTGAGGGTGTGCAGAGAATATTGCTGGGAAAAAGAGTTGAGTCATTGAGTTTGCTATTTATGATAAGATCTTTCCATTTGTTTTAAATATTTAGCTTTTATTCCTTTCACTTTGAGTAATAAACTATATTCTTTTGTTAAAATCAGCTTTATGTGAATATGTTTAGTGACTGAATACCATGGTAATTAAATTGAAAAAAATCACATTGTCAAACCAGGTTTCTTGCTGGAAACTGATTTATCTCAATATTACCATCAGCAGGCATTATGATACTTTACATTGGCATTCTTGTGAATGTCCTGATGAGTACAAGATGAACAGCTTGGAAAAAGGTGTGCGTTTTCTTTTCAGTCGTACTTAGGTTGTCTCAGATGTGTGCTGTGTGATGATTTCTTTTGACAAACTTCAAATCAGACAGAGGTCAAGGTGGCACAGAGTAATAGTTGGGGTCAAGGATAGAAATCCATGATCGAATTGTTCCATTAATTTTCATTCCATAAGCTAGATTTTCCTCAACTTGTGGAAATTTATTTAAGAGGCATGATCTTTACATTTCTGCACAGTTACTTTAAAAGTACCAACTCGCGGTTTGCTTTTGTGGGAACTTCCTGATTGTTGAATGACCACACACTTCAGAGAGAACATTGTTATGACACAAATTTCAGGTAGTTTTAGGGCGAGAGGTAAAGTGGGATTGGGATCATCACATTGCCTGCCCAAATGGTAGCAGAAACATATACTGCCCACCCATTAGAAACCCTATGCCAGGGTGTACAGATTGGAACTTGTATGTCCATGTGTGCAAGAAAAATGTTTGCAGATAGACTGGACTTCACAAAAGAAGCCATCAGTGTTTTATATTCTGCATCCTGGAACACTGACCACTTCTGCCACATAGCATGTTATGAAGATCAGGTGAGAAAGCTTCTATAAGCATTTTAACCCCCACCACAAACTTGGTTATCGTCAGTGGCGAAAGGTGAAATTTGAGACTAACATTTATTGACATTTGTTTCTCAGTTCGCTGCCATCGTAGTGATGCTTTGTGTATGGTTTGAATAAATTAGAAGGATTGGCGGATGCATATTCTCCTGTTTACATTTTGGTCATTGTCACCTGACAGCTCAGAGTGCTTTCTGAGTAGAACTCTCCAGGCAACTTAAAGTATATTTACTTTAACAAGTTGCCAGCAATGGTAACTTTGGTGTGGCAGAAAATGCAATGAAGGACTGCTTGCACCACTGGAGTTTTTATAATTCTTCAAATGTGCCATAGATGACATTAGCATAAATTATCTCAAAAACATTTTGAACATCTTGAGGTTTATATAAATGCAAATCTTTCATTTCTATTCACAAAATAGCAACATTTATTGGTACTCTGTAAACAAACATTGCATAATGCTGCAGACTATCGGAGATATTTTGTACTTGCTAGATTGTAGTGATCTTAACCATTTGGAAATGTGCATTAGATGAGCAGGTACAGTTTTTTTGTCAACACTGTAGCTGCTCTGTAAAAAAAGTGTCCATATTAGCACTGTAAGATGTTAGAAATCTGTCTGTGGTGAATAGTAGATCTTCTGATTAGCATTTGTATTAAGACTTATAAATGCTCCTACAGACTGACCACATAGTTTTCTTTCTTTAAAAGAAATGAGGACATTGATTAAATCTGTATTATTTAACATCAGTAAACATGACTGTCTTTTCCTGTTAATATCTTGAAAACTTTGATGAGATCACCCCTTAACCTTCTAAATTCTAGAAAAAAAACAGGCCTACTTTGTATAATCTCTCATCATAACTTAAACCCTGAAGTCCAGATACCATTCTTGTAAACTTACATTGTACTCTCTCCAAAGCCAATATACCCTTCTTAAGGTGTGGTGCCTAGTTTTGCTTACAGTACTTCAAGTGCAGCATAATTTCAGTAACATTGTACTCCAGTTCTCTAGATATAAAGGCCACCATTCCATTAGGTTTCTTGATTTTTTTTGCACCTATCTGGGACATTTTAAAGACCTACTGACCCAAACTTCCAAGTCTCTGATTATCCACTGCATTTAACTTCATATCATCGAGAAAGCCTTAATATATCTTTTATTGATCCAAAAGGGTTGACATCCCATATTGAACTCTATCCGCTACAATTTCGCCCATTTGCTTAGTTTATCAATATCTCTTTGTAATTTATTGCTGTCATCTGCACTGTCTACAATGTTGTCTCGCTTTTGTGTCATCAGCAAATTTGGATATATGACATTATCCAAGTAATTAATAAACAAGGCAATTAATTGAAGCCCTAACACAGATCCATTTTGGGACACCATTGGTCACAACCTGCCAATTTGTGTACCTACCCACTATCCCCACTTTTCATCGATTGCCACTTAGCCAATTTCCCAGCCATGTCAGTGAGCTGGACTAGCCTTAATTAAAGGTTTCCTCTGAAAGACAGTACACCTGATAATTCAACACTCACTCAGAGATCAGGTTCTAGAGTGGAACTCACATCCAGACTTTCCATCACTGAAGTGACTTTGGAACAACTGAAATTGTGACCTTCAAAGATTTTGATTTTCCACTTGAATATTTGCATATTTGCAGTTTCGTCAGAATAAATACTTAGTTAAACAAGACCAGTGAACTTTATTTTGCTTTTAGATGATTTTATTCATAATATTTTACAGAAAGTTTGTTTTGTGTCTATTGCATCATACTGATCCTATAGTTATGATAACAATAACACAATGACATTCCTTGACTGGTGATTTATTAAACATGCTTTTATTGTTTGTTTTCTTGCTGTGAAATGTGATGGTGGCATTAAAAGCAATGCACACTGTAATTATTGACTCTCCAGGTTTGCAAACCATGAGTTCAACCATTATTTTTGTGGTTGAAAGAGTTCAATTTCAAGCAGGTTATAGAAAAATTTCTCAGTCCGCTAAGTTAATCCTTCCCTTCTTCACGAGCAGCTGAGCAAATAGATGAAGATCTGCTGAGCTGAGTGTAAAAACAGTCATTTTAATGATTAATGTATTCTTCTTATTTACTCTAGGATTAACCTTTTCTTTTGGTTTCTTGTTTTCAGCTTCTGTCCAAGGTCCTTGGGAGCGAGCGATATCACCCAACAAAGTGCCCTACTATATCAAGTAAGTGCTACTTTTAAAACTGTACATTACATCTTAAAAAGGAATGTAATGTTCTTGTTAAGTATAAAACTGAAAGCTCATAGAAATAGAGGCAGTATTACAGATGGTCTGAAAAAATTGCTTCTATCTTGCTCTAAGACCTGTGTCAGTGATGCCCCATTCTAACTTGCGGTTGTAGTAAAGCTGTATGCACCTCTAAAGATGCACTTGTAGCAGAACTTTCCAACTACTTGCTGAATTGAACCTTGACTGGCACAAGCATCAGAGCAACATAAAGGCAGCTGTAGAAACTTAATTTAAAATCTTCCAAATGCCAATTTCATAAACTGAAGCTTCACAAATTGACAACGGGAATTCACATTTAACAGAAAGACTCAATTTCAAGTAATAGAAATGGAAACCACCACTTAAATCGGAGCCACTAATATTGAAGCAACTTTTCCCATTTAAATGTATGTAATATCAGGAGGTACATTCCAAATCCAAGAATTTTATGGAATAAAGAAAACACAATAAATAAATCCATTTCATTCTCAGTGATGTGATGAAGAACCAAAGAGAACACATTGTGTCCTTTCCTGGTTGCTCTAACATAAAGCCACAAAATACATTCTCCAAATATAGTTGGCAATTTTTTGTTAGATGAATTTCCCCAATACTCATTTATCTTAAAATCAATAGAATAAATACATTTTAAATTAATTTAGTTTATTAAAATTACCAAGTTGCTTGTATTCATTTTTGTCCAGTTGTGGGCCAAAACCTATACTGACATTATTTTCCAAGTTAGGAGGTGGAGTGACCAGCACCTAAGCCGAACTCTCTCGAAAATGAACAGCACTTTGACTGATTCACATAGCCAGTATGGAGACAGTTTTAAAAATATGTACTTGGCACCCAGCTCCCAATACTGCACAGCTTTGTAGGTCATATTTGAAATAGATAAATGGGTAGTAACTTGTTAAAATATGCTATTCAAGAACATTAAAAAGACAAATATTCTATTGCACTGTTTTAGTTCAGATTCTAGGAGACAGCTATTCATTTGCTACCTTCACACTTCTATACGGAAAAATGAATATCCCTTTTTCTAAATTTTCAGACTTAAGTCTCATTCATATTGATTACTGCCAGGATAAGATTAGGGATGTAGGACTTCCTGATTCTGAACCAATAAGATACAACAGCAACATAATTGTTGATCTCACATTGCGTCAGGACAGTCACAGACTCAGTCATGCATACAGATGTGATAATTTTCTCCAATAAAAGGGAATCTAATTTTTTTCTCTCTTGGCATTCAATGGTATTACCATGCCTGCATCCCCTACTATTGATATCTTGGGCAGTACAATTGATCAGAAACTGAACTGGACTAGCTACGTAAATATGAGAGCTGGCTGGTGCTAAGAATTCTGCAATAAGTAACTCACCTATTAACTCATTAAAGTCTATCCATCTTAAAATCAAGGTACAATTGAAAGGTGTGCTGGAATACTGTCTGAGAATGAATGTAGCTCCAACAACACTTAAGAAATTTGACACCATCCTGGACAAAACAGCCCACTTATTTGGCATCAGGTCCATTATTTGGAACATGCAGTTCTTCCACCATTGATGCTTAGTGGCAGTAGTATGAATCATTTGAAAGATGAACTGCAGACACTCACCAAGTCACCCTCAACATCACCTTCCAAATTAATGACCCATATTACAAGGGCAACAGATAGATGGGGGCACTGCCTCCTGCAATTTCTCCACTAAGACATACACCATTTTGATTTGAAACTGTATTGCCTCATCTTCACTGTCACTGAATCAAAATGCTGGAGCTTCCTGTCTAATGGCACTGAGGAGTATCTAACTTCAAGGACTATATTGGTCAAGAAGGCAGTTCATCACCACTTTTTCAAGGATAATTTTGGAGGGGCAATAAATGTTGACCAATGTCCATAAATTATTTTTTAAAAACTGCACCTACCTTCTGCGTCGAGGCAAGAAGGGACTCAATCACATACATATTAGATGTATCTAGACCATCAGAGAAGCATGCACAGAGACAGCATCGAGACAATCAGATACACGCTCTCCCTTTGGACAGCGAGCGAACCAGGCACACTGCACCTAAACTACTGAGGAGACACACAAACTCTCTTATATCTTAACACTTCTTTACCCAAAGTTAAGCACTCAAATCATTATCAAACTGTTTTTATGACTTGAATATCCAAATGGACTGAAGCTGATTTTCTGTTGGGTCTGTAGTTGCTACGGTGCCCAATGCTTGGGACTAAAGTAAACTTGGCAGTTTCACTAAGGCCAGCATACAAGAAGCCCAATTTTACTGGGTCTCTTTGCAAAGAAGAAAGACACATGAAACACATGTAACTTTTCAGGAGAAATGGCAGTATAGTGTTAAATGTCACCAAACTAGTAATCCAGAGACTCAGCGCTCATCATGTGGTGACATGGGGTCAAATCCTACTATGGAAGTTGGTGCAATTTAAATTAACAAAATCTGGAATTAAAAGCTTGTTTCAGTAATAGTTACCATGAAACCATCATTTTGTTTTTCTTCTATTTGCTCATTTGGTTCACTAATGTCCATTAAGAAAGGATATCTGCCATCCTCTCCTAGTCTGGTCTGCATGTGATTCCAGATCAACAGCAATCTGGTTGAGTCTGAAATGGTTTAGCAAACTACCCAATTCAAGGGCAATTAGGGCTGGGCAATAAATGCTGGCCTTTGCAGTGATGCTGACTTTTTATAAAAGATTTCTAAAAATGCATGTGTAAAACCTACACCTATTACACTGAATTCATTTGATGGGACACATTTTATTTCTGTCATATTGCATTTAACCAAATATATAAATGAGACTGGAATGATTCTACATAACAAATGCAATTAAAAGTCAGAAATCGAGCAAATCCATTCAGGTTGCTGTTAAATTAAGGAGGCACAATATTTAAAGGTTGACTGACAAAGTTGTCCTGGGAATTCAGGCTGCCACATTAGAAGTTAATTAGACACATACATTTTCTTTACTCTTTTCATGGGACTTATTTCCTTATACCAGTGTATCATTTTTCTAAGCAAGTCTTTTTTTTTATTACAGTGCAAAGACTGTGATCGGAAGTAAACTAAGGTCATCAGAGTGAGATATCTAATTGCTTGTTGTCTAATAGATTTTGCTTGTAGTTTTTAGAAAGTTACCCTGCCATGCTTTATAGCTTTTTACACTTAAAAGCATGTGGTTTAGAAGCAATTTGTCCCTGTGTTGGCTCTGGGATCAATTAGTAATTGTGGAAAAGTGTCTTTCTGACAAGAATCCTTGATATGAGCATGCTTTTTTGTGACGAATTGAACCTTCCCTGACTTGTGATTGACTGTACCTGCGTAAGTATGAGTGCAAAATGACTTTATCTTATAAATAGAGGTCTATGTGGTTCAAGGAATGATGGAGATTATGAATTAATTAATTTGCAATGCACAGAAAAACAGTTCTACCTTTTTTCTTATTGTGAATATTTTCTCTGCCTTTTAATCCTTTGTAGCTTTAAAGTACAGTATATTTTTGAAAAATACCAGTTTGACAGTGTACCATCTTCAGGAAACTTCTTTAGTTTTTTTTAAATTCTTAGGAACAATGACTTGCCATTTATATTAAGTCTTTCATGTCCAAGACATGTGGGGTCAGAAGTTCAGCTCAAGGTCAAATAAGATGCCAAGTATGTGAACAATCTGATTAATTTCAGACAGTGCCATGGAAAGATCTGGTATTGAGGCTTAGAGAGCAGAATTTGTGCCAGAAGCTAAAGGCAATAGTTTTGATTATTCCAGTGATTAATTGGAGGAGATTTTGACTCATCTTGATTTGGATGACAGAGATGCATGCAACTTTTATAATTTTTTTCAGAATGCATCAGCATGCTTCATTTGCAAGATGGCATGATGGTGAAAATAATGCTGTTTAGCATTAAATCCTGTAGAGAAGCAAACATGGCCTACAATCTAAATGCCATTTCCTTACGATCTCAAAATGGGAAATGATGGTGATCAACTCTCATCATGGCATGGCAAACGAGGGCAATGCACTTTATTACCAAGCTGCAATCAGAGTTTGCATCACAGTGTGCTGGTAAATTCTTCAGTTGTTCATAGCAGCATTACTTTTCCTTAGCGCAGTTCACCATTTCCTTGGGGATTGGTTGGCTTGGGTGGCTGGATGGCTGATTTGTGATTCAGAGTGACACCACCAATCATCTCTCTCTCTCTCTCTCTCTCTAATGAGAGGGTAGGACTATGGTGAGGCAGGACTATGGTGACTTTACATTTACCTTCTGCTGATTTAGCTAAATCTAATAACAGTTTTTAAATTGTGAACTCCCAAAACTAGCATTCCTCCAGATATGTGGACAGGCAGTTTTTCACCAACACTGTTCCTACTTCTCCAGATACATTTGCCCTCTCACCCAAATATTTTTGCCCTATTTGCCAAAGCAGAAGGAAGTAACAGAAGGAATACTATCAAGAACGAGTGATTAAATCTAATATTTTTAATCATGATAGTCTAACAGATATATGAGCGCACTGAAAATGAGTCAATGCAAAACTAACATTGATCTTTAGTAAAACAAAGAGCTGTGGATACTGGAAATCAAAACTAAAGCAGAAATTGCTGGAGAAACTCAGCAAGTCTAGCGGCATCTGTGGAGAGAAATCAGTTAATGTTTTGAATCCAGTAATCCTTCTTCAGAACCAAAGCATTAACTCTGCTTTCTTAACCTCCGTTATTATTATTATTACTATCATTATTATAAGTAATAATCTTACGTGAAGGGCATGATTAGGATAAATAGACAAAGTCTTTTCCCAGAAGTGGGGGAGTCCAGAACTAGAGGACAGAGGTTTAGGGTGAGTGGAGAAAGATATAAAAGAGATCTAAGGAACAACCTTTTCATGCAGAGGGTGGTACGTGTATGGAATGAGCTGTCAGAGGATGTGGTGGAGGCTGGTGTAATTGCAACATTTAAAAGGCATTTGGATGGGTATATGAATAGGAAGGGTTTGGAGGGATATGGGTCGGGTGCTGGCAGGTGGGATGAGATTGGGTTGGGTTATCTAGTCGGCATGGACAAGTTGCACCGAAGGGTCTGTTTCCGTGCTGTACATCTCTATGATTCTACTTATCAAACATTTATTGATCTCAGACTGGGAAGCACTATTTGTTTTCCACACTGTAAGTAATCTAATCTAATCCCTGTCCACCTCCACCATTTAGAGGGCACAAGTGCAAAGTCTGATACTTATTCTTACCTATTTAATACGCAAGGTTTTGGTATCATTTTTCTGCCCTTCTCTACACTTGACTTCACTTTGAATTCCATACCTTCCCCCTTCCACCCAAAGTCACTCCATTAATTTCCAATTTAGGAATACAAGAAGGATGCTGAAATAATGCCGTCAGTGCAGTCAGGTTTCAGTGGCATCAAATGTCCAACAGGGAAATATGTCAGACAGTTCAGCAGCAAGGTTGGAGGTTCCAGGCAGAAATCTGCTTTGGGACTTCATTTCCATAGCCTTGATTTGATATTCTAATCACAAGAAAGGCAGGGAGACACTACGGTGATTACTTGAGAGATTGAATGAATTTTTATTAAACATTAATAAATTTAAATGTTAATAACTTTAAACCTTTGTGAAAAGAGTCAGTTTGAGGATAATATTTCATTGATTTGTGAATAGAAATGGGATGGCTGCTCTGGATCAAAGCCAGATTTCCATTGTTCTGTCAGCAAAAAATAATTTTCAATGAAATTTTGTCACTGACAAATTACAAAATTGAGACATGTTGAATAATGGTAAAGAAATGCTCCTCACTGTCTGTCATGGTGATTTTCTTGTTTAAAATAAATTAACATACCAAACTAAAACCCAAAGTTTCATGAAAATCCAACGCAAATGAATTGTATTTTTCTATTCAATTTCCAAATGCTTGTATTTAGAACTGTTTGCCAAAGACTCTGAAGTGAAGGTGTATGTGCCTCAGTTCCTTAAGGTCCTAGTAATTATGCCTGACCAAAAGTAGTTGTACTTATTGATGTAATGCAATAAATATTCCACTCACTGCAAATAGGCCTAAAGTGAACAAAAGACAAAGGAGGACAGGTGTCAGCAAATTAATTCAAAACAACCCTCACTCAGTACTGGGAGAGGGACGAGGAGTGGACATTTGGGAAAATACCACATGATTGCGGACAGCAGATCTGACCTCTATCACAAAGAGAAAATCCAGAAGAAAAGAATAAATATTGAAGCAAATAAATTTACCACCTATAGAGCAAACTTTGTCAGGAGGGTCAGACACAATTCCTGAAAGAGAGCAACAGCAACAACCATAGAAGTGACGCAAAGGTACATGCAGCAGTCCAAAGGCAGAAGTTCATTTAGAAGTTGATAAGGAGCAAGAGTATAGGCTAGTAAAAGAGACCAAAGTTATCTACACTTAGAAAATATAAAGCTTTCAGCAAAGGAGACTCTGTAAGGAGCAACTGAATGCTCTTGGAGTTAACATTGGAGATCGCCAGAGGAAAATGGAACAACTTTATGAAAATTAATAAAAGGCCAAAAAGAGAATCCTTGCCTCTCACAAGGAGCATTGCCACCACCAACATTGTGCTTTACAGGTGCACCGGCAAAGAACAGTGCATGTCCTGGAAGAGAAATTTAGACCAGAGCTACAAAATCAGGAAAACTGCAAAGTGCATTTAAGCTGAAAAATAAAAAAATTAACACAATGTAGTGAAAGAGTCGAGCAAAGGATGGAACCGTGATTTTAGCGAGAAAAGTTTTGAAGGCCACAGCTGGAGATGTTTATTTTAAAAATTAGTGTAGAATGAAAGGCTTGGAGTTTTAAATCATTAAAGACAGGAAAATATCTATTTTACTAGGGATGAATCAAGAAAAATCTATCTTAGCTGTAGAAGACCAGAAAAGCCCTGAAATATGTGTATAGCCAACATTTTGATAGTTTAAAAAGACAAGGAAGTCCTGACAAAGGCAGGAATCCCTGAAAGCAGTGTAAAGATGGCAAAGAAACAGATTTAAAATGTTTGAAAGTAGTAAATCATAACAGAACATACAGTTAATGTAATTTAAATACTTGTTGAATAATTTAAAACATTTTAACACAAAATAACCTTTAAAAATA
Organism: Chiloscyllium plagiosum; assembly: GCF_037043375.1. Taxonomy (NCBI): domain Eukaryota; kingdom Metazoa; phylum Chordata; class Chondrichthyes; order Orectolobiformes; family Hemiscylliidae; genus Chiloscyllium; species Chiloscyllium plagiosum. The sequence continues at coordinate 69,627,872 of NW_028270150.1, read as the reverse complement.
CCAACAAAAAAACATTGCCGCACTGTCATATTACAGAATTTTTGAATCTCTGTGGAAGAGAATTTTTATGCAGCATTTGCGAATGAGAGGCAAAAATACACATTTAAGGAACAGCAGAGTACAAACAATATTGAAATGCTTCAGATTTATAACAACTTTATAATAAAAGATGCATCAGCACATTGAGCATTTTGTCAAAGGACATGCATTGGTTAAATTTAAAGATGATAAGAATGCCAAGGTAACTATCCTAATAGGTAAAAACAATGACTGCAGATGCTGGAAACCAGATTCTGGATCAGTGGTGCTGGAAGAGCACAGCAATTCTGACGAGCAGCAAAATCGGCGTTTCGGGCAAAAGCCCTTCACCAGGAATAAAGGCAGAGAGCCTGAAGCGTGAAGAGATAAGCTAGAGGAGGGTGGGGAGAAAGTAGCATGGAGTACAATAGGTGAGTGGGGGAGGAGATGAAGGTGATAGGTCAGGGTGGAGTGGATAGGTGGAAAAGGAGCTAGGCTGGTCGGACAAGTCCGGACAAGTCAAGGGGACAGTGCGGAGCTGGAAGTTTGAAACTAGGATGAGGTGGGGGAAGGGGAAATGAGGAAGCTGTTGAAGTCCACATTGATGCCCTGAAGTTGAAGTGTTCCGAGGTGGAAGATGAGGTGTTCTTCCTCCAGGCGTCTGGTGGTGAGGGAGCGGCGGTAAAGGAGGCCCAGGACCTCCATGTCCTCGGCAGAGTGGGAGGGGGAGTTGAAATGTTGAGCCACGGGGCGGTTTGCTTTATTGGTGCGGGTGTCTCGGAGATGTTCCCTGAAGCGCTCTGCTCGGAGGCGCCCAGCCTCCCCAATGTAGAGGAGACCGCATCGGGAGCAACGGATACAATAAATGATATTAGTGGATGTGCAGGTAAAACTTTGATGGATGTGGAAGGCTCCTTTAGGGTCTTGGATAGAGGTGAGGGAGGAGGTGTGGGTGCAGGTTTTACAGTTCCTGCGGTGGCAGGGGAAAGTGCCAGGATGGGAGGGTGGGTCATAGGGGGGTGTGGACCTGACCAGGTAGTCACGGAGGGAACGGTCTTTGCGGAAGGCGGAAAGGGGTGGGGAGGGAAATATATCCCTGGTGGTGGGGTCTTTTTGGAGGTGGCGGAAATGTCGGCGGATGATTTGGTTTATGCGGTGGTTTGTAGGGTGGAAGGTGAGCACCTGGGGCGTTCTGTCCTTGTTACGGTTGGAGGGGTGGGGTCTGAGGGCGGAGGTACGGGATGTGGACGAGATGCGTTGGAGGGCATCTTTAACCACGTGGGAAGGGAAATTGCGGTCTCTAAAGAAGGAGGCCATCTGGTGTGTTCTATGGTGGAACTGGTCCTCCTGGGAGCAGATACGGCGGAGGCGGAGGAATTGGGAATACGGGATGGCATTTTTGCAAGAGATAGGGTGGGAAGAGATGTAATCCAGGTAGCTGTGGGAGTCGGTGGGTTTGTAAAAAATGTCAGTGTCAAGTCGGTCGTCACTAATGGAGATGGAGAGGTCCAGGAAGGGGAGGGAGGTGTCAGAGATGGTCCAGGTAAATTTAAGGTCAGGGTGGAATGTGTTGGTGAAGTTGATGAATTGCTCAACCTCCTCGTGGGAGCACGAGGTGGCGCCAATGCAGTCATCAATGTAGCGGAGGAAGAGGTGGGGAGTGGTACCGGTGTAATTACGGAAGATCAACTGCTCTACGTAGCCAACAAAGAGATAGGCATAGCTGGGGTCCATACATGTGCCCATGTCTACCCCTTTGGTCTGGAGGAAGTGGGAGGATTCAAAGGAGAAATTGTTAAGGGTGAGGACTAGTTCGGCCAAACGAATGAGAATGTCAGTGGAAGGGTACTGTTGGGGACGTCTGGAGAGGAAAACATAGAGGGCTTGGAGGCCCTGGTCATGGCAGATGGAGGTGTAGAGGGATTGGATATCCATGGTGAAGATGAGGCGTTGGGGGCCGGGGAAACAGAAGTCTTGGAGGAGGTGGAGGGCGTGGGTGGTGTCTCGAACGTATGTGGGGAGTTCCTGGACTCGGGGGCATAGGACAGTGTCGAGGTAAGTAGAGAGGAGTTCAGTGGGGCAGGAGCATGCTGAGACAATGGGTCAGCCAGGGTGGTCAGGCTTGTGGATCTTGGGAAGGAGGTAGAACGGGGCAGTGCGGGGTTCCCGGACTATGAGGTTGGAAGCTGTGAGTGGGAGATCTCCTGAGGTGATGAGGTTCTGTATGGTCTGGGAGATGATGGTTTGGTGATGGGGGGTGGGGTCATGGTCGAGGGGGCAGTAGGAAGAGGTGTCCTCGAGTTGGCGTTTGGCTTCAGCAGTGTAGAGGTCAGTGTGTCAGACTACCACTGCGCCCCCTTTATCCTCTGGCTTAATGGTGAGGTTAGGATTACAGCAGAGGGATTGGATGGCTGCGCGTTGTGAGGGTGAGAGGTTGGAGTGGGGGAGGGGGTCGACAGGTTGAGGTGGTTAATGTCCCGCCGGCAGTTGGAAATGAAGAGGTCGAGGGCAGGTAATAGGCCAGGGCGGGGTGTCCAGGTGGATGCAGTGTGTTGGAGGTGGGCGAAGGGGTCCTCGGAAGGTGGGTGGGAGTCCTGATTGTGAAACTATCCTAATAGGCCAGTTACCTCTGCTGAAGAAGCAGAAATTACAGTCTACAGCAATGGTTTTTTAAACCAGTGTACTATGACAAGGTGAGAAGTGTACCATGAAAGTTTTGGGAAATACCACCACTTTCCCTGAGTTTTGAGGCCTTGACCATGCTACCAATCTACTTCAGAACCTCAATGGCTGCTATTGAAGGCAGTATCTACTGGTGTGAGCTGCCCCTGTTGACTGCAAATGTGTTATCTTCTGGAACCGCACATGCATGGACTTCCAATACTGCACATGCACGGAGGTTTAACCATCCACATGCTCAGACATACATCACTGTGCATGCGCAGGAGAAGGCCTGCCATGGAATTGTTGTGTGCCTTGATACTGCAAAGGTTGGAAACCACTACAGAAATGAGACAACGTGGTGTTTTAAAAAATTCTCAAGGTCAGGTTCGTAGGAGAGTAGTCTGACACAGAACAAACGACCAAGAAACGAGTCTGCTAGAATATGAGCATTTTATTCCCCGCAGCGTCGCCACAACCAGGTCTCATCTTACAACGGGTCTGGCTTATACTCACTCTACATGTTACCGGAACTGGGAGCCGTCAGTTCTCATAGAGCGGTTGCCAACAACCCACGCTCGGCGGTTAAACGTAACCCCGGAGCAGACTCCCGGGTCTGGCTTATACTCACTCTACATGTTACCGGAACTGGGAGCCGTCAGTTCTCGTAGAGCGGTTGCCAACAACCCACGCTCGGCGGTTAAACGTAACCCCGGAGCAGACTCCCCGAACTGGAGACTTTTTCAGCTGATATACTCTTTTCCAGATATAAACATTCATGTGAACAGCAGAGCAAGGCTAAAAAACACATTCCATTCTGGTTACATACAGATAAGAAGATTCACCCGGGGAGGTGTGTAATAAGATTCACACGGGACTAAGCAACACCTCCATTCCGGTTAGATTCACACATGTATTGGGACATAATTTTAACCCTTTCACCACACGTGGCTAAGGTGGAATCACTGTCCAAAGCACAGGTATGCTACAAGGCACACTGCAACACAAGGAGCAAGAGAGTGTTGACTAACTGATCAAGAACAATCAAAAAAAGTTTAATTGGGCTTGCTAGACTCGCAATAGAACAGAAAACAGATATAGTCTACAGAGATTACTTACGATGACAGAAAAGAAACATTTCTGAAAGGCAAGAAGAAACAATGACCAGAAAGCCAAGAGAGATTCAACCAAACTTGACAAGAACAAGAGTGCTACCATTTGTCAGTATTGTGTTGGACAATGGCCAGGACAAATTGAATTAGCCAACAACATATACTTTGAGCACCAACATCATCTCATAATCATTGGTGAATTCCCTCTGGGCTGCATAGATATTACCAGGTGCATAGTCAAGGCTCTGTTTGTGGTTTGGTGTCCAAAGATCTCAAAAAAGATTGAAGATCTCATATCTCATTGTGAAATCTGCGATTGCGCAGGATTGTTCTGTTTGAAAGCACCCCTGTTATTGCTGCTGACAGATCAGGAGATAAAACCTAGCAAGGTTTACCAGAAAAACAAATACTGAGAACAAGACTGAGCAGTGCAACCTGCCTGAACTCATTGTCAAATCCTTAACTGAAGGTGTCCAGGCAGCAGAACAGCCTGCTGAACAAATTGGTGAAGCAGAACAGTCAATTCCAGTGACAGTAATAGTGCTGAGTGAACAGCAATCTTTCAGTAACACGACTAAGATTCTAAAAAGGTTTACTTCACTAGTCAAACAACAACGATGGATGATTGAAGACATCCAGCCTGATCAACTACTCTATGGAGAGAATCTTTATATAACTCTATGGAGAGAGTCTTTATATAAGGCAGAATAATGTCCATGGATTCAGGACCTGGGCAATAGAAAATGGACAAGTGACACTAGGTGCAGGAGTAGGCCATTCTGCCCTTCGAGCCTGCACCACCATTCAATATGATCATGGCTGATCATCCTTAATCAGCATCCTGTTCCTGCCTTATCTCCATAACCCTTGATTCCACTATCTTTGAGAGCTCTATCCAACTCTTTTTTTAAATGAATCCAGAGACTGGGCCTCCACTGCCCTCTGGGGCAGAACATTCCACACAGCCACCACTCTCTGGGTGAAGAAGTTTCTCCTGAGCTCTGTCCTAAATGGTCTACCCCGTATTTTTAAGCTGTGTCCTCTGGTTCAGCACTCATCCATCAGCGGAAACATGTTTCCTGCCTCCAGAGCGTCCAATCCTTTCATAATCTTATATGTCTCAATCAGATCCCCTCTCAGTCTTCTAAACTCAAGGGTATACAAGCCCAGTTGCTCCAGTCTTTCAGCGTAAGGTAGTCCCGCCATTTCAAGAATTGACCTCGTGAACCTACGCTGCACTCCCTCAATAGCCAGAATGTCTTTCCTCAAATTTGGAGACCAGAACTGCACACAATACTCCAGGTGTGGTCTCACCAGGGCCCTGTACAGCTGCAGAAGAACCTCTTTGCAAGAAGAAGAGATTGCCTGACCTAGGTATCAAAGCTTCTTCATAAAGATTTTTTTTCCAATCAGAAAAAAAATTGCACCACCCTAGAAAACCAAGATAACACAACAAATAAATTATTTGTTTCAACAGAGCAGTTGTCTCCTTGATGGAAAGTTGAAAGATTAAAGGATAACCAGTGGATGTTTTGGAAGGACATATTAAAACACTAAGTGCTAGAGAAACTCAGCAAGGCTGGCAGCATCTGTGCAGAGTGAACTAGAGTTAACATTTTCTGTCCAATATGACTTGTTGCCAACAGTGACAGTACTTTGCTTTTATTATGATGTTTCAAGGCAACTAGTTGAGTAGGGAAGAGTTCCTCTGCCAAGGAATTTCAGAAGATTAAGTGTTTTGGAGATAATATAATGGACTAATGAACAAGGTCAACAGAGAACAATGTCCTGTATAAAGAATAGCCAAGGGATAAAAGATTCGGCAACAGAGAAATCATCCATAGATCAGAATCGAGGTCAACAGTCCTCAAGCAAGAAACTTGCCATCATTCCCAGTCTTAAGAGAATGCAGAATGAGAAAAGTATGAAACATCAAGATTACTCGCACAGAACATTGAGTATAGGAATTGGGAGGTCATGTTGTGGCTCTGCAGAACATTGAGTAGGCCGCTTTTGGAATATTGTGTGGAATTCTTGTCTCTTGGAATTCTCTTGGAAGGATGTTGTGAAACTTGAAAGGGTTTGGAAAAGATTTACAAGGATTTTGCCAGGGTTAGAGAATTTGAGCTAAACGGAGAGGCTGAATAGGCTGGGGCTGTTTTCCCTGGATCATCACAGGCTGAGGGGTGACCTTATAGAGATATATAAAATCATGAGGAGCATGAATAGGGTAAATAGACAAGGTCTTTTCCTTGGGTGGGGGAATCCAGAACTAGAGGGTATAGGTTTAGGGTGAGAGAGAAAAAAATTAAAAGGAACCTGAGGGGCAACCTTTACATACAGAGGGTTGTCTATGTACAGAATGAGCTGCCAGAGGAAGTGTTGGAGGTTGGCCCAATTACAACATTTAAAAGGCATCTGGATGCGTGTATGAATAGAAAAGGTTTAGAGGGATATGGGCCAAGTGCTGGAAAATGGGACTAGATTAATTTCGGATATCTGGTCAGCATGGACAAGTTAGACTGAAGGGTCTGTTTCAGTGCTGTACACCTCTATGACTGCATGAATTGCATTTGTGAAGTCAGACATTGGGGGGAAGATGGGGCATTTCTATCTGCAATATACTTAGGGACATTCTTGTATAATGAGCTAACTCTGTGCAAAATGTTTGGGGAAAAATGTTGCCTAAAGTAATAGTTCTTAAGGAGTTAATGCAGCTGTTACATCAGATCCACTCTCTCTCAGCCTGTGGGTGGAGACTGGAGTTCTATTCCAGCTTTCATAAGGAGTAGTACCAACTGTACTGACTCTCTAAGGTCCTCCTAATTATGCCTGACCAAATGTTGTTGTACTTACTGCTATCATGGAATAAACATTATTGTCCCCTCAGTACAGTACATCTTTTGTAGTGACTCTACATTGCTACATCCTATAAAACTATATTATCATAAGAAACAGGATCAGATGTAGGCCATTCAGCACCTCGAGACTGATCTGACATTCCTCACATCCATTTTCCCCTATTTTTCCCCATAACTCTTGACTCCCCATGCTGATGTACAATATGTCTATTTCTGTTTTAATTATACACAAGGATTCTGCCCCCATAGCTATCATTGTTAGGAATTACAAAGACTCCCAAACCTTTGAGCGAAGAAATTCCTCCTCATCTCCATTTTAAATTGGTGACCCTTTAGTCTGAGACTATGCCTTCTGGGCCTCAACTGTTCCATGAGGGGAAACATCCTCTTAGCATTTACCCTGTAAAGACCCTCAAGAATCTTGTTTGTTTCAATGAGATCACCTCTCATTCTTTTAAACTCCAGTGAGTAGAGTGCCAAGCTGTTTAACCTTTGCTATGAGGACAGTCCCTCCATACCAGTATCATCCCAGTGAACTTGCTCTGAACTGTTTCCAATGAAATGATATTTTCCTTAAATATGGGGACCAAGACTTCTTTCAGTGCTCACCAACATCTTGTACAGTTGCAGCAAAATGTCCCTACTCTTATGCTCCAACTGCCTTGAAATAAGGGCCTACATTCCATTAGTCCCCCTGATTACCTGCTGCACGTGTGCTAGCTTTGAGTTTCATGAACACATACACCCAAGTCCCTTTGTGTTGCAGCTTTTTTCCATCTAAATATTGCTCTATTCTTTTGATCTTCTTTACAAAATGATTAATTTCATATTTTCCTACATTATACTCCACTTGCAAACTTTTTGCCCATTTACTAAGCTATCAGAATTTCTAGGTAAACTGTTTACGTCCCTCTCACAACTTGCCTTTCCACCTAATTTTAAGTCATCTGCAAATTTTACTACAGTACATCTGCACGTCATGAATGTATATTGTAAACAGCTGTGATGCAGCATTGATCCCTGTGGATCTCCACTGGTCACAGGTTGCCAAGCTGAAAAATAACCCCTTATTGCCATTCGCTGCTTCCTGCCCAACAGCCTGTCCACCCCAACATACTACCTTTATTGCCTCTATCACTAACCACAATGAGGATCATTGGCAGCAAGCTACCTCAAACAATTCTTAGAGGAGAAAGTGAGGTCTGCAGATGCTGGAGATCAGAGCTGAAAATGTGTTGCTGGAACAGCACAGCAGGTCAGGCAGCATCCAGGGAACAGGAGAATCGACGTTTCGGAAGGGCTTATGCCCGAAACGTCGATTCTCCTGTTCCCTGGATGCTGCCTAACCCGCTGCGCTGTTCCAGCAACACATTTTCAGCTCAAACAATTCTTACCCAAAATCGCACGCTGGCAAAGGTGACACATACCACAAGGTAACCTGTCCATTCTGGATTCGAGGTGGATGTGGTCCTAAGGGCTGTACTGTGTCATCTTGACTTGTCCTACCTATCTTCCTTTCCACCTATCCACTCCACTCTCCTTTCTGACCTATCACCTTCATCCCCACCCCCGTTCTCCCATTGTACTCCATGCTACTTTCTCCCCACCCCACCTTCCTCTCATTTATCTCTTCACCCTGCAGGCACTCTGCCTCTATTCCTGATGAAGGGCTTTTGCCCGAAATGTCGATTTTCGTGCTCCTCGGATGCTGCCTGAACTGCTGTGCTTTTTCAGCACCACTCTAATCTCGAATCTGGTTTCCAGCATCTGCAGTCCTTGTTTTTACCCTGTGTCATCTTGAGACATGATAGACATTCCCGGCAGACTGGTCGTACAATGATGACAGTAAGAGGAAAAATTTCATTGCTCCTCTTGTATAACTGTTTCAGTATGGCGATTGGTGGTTAGCCAGCACCTTCAGGAGAGGAATGAATCCAATGCTATCCAAAATATTTTTGTTTATATAATTCAAACCTATTTGCAACTTCTAACTTCCTTGTGTCAAGAAGAATTATATATATTCTGCTGAAACTTGCTCTGAACAATTCAGCTGACTTCCCTTTCGAGCAACTGATTGTCGCCTAGCAACAGTGACCAGCACTAAAGCTACGTCAGCCTGACTGGGCATTCGAGAAGAAAATATCCTGACAGATTTTCTTTTCATAAATAATTAAAGTTTTATCACTGGAAATTGAATTAATTGCTAATGCAGTCAGCAAAATGTGTGTGTTACACTGTTTGCACAATTCATTCTATGTTTTATAGTGAGCTGTTGTGTGTGTGTAGTGAGATGACATTCAATTCCATCTGTGTTCCAAGTGTTTCGAAACTGCCATGCAAATTTCTTTTATGGGCCTGACAGTGTTGAAATCCCAGCTTGATGTAATCACCATGGCAGAAAATTTCAGGAATTTTGCATTAAATATCACAGTGAACCTGATGGTCATTTCTTAATGGGTTTGTAATCCTTAGGAACCAGAGCTGAGCATCCTTGTCCTGATTGAAGTAGTACCTTTGAGATATTTAATGACCAGTTCCATTATATTTTCAGCACAGATTGCCACAGACAATCAACAAAACGTTAAAATAATGTTGCTGTGGTCTGAGGAGCAAGTGATATTTGAATTACTCTATCTAGTAAATAAAGCAGTAGATATATCGAAAGCAGCTGCTGCATGAACAAATTATTCAGTTATTGCTCCTGGTAAAAAGTGTGAACCACTGGTCAGGAAAGTATTCACCTGCAGGCCAGGTTTTCTATCATTTGATGAACAGAAATGTAGAGCTGAGGGCTGATGATTTTTTTGACCCATGTTCTTTGTGAATACCTCATCTCACCAGGGAATTTGGGAGAGGCATCTCTCGAGGGCATAAATACTTCTGATGGAAGAGTTGTGGCAATTCAGTATTATTTTTATTTTTTTTACAGAATGCCTGTTATGAAGGCATTGACTATTGCTGTAATATGGTCCATAGTCCCCGTCTCCCATCAATATTTCATCCAAGAGGGGATGTGTTTTTTGACATGGGAGTATCAGTAAATTACGCAATTCTCGGCTTCACCCTGGTTTCAGCTGACATCCAAACACTCAAATGCATTTTCCTTCAAAGGTCACAAAAAGGTGATCAGGAACTGGTGCCCTGACTAATTTTTATCCTCCCTGCTCACGGGCACTGAAGATAATAGGAACCTGTCTTCAGCTTTCTTTGATGGGATCAGCCAGTATAATTGAAAAGTGAATCTTGAACCTCCTGATCTATTTTCTTTAGTTTGCAGAACAGGTTATTGGCTGAACTGTAGGAGCACTCCTCACTGTTGTTGCTGTTTAACCTTTCATTACCAATACAGTTAAAATCCTAAACATAGCTGCGAACCACTTTTCTCCCCTAGAAAAGCCCATTTTTCTGTTTTGATTGGGTTGTCAACACTCCTGCGATCTTCGGGACTCCAGCTGAATCGACAAAAATCTGCCAGTGACCAAAGAAAAGCATTCCTGGAAGGGAGCAAGTCCACAGACCAAACTTGGCCAAGGCAGAGTTTTTATTTTCTCTATTCTGTTTGCTCTGTGCCACCTTTAATGTCAGAAGTTACGTGGCCTGTGTGAGGCCTGCCCCCTCTGTGCTTGTGCAATATCATGCTAAGAAACTCCAGCTCATCACTGACTGGACATGGGCACCTGGCCCGAAAACTGCAACATTGGAGTGCTGTGGCTCTGATTGGTTACAGCAGCACTGGCACTTTGCTATGGCTGGTCACTGGAGATTTGAAGCAGCTATATGCAAGTAACATGGGTGAGTTTAATCTTGTCAATCTACCACAATCAATATCAGTGTTAAAGTCTAAAATCGGTGCTGGACTTGAAAGAGGGAAGTAGGCGAAAGTAGGTACTGCAGCTGCTGGAGATTAAACTCAAGATTAGAGTGGTGCTGGAAAAGCACAGCAAGTCACACAGCATCCAAGGAGCAGGAAAATCAACGTTTCAGGCAAATACCCTTCATCCAGAATGGCTGAGCAAAAGGGCTGATGAAGGGCTTTTGACCAAAACATTGATTTTCCTGTTCCTTGGATGCTGCCTGACCTGCTGTGCTTTTCCAGCACCATTATAATCTTGAAAGAGAGAAGGCTTCATTTGAATAAAAATAAATCTGGTTCGAGCTTGCTTGGCTAAATTGCAAAAATGTTTGGATATTGCTATTTTCCCCACTTTCAGGCTATATTTTGGAGAGATGTAAAACTGTGAATAAAGTTTTTTTTTTAAAGTTACGATCTAAGTAGGATTTTAATACAGGAGGTGTTAATACACTTGGTGTAGTTTCTTCTGGTAACCTGAAGTATTTGAATAAAATAAGTTTAGTATGTTTGAATTATCATTTTCTCCTCTCTCTGTCCATTTCACTATTGGTCATGCTGAACAGTTACAATGCTCTAGTTAGCACACAACTAGAATATAATGTCCCATTATGGTCACCACATGGTTGGATAGATGTGAAATTCCTTGAGAGATTTCCAAGAATGGTTCCAGGGATTGGGGTTTTGGCTCCAAGTTAGCTTGGCAAAACTGGGTGTAGTTTTCTTTGGAATTAAGGAGAATGACAGGAGATTTGATAGAGAGGCAAAGAGATTTACCAAAATGTTGCTGAAAATTGAAGGTTTGAGTTAGAAAGAAAGGCTGGAAAGACTGGGACATTTTTCACTGGAGCATAGGAGGTTGAGAGGTGACCTAATAATGAAGGATATGGATAGGGTGAATGGTAGGTGTCTTGAGCTATGGAGATTAACAGGGGAATAGGGCTGACTAGTTATCCCCGCAAAGAGCCAGCATTAGCACAGTGTGCCAAATGACCATCTTCTCTACTGTAAATGTCTCTTAAGACTGAACTGCTCAATATTCACAAAACAATTGTGAAAAGCTTTTCACTGTATTTTACTGTTTTTCTCACTGTAAAATCCACATGACAATAAAATCATTCATATTCATTTTCTCACAGTTTTTACATCCAGAAAAAGTGTCCAAAGTGACTTTTATGTCCTTTACAAGTTACATATGTGAATTGTGCCAACTGAGGCAATAATTAGCCTGCCAGTTTTTGAATGGAGCAAGACTTCTGCATAAATATCAATTTAATACTAAATGGAGTGCAATCTACTGCTGACTTTCTATGCATATAATATTTCATGTTTTTAAACATGCTTTTCAGTCAAAAAGTTTCATTTTTCTTGTTAAGTATCTTATTTTCACCATTATCAGAAAAGGTTTGTAAGACTTTTCTCACAAGTATAAATGGCATGAAACTTTTAAAAGATATTTGAAAGAATTTTCTTTCGGAGGGGATAAAGTATTTTGTTCTCTCTTGTAGCTGGCATTCTGAGGTTGAGTTCAAGCATTTGTTCCACTGAACATTATTTGCTCAGATTACTATCTTGAAATTTCGCTTCAAATCCCTTCATTTCTGTCCATAGGCATATTCACAACCCATGTCATTCATGTGGACTCTAGCAGAAATTTGTTAACTAAAGAATATTTGTAAGATTTTTAGGTCTATTGTGACTCAGTTTGTACCACTCTGCAGGTTGTGGGATCAAGTTCTATTCCAGAACTTCAACACTAAAACAAAGCTGATATTGCATTGCAGAGGTGCCATCTCTTTGATCTGATGTTCGCTGAGGGCCCATTTGCCCTCTCAGGTTGCCGTAAAAGAATACATAACACTGTTTGAAGATGAACAATGGAGTTTCCCTGGTGACCTAGCCAAAATCTATCCCTCAATAAATACCTTAAGAAGTACTATCTGCTCTTTTTGAAGGAATTACATCACGTAACATAGCTGCCACCTTTCCTACAATAAGACAGTGTCTCCCCTTCAAAGCTTCAAGCTGTCAAGCACTTTAGGTCACTGGGTGGTCAAAATGCTGTGTAAAAATAAGTCATTTTAATAACACCATGGCGGTGAACTTACATTTTTTTAAAATAAAGGTTATTAGCATTGTCTGAGTGATAGTTCTTATGCATGAATCGTAAGGAAGTAGGTTCAAGCTTCACTCCAGAATCCACAGCACATAAGCTAAGCTGATATCCGGTACAAAGATGCCACATTGTCAAAGTGCCCTCTCAGTTGGATATAAAGAATCCTTATTCAAAGAAAACAGGCGATCTCCTGGTATTCTAAACAATATTTATCTTTAACTCACACCACTACAACAGATTTCATAGCTATTTTTCTCATTGGTGTTGTACAATCCTGCTGTGTTTAATTAGCTGCAGCATTTGCTGATAGTACAATAGGACAATACAACTGTATTTCAAAAATAGTTTATTGGGTGTGAAGCAATTTGCAATGTCCTGAGGACATGAAAGATACTACATAAGTGCATGTTGTTTCTTTCTTCTTAATGCCTGGTAACTTAACACCCGACAACAGGTTTGGCATAACAGTGAAACAGAATTAATCTGACATTATTGTCTCTTCACAGAATATACCTAATAACATGATACTTGATGAAATTCAAATTGTACTATTGCTGAGATTCCCACCCGGATATAAAATTTCAATTCTGAAGAATGTTGATAGCTATCAGTTGTATGCCATTATTGTCAATAGTAGGGTCCATAAACTTGTGGGGTTTTTTTTCAAAATTCTGCTGCCTTTATCCAAAGCCACAGTCTCAGTCCTGTGCTTAATGGTGTGCATTATTTCATGATGCAGTAGTACTTCAGTTTTTAAATTCTCATCCTTGTTTTCAGACTCCTCCATGGCTTCATCACTCTCTTTTTGTAATTCTCTCCAACACTACAATCCTCCAAGATAGCCATGCATCTCTGATTCTGGCCTCCTGGGGATCTCTGGTTTATGTCAACTCACCCATGTACTCAGCTGTCTGAGACCCAAGCTCTGAAATGCCTGTATAAATCTCTCCACCTTTCTACCTCTTCAACATCCTTCAAGATTCTCCTTACAATCGACCTCTTTGATCAAGCTTTTGATCCTTTGCCTTAATATCAGTTTATGCACCTCATTGTCGGTTTGTGTCTGATCAGACTCCAAAAAAGCACATTGGGACATCTTATTATGTTAAAAGCCCGAATAAAATGGAAGTTAATTTCTCAATGTGACCCACAACGCATTTCAATATAATAATCTTTATCAAATGTAATCAAGTAAACATCAAAATGCATCAGTAGGACAATATCCTGTGAATGATGGTCACAAAAGTTTTGTGTATGAGGCCATACTAACGTGAAGAGAGCTATATATAAAACAAAACAAAACTACTATATTAGGCTCGAGACATATGCCAATTATCATAATTCTAAATTATCTATCTTTAAGTATAGTAGAGTCCCTACAGTGTGGAAACAGGCCATTTGGCTCAACAAGTCCACATTGACTCTCCCACCCAGACCCATTCCCCTACACCATTACTCTACATTTCCCCTGACGAAGTCACCTAACCTACACATCCCTGAACACTATGGGCAATTTAGCTTGGCCAATTCACCTAACCTGCGCATCTTTGGATTGAGGGAGGAAACTGGACCACCCAGAGGAAACTCATGCAGACATGGGGAGAATATGCAAACTTACACCATCGTTCAAGTCTGGAATCAAACCTGAGTCCCTGGCGCTGTGGGACAGCAATGCTAACCACTTAGCCACTGTACCGCCCTTGTATCATTGTAAATGGGATTATAAAACCGTCAGTAGTGAATTAACTGCCAATAAAATCAAAAATCTGAACTCGTAATCTTGCAGAATCAAACATGAAATCAGCCATTGTTTCTTGAGAAGGGTCTTGGAAGCACTTTTTTCTACTAATTAATTATTGACATTTTATTGACTGATTTAGAAAAACAACAGAAAGTAGAAACAAATAAATAAAATTTGCTGGTTTATAGAGTCATAGAGATGTACAGCATGGAAATACATCCTTCTGTCCAACTCATCCATGCCGAACAGATATCCCAACGCAATCTCGTCCCACCTGCCAGCACCCGCCCATATCCCTCCAAACCCTTCCTATTCATATACCCATTCAGATGCCTTTTAAATGTTTCAGTTGTACCAGCCTCCACCATTTCCTATGGCAGCTCATTCCATACATGTACCACCCTCTGTGTGAAAAGGTTGCCCCTTAGGTCTCTTTTATATCTTTCCCCTTTCACCCTAATCTTAGCAGGACTTGGACGCTTAATGGTAAAGTCCTCGGGAGTGTTGCTGAACAGAAAGACTTTGGAGTGCAGGTTCATAGTTCCTTGAAAGTAGAGTCACAGGTAGATAGGATAGTGAAGAAGGCGTTTGGTATGCTTTCCTTTATTGGTCAGGAATTGGGGGTCATGTTACAGCTGTACAGGACTTTGGTTAGGTCACTTTTGGAATATTGCATGCAATCCTGGTCTCCTTCCTATTGGAAATATGTTGTGAAACTTGAATGGGTTCAGAAAAGATTTACAAGGACGTTGTCAGGGTTGGAGGATTTGAGCTGTAGGGACAGGTTGAATAGGCTGGGGCTGTTTTTTTCCTGGAGCATCAGGGGCTGAGGTCCTTATTGAGGTTTATAAAATTGAGGGGCATGGATAGGATAAATCGACAAAGTCTCTTCCCTGGGGTGGGCAGAAGGATAACTAATTTGATAGCTCATTCAAAATACTGGCCGAAGCAAAATACATTGAATGGTCTCCTTTCTGCTTTGTTGTTCTATGATCTCTAATCAAGTTAATATTAATCAAGTTAATCTTAGTAACTTAATACTTTTATTGTTGATACTACATCAGAAGTATAAGTTCAAGATAAATTTGCCACTTAATGGGCAAAACAACATAAAACAATGGATTAAAAGGCATGAAAAATTCTGATTTCTATCATAGAGGGAAGCTAGTGGGTTAAATAGCAGGCAAGTGTTTTTGAGATGTTGGAATGAGATGAAAAGTGACAGCTGATATACAAAGATCATCCTGGTGAGACAACAAGCAATCACTCAAAGACCAAAAGGTCATCGAAAGATGCTCAAATGGTATAGAGAAATGAAAGAAATACTAAGTGATAATAGAAATGATATGACATGCAGAGCATGCCCTCCAGATTTCAGTCAGTACAACATTTCAGATGTAGACTCTTGAACTAATTTTGTTTTTTTTTCAAAAAAGGCCTGTGTGGAGTTTGCACATTCTCCCAGTGTTGCATGGGTTTCCTCGAAGTGTTCGGGCTTCCTCCCACATTTTAAAGATGTGCAAGTTAGGTGGATTAGTTATGCTAAATTGCCCATAGTGTCCACAGCTAGGTAGATCAGCCATGGGAAATGCAAGGTTGTGACGATAGCACAGGGCTCTGGGTCTGGAAGAAATGCTCTGGGAGGGTCGGTGTAGATTCAATGTCCTGAAGGCCAGCTTCCACACTGCAAGGATTCTATTATGAGGGCACTTTCCCTGCCACATGTACCCAACAACCTCTACACTGAAGAAAGTGAGGACATTGGCTGCTGGTGTAAAGTTGCTGAAGTTTGAAGGGCTGCAGGGAATCCTTGAAGAAGAAGGAGATATTTTTCCCTCAGTTTCCACTTGCAAGATTAGATTGGAAAATCAAAAGGTAGGGAGGTCAAAGTGGCAATTGAAGGAAATATTGAGTGGCAAGTCCTGGATATTGCACCAATCAATGCTGATGATTTCATGTGCGAGAAACTGTACTTTGAGAAGCAAAAACAGTGCCCTAGTGTTTTGTTGTGTTCGTTTCTCAAAGTAATTTGCATGAATGCAACAGCACCAGAATTTTAACTGAAACTTGCATGCAGCTGAAATTGATATTTTGTACTAGTTTGCGAAGCTTTGCCCTAGAAGCCAACCCTACTGAAAAACCGATCGTCTCCACTGTGGTGAATTTGTCACCATTCGGAATTTCTACTACTAAGCCTAATTTACAGGTCTTTGAGGAGATTTGAAAAATTAAACTTGTTTTTTTGTCTTGGTGTAAGGACAGTAGTAAATGCTGTCAAACATTTTGTTTTTTTCCTAATTTACTAAATAGTTGACCCTATGTACCAATATATCTAGACAGTCACCTTATACAGTACATTCACTTTATACAGTCACTATATACCAATATGTCCAGACAGTCACTTTCATTCATTAAAATTGAGTTTCTGAGAGGTGTAAACCAAGAAGGATTCCCCTTCTCAACGTCTCCTCTTGCCTGAGACATGGTGACCCTCACATTAAACCACCAACAGTCATCTCTCATTAATGGGAGAGTAGCCCTGTGGTGTGATAAGACTATGGTGAGTTTACCTGTACCTTACTGAGAGATGGTGTATTCACAGAGTTTTTTTTGTGATAAACCTATTGTTTAGGTTATAAATGAAACTATACTACATTATCACTCTTAAATATATTAAGGCTGAATTATTTTTACGATTTTAAAAATGCCACCATGATTCATTGCAGTTTTATATTCAGTGATATGAAAATAAGTTTGAGAGGAAAGAAAAATTTTTCAAACCTGTTTCAGAAAATCTATCCAGTAGACAACAGCACAGGGAAATGTGCTGTCTCACTTCAGAAGGAGCATTTGGGGCCCTGGATGATTGTTTAAGAGGTGAACCAACAGATGTTGTACCTGATGCATTGACCTATAAAGTGCCATTGAAAGGAATGTAAAGGAAGATGCATCAAAAGTCTAAACAGATAAATTTCTTAGCGTAAGTACATTAGCAGCAGCATAATTTGACGCCAATAAAGTCTTCAGTCACATGATCAAAAAATTGGTCAAAGAGACAGGTTTGAAGGAGTCTTTTAAAAGAGTATAGAGAGCTGGAGAGTTTTAGGAATTGAACTCCAAAGCTTAGGCCTTTAACAGTTGAAGTCACATTTTTCAAAGGTGCAACAAAGGCCAGAATTAAAGGAATAGAGCATGGTTGCAAGCAATTACTTCAACATTTAGCATGGTCACTGTTACGGTACAAGACTAAAACTTAACAGCCCTAATACATTCACTTATTATTATATTGTTAAGGTGCATAAATGAATGCACATTATTTTGTAGCTAACCAATTAATTAGACCAATTTGGTTTGTTGCTAACTAATTAAATAATGATCAGAAGCTCCAAGATCTCTCTTGCTTTGGCATTGTATTCAAGGACAAGCAGATGTGAATGCATTTTAGAATTGAGATCCTTACAGGAAAAGAAAGTGAGGATATTTAAGAGGGTATTTAGTGTTTGTTATTTGAGGAAGTAACCCCATCGATGAATATGTTGACCCAGAATTTGCTGCAGTGTTGACCCAGAATTTGTTGCAGTGGGGCCTGTTAGACTGTTCTCTACAGGTTTAGCTTTTCAAATGTTTAGCCCAGAAATGTGCAAGGACAAACTGAAACCAGCTTACTGAGGGAAACCGAGTATCTTTTTGACCCTGTTAAACAATGGGACAGTCTATCTCCCAAACCAATGAAACTAAAAATTGAGAAATAAGCAGAGAAAAATTTAAAAGAAGGGTGAATATGAGTGGGTGAATCCAATGTCAGGTTAGGTTCTGAAAGAGAGTTAGAGAGGTGGACGGGGATTGAAATAGATTGAAGGACTGGGATAAGTAAGAAAGAAAAGTAATTTAACAATTTGGCATTTCAAAAACACTTATCAGTAATTTAGAAATTGAAGCAATGAAGCTCCGCACTTTCCACTTTCTGAACAAGAGTCGTCACTCAATTGTTACACCATTAAATGGACATTTGCCTTAAGCTTGGATTGTGATTGTCTTTGTACCAGATTTCAGAAAGTGCCAAAGTTTTCTAATGTTGTGCTTGCCCAATGGATATTTTTCTTGAAATGTTTGAGGTATTTGGAGTACCTCATTTGGATAGAGTTTGGGGAAATGTTGTATAACCTATGTGATGAATAGCCAAGACTTGCTACTGAAATAGGGAATAGATTTCAAAAGAAGGAAAAGTCTCTGGTTGACCTTTGAAGAGTCATTGAGTCATAACAGACCAGAAACAACCAATCCATGCCGACCATGTTCCCAAAGTAAACTAGTCTCACATGCCTGCGCTTGGCCCATGACCCTCTAACCTTTCCTATTCATAAATTTATCCAAATATCTTTTTAACTTTGTAACTGTACCTGCATCCACCACTTCCCCCAGCAGTTCATTCAACACACAAACCACTCCCTGTGTAAAAAGGTTGCCCTCATGTCTTTTAAATCTTTCGCCTTTCACCTTAAAAACATGCCCCTTAGTTTAGAACTCCCTCACCCTAGGGAAAAGACTCCTGTCATTCACCTGATCTATGCCCCTCATGATTTTATCAATCTTAGTGAGGTCACCCTTCAACTTGTTACACTCCAGAGAGAAACGTCCCAGGTTTTCAGTCTATTTTATGTCATGTAGTTTTGGATTGAGCTTTTTCTCCAAATTACATTCCGCATAAAAAAATTAAACGAGAGCCACTGCTATCATCAAACTAATTATTCTCAAGTGCCAAGTGATATGTCAAAGCACAACTTCCTCTGGCAAATGCCCCATTTATCCACACCTCTTATGTGGCATTGTTTGCTGTCCAACACCTCAAGTTTCCACCTTACTAAATGCCAGTAAATTGCCACTTTTTCTAAAAAACAATAACCACATTTTAAAATCAATTCTTCCATAAAAAGTGCTTTGGAACATGCCGAGGACATGAGGGGCACTTCAAAAATGCAAATCCTCTTTCCTCCACAGCAGTCAATTATTGAGTATTGTCATCGGCCTGGCATTGTTTCACTTATTAGATTTTTAACGGAGAATGGTGTTCATTAAATTTGGGTTCAGAATTTGGTGGAAGAATTTCACCCAATGTCTTAATGGGCCAGTAGACCATGAGGTATGGTAGTGCATAATAAAGATCAAAATGGATCATGGTTCAATTGACTTCTTTAGTGAGTCAACTTAACTTGACTAGTCTGGAATGCTAAAAGGCATATTTTGGTCTCGTTAAAGTAAATAAATCATGCAGGTGTCTTGCAACTGGTCACTACCTGGTTGCCTTACTAAAAAGTGCCCAAGTCTGACGATTGGCTGAGGATTAGATCAATCACAGACTTGTATGAAAAACATCTATTTTCTTTATCCAAAACAGTTACATAAGCTATCAGAGGTTGTTATCACCTGTGGATTAGTACTCAGTACAAATTGCTGAGGTAAATTTTATGTATTAGCTCCGCTGCTGCAGTGATCAATGGGAGTTTTCTTCAGGAATTTGGACTGAAATGCAGTTGCAACGTTGAAAATTTTCCACAACTAACGGAGTTCTAGTTTATTAGGAAGGATTTCTGTATTTCTCTTTTCTCAAAGCAATGAACCACAGGTCGAACTTTTGAAGCGGGGTGAGAAATGGAGCCGGGATTCTTTCCTGGTCACATGACTATATGAATTAGAAGCAGGAGTAGGCCATTTGGCCTTTCAAGCATGCTCCAAAATTCAATATGATCTTGGCTGATCGGTTTGTGTTCTGAATTTCATTTTCCCATTTATCCAGTGATTGATTGTCTTGCCAAACAAGAATATTTACAGACCCTGCCTCTACCACCTTTTGAGGTAGGGTTCCAAAGTTGCACAACTCTGAGAGAAAAGATTTCTCCACATCTCTGATCTAAAAGGGCAAGCCCTGATTTTAAAACAGTGTCCCTCTAAGTCACCCACAAAAGTAAACACCACTCCACGTCCACCTTGTCATGATCATTTAGGATCTTAGATAAGAAACTAAATTACCACTTGCTCTTTGAATGAAACTCTAGTGAAAACAAACCCAGCCTTTTAATCTTTCCACAGTTGTCAACCCATTCGTTCCAGTAAATCTAGTAAACCTCCTCTGATCTGCTTTTATTGCATTTACATCCTTCATTAAATAAAACCAAAGTTGCACAGTTTGTTCAAGATGTGGTCTCACCAATGCCCTGTACAACTGAAGCATAGCATCCTTAGTTTTATGTAAAATTCTTTTCATAAGCAAGGATACCATTCCATTAGCCAATACCTGCATTCTTTTGTGACTCATGCACCAGAGCACTTGCATCCCTCTGCACCTTGTAATTCTGCAGTTATTCACCTTTTAAACAATACTTTACGTATTTATTCTTCCTGCCAGCTACAACTTCACATTTCCCCATGTTGTAGTCCATGTATTGGATTTTTCATCATAGAATAGTGTGGAAGCAGGCCATTTGGCCCATCGAGTCTGCACCGACCTTCCAAAGAGCATCGCACCTAGACCCCACCCTATCCCTGGAACCTTGCATGTCACTTCGCCTCTGCATCCCTGGATACTATGGGCAATTTAGCATGGCAATTCAACTAACCTGCACATAAAGTCATAGAGATGTACAGCACAGAAACAGACCTTTTGGTCCAACTCGTCCATGCCAACCAGATATCCTAAATTAATCTAGTCCCATTTGCCAGCTCTTGTTTCATAACCCTCTAAACTCTTTGTATTCATATACCCATCCAGATGGGTTTTCAATGTTGTCATTGTACCAGCTTCCACCCCATCCTCTGGCAGTTCATTCCATACAAACAGCACTTTTTGTGTGAAAAGTTGCCCCTTAGATCCCTTTTATATCTTTCCCCTCTCACTATAACCTATGCCCTCTAGTTCTGGACTCTCCCAACCCAGGCAAAAGACCTTGTCCATTTCCCCTATCCATGCCCACTCAACCCATCTGCATCCTTGTTAAAACTTATTTCCTTCCAACATTTGTGTCATCTGCAAATTTAGCTACCATGCCATTGATCCCCCCATTAAAGTCATTGTTATAACATTGAAAGCCAAGCACAGACCCCTGCTCAACCCCACTCCAAACATCCTGATGCCAATCTGAAAAAAAAAGCTAATATTTGATCTATGGTGGTATGTTACCCCAATACAATGGGCTCCTACTTTGTACAAATATGTTTTATCTGGAACTGTCAAATGCCTTCTGGAAAATATAAGTATACCATACCAATTGTTCCCCTTTATTCATAGTGCATGTTATTTCAAAGAATTCCAAACAGATTAATAAAACACTATTTCCCTTTTACAAACTTAGGCTGACTCTTCTCAATTGCCTTGAGGTTTTCCAAGTCTCCAGTTCTAATTTCCTTAACAATCAATTCTCAAACCTTCCCCACAGCAGATGGGAAGCTTCCTTATCTATAGTATCCTGATTAGTGCCAGTGTCCCTTCTTGAATAAACAGGATTTATTTATTACTTTCCAATCTGATTGAATCCTTCCAGAATCTCATGAAATTTGGAAAATTAAGACCAATGTATCTACTACCTCACTAGCTACCTCTTTTAAGACCCTAGGAGGAAGTCCATCTGGAACAGGAAGCTGATCAACCCACAACTCCATCCATTTGCTTCCCTAGTGATTATTATTTAAAGAGGCTCTTTTCTTCCCCATTTATAGATGTTACTGGGATGCTTTTTGTATTGTCTGTAGTGAAAACACAGGCAGTTTATATCTTAACTACCCATTCTCATTCACTTTAATTATTATTTTCTTTTTCAGATACTTGTATAAACTCTTGCTTTTTTTTACATTTGTAGCTAGCTTACATTCATACTCTAATTTAATAATTTCTTTATAGGCAATGTTTGGTGGCAATGAATGCTTGGGTTGACTGTGCATCCGTATTCACATGGCAATGCGCCTACATACAGTTCCAGGCCCTGAACATTATTATGTCTTGCGCAAAAGTCTGCAATGCGCATGTGCACAGAGCAGGTGCGAGATTCAAATGGGGCTGGAGGGGAGAGAATGGATGGGCTGCTGTGGTAACAGTAAAAGCCTGTGAAGATGGTACATAGGGGGATGGAATGGACAGGGATGGGGCATGATTGGGTTCACTGGGGGACAGTGTTAATGGGCCCCATCAGTTCTCTCTTCTCCGGCCATCTCAACTGTTTCCCCTCCCAACCCTGATCTCTTTATTCATTCGCCTGCAAACATGTCCCCAACTATTCACAGGTAATAATGGTAAGCACCTTGAGCATCAGGAAACACAGCTTTTTCTCAAATTGGTAGCCAGCCCAATGACAAAGACATGCATGCAGACATTTTTCAATAAAACACCTTCATTAGTGCATGAACAAGTATCTCCCTAGATCGTATTGCATATGCTCCTCAGTGTAATAAAATATAAAATGCAGCCTTTTCATATTCTGACCAGTCACCTGACCTGCCAGGGGCCTTTGTCGATCATATGGTTTTTCATTAAATTTGACGGAAGCTTTAACTTATTTTATTGACCACAGTAACAGGGTATTTCCCTTCAAGCTTTGCTCTGCAGTAGAAATGCATTTTCTGAAGTACTCCTTTAAATGTCTGTAATTCCTTTTGCACTAATTTATCTCATAGTCTAATATGCTAGTTCAACTCAGTTAGCTCAGCTTTCATGCCCACACAGTTGCCCTTTTCTAAGTATCAAGTACTTGTCTTAAATCCTTTCTTCTCCCTTTCAGAATGAATGCAAAATTCAATAATATTGTGGTCACTGTGATCTAGAGATGCCTTTACTCTGAGGGGATTAATTACTCAGCATGGTTTCAGGTCTGGTATAGCCTGCCCCCTGGTTGGTTCCAGAATGTGCGACTTGAACAAAGTATTTCAGAATTATTCTATGAACTCCTCAAAGAGGTTATTATAACCAATCTGATTTTTCCAATTTATATGATGTTTAAAATCACCCAAAATGATTGCTATTCCTTTCTGACAAGCACCCAATATGTCATCTTGTATACTTCTTCTTCCATTGTGGTTACTATTTGGAGGCCTGTAGACTTCTCCCATAATTCTATATCCTGATCATCCAAACTTGTCTGAAGGAAATAATCACTAGTTGAGAGTTTGAATGGAGCACTCCCTTGATTACTTTGGAAACAGGTTCAAAATAATGGTGGCAGGCATGTCCTTGAAGCTGCAGGGGCAATTAGAAGACTTCCTGCTGCAGAAAAATAGCAAACAGCAGTAAAAGGTAAATAACTGAGAGAGCACTTCAACATTAAGATGCCCCATCACCAAAAGAAACAAATTATAATTTGAAAATGCAACCAGGCCACTTTGGGGGATGATGGTCACTCTACAGAGCAGCGTTCACACTCAGGCAGACAAAAGAGCACCTGGGGGCCTATCCTGGGGCACTCGCACCCGACCGTGCACTTGTTGCTACCTCCAGTCAGTTGGACAAGCCCTGTCATTGTTGGTAAAGCTGGAGACCAACCAAAACCAAATACAGTAATCAACCTGAACTTAGTGGCTGTGCTCCACAAGAGGGCAGGCAGCCAGACTTACTGGGCTCGAAACTCCAAAGTGGCCACTGTTAGAAACTGTCTCAGGAAATTAGCACACCAGCCAGCACTGCTATTTTCAGGATTTGTCTACCATCATGTAGGGCCTGAAAACTTATGCTGTATGACTTTGAATTTCTTTGAGAGTCGATTAACTGAAAATGCTGAGAGATCAACATTCTTACCTGGACCAAAAATCGAGGGCAGACCCTCCCTCCCGACCGAAAATCGAGGGCAGACCCTCCCTCCAGAGTGAAAATCGTAACATTCAACGTGTTAGATTAGATTACTTAGTGTGGAAACAGGCCCTTCGACCCAACAAGTCCACACCGACCCACCCCTAACACCACGTGCAATTTAGCAAGGCCAATTCACCTAACCTGTACATCTTTGGACTATGGGAGGAAACCGTAGCAAACCCGCACAGACACGGGGAGAATGTGCAAACTCCACCCAGTTAGTCGCCTGACGCGGGAATTGAACGCGGGTCTCTAGCGTTGTGAGGCAGCACTGCTAACCACTGAGCTACCGTGCTGCCCACACGGGTTATGAGGTTTCCTAATTGGCTTTGAGGGGACAGACTGGTCTAAAGCCAGAGTTGTTCGACCTTTGGGAAATTTTAACTGGAAATCAAATCAACAGTCTTTTGACGTCTTGGATTCTAACTAGTGCCCACTCCTACAATCACCCTGTCTCAGTTCCAAAGTGTCGTCCGAACACACCCTTCTGATGACTGAAGTCATTCGAGTCCGTTTGCAGTGAGCCACCTTGTCCTGTAGGTCGGGATGTATTCGTCAGGTGTCCACCAGCTGCAGCCTTCCAGGTCATTCACTGTAATTACTCCACAGAAGTATTTTACCAAACAGTAAGCCAACAGACACCTGATGTAATCGTAGCTTTCACTGGCAAGTAGGAGGGGGAAACTGGTAGCATTGAAGCTGCTGGCACGGCGTGCCTGGGGAAGTGATGGAATGGCATTGTACGCTTTATTGTCATACACTACTGACGTGACTCAATCGTCTCCGATCAGAGTACAGCTCCGTGATTGCCGATCTGGAGTGAGAGCTTCAGACACTCGGCTCTTTGTTCATTCAAAGATCAATCAACTGGCCGATAAGGGGATTCGGCCGTCAGCTCCACTTCCCTTGCGTTTTGTAAAGGAGTTAGAATTTGGGGAGGGCAGCTACCTTGCAATATGGGATCAGTGGATTTTATTTAAAAGCAAGCACCACCACCCCACACGATTTGTGCGTTGTAAATGATTTTCTTGTTTCTGCTGCGCGGGGACGGGTGGAGGGCGACTGAGCCGTTGCTGAAGCCCTGTGGTTTGTATGTGGAAGCAGTGCAAAGGTCTTCAAAACTGAGGCTGCTTGTACTTGGGGCGGGGGCTGTCTGAACAGACCCTCAGCATTGCCCTGGTGCGGAAAATAAAAGGACGGTCCGTTTCTCAACCGTTGTCCAGGGTCAGAGGGTGGGAATTATGTATAATTCCGAGCTGCCATTTGTGGCATCCGTGTCCTCAACCCCCTTCTCTTCAATCCAGCTCGACCTGCTGTGAAAAGCTGCAATTTCTGCGGGAGCTTCAGTGGGGAGAGGAGGAGAGGAGGAGGGGGGGGGGGGGAAAGAGAGCGAGCGTGTGTAAGCTCCTCCCTGCTCCCTCCTACTCCTTGTCGGCTGTTCAGCACAGCAGCAATTCTCCAGCGCTGCTTTTTGTGTGTGTGGTGCGCTCCATTTCTTACCCACGGGCTGTGTGTTGTTCGGACTAACTGCTTCAGCATCATGAGGGAACAGCTGACGGGGTAGGTAAACCGAGAAAGTCGTCCCATTGCCCTGACTCGCTGGAGTGCGGTAACTTGGAACGGTGTCGTCTCCCCCCCCCCCCCCCTCGTGTCGGTTTCCCAGTGCAGGTATCGTGATAGTTTCCCCACTTCAGAATCGGTGGCAAGCTGGAGTGTGTCATACAGGTGTGTGAGAGTGTGAGAGAGACAGAAGTTACAATCTGGACTCTGCTGCAGGGTTTCACTTGAAAGTTCCTCTGACTCTTTGTAGCTTGTAAAGTGACAGGTGAGCGGGGTGGGGAGAGGGAGCTCTCCCGAGGTTTCTCACCACTCCCCCCGACAAAGGAATCCGCCTCTAGCTGCTTTGGTGCAGGATTAGTTAATGCCGCCTCGACCCGGCTTTGGTGACTGCTGGAGCAGAAGAAAGCCGGAAAGGCCAACAAAAGAAGTTGTGAACTCTTTTGAGAGAGACCAGTGAGCAAGGGTCGGGTGGAGGCAGGCTTCTGCGGACAGACGAACATGACCGTAAATGAACTCTGAATAAGAAATCATTTTCTGTTTTAACTGTTTGTTGCATTCCGCTACTAACAACGGTGTGGACTAATCCAGATGAAGTCGGCAGGTGACGACCTTGAGCAGCACTTTGTCTGTGTGTGTGTGTTCTGTGCTCTCGCCACCCTCACCTTCTACGCACCCACCTTTTGTTTCCTGCCGCCTTCTCTTGATCATACTAATGCTGTGATCATTTCAAGTGGATTTGAGAACACCCCCCAGAAGTGCTGAGTCGACAAACCCTAGGAACGACTTCACACTGTGCTCTGCCCCCGCTAGTTTACTATTAAAGAACCAGCTATTGAAAATGACAGCCGTGCAAAAGAACCAGACTTTCATCAGCCTTGGTTTCTTGCTGCCCATTTACGAGCTTGTGTAAATTGATAGTCATCACCTCCTTTCAAATGCTGAAAAAAAACTGCAATATTTGTTTAGGCCAAAGCAAATACCTGCAGCCTCCATGCTGTCTGCATACAAAGTGAGCTTCTGGGCTAGTAATTGGCACAGAAGCTTGCTTTTTTAATATATATATTCAGTGATCCACTTGTCTTCCAAACTTATCCTGAGCTCCTTAGCGTATTTAGGAAGCTGCCAAAGTGAAAAGGAGCAAAGTCTACTGCTGTGCTGCTCCTCTTCTGAAGCTGCCCAGATTAGTTAATCGGCAATAAGAGAATGAAAAGGTCAAGCAGAAGAAATATTCAAAGGCTTCGCTCTCGTTATGTGAGAACACAGCTTTTATCTGCTCAGGTTCAGCTAATTCCAAATCCTTTTCTTTTCGTGTGTCTTTCAGCCACCAGACCCAGACTACCTGCTGGGATCATCCCAAGATGACAGAGCTGTATCAGTCACTAGGTGAGAAAGCCTTTGAGCATGCTGCGTTTTTTGAGTTTTCACAATGTTTCACCACAATTTGTAATGACTTGCTTTGTTTATGAAGAGGATGTATTTGTGAAAAGACCCTGCAAGTATAGCTGGAGATGAACCATAATTTCAACTGCCCAGGAGTCAAGATCTAGCTGAAAGGATGAAAGTTTTTAAAATGGAAAAGAAGGCATTCTAATCTCAATGCATTAGTTATGACTGATTATTTCTACAATTTCACAGGAATCGTTTACCGTCTACTTTACAGCACAATTCAAAGCTTAATTTATGTCAAATATAATCAATAGTTGTGAAAGGTTTTCTTGTGAAAGCTTATACATTGCAAAGCAGCAGTTCGCACTTTGCATTGGAATGCAGTCTGCATGTGGTCAATTATTTGCAGCCCATATTTCTAGGTTTGCTTGAATTTTCCTTTTAGATCCTATGCCTTTATTTCCATGGGCCTCTGTTTACAGGCAATGTTGTGGTATGCAACCTTCATTCACATCTCACACAGTGCTCTGCATGATGAAAGGCCCTTCATCAGGAGTCTTTTGGGCTTTTGCCCAAAATGTCAATTCTCCTGTTTCTTGGATGCTGCCTGACCTGCTGTGCTTTTCCAGCACCACACTCTCGACTCTGATCTCCAGCATCTGCAGTCCTCACTTTCTCCTACTTTCCCAGTGAAACCTGCAGAGCACTGTGTGAGATGTGAATGAAGGTTGCATACCACAACATTGGGCGGCACGGTGGCACAGTGGTTAGCACTGCTGCCTCACAGCGCTAGAGACCTGGGCTCAATTCCCGCCTCAGGCGACTGACTGTGTGGAGTTTGCACGTTCTCCCCGTGTCTGCGTGGGTTTCCTCCGGGTGCTCCGGTTTCCTCCCACAGTCACAAAGATGTGCAGGTCAGGTGAATTGGCCATGCTAAATTCCCCCTAGTGTTAGGTAAGGGGTAAATGTAGGGGTATGGGTGGATTGCCCTTCGGCGGGTCGGTGTGGACTTGTTGGGCCGAAGGGCCTGTTTCCACACTGTAATGTAATGTAGTGTAATCTAATCTTTCACTGAGAAAGTGTTAATACTTTTCAGGGGTCATCAGAGAAGGGGGGGGGGGGGGGGGTGTGGTAAAAGAAACATACCTGAAATATTGTTAATGCTGTTTACCATATTTGATTGGTATTTGCATTAGCATTTTCTTTTAATATTGAATTAATATTAACTTTTCATTGATTATTGTTCAGTCCTGTGAGATGACTCTGCTTTTGTTAGAATTTGTTTCGTCTGTGGTTAAAACAAGTTATATTTGGAGAATATGTGGTGGAGCAAACATACGTTGGAACTGCCTTTGTTTGCCATAATAGCAAGATTCCATTGTCGATAGCTGGCACACGGAGTCCCCAAAATTATTTCTTAAATGTACAAGATGGTCATATTTCTGGGAGCAGGAATAAAGACCCGTACAACATAGAAGCGATAAAAGTAACATTGTGTGCCTTCATTATTCACAATGAAAAGATGAAATACAAGAAAATAAACATCTGTGGTCTTTGCAGTAAGGCTTTCTCCTGCAGAAATCTCATAGAAGCAGGAAAACAGATAATTGAGACGCCACCATAAGTCTTGAGCAGCACAGAGAATTTCTGCTCATACATGGTGTACACCCTTCTCGTGCTAGTTTGATTGACGTTTTCCCGCATTAGACTATAATGTGTCACAGTACCAAACATTCTTGTTCATATGCAACTAGCAGAACAAAGAACATTGATTTTGAATAATTTCAAATAAAATGTTTCAATCTACATGATTAGAAAAATATAAACTCTTGTTCCTTTTTGAACCCAGTGTCATTATGGGGAACTCGTAATTTGCTATTGTTGCAAGTGTGTTATCCTATAGAGCATTAAAGATCTATAGTCAACAGAAGATTACTGATGTGTTTATTTTCCACCAATGTCCAGAGCACAGATCATTCTAAAATTAATGCTTCTCACTCTTTGCAAGCTAGTTGCTTAATTGTACACAACACATTTTATTCCAGTATGCAACAAGTATGCATTGTATTCTTCACCTTAGTGATATTTATGTTCTATGTCATTTTAACTATTGAAAAGTTAAAATAAATTTCAATTGGATCTGCAAATGTGCTAGAAAAATGAGATGTTGCTTTAATGTCAAGCTAAATTATGTCAAAAAACAGTACTTAATTCAGTCCAAATTCAAGACCTGGAGAATTGATAGCCTTGGTGAATTAGTAGACACAACTTGTCATTAAAACGTAAAAAGAAAGAGTAAGCTTGAAAAATCCTGTGGCCTGCCAGCCCTGAAGACATTTGAGATGAATTGTACTTTATATTTTAAGTTGTGAAACTCATTAGACCTATGAACTGTGATTGATTTATTATGTAGCATGTAACATCTGTGAATGATATACTATCAGAGAGCCTATGCATGTGTGCACATGTTTGTAAAATGGGCATTTCTGGATAAGATTCCAATGGATTGCACAAAAAATTAAACTTTCATTGACTATTGAGCATTTATGTATGAAATATTGACTAAAGTAAGATTTATCAATGTATACAGGTGTAGTAGATAGGCAACATCCGCAAATCCTACGCTTCACCATTGATCAGTGCAACCCCCATAGTGACCACACACTAAAATCAGAAGGGAGCTGATGTGAGACAACAATAATAAACAGGACACAAGTATTTTCAGGCTGCAATCTCATTCTGAAATTGACATGACAGATTATAAATGAAATTTCAGTTCAATCTTTTTAGTGTTGTCATAGTTCCTGGTTATTCTTTATCATTCCCAGATTCTTACATTAGAACATTTGAAACCAGTGTCAAAGAGTTCTCATAGTATCTGCAAAAGTCATTCCACTGATATTTTACTCGAGTCACCATCTTGTTTGCTGCCTCAAATTAAACAACAGAAAGTGCCTTAAAGGCAAATTTATGTATTAACATGGGCATCAACAATGTCCTGAATATGAAGGTTTTTATTTTGAATTTGTGCACATTTCATCCTCTAAAGGTTGGATCATAAAATGCAAGAGCACAAGTTAGCCATTTAGTGCATCAAGCCTATTCGACTATGCAATGAGTTCACGACTGATTTTTAACTCAGTTTTTCCTGTCTTGTCCCCTCAATCGTTGATGCCCTTACTGATTGAAAGTCTGTCTCGCTTAGAATTGAATATACTTAATAACTCAGCAATTGCCGAGCACTGCGTTTTAAAAAAAAAAGCAGAATCTCCATGTTCTGAGAGAAGAAATTCCTTTTCATCTGTGTCTTAAGTATGCTACCCTTTCCTCTGAGATTATGCAGCCTGCTCCTCGACTGTTCCACAAGGAGAAATAACCATTTTATATCTACCCTCTTAAACTTCCAAAGAATCCTATGTTTCAACAATTCAACTCTTATTCTTCTAAACTCCAAACCTGAAAAACAGATTCAACCTTTCCCAATAAGAAAATCCTTTTATCCCCAGGATCAACATCGTGGACCATTTCTGGACTGCCTCAATGCCAGTTTATTTTTCTTTCATTAGATAAGCGGACAAAAATGTTCACAGTATTTTTGATGTGGACTAATTGGTTCTTTATATAGATTTAATAAGCACCCCTATGTTTTGTATTCAATCCATTTAAAATAAAGACAAACAGGCTTTTAGACTTGCCTATTACTCATTGACCTTGATGCTAGCTTATGGCGATTCATGTACAAGGACCTCCAAATCTCTCTGTGCTGCAGCTATCTGCAGTGCTTCTTAGTTCATGTTTCACTCTTCTGTTCAGCCTGGCAAAGAGCATTGCCTACATTTTTCCTAATATATTCCATCTGCTAAGTCTCTGCCCACTCATTTAACTCAACATTTACCTGCCCCCTGAATTATCCATATCTCTGCAGACTCTTTGTGTCATCCTTAGTACTTGCCTTTCCATCTATTTTAATATATTCTGCAAAATTGGTGATCGTAGATTTACTACCTTGTCCAAGTCATTAATAGATGTTGTAAATAATTGTGGCCCCATTACTGATGCCTGTGACACACCAGGAGATGCAGATTGCCATGCTGAAAGTGAAACCTTTTTCTCAGTTCTCTCTTCTATTAGTTTCCCAATCATTTATCCATGTTTATAACACGTTCCATCACCATGGGTGCTTATCATATTAAGAAGTGTGTTTGTCAAACTATCGTTGTTATAAAATGTGCGTGTGATATTGAAAGTGATGAATATTTTGTTCTAAAATCCATACCTACGAGAAAAGTTTAGAATGATGAAGAGTCACTTCTGAGATGCACTGCTGAGAATGTTTGTTTTTTTTTAATGCAGCCGATCTAAATAATGTAAGGTTTTCTGCGTACAGAACAGCCATGAAGCTACGTAGACTGCAGAAAGCTCTTTGCCGTAAGTATTGTCTTCTCCTCATACTGCTCTTTGCCAAGGAATAGTTTATTTACCACTTCAAACCGTTCCTGTACTATGAGGTCATGACTGATTTGTGACTGAACCTCGTGTTTCCAATTTTGCCTATTATTCTTTTAATGTATTTGGTTAATAATGAATCTGTTGATTTCAGATTAAAATTAACAATTGACAACCATTAGTGGGGGAGTTCCAAACTTTACTTACCCTTTACAAACTTCACTTCTGAGAAGCATGAATTTGTAGTTATGTCATGTAACCCTAAATTTCCTAACCAGCTGAGATATTTTCCTTCTCTCAAACTTATCATTTCTTCTTAATTTCTTGTAAACTGTGATAAGCCTATAACTTACCCTATAACATTCTAAATTCCAAGGAATGCAATTCTAGTTTGTGTAATCTCTCCTAACAATTTAACCTTTGGAGTACATGTATCGTTCTGCTCATTCTTTACAGCCCTCCATCCATGAACAATATATTGTTCCTAGTGCATTATGTTAACAACTGTTCACAAATCTCCAGTCTAGTCTAACCAGGGTTTTGTATAGTGGGAACTTGAGTCATAGAGATGTACAGCATGGAAACAGAACCTTCAGTCCAACTCCTCCATGTCGACCAGATATACTAAATTAATCTAGTCCCATTTGCGAGCATGTGGCCCATATCCCTCTAAACCCTTCTTATTCATATTCCCATCCATGCCTTTTAAATGTTGTAATCGTACCAGCCTCCACTACTTTCTCGTGTAGCTCATTCCATACACGAACCACCCTCTGCATGTTAAATCTTTACCCTCTCACCTTCAACTTATGTCTTCTAGTTTTGGACTCACCCACTCCAGGGAAAAGACCTTGTCTATTCACCATATCCCCACCCTCATGATTTTATAAACCTCTATGATGTCACCCCTCAGCCCCTGACGCTCCACCAAAAATAGCCCCAGTCTATTCAGCCGCCTCCAATAGCTCAAACTCTCCAACTCGGTCAACATCCTCGTAAATATTTTCTGAACTTTTTCACAGCATCCTTCCAAAAGGAGGGAAACCAAAATTGCACACAGTATTCCAAAAGTGGCCTAACCAATGTCCTGTACAGCTGCAACATTACCTCCCAATTCCTATACTCCATGCACTGACCAATAAAGGCAAGCATACTAACCGCTACCTTCACTATCTGGGACTCCACTTCCAAGAAGCAATGAACCTTTAAGCCAAGATCTTTGTTCAGCAACGCTCCTGGCGACTTTTAATATTCATCAGCTTTGCAATCAACAGGTCATGTTCTGTGTGATTTTCCCAGCAGATCCTTTTATGTGGCCAGATTGTTAGCCTTACTCACAGTCCATATCAGGTAAATGGGCTACAGTGATTGGTGGGAATGTCACTACTCTGCCAATCCAGGATGTAAAGAAGCCCTGTTGTCAAGTCTAAAACATATGGGAGAGGGAATAAGATATTAGCTTCCTTCCAACACAGGTATCCTGTTGGACATCAACCCATCATCCAGAGACTGAAATCCTTATTTCC
Source organism: Chiloscyllium plagiosum (assembly GCF_037043375.1). Lineage (NCBI taxonomy): Eukaryota > Metazoa > Chordata > Chondrichthyes > Orectolobiformes > Hemiscylliidae > Chiloscyllium > Chiloscyllium plagiosum. The sequence goes on along the minus strand of NW_028270150.1, from coordinate 69,594,766 downwards.
GCACCCTAAGGCTGTCTGGAGGAAAGTGTGAATTCCCTGTTGCCCTACTCCGAAGATGGCACATTGGTTCAGTGGTTTGCACTGCTGCCTCACAAGGGATCTGGGTTTGATTCTAGCGTTGGAATAGGGATAGGGTGGAGACCAGGTGTGGCAGGGATGCTGTTTGGAGAATTGGTGCAGACTCAGTTGTCCTAACGGCTTCTTGCTGCACTGTGATTCTGTGATTTTATGAAAGTTACCGTTCAACAAAGAATCCTACCCAGTCTGTAATTTCCTGTTTTCTCCCAGTATCTTAAAAATAGTAGGGTTATGCTAACAACACTTCATTGTGGCAGAACTGGCCCAGAAATCATGGAACTTGAAAGATGGCTAGCAACACATTTACTATTTTCATAGCCATCTCCTTTAAACTCTCATGGGTCAGGCCATGGAAATTTATAAGCAGTGCAAACCACTGAGCTACCGTGCTGCCATCTGAGTAGGAAATATGAGGGAATTCACACTTTCCTCCAGACAGCCTTAGGATACAGGAACAAGGATTTCAGTCTCTGGATGCTGGGTTGATATCCAGCAGCATGTCTGTGTTAGAAGGAAGTTAAACTCTTGCTCCGTCCCTCATCGATATCACCAGCACCACTTTTTAAAATCTAATACAAATGTCCTTCAATTCCTCCTCACTTGGCTCCCCATTTTTTTCAGGGTTTCTAATTAGCACCCCATCATCACTACGTTGTGAATCAGGCTCAAGGATTTTTTTGTTAAATGTGGGCAAAACAGTTGCATTTTCTTGTGTTGATAGTTTTTTGTTAATCACAAATTTGTGTAACTTGTGATCTGCACAAGTATTAATTCAATTTTCTCAACTTAAATGCAACAATTATTTGTCTATAAAGCTTCAAAATGTTTTGAATGTGTTAGTGTGTTTTACAGGGGTTCAGCACCAGTTTTGCTAACCACTGTTTGGTTTGAATGAGGTCAGTATCAGGGGTACAATTTTTTTGCCAATCTTCTCATCCCCATCCCCCTCCTCAGTGTATTGACTCGTTGCTGGGGAACAGTTGTGTGGAGACTGGTTGTCCTCCATTACCTTGAAGTGATCATTATTCATAAGCCTCCAATTCGGCAATCCAGTTTCAACATGTTCAGGATTACTCCACAGTGTGATGTGGATGACATCATTGCCACAAGAACTTCTAAGTACCTGTTTGTAGCAGGAGAGTTTAGTGGCATTCTTGGGATTAAAAAGTTTTATGCAAAATCTTTATTGATAATACATAAAGTTGATGAAAGTATCAAGCAGAAAGATATCCCTGTATAATCTGTATGTTGGAGTTTTTATCATGGAAGTGAGATAATTGTCTTACCTCAAGCATTAAGTCCCACAGTGGATTCTGAACATGAATGTGAATGAAACAGCAGGTTACAAGCACCAATCCATGAAATGCAAGCATTTAGGAGCATGCTTCACTTTGGTAGTAATGAAAAAAATCACCACAAGCTATAAAGTGATGCATGCAGTGCTGTTACTTCTTTCCTTGACCCTTATTTATGAAATGTCCTTTTATGGGTTTTTTTTTTTTGGAAGTGCATAAATGATGCAAAAATTGTTGCAGAATCTTCAGAACACAACATTAGCATCCAAGTTCTTTCTGATATTAAAAGCTTCAGGCCAATTCAAAGTTAATGTTTTACATATTTTTAAAAATTGATCAATTTACCAAATAGATGTCATGTCAGTATGGGTTGCATCTGTATTGTCAAATCATTGTGAATGTCTTTCCAAAATTTGATCCATTTAGACTGAGGTTTTGTTTCTAATTAAACTACATCAAACCTGCTTGAAGGAATGAATTAATTGTCATTGATTATTTAACTCTAGGGGATCTCACTATCACTTGTTTGCCCATCGATACAAGTGTTGTGATGCTGATCGTACATTTCCAAGTCCACAAATAAACTAACCTTAGGAGAATAGTGTTTTTCAATTCCTTGCAGGAACTATTGTAACAAATGGTTTACTTGTTTGTTGATATCTGACCAGGCCCTCAACTTGGTACAGTTGAATTTGTATTTGGCTGAAAATTCATGTAGTTGAACTTATGTAAAGGTAGCTCAACTAATTAAATAAGAATGAGTTTCACTTGAAGTAGATTGCCCCTAAATTATACTTATTAAAGGTACACAAAATAACCAATGTATTGGCAACAAACTATACATTAAAATGACTTTTGCAAAGGCTAGCTCTTGACTTATGTGCATTAGGGGAACATGGATCATTTGGTTATTGTGGTGTGACATGCATTAGCAGAGCAAGACTTACAACTCAGTCATGATCACTTTTACTGCGCAACAATATTGCTCTGTCATTTTATCCATACTTGTGAGTTAGATATATGCTGCTACTTTATTCAAGTCCCTATTAAACTTGCTATTCTTGCAAGCTTGTATGGGGCTTCAGCAATTATTTTTTAAAAACTATATTCTTTATTGTACTCCTGAATTGTTTGTCAGGTTTGTTCAGAAGGACATGTTATTATGTTAGAGCTTTTTTCAAGCAGCATGTGTCATTTTCTTGTTTTGTGTTGAGAATCAGCAGTTGGTTCATATAATAGAGTGCAGTTAGAGTCCATTCAGCTCATCTTGTTGGTGCTGGCTCTTGAAAGAGGTGTTCAACTACTTCTACTCCCTATTCTTTCCCCATGCCCCTGCAGATTATTTCAATCCAGATTTTAATCCAATTACCATTTGAAAGACAAATTGAAATAGTTTCCCCTTCTCTTTCAGCACGTATAACTTGCTGCATTAGAGGAGTAAAGCTGTCAGATTTTATTAGATGAGAAGTCATGGGCTATAATTTTCGAGATTTGACCATTGCCTGTCCGCCCAACTCTGCCCATTAACGGTATAGCACAGTTCAGACCTGATGAGGTTGTTGTCTGACATTGCCACGCCCTCCCAACCCGTTCCAACCCTTGCTCCACACCCAAACGCAACCAAGCACATACTTGTGCTCAAATTATGGTATAACTCTGCACTTGATGTTTTATGTATCTGGATCATGGTAAAATTGAGTTGTGAATATTTGCAGTGAACGGTGTATAAGAGCCATCATGGGGATATAGTCTTCCAGTTATGACGGTAGGAGGCAGAAGTGGGGGGGGGGTTGTATAAATCTTGATTTGCGTGTTCTCCCAGGACCTGGCTTCAGATTGTGCAGGCAGGAATGGACAATACTCAGTGTGTTCGTTGGGAATCCGTTCCACAGTCTGCTGCTCTTAAGTTCTTCCTGTTGAAGTACAACCTTTGGAAAGCTTATATAGTTTGGGCTAAAAGATCGATAGCTTGGGACCAAAAGCACGACCAATGATCTCATCAATCCCATCATTATTCATGTGTACGATTTGTAAGCCAGCTGAAATGATTTGTAGATCCTTCATCAGAATACGGTGGCAGCAATAAATTGGTGACAGTAGGAACACAAATTCCAACAAAATACACCATAAGTTTCAAACAGAGTGAATATCCAATCTGTTGTATTGGACAAATGTACGCTTTGATGTGAGAATTGGAGGCCAACGCTGAGGATTGATCAGATCATAGAATTTCACACCTTGCAGATAGAGTGCAATTTTGTTTCTTATATCCGTAGTTTGAATCTGTGACTGAGTTTTATTACTGAATTTCATGGCCTGTATTTGCAGTGGGATTTTGATGCTGGTGTTCACAGCTTGTATTTGCATTAAATCTTTGCTCTCAACTTTTACAGTACAGGCATAGATAGTAGATTTTATGTTGCTCAAGTAAAAAAAAGGTTTCTGTGCTGATGCTTCTGCTCCATCCTCAAGCATTATTGTTTTATTGAGGAATAAATTATTTCTGATTGACAATATTGAAATTATTCAGAATAATTTTATTTGTCCCATCATATATTGCAGTGCAGACACACAGGATAATTTGCAGCGAAGTGATGCCATCTCACTGATTTGCTCTTTGGAAATGCTGTCAAGTAATTGTTCAGAGATTCAAACATAATTTTAATAAGTGTTGTTTTTCTATTTCTCTACAGTGGATCTTCTCTCTCTGCCAAGTGCTTGTGAGGCTTTTGACCAGCACAACCTCAAGCAAAATGATCAACTAATGGATATTTTGGAGATAATTAACTGCCTGACTTCAATCTATGATCGACTGGAACAAGAACACAGTAACCTTGTCAATGTGCCTCTCTGCGTGGACATGTGTCTTAACTGGCTCCTCAATGTTTATGACACGTATGTTTCTTTGAACAATGTAATGAACTCAAACAGAACCAATACAGGAAGAAAGGGGTGTTGGAAGGAGGGTTATGGTTGGAGATAAGTAGGGTGACTACAAAACTGCTTGATTTATTTCTGGCAAACACCCCTGACAAAAGTTGCTATGTTGACTCCAAGGCATCTGTTGATGTGATGTACGTGGACTTCCAGAAGGCATCAAGTATATAGTAAAACGCAGTAGATCTGGAAGGAGGTAATAGCTCATAGAATAAAAGGGACAGTTGCAATGTGGATACAGAATTCGCTAAGGAATTGTCAAGATAGAGTCATAATTAAGGAATATTTTTCCAGCTGGAGAAAGGTTTGCAGTCATGGTCCCCAGGAATTAGGTAAAAACAATGACTGCAGATGCTGGAAACCAGATTCTGGATTAGTGGTGCTGGAAGAGCACAGCAGTTCAGGCAGCATCCGAGGAGCAGTAAAATCAACGTTTCAGGCAAAAGCCCTTCATCAGGAACGAGTATTGGGACCCTTGCCTTTCCTGATATGTTTTAATGATTTCGATCTTGGATTGCAGGGGACAATTTAAAAGCTTGCAGATCACGTGAAACTTTGTAAACTCAGAGAAGAGCAGAATAGAACTTTTAAAAGGGCATTGTCAGGGTATGAAATGGGCAGATAGATGACATAGGTCAATGCAAAGAAGTGTAACATAATATGTTATGGTGCAAAGAACATGAAGAGACCATGCAACATAAGGGGTACTATTAAGAGTCGGTAGGAGCAGAGAGAAGTGCTTTTATATGTGCAAAGATCATTAAAGGTGGCAGGACAGGTAGAGAATGGTATTAAAGTATTAAGTCTTCTAGGCTTCATCAGTCTTCTCAGTTTCATCAATTAGAGTATAAAAGCAGGGATATTATGCTGAACCTTGAATAAACTAGTTAGCCCACAGTTGGAGTATTGTGTACAGTTTTGGGTGTTATACTATAGTAAGGATGCAAAAGCATTCAAGAGTGTGCAGAAGAGATTTATGAGAATAACATCAGGGATGAGACATTTCAGTTAAGAAAATGTATTGAAAATGTTGGGACTGTTTTCCTTGGAGAGGCGATGGGTAAGAAGGAGATTTAATAGAAGTATTCAAAATCCTGAGGGATCTGGACAGAGTAAATAGAGACAATTTATTCTTGCTTATAAATGTATCAATAACTGGAGCACATAGTTTAAAGTGTTTTACAAAAGAAGCAAATGAGAGGTGAGTAAAAACTTTTCTCAAATGGCTCAATGTGGAATCCACTGGTTGGAATTATAATGGAGGCATGTTCTTTTGGAATACAGATGGAACGTAGAAGAATGGCCTTTTGGATTCAGAACTGGCTCAAAGGTAGAAGACAGAGGGTGGAGATGGAGGGTTACTTTTCAGACTGGAGGCCTGTAACCAGCGGTGTGTCACAAGGATCGATGCAGGGTCCAGTGGCTTTTTGTCATTTACATAAATTATTTGGATGTGAAATAGGAGGTATAGTTAGTAAGTTTGCAGATGATACCAAAATTGGAGGTGTGGTGTACAGTAAAGAAGGTTTTGTCAGTACAATCTGACCTTGATCAGATGGCCCAATGGGCTGAGGAGTGGTAGTTGGAGTTTAATTTCGGTAAATGTGAGGTGCTGCAATTTGGGAAGGCAAAACGGGGTGGACTTATACACTTCGTGGTAAGATCCTGGGGAATGTTGCTGAGCAAAGAGATCTTGGAGTGCAGGTTCATAGTTCCTTGCAAGTGGAGTCCCAGGCACATAGTATAGTGAAGAAAGCGTTTGGTATGCTTACCTTCATTGGTCAGTGCATTGAGCATGGGAGGTCATGTTGCAACTGTACAGGACATTGGTTAGGCCACTTCTGGAATACTGTGTGCAATTCTGGTCTCACTGCTATCAGAAGGATGTTGTGAAACTAGAAAGGGTTCAGAAAAGATTTACAAGGATGTTGCCAGAGTTGGAGGGTTTGAGCTATAGGCTAAATAGGCTGGGGCTATTTTCCTTGGAGCATTGGAGGCTGAGGGATGACCTTACAAAGGTTTACAAAATCATGAGGGGTGTGGATGAGATAAATAGACAAGGTCTTTTCCTTGGGGTGGGGAAGTCCAAAACTAGAGGGCATAGGTTTAAGGTGAGAAGATAAAGATTTCAAAGGGGCCTAAGGAGTAACTTTTTTTCACACAGAGTATGGTGTGTGTATGGAATGGGCTGCCAGAGGGTGGTGGAAGCTGGTACAGTTACAACATTTAAAAGGCATCTGGATGGGAATATGAATAGGATGGCTGTAGAGGGATATAGGCCAAATGCTGGCAAATGGGACTAGATTAATGTAGAAACAATGAACAGTGTGTTTTCACTGCGTGACAGATCATGGACACTGAGCATAAGTTAAGGAATCATTCATAATTTTGAGGTACATAATTAATACACAGTTATTGCTGAATGAAATAAGCTTATTTGTGGCCATTACTTAACCTGTGAATGTAATTCTATGCGACAGTATGAAAATACATCCTCACACTTCCTGTTTTTAAGAGCTGGGGAATACATGGAGAAAGAAATTTTTAGAACAGCAGTTTTACAGAGCAGAGTGTGGTTTATAATCTTTGGCACAAGCTATGCCTTCTACTGCTCATAGCTGAAAAGCACAGTGTTAAGTGTAACGGTTTGCAGCAGCCATGTTCCTTTAAATGAAAAGCAAAATAATCAGAGAAAGAACAGTGGGATGGTGGCTTTCAATCTCTGTGTAAATTCAGAATTTGTTGTGCGGTTGTATCCATTTCGCGAGTTGATTGCCTACCCAAAAGTCCTCATAATGGAGACACTGCATTCTGAGGGAGTGAGAAAACAGTAAATATTGACAGTACATTATATACTTGGCTGAGATACTGGCAATACCCACACAGTTATAAATTCAGATTTATCTCCAGTGTGCAGATGGTTTCATTGCACACTTCTTTGTTGCAAATTGTCATTGCAGGCCATAATAACCGTATTGAGATGGTTTGCCCAAAGCTGGGCTCTGAGAAAATAAGATAGCCTGGAGTTGAACATTTCCGGAATCCAGTCTGAATTAATCACTTGCAAACCTAAATTAAACTTAACTTAAAAACTTTGGAAACTATTTCACTTCTCTTCATTTTCAAATTTAGCATCCTAAATTATTTATTCCTCCTGTACTTTCCTCATGCAGGGCATACTCGAGATTGAACATTTTGCTTTCAAGGTCCATGGGGCTCACACCAGGCAATGGATGTAGTTAAGGGCTAAATATGTTGTCAGTCCATGTGCATTTTGTAACTTCTCAGATTTTGAATTCTGACTTGACCTGTAGAAAATCTAAAAACAGGATTGTAACTGTGGTTCTGTTCGCCGAGCTGGGAATTTGTGTTGCAGACGTTTCGTCCCCTGTCTAGGTGACATCCTCAGTGCTTGGGAGCCTCCTGTGAAGGGCTTCTGTGATCTTTCCTCTGGCATTTGAATCTGCTGCTTCCGGTTGTCAGTTCCAGCTGCCCGCTGCAGTGGTCGGTATATTGGGTCCAGGTCGATGTGCTGATTGATTGAATCTGTGGATGAGTGCCATGCCTCCAGGAATTCCCTGGCTGTTCTGGCCACGAAACACTAACTAGCCACGAAACGACACGACCAGCTATCCTTAGTAGCCACACACGCAGATGACAAGCAACATGAATTCAACTGGGACAACACTACTATTATAGGACAAGCCAAACAGAGAACAGCCAGGGAATTCCTAGAGGCATGATACTCATCCACAGATTCAATCAATAAGCACATCGACCTGGACCCAATATACCGACCACTGCAGTGGACAGCTGGAACTGACAACTGGAAGTGGCAGATTCAAACCACTACAAATGCTGGAGGAAAGATCACAGAAGCGTTCACAGGAGGCTCCAAAGCACTGAGGATGTCACCTAGATAGGGGACGAAACGTCTGCAACACAAATTCCCAGCTCGGCGAACAGAACCACAACAACGAGCACCCGAGCTACAAATCTTCTCACAAACTTTGAACAGGATTGTAAGGATGATTCAGTACTGCATTGAATATTTGTGGATATGGACACAGTTTTAACCTGATCGCTCCAGCCAAGATGTATGAAGTTATTGGGGTGAATATTGGCTAAGGTTAAAAAATGATACACTTAATCTGATGGCTTTCCTCTCCAAAGAATTAGGTTAAAATGATCTTGATTTTTTATTCCTTATCATTTGCACATTGAGAAAAAGAAAAAGGCATTATCTTTCATGAAAAAAGTTTGCAAAACTTAAGTGTCTTGTTTATACATATGACATTGCAACATTTATTGGTTCATGCTATCATTGTAATGAAGATTTGAAGCCCAATTATTCTGACTGTTCTCTTACATAAGCACTCTTTAGTGAAGATAATGGTCTTTTAAATCTTGCAAAGGTTGGAGTTTATAAAGCTGAATGGTTCAAACTCATCAATGGTGTTTGACTAATTTTCAGTACTTCAGTTAAATGCAAAGTGCAAAAATTAGTTGTCAGTCATTGGTGCTTGTAGATATGTACACATGGATATGTAATAGATATTTATGCAGACTATGAAGGTGCTGATACAAGCAAGCTTCAGTTGTGACATTGTTAGACATCTAAGTGTGGCTTGTGCATTGCACTGAGTTACATGTAATCCTGGGTTCCTCTAACATTTTCATAAAGAAATAAGTATGCTTACAAATCATTGTCTAGTAATGAGTGGTGTGGGGGTTAGCTCAGTTGGCTGGATGGCTGGTTTATGTTGCAGAGTGAATTCAACAGTATAGGTTCAGTTCCCATACCACCTCCTTCACCTCACCCCTTGCCTGAAGTGAGGTTAAACCACCATGCGCTGCCTATTGAGAGAAGAGCCCAGTGGTCTAGTCAGACTACATGGCACCTTTATCTTAACGAGTAATTGGATTTATGTGAAATACTGTTTTGTCATTCAGTCTGAAAAGGGTTTGTCAAATGTTATATCAGGGTGCTGTAATTTTCACCGTTTTGCCTGAGTCCTCACAGTTCTGAGATTTCAAGGGATTATGATTTGTTTTGTTTTCAGTTCCAAGGTTCTAGAATTTCAGCCTATCGTGTACAATTGCAAAAAAGCTTCTATACCATGCAAAACTTTCCTTTTCTCACAATTAAGTCCATTAGAAATGTATCACCGATAGTCTAATGTGATGTTCTTTTCTTTCTGTGTAGTGGTCGAACAGGGAAGATTCGTGTGTTGTCCTTTAAAAGTGGCATCATGTCACTGTGCAAAGCACACCTGGAGGACAAGTATCGCTGTAAGTTTGTATTGGAATATTTTACAAGACATCTCTGTTGTCATTTTTCTTTGTGCTAAACCCATTGAAGTAAAAATAGGCTTTGCTGAATCTGACACAACAAAATTAACTTCACAAAAAGAAAAACTAACTTGAAGGATTTTCTGTTCAGCAGATTTTAGACACTTTTCAGTCTCGGTCATGGTTTGTTTCATGGATTTTAGCTTTCTTAACAATGTGTGCATTTTCTGTGTTTGATAAACTCTCTTCCCTTAATGATTTTTCTGTATGCATAAACAAATAACATGCATCGGAAACAATGAAATGGTTAAACTTCAGGAACTCATTGAGAAATGCAGCAGTCAATACGGCTTTGAGATTGACATGCCTCATTAACCCACAAGGAGCGATTCTACACTATGCCCAAGCATTGGAAATAGCTCGGTTGGAAGATGCCTAGTTACATCCCCGAGAAGAATGTACAAATCCTATTTGTTCTGCCTCACACCCCATGTAATACCCTGGCATTACAATCTGCTAATGTACCTTAGCTGCACCAGAGCACGCTAGAATGTTGCAGGCATTTCTCTTGTGTCTACACTAAGATATTCTTGCACAGTACTTAAATTCTTGCAGATATAGGAACACTAGATGTGATGAAACCTTAAAAGTAATATTGTCATCAGGAAGCACATTTGACAAGCCTCTACTTGTTTGTGTTCAAACACAATACCAGTTAGCATATATATACCACGATGTCACTTATACATAATGGCCATGGAGCAAGTGCTTCTTTAGGCTTTGTTCCCTCCTCAGTTCAAAGACCATGTTTCTTTGAAGTTGAACTCCTTTAAAGGTTTAAAACTAAACAAAAATGGATTATTTTCCATATTAAAAAAGTGCTAAAGAAACTCCATGTGTGACCGCATGTGTGGAGAGGGCAACAGAGTTAATATTTCAAGACACATTGGACTCAAAATGTTAACTCTGATTCCCTCTCCACAGATGCTGCTGGGCTTGTTGAGTTTTGCCAAAAATTCCTGTGTTTGTTTCATATTTCTAGCCAGGTATTTACAGTTATAATAATGGATAGTAAATGTTACTGCTGCATTTTTTTCTCAATATTCAAAGATCTCCATGTAGTGGATGTTATTGATGCCATGAAGCCATTCAATGTGCTGCCCACTGACTTGTCCACTCCGTGCCTAATTGATGGATTAGCTGTTCAGTGCTCCCCACTGTCACCAGCTGCCTCTCTCTCCTCCTGCTCTAGATAACAATGCAAGTGACAGAAGCTAGTAGCCTGTAAGTGAGGACCTTGTGTGGTAAGAAAATAGTGTGACCCGTACAGAACCTACAGCCTATAAGTCAGTCCTGAAGTCATTATGTGCTGAGAAAACAATGGGAAGTGGACAGAGTCTGGCAGATTCCATGTAAACACTAAAGTGAGTGACTAATAAGAAAGGAATATAAGAGTCCCACAATGCATCCTGTACCAATTCATGAGATGGATTTATGTCCCTGTGTGCAAAGCAACCTGGTAGAAGCATGCAAGCTATAGGTGTCCATGAGCTCCCAAGTGAAATACTGAAGGGTTGACGTACTGAGAGAGTTGACCTGTGAACAGACATGGCAATGTAGGAGTGTGACTAAACACTCAGGTGGTGGCTGGGTCAATCATTCAGTGAGCTATGCCCACCAGGTACCCGCTTTGATTTGCATGTTGGCACTTTGTGCCATCTAATTTCCTGGAAGAGAATTGGGAGTGGTGAGGAAATGAGGCATGTTGGGTAATTAATGAGATGCAAATACATGAAAAGAGGCAGTCACCACTTGTGCAAGATTCAGATTCCCCTCAAGAGGATAATCAGGAAAATCTTTCTCAGCGTTGACAGTCTAACCTGTTCAGCTCACCCACTTTTTCCACTTTGTTCATCATTACTCACGCCACAATTGAGAGGAGAAAATTCCAACCTCGAATTCAGTGCTTAATAAGAGGGTCTTAACACTGACAATTGAGGTAATCTATCTAACTACATTGGAGGTGAGGTTTATTATTAGCTCCACCTACTGTTGTCAGTTTGATGGAATAATCTCTCAGCCAGATGTGACCATATTACTGTTGTGTCATTGGCTCATACTATTGAGAGATGTGACAACTTTCAAAACACACGGCTTTGAAGCAGATCTCTGCTGCTACCAAGTCTGCCTTCAGGAACATCAATTCCTGTTTTAAAATGAAGACTTTATTTTGTAAATAGAATCTCAGCAAGTTCCAAATATTTTTTATCATTAAGCAATATATTGAGCTTGAGACTGAAATGAAATGCCTGGTAGAATATTGCCAGGTTTTGTAACTGTTCATAACAGGATAAGAGGATAGGAAAGCTGGGAACAAAAATAAATTAATCGGGTTTTAAACATTGGACTTGACTTCAGTTGAGCTTCATGTATCTTTAGTTTGTTCACGTTAATTGTCCACTGTATTGTATGATGGTGGAGGAAATCTGAACCTAAATAAGCTTGTGTGTGTGTGGTGTCTAAATACGTAATGAACGTACTACAGATAGATGTGAAGTATAGCTTGATACCACTGGAAACAGTTGTGTGAAATTAGTGCACTCACTGTAAATATCTGTTGCATAAAGTGACACTCTGCAGCAGTATTTCAGGGAATTTCAGTGTTTGGTATTTAGGCAGCTGAAGACAATAACTACCAATAGTGGAGTGATTAAAATTGGAAGTGATCAAGATACCAGAACTGGAGCTGGCCAGACATCTCAAGCGTTGTCTGGCTGAAGGCGATTACAACAATAGATAGGTCAAGAGCATGGATGAATTTGAGAACAACAACAATGAGAATTTTATAATAGAAGTTTGGCTAACCAGAAGGAAACTGTGGCATTGTCATTGCAATTGAGAATTTAAATTCAAGTCATTAAAATTTGGATTGTGTTGGTGATGGTGACCAGATTGTCATTTTGAGAGGAAATTTGCTTTCGTTGAACCAGGACACTTAGGGCTATCAAGAGTCAAATATATTCCTATCAAATGGTCCAGCAAGCTACTCAGCTATATCAACACTATTTCAGGAAGGTCAAATCAGAATAAAAGCCAGGCAGATCATCTGGAGCTTGAAGCAACAAAGGAATACACAGTCCTGTTAACCATGAAAAGTGCTTCTCATTAACAGCTGGGAATTTTATTCAAAATTGGGCGAGCTGTCACACTGATTAGTCAAGCAATTGCTTGACATAGTCACATTCATTATATTATACCTTACAGCTAGTGTACCAGACTGTTCCTCCACCATCTTTTGGTATGTCATGCCTCATAAAGATCAGAAGTGGTGGGACAGTGGAATGAGGGAGGGGACTGAGTAATGCCATTACTGTTGTGCAGATGTAATAATAAAAAGGTGCATTGATGCAGAGTGTGTTTCCCAACAGGATGTCTGAAGTACTTTAAATACTTCTTCAAAGTGTCATCACTATTATAGGAAGGGAGACAGCAAACATGCTCACAGCAAGCTCCCACAACGAGCATCAAATAAGGATCAAGTAATCTGTTTTTTGAATTTTCTTTTGAGGGATAAAGATTTGACAGTGCATAAGGGAGAATTCCACTTTGAAGTTGTATCATACAATGAGTTGCTGTTACCTGAGAGAGTATATGTGAAAAATAGAGATTGTTGGAAAAGCTCAGCAGGTCTGACAGCATCTGTGGAGAGAAATCGGAGTTAACGTTTTGGATTGAGTGACCCTTCCTCAGACCTGATGTCCAGTTTATATGCCGAAGATGAAGTGGGTGGGGTGGGAGGGGTGGGTGTTAAGGAATGAATGAGAGGTGGAAATAGAGACCAAAGAGAGAAAAGAACAGGCAAAGGAGTGGATAACGATCTGACTAGCCGGGTGAATAGCTATCAATGGGGTCTGTTAGTGGCTAAAAATGGGTTGTCACAAAGTATGGTGCTGAAAAAACACACTTCCTCCCCCATTATCACTGGACAAAATCTGGAATTCCTGATTCTCCCAGCACAGAGTGTAACTATACCATACAGACTGCAGCAGCTCCACACAGTGATATTAGGGATGAGCAATAAATGCTGGCTTTGCTATCCTGTGTATGGTAATGGTTCTGAAGGAGTTACTGTTCATGTTGAGCTCCAGATGTCTTGGAGTTTTTGGGTGGAGACAGTTGAGTCTGCAGAGGTACTCTGTATAACTCCTGGGAGTCCTCCGTAATTATGCCTAGCAAGTTAATATAAATTGTATCTATTGCCTTCATCCAATAAACTACCTTGTTATGTGCAGAAAGTGCCTCAATTGTTTGCTTTCTGTCCTCTACCACCAATAATGAGGTAAACACTAGATACAATAAAGAAGAAAAAAAGAGGATTGGTGGCAGCAAACTGCCCAAATCTGAATTACCCATACAGACGGTATGGTACTGAAAATATGACAACACTCAAATCATAAAAATAAAGCATAGGGATAATGGAGTTATACGGATGAAACTATGATAGAAACAGATTTTTTTACATAATGAAGCTGCGTTAAAATGACTTGCAAAACAGATTCACTCTACACTGAAGCTGCATTAAAATGACTTGCAAAACATAGATTCACTGTACACTTGTGCTTAATGTCAGCATGCCGTGGAAACAATGCCACCTCTAATTTGCAATGTTCAAATTCAGTGCAGGTTCTCATCGATTGCTGCATTTTTTTTTTGGAAATGATAGTCTGGATGATACATTAAACCAAGGCCTGTCTGTCTGTTCACTTCAATAGGAAAGATATAGGTACTGAGATTGAAAAGTAGTGCAGGAGTTCTTCTGATGTCTGATTACTATTTATCCTTCTACTGACAATATTGAAGCAAGATAATTGGTTGTTTATCTGCTGGGGAAATAGGCTTCCAAGTTTGCCTCAGAAAGTGAATCATTAGCTTTCAATCACTTTGGGAAGGCCTAAGGTCATGAATGTAAGTTATTTCTTCATTTTCATTCTTTAAATTGTTGGTACTAAAGTATGAATGGTGGTGTTCCCGTAGCCACAATTGGCTGGAATTCATGAAGTTAGTTCACACCAAGAATCTATCATATGCTTTACATAAGGGAATTGCACGAGTGGATCTAGGGTTTAATCCAAGTTGTGCTGTGCTGCACAGTTTACATAGGGGTTGTTTCATTTGAATAAACAGTTCATTTCAATTTGATCTAAATTAATTTTGTCCATGTAGAAAGGGATTAATGGCATTTATTGTGTTGATGCTCTGTTCCTGTAATGTAGTGCCCGATAGCACATCTTTACGTTTTATCTTTACTTAATAGATGGTGGGTTTTTTTTGCAGATCTGTTCAAGCAAGTGGCGAGTCCCACTGGATTCTGTGATCAGCGCAGGCTAGGGCTTCTATTGCATGACGCAATTCAGATTCCACGCCAGCTGGGAGAGGTTGCATCATTTGGAGGCAGTAATATTGAACCCAGCGTTCGAAGCTGCTTCCAATTCGTAAGTATATATTGCTTTAGTCAAGAATATGTTTCCAGCAGTGAACTGAAAAGATTTAAATCTAATGCATAAGTTACACTGTGTAGTATTGGCTCAGTGTTTAGCACTGGCGCCTCACAGTGCCATGGGAACCTGGTTTCAATTCCAGCCTCAGGCGACCAACTGTGTGGAGTTTGTACATTCTCCTTGTGTCTGTGTGGGTTTCCTTCGGGTGCTCCAGTTCCCTCCCGCAGTCCCAAAGATGTAGAGGCTAGGTTAATCAGCCATGCTAAATTGTCCATAGTGTCCAGGGACCTGCAGGCTAGGTGAGTTAGCCAAAGGAAATGCAGGGTTACAGAGATAGGGTAAGTGGATTGGGTCTGGGTGTCGACCCGATGGGCTGAATGGCCAACTTCCACACTGTAGTGATTCTGTGAAGTCACTCAGCTCAACTGGTTCTATGATCCATGTGAAGTTCCCCTCACTCTACTTCATGTCAAAGTTACCAAAACATCTCATAGCTCAGTAAGCATGCAGAAAACAGCACAAAGGTATTATGGGGTTTGAGAAGTTGAAGGCAGATTTACCCTATTCAACTTCAAGGTAGCTCTGTCAGTCGGATAACTAGTCACAATAGCAAACCATCTGGCTGCTGCTTGTTTCATGAGTTCACCTCATCTGTCCAAAACCAAAGATGCTTTTAAAAGATATCTGCTGCCTGGCTTCTTAAAGTACTTAACAAACAGTTGCACAATGAATAAAAACACACAGTGCCAAGCGCACCCAGCAGGTCTATCAGCATCTGTACAGATAACAGACAGACAGGTGTTTTGAGTAAGGATCATTCTTCAAAGCAGAAATGTAAAGGGAACACATAAAAAGGAAGATGCTATTGAGTGCACATTTTTGAGGTCTCATAACATTCCTCAAAGTTTTCTTATCATTTGAATCTCTTGTAAAATACTTGATGTAAACCCCTAACTTCTGTCGAGGAACCAAGTTCTGAACTTGACATTGGAGATGAGATGTGGCAGATTTGTGATGAACCAACTTGTTTGAAGTCAAATAAAAGCCGTGACATGTTTATTTACTCTCGAATTGAATGTTTCTGTTGTGTAATGCCAAATTATGCTGCTGATTCTGATTTTACTAGTAACATTTTCAAAACAAGTATAAACTCTTGTCACATTTCTTTGTAAAAGAAGCAAAGGTCTGGGTTTTTAAATACATAAACAGAATCAGTGGCATTAATTTCCAATTTTACATGGCCCTGATTGTCTAGTTTCTGATATTGGTGGTGGTGTAAGGAAGGAAGTTATTTCACCAAATGCTGCAAAGCATGTTGTGATATCCAGTGATCATAAAAAGTGCAATATGAATTCAAGTCTTCCTTTAAAATTCAGTGTGAATCCAAATACTTTCACAAAATTATTGGAAGTGCTGCAGTGGGTAATTAAAAAAGTTGTATTAGTCCCTGCCATGCATTCTCACATAATGAAAATAATTTGATTCAAGTCTGCTTCCTAACTAACAACTGTTGCACCCAAACTATACAGAACCAGATTTAGATTAAGCAGAAGATCAGGGGGTTTGAGTTCAGGTGATGCTTTTTCCATTAGCCATTTGAGAAAAACTAGTACATGCATCAAATTTAAGTCCAGCAAGATCACCTTCAATGAACAGAATTCAGATGTTGCAGTGTACTTCAGTTTACTTTTCCCAGGTCTTAGTCTTCTTGAAGGACAACTTTTTCGTTCTCTCGCTGTCTCATTTATCTCTCGACTACGAAAGAGTAATAAAGACTAATGCTCATGTATTTGACTTTGAGTGTAAATGTTGACATCCAATCACTCTGTGTTCTTTAGTCAGCAATTTTGTAAACACTAGACCAGTTGGCGCTGTTCACGATCCATACGTACACATTGTCAAGTGGGACCCTTTAGGAGCAATAAATGACATTGGTGGCTATTGCCTGCCATAGTAACAGATGTTCGTTTATTTAGCAGTGAGACCTTCTCATGGTAGTGCAAATGTCTGCTGTCTGAAGAGTCCATTCTTAACAAAAGCACTCAGACTGCCATTTATCCTTGACACATTCTGTTCCAAATGACCCAACAATGCCTTCCACCATAAATGTCAGCAAAAGAATGATTAGCACTCTTAAAGGTCTTTTCTATGAGCCCAATATCCTTAAGGATTACAGCTTGCAACTTCCTTCACTCAACAAAGTGTATGACAAGAGTAGGGAGTGTTCCCAAAGTTGTAAAACTGTAGATCATTGCTCTTTTGAATATTACTTTGCCTCACAGCAAACTGAAGCAATTCCTCACTTAAATTGTTACTTTAAATGAAACAGTGATAATTTAAACAGATTTTCCTATTACATTCAATGTAAAAACTGGAAGTTAGGTTCTGCAGAACCTGTCCTGTCAGAAAAAGTATCAATATTGTACATTGCTAAATATCTTAAATTATCAAATAATTTAAGATAACTTTAAAAACCTAAAGTAAAAATATTAACTCTTTCAACTTAATAGGCGAAAGTGAGAACTGCAGCTGCTGGAGATCAGAGATAAAATTAGAGTGGTACTGGAAAAGCACAGCAGGTCAGGCAGCATCCGAAGAACAGGAAAATCGACGTTTCGGGCAGGAGCCCTTCATCAGAAAGGACTCCTGCCCGAAACGTTGATTTTCCTGCTCGTCGGATGCTGCCTCACCTGCTGTGCTTTTCCAGCACCACTCTAATCTTGTCTCTTTCAACTTAATCCCCACTCTCATTTCTCGCTCTTGCCACTCCTTCGATTCTTCGTCTCTCCCACGCATTGCTTCTCCCTTTCCCCTCTGATTCTCCATTGATCATGTTCCCCAATACTCCCAGTTGCTACGTCCCTCTCCTAAACCCTTCCTGTGAACAAGGACTTGGGAGATCAGTGGTGAGAAGCAGGATGTAGCCACGAGAATGAGATCAACTTTGAGTTGGAAAAATGATCTGAAAGTTGAGAGGTGACAAACAGGAGGGGTTGACCAGTAGGAGGGTTGACAGCCACTGGGAAGTTCAGAACGAGACCACTTCAAAGTAGCACCAATGAGGTCACGTGACCCTATATCATGCTCAATGCAAAAATGTGCTAAAATGAAGCTCCCAATCCTAAATGCAAATTCTTCATTAACTAACATATGCTCAGTAAAAATGATTTAAAATGATTTAAAACGGGATTCAAAAAGTGTGGATGTATTGTACTACGTACTACCATTGACAGCTTTGTGAGTAATAATAGACCATATGCACCTCAATTGAACTGCTAGTCTCGCAACAAAGGTTGAAGCAGAAAAATAACAGCTTCAAGAGCCCTGGTCTGTAATGGGGAAAAATTTCTGGAAGGTGTGCGTGTGCAGATAACAAATGAGACAGACTGGGACTCTTTTCCCTGGAGAATCGGAGGCTGAAGGGTGACCTTAGTGAGGGTTAAAAAAATCATGAAGGGCATATTTAGAGTGAACTGCCAAGGTCTTTTTCCAAGGGTGGAGAAGTCCAAAGGTAGAGGGCATGGCTTGAGGTGAGAGGGGGAAGATTTAAGAGAGACCTGAGGGGCAACTTTTTAATGCAGAGGGTAGTATGTGTACAGAACGAGCTGCCAGAGGAAGTGGTAGAGGCGAGTACAATTGCAACATTTGAAGTACATTCAGACAGGCACTTGAATAGAAAAAAGTTTTAGAGGAATATGGACCAAATGCTGGCAAATGTGACTGGTTCAGCTTGGAAACCTAGTCGGCAGGGACAAGTTGGACCAAAAGGTCTGCTTCTGTGCTGTATGATGCTATGACTTTGTATTTGAATGGCTTGCTGATACTTACCTTAAGGAGTCAGATGTAAAGAATAGTTATTTCGACAAAGAAACTGAGTGCATACATTATTTCATTAAAATATTAGATGTCTCTTCAAGTAATTTTAGTTTTTAATTATAGGAAATGAAAATAGTCTTATAATACTTTCACACTGTAAAACTATCCTGCTGCAGTATCTGAGCCCATGGTTTTGATAGACGAGGATTACACAGATTACAGCACTTACTCTGAGGTCCAAACTGTGCAGCAATATGTAAGCTTCTTACCAAATGCTTTAAGAAATGTAAAATAAAATTACACTGAAATCCTCTCAGATATAAAATGCATTTAGCATGAAATTGTGTTCACTGACCAAGTGCATTCATTAATTCCAAATCCCTGTGGCTGTAAATATGAAAAGCTGCAGGCACAAATGCATGCATGCAGTTTTTCTTTTAAAAAAGAACATTCAAGAGGCATTTCAAGTTGATTTGTTGTTTGGACAAAGAAACAAGCTATATCTTTGGACAGGTGTTGCATCCATAGTAACCCAATTAATATTATGTCAGCTGCCACAGTCAGTGTATTGGCAGATTTTTCCAACTTCTTCCATTCCACAAGGTAACAAAGGTTTTGATCTTCATGAACCATTTGGGATTGTAAGAGGATCAGAAGTAAGCCATTCAGTCTTTCGAACCTGTTCTATATGTGGAACTGCATCGTGAAGCCTCAGGATCATCTACAGAACTGAAATCAATACTTCCAATCCTCTTCCAATCTTAAAAGTCCACAAAATTCGAATAGGAAGAGATTAGTGAAAATATCACTCGAGCAACTGATTTGCTATTCACTTGTGACCTTATCTATGCTGTAGTATTACCACAGTGACTTGAAGTGTTCCAGGCACTGTTTGAAAGCTTCAAATTTTGAAAGTGTGCTTTCTCATTTATTTTCCAGTAACTTTGATAGCACTTATCCATCCCACACAGATACACAAATGATTAAAAATAATTAGTAAAGCCATTAAAAATCTGTTATCCTTTGATCGAACGTGTGTCATATTTTTCAAATATTTCTGTTCAGTTCACATTTCCAGCATATGTATTCTTTTCATCAAGGTTGGATCTCAACCTGATTTATTTTGTGCTAATTAACGTGTCTTGAAATCCAACCTTACTATAGTTAAAATTGGATAACTTAGCACAGACCAGCACCAAGTCACTGCTGCTCTCTGTAATTTACTGAAACAGCAGGAGTAATTTTGACTTTCATGTAGTTGTGTAAAACAACAAATCAGCAGCCTGTTTTAGAGATTTTCCCAATTTTTACTTCTTTACTCCAACTTTAATGAAAATAAAGGTCAGGGGAGATATAAAACGGGCAGTCGGGTCACTGTTGCTTATTTTACGCTGTTAAAGTCAAAATTGTCCATTTATGTAATTTGTTTATTAACCTGAATGTTTGCAATAAAACTTGGTGAGTAGAAATTTGTTATTGTGTAGGCATAAAACTGGTGGAATATGTCCAGTTGCCTGTTAGTCACAATGCATGATTTTCAGTTCCATTGCAATCCACCAGTACAACACAGTCCACTTCGCACCGTTTCCCAAATCAAGTCTGTAGCCCAAAGCATAGATTCAAATTTATACATTGCCATTTGAAAAGCTTTCTTTTAAGATCACAGTGCAGTCAGAAGTGTGTTTGTTTTTTTTTTCAGTGATTTCCAGTATACAACATGAGAGATCTAAAGATGTGAATGTTAGGTGAATTGTGCATACAAAATTGCCCATCGTGCTAAACTTCTTCAGCTAGAGAGTGGTGAATCTATGGAATTCCGTGCCACAGAAGGATGTGGAGGCCAGGTCATTGAGTATATTTAAGATAGAGATAGGTTCTTGAGTATCAAGGGTTATGGGGAGAAAGTGGGAGAATGGGGTTGAGAAACTTATGATTGAATGGTGGAGCAGACTCAATGGGCTGATTTCTGTTCCTATGTCATGTGGTCATCATGTCCACAAATCCATAAGTTAGGTAGATTAGCCATGGGAAATACAGGGATAGGATAGGGGCTGCGTCTGGGTGGGATGATCTGAGGAGGGATAGTGTGAACTTGATGGGCTGCATGGACTGCATTCATACTGTAGGGATTTGATTAAATCTCCAGTGAAGGGTGCATGATGATTCGTGGTGTTAATGCTTGAATTGGCGAGGCTTCAGAATATTGCATAAAAGTAAGGTTAGTTTTTTTATGGCGCGAAAATACAACAGGTATGACCACCTTCAGGTCCTCTAATCTCCATTAGTAAGCAATGTGTTCGCGATACATGGTTTTGCTTTGCTGTTTAACAGGTATAGCTGGACACTTGGGATTGGTGCAAGTATTTTTAACTTTCTTTCAGAAGGAAGTTGGTGCTAAGTTCTGCTAAGAAAAATCAATAGAACCTGTCCATTTGGTCCATATTCTCAGCAGCCATGAAGATCACATTCATGCTCTGAATAACTGCCTTTGGTATCGACTACAGAGTTACCTTCAACTTTACTCTATTTCCAGTGTAATTTATAAAGAAAGACAAACAAGCTGTTAACTGTTTGTTTTGATATAGAAACCACTTAGTTGTTCCTAAGCTTTATCTTTTTATGACTCAAGAATATACGATTGGCCGTTAACCAGAAGGCTGCTGGTTCAAGATCACCCGGGAATGAATTTCTCATCGTTTAAGGGCAGCACAGTGGTTGGCTAGTTTCCCAGGTTTGATTCTAACCTCGGGCAACTGTCTGTGTGGAGTTTTCATATTCTCCCCATGTCTATGTGGGTTTCTGTGGGGTGCTCTGGTTTCCTCCCACAGTCCAAAGATGTGCAGGTAAGGTGAATTTAGCCATTGTTAAAGCAGGGTTTTGGGGAGAGGCAGTCAGTCGGTCTGGGGTTGGAAGCTGTTTGGAGGGTCAGTGCAAACTTGATGGGCCAAACAGCCTCTACCTGTAGAGATTCTGTAACAATATACAAAGCTTTGAGCCAACACTGGCTTAAATTCCCAAACCAAATACACAGCGCTCACTGTTCGAATTTCTCCTCCTTTCCACACTTAAGGCCAACAACAAGCCAGAGATTGAGGCAGCTTTGTTCTTAGATTGGATGAGGTTGGAGCCGCAGTCCATGGTATGGATGCCAGTACTTCACCGAGTAGCAGCAGCAGAGACTGCTAAACACCAAGCCAAGTGCAATATCTGCAAGGAATGTCCTATCATTGGATTCAGGTACACACATGTAGTCTAATATTACAGCCTAACTGAAATCGTATGAAAGTTGATCTTTCGAGCATTACTGCCCAATAATGTTTTGTTCATTTTTTTTGGTTCGATTCTAAAAAATTCATATCTTTTAATTTGCAGGTGGGAAGGACATTATTTTATCCATGTAAAATTAGGGGGATTTTTATTTCTTCATTTCAACACTATTGTAGAAATAATAACAAAATAGTCTGAGATATCCTGCCTATTTATGTGGTTTGAAGAACTTGGACAGTGGAGGTTCTAATGCTATGCTGCAGTCCCAGCACCCACCACCAGAAGTGCCATTGGAAATATATATACCAAAATACAGATTAATTTGAAATAATGAGAGGAAAATGACAATAGAAATGTGGCTGCTTGATATGCATTTTTGTTGTACATTAAGGACACTGTAATTCTGTATTTGAAAATGAGCCTAGGAAACGAACTGGTGTTGTTGCGCACAAAACAATGGTTTTGTGGAAGTTGCAGAAATTTTGGGACTTCTTTGTCGCAACCTCTTTGCAATCACTCTAACCCTTATTCACAGTTCCAGTAGCTGAAATTTTACTTTACAAACAAACTTGTGCTGTCATTTTTAAACTGCTATGTGTCTTCAATGAACATCTTAATTGTGTGGAGCAACCTAAGGTTATATCTCTGGTTCTTGAACTTTGGGGGAACCAGACTTTGTGATCAGACAAATGTCCATTCAGTCTCCCAGCGAGGATATAATCACAGAAAAACATTTTTCAGAAAGTGCAAGAGGTCTTGCAAGCCATGAATTGAAAAACATTGTTTACAATAGCCAAATTCTGACTTGGACTTTCACTTTGATACTTCAGTGTTGAAGCACCCAGATACCCTCTTAGGACAATATCAAACAACTTGCCTTCAAGTGCCTATAACAAAATTGCACCAGAGGGATTCCTATGCACTAATATGGAAGTCAATTTATCAGTCACTGAAAATGCAGACATTATTGATCATTGATATTTTCATGCTGTTCAATTTTTGACGTGTTAAAAGGAAGTCAATGGATTGTAATAGATGACTCAACAAAGTAATGACTCACTCCAGGTTGAGGTCATTAAACATTGCAGTCTTTCTCGCTCACTCGCTCTCTCTCCATCTCTCTCTCTCTCTCTTCCTCTCTCTTTCTTTCTCTCGCTCTGTCTCTCTCTTCCTCTCTCTCTTCCTCTCTCTCTTCCTCTCTCTCTTCCTCTCTCTCTTCCTCTCTCTCTTCCTCTCTCTCTTCCTCTCTCTCTTCCTCTCTCTCTTCCTCTCTCTCTTCCTCTCTCTCTTCCTCTCTCTCTTCCTCTCTCTCTTCCTCTCTCTCTTCCTCTCTCTCTTCCTCTCTCTCTTCCTCTCTCTCTTCCTCTCTCTCTTCCTCTCTCTCTTCCTCTCTCTCTTCCTCTCTCTCTTCCTCTCTCTCTTCCTCTCTCTCTTCCTCTCTCTCTTCCTCTCTCTCTTCCTCTCTCTCTTCCTCTCTCTCTTCCTCTCTCTCTTCCTCTCTCTCTTCCTCTCTCTCTTCCTCTCTCTCTTCCTCTCT